>NC_052314.1:49485305-50097805 GCF_016432855.1 Salvelinus namaycush
CGACCTTTCGGTTACTGGCCCAACACTCTAACCACTTGGCTACCTGCCGCCTTGAGCTCAGGTGTATCCTGTTTCCATAATCCTTGAGACGTTTCTACAACTTGGAGTCCACCTGTGGAAAATTCAATTGATTGGACATGATTTGGAAAGGCACACACCTGTCTATATAAGGTCCCACAGTTGACAGTGCATGTCAAAGCAAAAACCAAGCCATGAGGTCGAAGGACTTGTCCGTTGATCTCCGAGACAGGATTGTGCCGAGGCACAGATCTGGGGAATGGTACCAAAACATTTCTGCAGCATTGAAGGTCCCCAAGAACACAGTGGCCTCCAGAATTCTTAAATGGAAGAAGTTTGGAACCACCAAGACTCCTCCTAGAGCTGGCCGGCCGGGCAAACTGAGCAATCAGGGAAGAAGGGCCTTGGTCAGGGACGTGACCAAGAACCTGATGGTTACTCGGACAGATCTCCAGAGTTCCTCTGTAGAGATGGGAGAACCTCCCAGAAGGACAACCATCTCTGCAGCATCCCACCAACCAGGCCTTTATGCTAGAGTAAAAGGCACATGACAGCCCGCTTGGAGTTTGCCAGAAGGCACCTAAAGGACTCTCAGATGAGAAAGAAGATTCTCTGGTCTGATGAAACCAAGATTGAAGTCTTTGGCCTGAATGCCATGCGTCATGTCTGGAGGAAACCTGGGACCATCCCTATGGTGAAGCATGGTGGTGGCAGCATCATGCTGTGGGGATGTTTTCAGTGGCAGGGACTGGGAGACTAGTCAGGGTCGAGAGAAAGCAAAAATAGTTGTGCTGTGACGCTCCCCATCCAAACTGACAGAGCTTAACTGACAGAGCTCTGCTAATCTGCAGAGAAGAATGGGAGAAACTCTCCAAATACAAATACAAGCTTGTGTCATACCCAAGAAGACTGTAATCGCTGTCAAAGGTGCTTCAACAAAGTTCTGACTAAAGGGTCTGAATACTGATGCAAATGCGATATTTCAGTGTTTTATTTTTAATACATTTGCAAAAATGTCTAAACCTGTTTTTGCTTTGTCATGAGTTATGGGTTATTGTGTATAGATTGATTAAGTTATTGTGTATAGATTGATAGATTGATGAAGGGGGAAAAAACGATTTAATTTATTTTAGAATAAGGCTATAACGTAACAAAATGTCAAAGGGTCTGAATACTTTCCGAATGCATATTTTGCACACTGAGTGTACAAAACATTAAGAACACCTTCCTAATATTTAGTTGCCCTTTCCTGCTTATTATTTATTAATCATCATTTATTCACTTCAATAAAATGTATTTTATTACTTTATTTCATTCCAAATCACCTTCTCATCTCTAGAGAGCTGCTGTCTGACAAAATCGCTATTTTAGTAGTTCTTTAAAGTAAGTAAGGCATACTTTTATGACTGCTGAATACCACCTTTCAATCACTAAGATCATGTATTTTCAGCTAGATACCTTGCGAAGCAACTGCTCTTTATCCCTCTCAATCTTTCATCTCTTATCTTTCTCTCCCCCACACTTTATTTTAATTTAACCCTTATTTTACCAGGTAAGTTGAATGAGAACACATTCTCATTTATAGCAACAACCTGGGGAATAGTTACTAGGGAGAGGAGGGGGGATGAATGAGCCAATTGTACACTCGGGAAGATTAGGTGACCATGATGGTATAAGGGCCAGATTGGGAATTTAGCCAGGACACCGGGGTTAATACCTCTACTCTTAGTGCCATGGGATCTTTAGTTACCACAGAGAGTCAGCGCACCCGTTTAACGTCCCATCCGAAAGACAGCACCCTACACACAGCAATGTCCCCAATCACTGCCCTGGGGAATTGGGATGTATTTTTAGACCAGAGGAACGGGTGCCTCCTACTGGCCCTCCAACATCGCTTCCAGCAGCATCTGGTCTCCCATCCAGGGACCAACCAGCACCAACCTTGCTTAGCTTCAGAAACAATCCAGCAGTGGGATTCTGTAGCTGGTGTATTTTCAGGCTCGTGAAGCAACTGCTTTCTATCCCTCTTGATCATGCGTTCTCTCTTTTCTCAGTCTCGGTGTCTGCTCCGCACAGACTGGAAAAGTTTAAGCGGACGCGCAATGGATTATGGTTATTGTAGTTAATTACCACGGTTTCTGCACTAAACTAGAATATTGGCCTGTTGGAAACTAAAACGCTCTAATATATCGCACAGTTCAGGTTTCATCTGATTTATCTGTAGAGAAACTGAACATCGACCTCACAGAAAGAAAAAAAACTAAATGGAATTCAAATAATTGAACCAACCTTGGCCAATTAGTTGTTTAAAAAAATAAAAAAATAACCAACATTCCGGTTAATTGCTCAGCACTAGTAGAATAACAAGAAGTTGTTTCTATTTTTGGATATGCACACTGTATAAGTGGGAGTCAAAATAATCTAACAGTCTGACAGGGAAACACTGTATTGGTCAAATAAGGACCTTCCTTATTGCATATGGGCGAGGTTAAAGGTAAATCTGTTTATTAGCTAGTCCCAGGCAATTAGATGCTGAGTTGTACAGCATTAAACTCCTAGAAGAATGTCCCTTTCCTTTGACCCCCCCCCACCCCACACACACACACTCATTGCCTTTACATTAAATAACCTGACATTTATGTCTATTAGACAACCTTCCAGTGTGACTCGAAGAGAGGGGGAAAGTTGAATTAATATTAATGATTGTGATGTCCTGCCTGTTCCACCTCTCCCCGGCAATTCATTTAACTCTATTTGTTTGGAACGAGGGCTGGGGCGAGAGACTGGAGAGAGACTGGAGACGTGGCACTTTGAAGAGACAACTCCTTCCGACGAGGAGTCCTTTGATGCCGCTCGCGCCCTTTGAAATAATTATGAATCTGAAAAGAGAAAGAGAGAGAGAGAGAGAGAGAGTGGGGGGGGGGGAAAGAAGAGCGAGCAAGGGAAACAACAGCAGTGTTATTTCTCAATGACAAGGACAGCAAAGACATAATGAACCTCAGATCTCCGTTTTCTATCAGAAAGAAGAGAATGAAGTCTGAAGGCGGGGTCGGGTTGGGTTTAGTTCTAACTATAAGCTCGATAGTTTAACCGACAGCGGAGCGAGATAAAAGTATAGTCAAAGAAAACAGCAGTGCTTTTAAAACAGAAAAACACTGTCACAATTAGATGTACATATGATATTAATAATATTTCTACATGTAACCCAATCTCTACATACTACGAGTGTGTCCCAAATGCCACCCTGTTCCCTATATAGTGCACTACTTTTGACCAGGGCCCAATGGTGTCGTTTGCCACTGCCATCTGTTGTATGTCACATATTGATGTTTTTTTGTGGAGATCCAGCTTTTCATAGCCACTCGAAGTAACAACATTTGTTATGACCATAAAGCTTTAGCTGCTAATAGATTTGATTGGATCCCTTTTCAAGGTATAGGGTCTCTCGCCTTTGAAAACCAAGTCTGGATACCTAATGGAACCCTATTGGCCCTAGTCAAAAGTAGTGCACAATGTAGGGAATAGTGTGTAATTTGGGATCAGACCAAATATCACTGACTCTCCCCGTAGAAAATAATCAGCATTTCCCTTTTCATCCAGACTACACTTTCCACAAACCCCCAAACAGTACTTTTGTTTAAGAGTTGGGATCATTAAGTACAGATGGATTCTGACTCCTATACTTGAAATATTGAGTGCCATAGTCTGGTTTCTACACCAGAAGTTAATGGTTATCTGTAGGAGGAATATATATGGTGGAGGCAATTAAGGTTGGAATGTATTGAGTAAAGGAAAGGCCATCACAGGGTTGCAAGCACTACCTCTGAGGGTTTAGAGCTTGAGGTAGTCACCTCATACAAGTACTTTGGAGTATTGCCAGACGGTATACTGTCCTTCTCTCAGCACATATCAAAGCTGCAGGCTAAAGTTGCATCTAGACTTGGTTTCCTCTGTCGTAATCGCTCCTCATTCACCCCAGCTGCCAAACTACCACTGATTCAGATGGGCATCCTACTCATGCTAGATTATGGAGATGTTCTTTACCATTCGGCCATCATATTTTCCACCAATGCTCCTCATAGGACACATCACTGCACTCTATACTCCTCTGTAAACTGGTCATCTCTGTATACCCATTGCAAGACCCACTGGTTGATGCTTATTTATAAAACTCTTTTAGGCCTCACTCCCCCCTATCTGAGATATCTACTGCAGCACTCATCATCCTTATACCACACATCCCTGGGTCGCTCGTCTTTTTAGTTCGCTGCAGCTAGCGCCTAAAAAGAGCTGCAACAAACACTCAAACTGGACAGTTTTATCTCAATCTCTTCATTCAAAGACTCAATCATGGACACTCTTACTGACAGTTGTGGCTGCTTTGTGTGATGTATTGTTGTCTGTACCTTCTTGCCCTTTGTGCTGTTGTCTGTGCCCAATAATGTTTGTACCATGTTTTGTTCTACTACCATGTTGTGCTGAGGCCATGTTGTGTTGCTACCATGTTGTTGTCATGTTGTGTTGTTACCATGCTGTGTTGTCATGTGTTTCTGAAATGCTATGTTGTCTTAGGTCTCTCTTTATGTAGCGTTATCTTGTCTCTCTTGTCGTGATGTGTTTTGTCCTATATCTTTATTTAATTTAAACATTTTAATCCCCCGTCCCCGCAGGAGGCCTTTTGCCTTTTGGTAGACCGTCATTGTAAATAAGAATTTGTTCCTAACTGACTTGCCAAGTTAAATAAAGATAAGGTGGAGAGATGTGGTTTAGGGAAGAATCACTTTTAAAAAAATGTTTAACTAGGCAAGTCAATTAAGAACACATTCTTATTTTCAATGACAGCCTAGGAACAATGGGTTAACTGCCTTGTTCAGGGGCAGAACAACAGATTTTTACCTTGTCAGCTCAGGGATTCAATCTTGCACCCTTTCGGTTCCTAGTCCAACGTTCTAACCACTAGGCTACCTGCCACCCCCACTTAACTTCCTGCCTAGCAATAAAGTTAGAGAGAAGGAGGATACTTCACCACAAATTGGTGTATATATACTTATGCTGGTGGCAAAATATCTTTGTCCGTTCAGCTGTTCGATCCTTTGGGTGAATAAACTTGGTTTGAGCTTTTATAGTTATTTACTCTGTTATTTAGAACCTAACAGTACAGTACATGTAGCAGCTGTTGCAGCCAGGTCTGAAATAATTGAAGGTATGACATTGCAATTATCTGCTGACAAGAATGATCAGGGACCATCTATCATGTGCTCTTTATCAATCCAATCATTTTTCAAACCTGTTATTTTTCTCTCCCAAGGCTCTGGCTCTGTTTATCCAACAGCCATTTTGTTGCTATCCCGATATACCATTAACAATGATAGCTTTTTCCTCACGATCCCGTGCAAAATAAGTCCCAATCCACATAAGGGTCTAGAATTACGTCGGAGCGCAGGTGCCACCTTTCTTACTCATTTATAAACTGTGTATTTGTAGAGTTGAACTCATCACCAAAAATACGATTTATGTTTTTGGTCCATTACTGTTGCCTGGCTACCCAGACTCCTTGCACTGGCTAAACGCTACACCACTCCCACGGACGTTAGTTTCTTCTACTCAGTGAGGCTGTATCAGAGTACAAAGCCAGACCCTTGACCGACTGCGAACACATTCGGGGTCATCTATTTGGTTCAGAAACCAATGGGTTGGGCCAGAGCCAGAACACACGTGGGTAAAGCGGCGGTTTAAAAATGTATCATTGTCTTTGATACTCTGATTGGTTAGAGATGACCCAATCGATGATGACTTTGTTTTGTATAATTCCTCCCGGGCCCCTCTTTGCCGTCATTGAAGTCATTTGTGGTGGTCTCAGACTAAAGAATGTCGTGAATGAGGAGCGAAATAATTTAGTGTGAGTCGTCAGGATACTACTACTGCTAATGGGAATGCAATTATAAGAGAAGATTCCCCCTGTTTCTAGAACAAACAGCAGCTCCGAACACGCAGATGTACTAACAAGTTCTTTACTATTGTTATCTGCTTATTGCACATTGTACACATCTTCCTCTTCTTTAGCTATGAAACCTTTATTTGTTATGAGGCTACATTACACTGACTCGTGTGAGCTGTATCGCATTACGACATAACATAGTGGCTTTTTGGACCTTGG
The DNA here is from genome assembly GCF_016432855.1 of Salvelinus namaycush. Lineage (NCBI taxonomy): Eukaryota > Metazoa > Chordata > Actinopteri > Salmoniformes > Salmonidae > Salvelinus > Salvelinus namaycush. Next base: position 49,491,481 of record NC_052314.1, read on the forward strand.
GGGGGAGTTTGAGTACTGAATGATTGATCATTGCTGCTGTACTGTGAGGGGGCTCAGTCAAGACAGATTCAGAGGACATGGCTCCCTTTTCCAATGTTAGATATTTGGATATAGTCATTAGAACATTAAAGTCCTGGGGCCGGTTGTACCTGTTGGTCGTAAGTGGGTCGTAACTCGACGTCCCACATTCGATGCGCTCTACGACGGACCTATAAATTAGACCTCTTGCGCAACCTGGGTGTAAGCCTTCTATGAGCCACGCCTAGGTGTAGATTCCACGCCTAGTAGGGAACAGGTGTAGGCTGTTAGTCCCAATTAATCTTGATCATACCGATAGAAAATGAATCACTTGTTCATATGTGAAATATGAAATAACCTCTGCAGGCTTTTCGAGTTGCCTATGTGCAAGTCATTAGTACAATAATACTCTTGATTTAGGCAACGTTATAGCATCCTAAATGTTTCTAAGTCAGTGATAGATGTGCAAACGAATAGATGAGCGTTCACCTCCACATATTTATCCAGCCAGAGATCAATTAACCATGTTTACAGACAGAGATTCAGTGAAACAAAGAGAAAATAAATATTCCAAACATAGTCTGGGTGTCACGCCCTGACCTTAGAGATCCTTTTTATGTCTCTATTTTGGTTTGGTCAGGGCGTGATTTGGGGTGGGCATTCTATGTTTTGTGTTCTATGTTTTTTATTTCTGTGTGTTTGGCCGGGTTGGTTCTCAATCAGAGGCAGCTGTCTATCGTCTCTGATTGAGAACCATACTTAGGTAGCCTTTTCCCACCTGTGTTTTGTGGGTAGTTGTTTTCTGTCTTTGTGTCTGTACCAGACAGTACTGTTTCGTTTCGTTCATTCTCTTTGTTATTTTGTTTAGTGTTCTGTTTTAATAAATTAACATGAACACTTACCACGCTGCGCTTTGGTCCGATGATTCCTCATCTTCAGATGACGAACGTTACACTGGGACAGTTGTGGGATGCGATAGATCCCAAGTTCCCAAGATCCCAAGTACAGCCACAAGCACCAAAAAAACGTTTTACGCAATGTGGGTGATGCGACAGATCAGAACGTTTAGCTTAAAATGTTGATAAACTATTCCACCTTAATTGCCTCCACCATATATATTCCTCCTACAGATAACCATTAACTTCTGGTACTTAAGTATAGGTACTTAAGTATAATTACTTTAAATTACTACTTAATTTGTTTTTTGCGGTATCTGTACATTTCTTTACTATTTAAATGTTTTTCTACTTTTACTTCACTACATTCCTAAAGACAATTCTGTACTTTTTACCTCATACATTATCCCTGACACCGAAAGCTACTCGTTTCATTTTGAAAGGGAAATGGTCCAATTCACACACTTATGAAGATAACATGGTCATACCTACTGCCTCTGATCCGGTGGACTCAAAAAAACACAAATGCCCATTTGTAAATTATGTCAGAGTGTTGGAGTGTGCCCCATAAAATTGTATGGTCACATACATGGTTAGAAGATGTTAATGCGAGTGTAGCGAAATGATTGTGCTTCTAGTTCCGACAATGCAGTAATATCTAACAAGTAATCTAACAAATTCACAACAACTACCTTATACACACAAATGTAAAGGGATGAATAAGAATATGTACATATAAATATATGGATGAGCGATGGCCGTGCGACATAGGCAAGATGCAGTAGATGGTATAGAAAACAGTGGCTTGCAAAAGTATTCACCCCCTTGGCATTTTTCCTATTTTGTTGCATTACAACCTGGAATTAAAATGGACTTTTTGGTGGGGGTTGTATCATTTGATTTACACAGCATGCCTACCACATTGAAGATGCAAAATAGTTTTTTATTGTGAAACAAACAAGAATTAAGACAAAAAATGAAAACTTGAGCGTGCATAACTATTCACCCCCCCAAAGTCAAAACTTTGTAGAGACAACTTTTTTGCAGAAATTACAGCTGCAAGTATCTTGGGGTATGTCTCTATAAGCTTGAAACATCTAGCCACTGGGATTCTTTGCCCATTCTTCAAGGCAAAACTGCTCCAGTTCCTTCAAGTTGGATGGGTTCCACTGGTGTACAGCAATCTTTAAGTCATACCACAGATTCTCAATTGGATTGAGGTCTGTGTCACATGGGATGACGCTGGAGAGACGATGCAGGTACGGGGAGTAAAACATTTAATATAGAACGGACATGGAACGAGACATTAACAGCGTCAGCAAACAGGTAACACAGACAAAAACATTTAATGCAGAAGCGGGGAACAGAGCTGGGGAATTGACAAATATAGGGGAGGTAATAACAGGTGATGAGTGAGTCCAGGTGAGTCCAAAATCGCTGATGCGATATTGGGAAGACATGTGTGCGTAATGGATGATAGGAGTGCGTGATGCAGGGCAACCTGGCGCCTTCAAGCGCCAGAGGGGGGAAGAGCGGGAGCAGACGTGACAGTACCCCCCTTCTAGGGGGCGCCCCCCGGCGTCCCACCTGGGCGAACAGGCCGAGACATGGGCGCTGGGCAAGCCGTTTGGAGCGTGGAAGCCCAACGAACCGGCAGGAGCGTGAGAGCCTGGCGAGCCGGCTGAGGCATGGAAGCCCGGCGATCTGGCTGAGGCAAGACACCTGTCGATCCCGCTGCAGAGAGGGAGCCCGAAGATCCAGTGGAGTGTGACGTGGGATGTGAAGCCTCCGAGCCAACCAAAGCAAGGAAACCTCCACCCCGACGTCACCAACAAAACAAAAAACAAACAAAAAAAAACTCATGGACCGGCTGGGCGAACAAGAACTGACGATCCGGCTGAGGCCCGACGTGGGATGGGCGCCATCCGAGCCAACCGGGGCAAGGAAACCTCTCGAGCCAGCTAGGGGAGAACGCCCGACGAGCTGGCTAGGCACCCCCAGTTCCATCGGTGAACCGGAGCTGATCAAATCAAATCACATTTTATTTGCAGATGTTAATGGGATGTTAATGGGAGTGTAGCGAAATGCTTGTGCTTCTAGTTCCGACAATGCAGTAATATCCAACGAGTAATCTGACCTAACAATTTCACAACAACTACCTTATACACACAAGTGTACAGGAATGAATAAGAATATGTACATAAAAAAATATATGAATGAGTGATGGTATAGAACGGCATAGGCAAGATGCAGTGGAAGGTATAGAGTACAGTATATAAATATGAGCTGAGTATTGTAGGGTATGTAAACATTATATAAAGTGGCATTGTTTAAAGTGGCTAGTGATACATTACATCAAGATGGCAAGATGCAGTAGATGGTATAGAGTACAGTATATACATATGAGATGAGTAATGTAGATGAGATGAGTAATGTAGATGAGTAATGTAGGGTATGTAAACATTATATGAAGTGGCATTGTTTAAAGTGGCTAGTGATACATTTATTTTTCCATTATTAAAGTGGCTGGAGTTGAGTCAGTATGTTGGCAGCCGCCACTAAACATTCGTTAAACAGCCTTGAGATAGAAGCTGTTTTTCAGTCTCTCGGTCCCTGCTTTGATGCACCTGTACTGTGTTACGGCTCTCGTTTGTGTAATGACCGGACCAAGGTGCAGCGTGGTAGGCGTACATCGTTCTATTTTATTGATGACACCAAAAGCAAAATAACAACGACAAAAACTAAAGCGCACAGTTCTGTAAGGCAAAATAAACTATACAGAAAACAAGATCCCACAAAACCCATAAGAAAAATGACAACTTATATATGATCCCCAATCAGAGACAACGATAGACAGCTGCCTCTGATTGGGAACCATACTCAGCCAAAACCACAAAGAAATAGAAAACCTAGATTTTACCACCCGAGTCACACCCTGACCTAACCAAACATAGAGAATAATAAGGATCTCTAAGGTCAGGGCGTGAAATACTGACCTCGCCTTCTGGATGATAGCGGGGTGAACAGGCAGTGGCTCGGGTGGTTGTTGTCCTTGATGATCTTTTTTGCCTTCCTGTGACATCGGGTGGTGTAGGTGTCCTGGAGGGCAGGTAGTTTGCCTCCGGTGATGTGCTGTGCAGACCTCACTACCCTCTGAAGAGCCTTACGGTTATGGGCGGAGCAGTTGCCGTACCAGGCGGCGATACAGCCCGACAGGATGCTCTCGATTGTGCACCTGTAAAAGTTTGTGAGTGTTTTTGGGGACAAGGTGAATTTCTTCAGCCTCCTGAGGTTGAAGAGGCGCTGCTGTGCCTTCTTCACAACGCTGTCTGTGTGGGTGGATCATTTCAGTTTGTCCGTGATGTGTACGCCGGGGAACTTAAAACTTTCTACCCTCTTCACTTTCGATGTGGATAGGGTGGTGCTCCCTCTGCTGTTTCCTGAAGTCCACGATCATCTCCTTTGTTTTGTTGACGTTGAGTGTGAGGTTATTTTCCTGACACCACACTCTGAGGGCCCTCACCTCCTCCCTGTAGGCCGTCTCATCGTTGTTGGTAATCAAGCCTACCACTGTAGTGTCGTCTGCATACTTGATGATTGAGTTGGAGGCGTGCATGGCCACGCAGTCGTGGGTGAACAGGGAGTACAGGAGAGGGCTGAGAACTCACCATTGTGGGGCCCCAGTGTTGAGGATCAGCTGGGTGGAGATGTTGTTACTTACCCTCACCACCTGGGGGCGGCCCGTCAGGAAGTCCAGGACCCAGTTGCACAGGGCAGGGTCGAGTCCCAGGGTCTCGAGATTCATGACAAGTTTGGAGGGTACTATGGTGTTAAATGCTGAGCTGTAGTCGAGAACAGCATTCTCACATAGGTATTCCTCTTGTCCAGATGGGTTAGGGCAGTGTGATTTGCGATTTGCGTCGTCTGTGGACCTATTGGGGCGGTAAGCAAATTGGAGTGGGTCTAGGGTGTCAGGTAGGGTGGAGGTGATATGGTCCTTGGCTAGTCTCTCAAAGCACTTCATGATGACGGAAGTGAGTGCTACCAGGCGGTAGTCATTTAGCTCAGTTACCTTAGCTTTCTTGGGAACAGGAACAATGGTGGCCCTCTTGAAGCACTTGGGGACAGCAGACTGGACAGATTGATTGAATATGTCCGTAAACACACCAGCCAGCTGGTCTGCGCATGCTCTGAGGACGCGGCTGGGGATGCCGTCTGGGCCTCCAGCCTTGCGAGGGTTGACACGTTTAAATGTTTTGCTCACGTCGGCTGCAGTGAAGGAGAGCCCGCAGGTTTTGGTAGCGGGCCGTGTCAGTGGCACTGTATTGTCCTCAAAGCGAGCAAAAAAGTTGTTTAGTCTGCCTGGGAGCAAGGCATCGTGATCCGCGACGGGGCTGTTTTCCTTTTATATTCCGTGATTGACTGTAGACCCTGCCACATACCTCTCGTGTCTGAGCCGTCGAATTACGAATCTACTTCGTCTCTATACTGACGCTTAGCTTGTTTGATTGCCTTGCGGAGGGAATAGCTACACTGTTTGAATTCGGTCATGTTTCCGGTCACCTTGCCCTGATTAAAAGCAATGGTTCGTGCTTTCAGTTTTGCACTAATGCTGCCATCAATCCACGGTTTCTGGTTTGGGAATGTTTTAATAGACGCTGTGGGTACGACATCGCCGATGCACTTGCTAATAAACCCGCTCACCGAATCAGCGTATACATCAATGTTGTTGTTCGCCGCAATGCGGAACATTTCCCAGTCCACGTGATCGAAGCAATCTTGAAGTGTGGAATCCGATTGGTCGGACCAGCGTTGAACAGACCTGAGCGAGGGAGCTTCCTGTTTTGGTTTCTGTCTATAGGCAGGGAGCAACAAAATGGAGTCGTGGTCAGCTTTTCTGAAAGGAGGGCGGGAGAGGGCCTTATATGCGTCGCGGAAGTTAGAATAACAATGATCTAGGGTTTTGCCAGCCCTGGTTGCACAATCGATATGCTGATAGAATTTAGGGCGCCTTGTTTTCAGATTAGCCTTGTTAAAATCCCCAGCTACAATAAATGCAGCCTCAGGATATGTGGTTTCCAGTTTACATAGAGTCAAATAAAGTTTGTTCAGGGCCATCGATGTGTCTGCTTGGGGGGGATATATGCGGCTGTATATGCGGCTGTTATAATCGAAGAGAATTCTCTAGGTAGCTAATGCGGTCGGCATTTGATTGTGAGGAATTCTTAGTCAGGTGAACAGAAGGACTTGAGTTCCTGTATGTTGTTATGATCACACCACGTCTCGTTAATCATAAGGCCTACACCCCCGCCCTTCTTCTAACCAGAAAGATAATTGTTTATTTTGGCGCGATGCGTGAAGAAACCAGCTGGCTGTACCGACTCCGATAGCGTGTCTCGAGTGAGCCATGCTTCCGTGAAACAAAGAACGTTACAGTCTCTGATGTCTCTCTGGAAGGCTACCCTTGCACGGATTTCGTCTACCTCGTTGTCAAGAGACTGGACATTGGTGAGTAGTATGCTCGGGAGCGGTGCGCGATGTGCCTGTCTACGGAGCCTGACCAGAAGACCTCTCCGCCTGCCCTTTTACGGCGTTGTTGTTTTGGGTCGCCAGCTGGTATCCGATTCATTGTCCTGGGTGGTGGGCAAAACAGAGGAGCCGCTTCGGGAAAGTCTTATTCCTGGTCGCAATGTTGGTGAGTTGACGTTGCTCTTATATCCAATAGTTCCTCCCGACTGTATGTAATAAAACCTAAGATTACCTGGGGTAACAATGTAAGAAATAACACATAAAAAAACTAAATACTGCATAGCTTCCAAGGAACGCGAAGCGAGGCGGCCATCCTTGTCGGTGCGGGACCACCATACCAACCAGAACGCCAGTACTCCCCGATATTTTGTGTGTTGGCTTCTGCATTCTGTCCCATGGGATGATGCTGGAGAGACGAAGCAGGTACGGGGAGTAAAACATTTAATATAGAACGGACATGGAATGAGACAGTAACAGCGTCAGCAAACATAACAGAAACAAAAACAATTAATGCGGGGAACAGAGCTGGGGAACTGACAAATATAGGGGAGGTAATAACAGGTGATGAGTGAATCCAATATCGCTGATGCTCGTGACGAGGGAAGGCAGGTGTGCGTAATGGATGATAGGAGTGATGATAGGATTCCAAGACATTTAACTTCTACTTGGTCACCATCCCGGATCCGGGAGCATCCTCATCAGTAAAAAAGCTGACTAGCATAGCCTAGCATAGCGCCACAAGTAAATACTAGCATATAAATATCATGAAATCACAAGTCCAAGACACCAAATGAAAGATACACATCTTGTGAATCCAGCCATCATTTCCGATTTTTAAAATGTTTTACAGCGAAAACCCAATATGTATTTCTATTAGCTAACCACAATAGCAAAAGACTCAACCGCATATTTTCACAATTTTTTTACCGCATAGGTAGCTATCACAAAACCGACCAAATAGAGATATAAATAGTCACTAACCAAGAAACAACTTCATCAGATGACAGTCTTATAACATGTTATACAATAAATCTATGTTTTGTTCGAAAATGTGCATATTTGTGGTATAAATCATAGTTTTACATTGCAGCTACCATAAAAAATATCACCAAAGCAGCCGGAATAATTACAGAGAGCAACGTGAAATACCTAAATACTCATCATAAAACATTTATGAAAAATACATGGTGTACAGCAAATGAAAGATAAACATCTTGTGAATCCAGCCAATATTCAGATTTTTTAAGTGTTTTACAGCGAAAACACAATATAGCATTATATTAGCTTACCACAATAGCCAACCACACAAACGCATTCATTCACCGCAAAGGTAGCGATCGCAAAAAAACAGCAAAAGATATAAAATGATTCACTAACCTTGACAAACTTCATCAGATGACAGTCCTATAACATCATGTTACACAATACATATATGTTTTGTTCGAAAATGTGCATATTTAGCGGTACAAATCGTGGTTTTACAATGTGAATACGTAGCCAAACTGCACAAAATTGTCCGGAGATATTTTGGACAGTCACCTAATCTAATCAAATAACTCATCATAAACTTTACTAAAAAATACATATTGTACAGCAAATGAAAGATACACTAGTTCTTAATGCAATCGCTGTGTTAGATTTTTTAAAATAACTTTAGTACGACATACAGCTTACGTTATAGCGAGACAGCGCCCGCATTGAGGGCGGAAAATAGGACTAAACATTTTCCACAGAAATACGAAATAACATCATAAATGGTTCCTACTTTTGCTGAGCTTCCATCAGAATCTTGTACAAGGAGTCCTTTGTCCAGAATAATCGTTGTTTGGTTTTAGAATGTCCTCTTCTCCTGTCGAATTAGCAACGATAGCTAGCCATGTGGCGCAAACGTGCCCAACTTCACATGACGCAAAGAAAAGAAAATTCCAAAACTCGCAATAAACTTTCAATAAACTGATATAACTCGGTTGAAAAAAACTACTTTATGATGTTTTTATCACATCTATCAAATAAAATCAGAGCCGGAGATATCTAACGTGTATACCGAAAGCTTTTCAGAAGGCAATCTGGGGTTCCTTCTCGCGCCTTCGAAGGCAATGACATTTCCAGACACGTCATTCCAAAAGCTCTTGTTCGGCCTCAGATCAAGCTAGACACCCCATTCCACCTCTCACTGCCTGTTGACATCTAGTGGAAGGCGTATGAAGTGCATGTATCTCCATAGATGTCGGGCAAATTAATAGGAAGGCCCTGGAACAGAGCCTCGATTTCAGATTTTTCACTTCCTGACAGGAAGTTTGCTGCAAAATGAGTTCTGTTTTACTCATAGATATAATTCAAACGGTTTTAGAAACTTGAGTGTTTTCTATCCAATAGTAATAATAATATGCATATTGTACGAGCAAGAATAGACTACGAGGCAGTTTAATTTGGGCACGATTTTTTACAAAGTGAAAATAGCGCCCCCCTATTGACAAAAGGTTAAATGTTTTCCCTTAAAAACTTTTTAGGGCTCAAATCCCGTTAACGGGATCGATATGACAACAGCCAGTGAAAGTGCAGGGCGCCAAATTCAAACAACAGAAATCTCATACTTAAAATTCCTAAAACATACAATTATTATACACCATTTTAAAGATAAACTTGTTGTTAATCCAACCACAGTGTCCGATTTCAAAAAGGCTTTAGGACGAAAGCATACCATGCAATTATGTTAGGACAGCGCCTAGTCACAAAAACACAGCACAACACAACACATCAGATGGCACTCATAGGACTTCATGTTACACAATACATGTATGTTTCGTTCGATAAGGTTCATATTTATATCAAAAAATCTCAGTTTACATTGGTGCATTATGTTCAGTAATGTTTTGCCTCCAAAACATCCGAGGATTTTGCAGAGAGCCACATCAATTTACACAAATACTCATCATCAACGTTGATGAAAATACAAGTGTTATACATAGTTTTAAAGATAACCTTCTCCTTAATGCAACCGCTGTGTCAGATTTCAAAAAAGCTTTACGGCGAAAGCACACCATGCGATAATCTGAGCGCTTAGCCACAAAAACAAGCCATACAGATACCCGCCATGTTGTGGAGTCAACAAAAGTCAGAAATAGCATTATAAATATTCACTTACCTTTGATGATCTTCATCGGAATGCACTCCCAGGAATCCCAGTTCCACAATAAATGTTCGTTTTGTTTCGATAAAGTCCATCATTTATTTCCAAATACCTCCTTTTTGTTTGCGCGTTTAGTCCAGGAATCCAAATGCACAAGGCTCGAGCAATAAATCCAGATGAAAAGTCAAAAAAGTTCCATTACAGTTCGTAGAAACATGTCAAACGATGTATATAATCAATCTTTAGGATGTTTTTATCATAAATCTTCAATAATATTCCAACCGGACAATTCCTTTGTCATTAGAAAGGAAAGGGAACGGAGCTTGTGCGCGCGTGACTAAACTAAAGGCTTTCAGCCAGACCCCTGGTTGAAACAGCTCTTATTCGCTCCCCTTTCACAATAGAAGCCTGAAACAATGTTCTAAAGACTGTTGACATCTAGTGGAAGCCTTAGGAAGTGCAATCTGACCCCATTTACACTGGATATTGGATAGGCAATCACTTGAAAAACTACAAACCTCAGATTTCCCACTTCCTGGTTGGATTTTTCTCAGGTTTTTGCCTGCCATATGCGTTCTGTTATACTCACAGACATTATTTTAACAGTTTTGGAAACTTTAGAGTGTTTTCTATATGCATATTCTAGCTTCTGGGCCTGAGTAACAGGCAGTTTACTTTGGGCACGCTTTTCATCCGGACGTGAAAATACTGCCCCCTTGTATAAGAGGTTACCGCTCGAGTGTTGCTTTAGCAGTATGCTTAGGGTCATTGTCCTGCTGGACGGTGAACCTCCGTCCCAGTCTCAAATCTCTCGAAGACTTAAACAGGTTTCCCTCAAGAATTTCCCTGTATTTAGCACCATCAGACGGCCATCAGACTGCTAAAAAAGCAATCCCTAATTTGGAGAGGCTGCTGCCTACATCAATCAATCAATCAAATGTATTTATAAAGCCCTTCTTACAATCAGCTGATGTCACAAAGTGCTATACAAAAACCCAGCCTAAAACCCCAAACATAGACTCACTAGTCACTTTAAACAATGCCACATTAATAACGTTTACATATCTTACATTACTTATCTCATATCTACTATATGGTACAGGGAAAATCTATAGGCAGAAGTAATGACATGTACATTTCAGGAATGATAAGGTACAGACCCCAAAGCAAACCTGAGGGCAGCCAGTGTGAGTGCATTTTTGTTCTGCAACCATGTCTCATCAAATGTATTAAATATTATCCAGCAAAGGCCAGAGCCAACCAGATCTAAACTCAGCAACAAAAAAAACGTCCTCTCACTGTCAACTGCGTTTATTTTAAGCAGACTTAACATGTGTAAATATTTGTATGAACATAAGATTCAACAACTGAGACATAAACTGAACAAGTCCCACAGACATGTGACTAACAGGAATTGAATAATGTGTCCCTGAACAAGGGGGGAGGGGGTGAAAATCAAAAGTAACAGTCAATATCTGGTGTGGCCACCAGCTGCATTAAGTACTGCAGTGCATCTCCTCCTCATGGACTGCACTAGATTTGCCAGTTCTTGCTGTGAGATGTTACCCCACTCTTCCACCAAGGCACCTGCAAGTTCCCGGACATTTCTGGGTGGCATGGCCCTAGCCCTCACGCTCCGATTGAAACAGCTCCGATCCAACAGGTCCCAGACGTGCTCAATGGGGTTGAGATCTGGGATCTTCACTGGCCATGGCAGAACACTGACATTCCTGTCTTGCAGGAAATCACGCACAGAACAAGCAGTATGGCTGGTGGCATTGTCATGCTGGAGGGTCATGTCAGGATGAGCCTGCAGGAAGGGTACCACATGAGGTAGGAGGATGTCTTCCTTGTAACGCAAAGCGTTGAGATTGCCTGCAATGACAACAAGCTCAGCCCGATGATGCTGTGACACACCGCCCCAGACCATGACGGACCCTCCACCTCCAAATTGATCCCGCTCCAGAGTACAGGCCTCGGCATAACGCTTATTCCTTTGACGATAAACACGAATCCGACCATCACCCCTGGTGAGACAAAACCATGACTCGTCAGTGAAGAGCACTTTTTGCCAGTCATGTCTGGTTCAACGACGGTGGGTTTGTGACCATTGTGACATTGTTGCCAGTGATGTCTGGTGAGGACCTGCCTTACAACAGGCCGGACAGTCTGAGCACTGATGGAGGGATTGTGCGTTCCTGATGTAACTCGGGCAGTTGTTGTTGCCATCCTGTACCTGTCCCGCAGTTGTGATGTTCGGGTGTACCGTGCAGGTGTCCGTCCTGTCTCCCTGTAGTGCTGTCTTAGGCGTCTCACAGTACGAACATTGCAATTTATTGCCCTGGCCACATCTGCAGTCCTAATGCCTCCTTGCAGAATGCCTAAGGCACATTCACGCAGATGAGCAGGGACCCTGGGCATCTTTCTTTTGGTGTTTTTCAGAGTCAGTAGAAAGGCCTCTTTAGTGTCCTAAATGTTCATAACTGTGACCTTAATTGACTACCATCTGTAAGCTGTTAGTGTCTTAACGACTGTTCCACAGGTGCATGTTCATTAATTGTTTATGCTTCATTGAACAAGCATGGGAAACTGTTTTTAAACCCTTTACAATGAAGATCTGTGAAATTATTTGGATTTTTATGAATTATCTTTGAAAGACAGGGTCCTGAAAAAGGGACGTTTCTTTTTTTGCTGAGTTTACTAGCCAGATACACCAATGATTCAAATAATAAAGGTCTTCGGTCAGAATGATTCATTGAATCGGTGTGACAGTTTTATATATAAATTCCTAGATCTCCTTGAATAATGTTTAGGAACATAACCCTGCCATGACAAAGCCGTCTGTTGATGAGATTTCCCACCCCTGTTGAAGACAGCTAAATTATGTTGTTATTAGGTCTAAACAAGTGAACATGACAATCAATTGACAGTGAACTGTTTACCTTCCAAGAATGGACCCTTGGCGGTTGCAGGGCTCAGGGGTTGCAGGAGCATTGATTGTGTTGATGAACCCTGGGTGTCCAGGGCTCTGAGGTTGTGGCTTCGCTATTCGAGCATGCAGCTTCCTCTGAGTCCGTAGGTTCAGGAATATCCTCTGACAAGTATAAGTATGTTTGTGTAATATAAAGATACCACCGACAGAGGGTGCCTCTCCTCGAGCTCCGATAAAACTTTGCAGGTTTCTACTTTTTGGGGTGTTTTTTCTAGTGTTTTTCAAAAATGTTCTTTATCAGATTGTTTTGTGCATTACTACATACACCCGGGTACGACTTTTGGAATACGAATCGCTTGGTCCTCACCATCCACCTAACCTCCCCGAATTCCCTGAGACTGCAGAACAATGGACTAGCTTCTTTGGCGAAGCGCCGAGCTCATTGGGAGTTCTACCGGAGAATAGAAAGCAAAGACACCGACGGAGAGGCAGAAGTGGCGAGGTCTTGGTGAGATTAAGATGCTGGGTGACAAACTCAGTGAGGATCTCCTTCCAGAGGGACATAAGATCCTGCAACATACTTTGTTTTTCTTAGATTTGGCTTTCCTCTGACATACAGATGGATTATATACAACCAGCGGGTTTTACAGTTTTTCGTTGGGATAGGAGGCGAGCTCTCTCTGGCAAGATAAAGGGTGGTGGGCTCTGCTTTATGACCAACAACACATGGTGCGACAGGGAAATGTTCAGGAACTTGCCAGTTTCTGCTCTGCCAACTTGGATTACTTGGTCATAAAATGTAATCCTTTTTACCTTCTGAGAGAGTTCACCGGGATTATTGTCATGGCTGTGTACATCCTGCCGTAAGCCAACACCAAAAAGGCTCTCAAAGATCTTCATCGGACCCTGAACAAACTGGAGACTGCATTCCCGGAGGCAACGTTCATTGTTGCGCGAGACTTTAACAAAAGTAATTTGAGAACCATGCTCCCAAATCATTACCAACACAGCGGCTGTCTAACGTGCGGAAATTCTACTCTTGACCACTGCTACACGCCTTTTTGAAATGGGTATAAGGCCCTCTCCCGTCCTCCTTTTGGGTAATCCGACCATGACTCCATCTTGCTTCTCCCCGCTTACAAACAAAGAGGGAAGTTCCGGTGATCAGGTCTGTACAGCGTTGGTCCAACAAATCAGAATTCATGGTCCAAGACTGTTTTGATCACTCGGACTGGAATATGTTCTGGGTTTTCTCTGGAGATAATGTCAATGACTACTCCAACACAGTTACCAAAAAAATGCATAGATGGCGTGATACCGATAGTATCTTTCAAAACGTACCAAAATCAAAATCCGTGGATTGATAGCAGCCTTGTAGGAAAACTGAAAGAGAGATGCTGCTTATAAACATGGCAAGGTGACCAGGGACAATAGTTTGGTTAAACAGTACAAATATGACTTACACAGATCGATCAAGACGGCGAAACACAAGTCTAGAGACCGAGTGGAGGAGCAATTAAACTGGTCGGACACAAGGCCTATGTGGCAGGGCTCCTAACGATCATGGATTACAAAAATAAAGCCAGCTACATAACGGTTACCAATGCAACCCTACCAGACGAGCTTAATTTTCTCAATAGGGGGGCGCTGTTTTCACTTTGTAAAAATTTGTTCCCAAATTAAACTGCCTCATACTCAATTCTTGCTCGTACAATATGCATATTATTATTACTATTGGATAGAAAACACTCTCTAGTTTCTAAAACCGTTTGAATTATATCTGTGAGTAAAACAGAACTCATTTTGCAGCAAACTTCCTGTCAGGAAGTGAGAAATCTGAAATCGGGGGCTCTGTTCCAGGGTCAGTTTATTCATTTGCATGTAATCTATGGGTCTACATGCACTGCATACGCCTTCCCCTAGATGTCAGTAAGCAGTGAGAATTTGAATGGGGTGTCTAGGTAGATCTGAGGCCGTATAAAAGCTCTTGGAACCGGGTGTGCAGTCTTTTCAACGTTCGTCATGACGCAAGACAGACCTCAGGATTGCATTCTGAAAAGCTCTCGTTATAGGCGTTAGATATATCCGGCTCTGATTTTATTCGATATAGGTGTTAAAAACATCATAATGTAGTTATTTTAACCTGTTAGGCGGGCTGTCCCGACATCGGTACACTTATGACAACATCCAGCTCAAGTGCAGGGCGCGAAATTCAAAATCTATTTTTTTTAAATATTTAACTTTCACACATTAACAAGTCCAATACAGCATTTGAAAGATAAACATCTTGTCAATCCAGCCAACATGTCCGATTTTTTAAATGTTTTACAGAGAAAACACCACATATATTTATGTTAGCTCACCACCAAATAAAAAAGAGGACAGACATTTTTCACAGCACAAGTAGGATGCAAGTAGCATGCACAAGCCAACCTAACTAACCTAGAACCAACCTAAATAACCTAGAAAAAACTACCTCAGATGACAGTCCTATAACATGTTACACAATAAATCTATGTTTTGTTCAAAAAATGTGCATATTTTAGCTATAAATCAGTTTTACATTACTGCTACCATCATAGCAACAGTCAGAAATCGCACGGGAGTAGCCAGAGAAAATACAGACACCAACGTCAACTACTAATTACACATCATAAAACATTTCAGAAAAATATATGGTGGATAGCTAATGAAAGACAAAGATCTTGTGAAAAGAGCCAATATTTCCGATTTTTGAAGTGTTTTACAGCGAAAACACAATATATCGTTATATTAGCTTACTACATTAGCTAGCACACAGCAGCATTGATTCTAGTCGAACGGTAGCATAGCACAGTTCGACAGATATATGAAAAAGCATCCCAAATTGGGTCCTTATCTTTGTTGATCTTCCATCAGAATGTTCTCCAAGGGGTCCTTTGTTCAGAAACGTCTTTATTTCGATCCAGAACGAACGATTTCCCTCTTGAATTAGCAAGCACACTGGCAGTGCGACGCTAACCTCTCCATCTTGACAAAATTCTTGCGTCGCATCACGTCTAAAGTCCAGAATAAATTTCAATAATATAATTAAACTATATTGAAAAAACATACTTTAGGATGATATTGTGACATGTATCAAATAAAATCGAAGCCGGAGGTCATATTCACCTTTAACGAGCGTTTTCCAGGAGCCAAGTACAGGTCCTACTTCGCGCCCAGAAAAAAAAAATAAAGTGCGCAAGTCTCACTCCAAGAGGTTGTGTTCAAACCCTGGACGAGATATTCAAGTCCTTTCTGCTCTCACTTCCGCATGACACCCAGGGGAAGGCGTATGACGTGTTTCTACAGTCCTAAGTGAGATGCCCTTTTATAGACAAGGTCTTGAAGAGAGACATCGATGTTGGAAATCTCACTTCCGGATAGGAAATGGGCTGTAAAAATAGTTCTGTTCCACTTAGAGAAATAATTCAAACGTTTTTAGAAACTAGAGACTGTTTTCTATCCAATAGTAGTAATAATATGCATATTGTAAGAGCAAAAATTGATTAAGAGGCCGTTTGAAAATGGGCACATAGTTTCCAGTTTTTCAATACGCCCCCTGCAGCCATAAGAAGTTAACTTCTTGCGACTACAGGGGGTGCTGTTTCGAATTAGCATTTTGTCGTCTCCAAATTAAACTGCCTCGTGCTCAATTCTTGCTCGTACAATATGCATATTATTAATTCTATTGGATAGAAAACACTCTCTAGTTTCATAAACCGTTGGAATTATGTCTGTGGGTGACCCAGAACTCTTTCTACAGCGAAATCCATGACAGATAGTGCGAAGGTCTGAGAGCGAAGCTCTGGTTTCAGATCAGTTTTTAAGGTCTGTGTGTATCCTATGGAACGACATGAACTGCTCCCGCCTTCCCCTGGATGTCAGTAACCAATGAGAAGTGGAATGGGCTTTCTGCGTAGCTCTCAGAGGTTATAAAAGGCCAAGGAGTGAGGGTAGCCCCCCTTTCGACTCTGACCATTACGCAGAAGAGGACCTCAGGATGCCATTTTCAAAGGCTCGGTTATCAACGTGAAATGTATCCGTCTGTAATTTAATTCGATATAGGAGTTAGAAACATCATAACGTAGTTAATTTAAACCGTTTTATAGCAATTTATATCCGTTTAGTGCGATTTTGAGGCATTTCTATGTGATGCTCTTTGAAGCGCCGGGCACGTTTCGGGGTCCCGGTCGAACGTTAGTGGGCATTTCGACGGACAGAGGACATCTTTCGACCAAAAGAAGATTAGACCCAAGAAAGGATACATTGCCCAAGAATCTGATGGAAAATCACCTCATAGTAAGAAATATTTAATATGATAAATCGTTGTTCTGTCGAAATATTTTAAACGCATATTCCGCCATTTTGTTTGGTATAGCTTCGCTTGGCGAACCCTGTATTGCACAGTAAGGATAATTTTAGAAATGTAAATCAGCGATTGCATTAAGAACTAATTTGTCTTTCGATTCCTGTCAACCCTGTATTTTTTAGTCAAGTATATGATTAGCTTTCGATTAAACTAGATCACTCTGAAAGATGGCGTTCGACATTTTGAGGCTTGATTTGCTACTATTTTCATTGTATAACCACGGTTTTTTATGGCTAAATATGCACATTTTCGAACAAACAATATATGTATGTTGTAATATGATGTTACAGGAGTGTCATCGGAAGAATTCTGAAAAGGTTAGTGAAAAAATTTATATCTTTTGGCGATGATAACGATATCGCTCCCTTTGGCTTGAATTCATGCTGGGGTGACGTTTGCACATGTGGTATGCTAACTTATCGATTTATTGTGTTTTCGCTGTAAAACGCTTAGAAAATCTGAAATATTGTCTGAAATCACAAGATCTGTGTCTTTCCATTGCTATGCTTTGTCTATTTTTATGAACTGTTTTATGATGAGTAAATTGGTCATACACGTTGCTCTCTGTAGTAATTCTAGTCGAGTTGTGATGGTGGGTGCAATTGTAAACTGTGATTTCTACCTGAAATATGCACATTTTTCTAACAAAACCTATCCTATACCATAAATATGTTATCAGACTGTCATCTGATGAGGTTTTTTCTTGGTTAGTGGCTATCAATATCTTTATTTGGCCGAATTGGTGATAGCTAGTGATGGAGTAAGAAACTGATGGAGTTAGAAAAGTGGTGTATTTTGCTAACGTGGTTAGCTAATAGATTTACATATTGTGTCTTCCCTGTAAAACATTTTAAAAAACAGAAATGATGGGTTTATTCACAAGATCTGTATCTTTCATCTGGTGTCTTGGACTTGTGATTTAATGATATTTAGATGCTACTATTTACTTGTGAAGCTATGCTAGCTATGCTAATCAGTGTGGGGGGGTGGGGGGTGCTCCCGGATCCGGGTTTGGGAGGCAGTAAAAGTTAAACCAAGTTATATCAGTTTATATCAGTATATTGCGATTTTCGGTATTTCATTTGTGCTGCGTTATGGTGAGTTGGACACGTCTTCGCCACATGGCTAATGTTTGCTGCTAATTCCAAAGTTGAAGACGACAATCTACAACCGAGCAACGATTTTTCTGGACAAAGGACAACTTGCACAAGATTCTGATGGAAGCTCATCAAATAGTAAGAACTATTTATGATGTTAATTCGTTGTTCTGTTGAAAAATGTAAAACTATTATTCCGCCATTAACTTCTTATGGCTGCAAGGGGCAGTATTGAGTAGCCAGTTAAATGGTGCCCATTTCAAACGGCCTCGTACTCAATTCTTGCTCGTACAATATGCATATTATTATTACTATTGGATAGAAAACACTCTCTAGTTTCTAAAACCGTTTGAATTATTTCTCTGAGTGAAACAGAACTCATTCTGCAGCACATTTCCTGACCAGGAAGTGGAATGTCAGAAATCGATGCTCTGTTCAACTTCCTGCCTATACATGGGCATGATACGTAAGAGTCTACGTACACTTCCTACACCTTCCCCTGGTTGTCAAGAGGCGGTGAGAGAAGAAATTTCGTGTTTATCTTGGTCTGAGGTGGAATTAAAGCTCTTTGTATGACGTGACCGTCCATTTCCTGTTTCTGGAGCGTGCGAAAGGGGACATGGATTTGCCTTCTGTTTAGCTGTCGTTATGGATGACTAACATCTCCGGTTTAGATTTTATTTGATACATGTGACCATATCATCGTAAAGTATGTTTTTTCAATATAGTTTAATCAGATTATTGAATTTTTTTCGGGAGTTTTGCCGTGTTCTGTTCTCTGACTTTGTTGACGTTGGAGAGATCCGTGCCACTTGGCAAGTGCCCATGCTAAATGATGAGGGAAATTTGCCGTTCCAGATCCAAACAACGACTGTTCTGGACAAAGGACACCTTGTCCAACATTCTGACGGAAGATCACCAAAAGTAAGAAACATTTTATGATGCTATTTCTAATATCTGTCGTGCATGTGAACTGGTCGTCGGCGCCCAAGTGTTTCTGGCTATTGTGGCTACGCTAATATAACGCTACATTTTGTTTTCGCTGTAAAACATTTAATAAATCGGAAATATTGTCTGGAATCACAAGATGCCTGTCTTTCAATTGCTGTACACTATGTATTTTTCAGAAATGTTTTATGATGAGTAATTAGATATTTGACGTTGGTGTCTGTAAATATTATGGCTGCTTTCGGTGCAATTTCTGATTGTAGCTGAAATGTAAACTATGATTTATACCTGAAATATGCAAATTTTTCAAACAAAACATATGCTATACAATAAATATGTTATCAGACTGTCATCTGATGAAGTTGTTTCTTGGTTAGTGGCTATTTATATCTTTATTTGGTCGAATTTGTGATAGCTACTGATGGAGTAAAAAACTGATGGAGTAAGAAAAGTGGTGTCTTTTGCTAACGTGGTTAGCTAATAGATTTACATATTGTGTCTTCCCTGTAAAACATTTTAAACATCGGACATGTTGGCTGGATTCACAAGATGTGTACCTTTCATATGCTGTATTGGACTTGTTAATGTGTGAAAGTTAAATATTTAAAAAAAATATCTTTTGAATTTGGCGCCCTGCACTTGAGCTGGATGTTGTCATAAGTGTACCGGTGTCGGGCTGCAGCCCAAACAGGTTAATTTCGGTGCGGTCTCGCTTTAACGCACGCTGTATGTCGTAGTAACGTTAATTTTAAAAATCTAACACAGCGGTTGCATTAAGAACTAATGTATCTTTCATTTGCTGTCCAACCTGTATTTTTTAGTCAAGTTTATGATTAGTTATTGATTAGATTAGGTGCCTCTCCCAAGATTTCTCCCGACATTTTGTTTGCAGCTTGGCTACTATTCTCATTGTATAACCACGATTTGTGCCGCTAAATATGCACATTTTCGAACAAACCATATATGTATTGTGTAATGTGATGTTATAGGACTGTCATCTGATGAAGTTTTGAGAAGGTTAGTGAAAAATGTAATATCTTTTGCTGGTTTATTCGCTATCGCTAACGTGCATGAATCAATGCTGCTGTGTGGTAGGCTATTGTAGTAAGCTAATATAATGCTATATTGTGTTTTCGCTGTAAAACACTTAAAAAATCTGAAATATTGGCTGGATTCACAAGATGTTTGTCTTTCATTTGCTGTACGCTGTGTATTTTTCATAAATGTTTTATGATGAGTATTTAGGTAATTCACGTTGGTCTCTGTAGTTATTCTAGCTGCTTTGGTGAGATTTTGTGATGGTGGCTGCAATGTAAAACTATGATTTATACCTGAAATATGCACATTTTTCGAACAAAACATATGCTATACAATAAATATGTTATCAGACTGTCATCTGATGAAGTTGTTTCTTGGTTAGTGACTATTTATATCTTTATTTGGTCGAATTTGTGATAGCTACCTATGCAGTAAAAAAATGGTGGGAAAAAAAAGTTGGGTCTTTTGCTATCGTGGTTAGCTAATAGAAATACATATTGTGTCTTCCCTGTAAAACATTTTAAAAATCAGAAATGATGGCTGGATTCACAAGATGTGTATCTTTCATCTGGTGTCTTGGACTTGTGATTTCATGATATTTAGATGCTAGTATTTACTTGTGGCGCTATGCTAGGCTATGCTAGTCAGCTTTTTTACTGATGAGGGTGCTCCCGGATCCGGGATGAGTACTAAGTAGAAGTTAACCAGTCTGGCACCGGGGTTCCGCTAGCGGAACTCCTCCCACATTCCACTGAAAAGGCAGAGCTCGAAATTCAAAAAATATTTTTGAGAAATATTTAACTTTCACACATTAACAAGTCCAATACAGCAAATGAAAGATACACATCTTGTGAATCCAGTCAACATGTCCGATTTTTTAAATGTTTTACAGCGAAAACACCACATATATTTATGTTAGCTCACCACCAAATACAAAAAAGGACAGACATTTTTCACAGCACAGGTAGCATGCACAAAGCCAACCTAACTAACCAAGAACCAACCAAACTAACCAAGAAACAACTTACTCAGATGACAGTCTTATAACATGTTATACAATAAATCTATGTTTTGTTCGAAAAATGTGCATATTTGAGGTATAAATCAGTTTTACATTGCAGCTACCATCACAGCTACCGTCAGAAATAGCACCGAAGCAGCCAGAGTAATTACAGACACCAACGTCATATACCTAAATACTCATCATAAAACATTTCTGAAAAATCGATGGTGTACAGCAAATTAAAGACAAACATCTTGTGAATCCAGCCAATATTTCCGATTTTTTAAGTGTTTTACAGTGAAAACACAATGTTAGCATTATATTAGCTTACTACAATAGCCTACCACACTACCGCATTCATTCATCAAGGCACGTTAGCGATAGCAATAGGCACGTTAGCGATAGCGAATAAACCAGCAAAAGATATATACGTTTTTGACTAACCTTGATAAGCTTCATCAGATGACAGTCCTATAACATCAGGTTATACATACACTTATGTTTTGTTCGAAAATGTGCATATTTAGAGCTGAAATCAGTGGTTATACATTGTGCTAACGTAGCATCTTTTTCCCACAACGTCCGGATATTTTTCTGACACTTTTTCTGACACACATATTCTGACCAAATAACTATTCATAAACATAACTAAAAATTACATGTTGTATAGGAAATGATAGATACACTAGTTCTTAATGCAATCGCCGTGTTAGAATTCTAAAAATAACTTCATTACGACATCCAGCTTAGGTATAGCGAGAGAGTGCCCAAAATCTGGGTGCAAACTACTATTTCACATGTTCGACAGATATATGAAATAGCATCATGAAATGGGTCCTACTTTTGATGATCTTCCATCAGAATGTTGTACAAGGGGTCCTTTGTCCAGAACAATCGTTTTTTGGTTTTAGAATGTCCTCTTCTCCAGTCAATTAGCACGGAAAGCTAGCAAAGTAGCGCGAAGCTCTCCTTCCTGAACAAAGGCACACAACGCAACACGCCTAACGTCCCGAATAAATTTCAATAATCTAATAAAACTATATTGAAAAAACATACTTTACGATGATATTGTCACATTTATCAAATAAAATCAAAGCCGGAGATATTAGTCGTCTATAACGACAGCTTTTCAGAAGGCAATACCAGGTCCCTTCTCGCGCGCTCCAGAAAACTGGTGACACGTCATGCCAAGAGCTTTTATTCGACCCCAGATCAAGTTATACACTCCATTTCTTCTCTCACTGCCTGTCGACATCTAGTGGAAGACATATGAAGTGCATGTATACTATTAAATATCAAGGACATTTATAGGCAGGCCCTAGAACAGAGCATCGATTTCAGATTTTCCACTTCCTGTCAGGAAGTTTGCTGCAAAATGAGTTCTGTTTTACTCACAGATATAATTCAAACGGTTTTAGAAACTAGAGAGTGTTTTCTATCCAATAGTAATAATAATATGCATATTGTACGAGCAAGAATTGAGTACGAGGCCATTTAAATTGGGCACGATTTTCCCCCAAAGTGAAAACAGTGCCCTCTGTCCTCAACAGGTTAACACCTTTTTTTTCAAGATTCAAGCACAATGACCCTGAGCTGCCGAGGAGAGCCCCCGATGACAACGTGGGCTACACACTCAGTCTCCACTGAGGACGTATGTAAGTCATTCAAACGTATTAATCCTCGCAAGGCTGCCAGCCCAGATGGCATTTCTAGCCGTGCCCTCAACGCATGTGCAGATCAGCTGGCTGATGTGTTCTCTGACATTTTCAATCTCTCCCTAGCTCAGGCCTCTATACCCACCTGCTTCAAGATGTCCACCATCATCCCTGTGCCCAAGAAAGGGAAAGTAATGGAACTAAATGACCACCGACCAGTAGCACTGACTTCTGTCATCATGAAGTACTTCGAGAGGCTAGTCAAAGACGATATCACCTCCTCCCTCCCCGACACACTCACCCTCTCCAATTCACCTTCCACCCTGACAGATTCACGGACGACGCAATCGTCATTGCACTGCACACTGATCTTACCCACCTGGAAAAAAGGAATGCATATGTGAGGATGCTGTTCATCGACTACAGCTTGGCCTTCAATACCATAGTGCCCTATAAGCTGATTACAAAGCTCACAACCGTGAGTCTGAACACATCCCTATGCAACTGGGTCCTGGACTTCCTGACAGGCCGACCACAGGTGGTGAAGGTAGGCAACATTACCTCCTCAACTGATCATCAACAAGGGGGCCCCACAGCGGCTGTCTAACTCCCCTCCTGTATTCTCTGTATACCCACGATTGCGTGTCTTTAAACAGTTCCAACACTCCATCATCAAATTCGCTGACGACACGACAGTAGTAGGCCTGTTCACCAACAATGACGAGACATTCTACAGGGAAGAGGTAGGCACTCTGACGGCATGGTGCCAAGTAAATAACCTCTCCCTCAATCTTAGCAAAACGAAGGAGCTGACTGTGGACTTCAAGAGGAACCAGGCTGGACACGCCCCCATCCTCATCAACGTGGCCGCCGCGGAGACGGTGCCGCCGTTCAATAACTTCAAATTCCTCGGCATCTCAGATAAGCTAAAATGGTCTAACTACACAGACACCGTAGTGAAGACAGCACGACAGCGACTCTGTAACGTTCGTCTTCCTCCTCGTCTGAGGAGGAGCAAGGATCGGACCAAAGCGCAGCGTGGTTTGAATACATACTATCGTTTATTAAACGAAGACGAAAAAACACTTGAACAAACGACAAAACAATAAACGACGTGAACAGACCTGAACTTGAGAACATATAAAACATAAACGCACGAACAGGAACAAACGAACGAAACAGTACCATGTGGCGAACAAACACAGACACAGCAACAATCACCCACAAACAAACATTGAAAACAGCCTACTTTAATATGGTTCCCAATCAGAGACAATGACAAACACCTGCCTCTGATTGAGAACCATATTAGGACAAACGAACAAACCTAAACATAGAAACAAATAACATAGACTGCCCACCCCAACTCACGCCCTGACCATACTAAATAAAGACAAAACAAGGGAAATAAGGTCAGGAACGTGACAGTACCCCCCCCTCAAGGTGCGGACTCCGGCCGCAAAACCTGAACCTATAGGGGAGGGTCTGGGTGGGCATCTGTTCACGGTGGCGGCTCTGGCGCTGGTCGTGGTCTCCACCCCACCATAGTTAATCCCCGCTTCCGTGGCCTCCTCATAATGGTGACCCTCCAAATTAACCCCACTGGACTGATGGGCGCCTCTGGACTGAGGGGCAGCACCGGACTGAGGGGCAGCACCGGACTGAGGGGCAGCACCGGACTGAGGGGCAGCACCGGACTGAGGGGCAGCTCCGGACTGAGGGGGAATTCCGGCATCGTCGGCGTGACAGGTAGCTCTGGCAGCTCCTGGCTGACTGATGATTCCTGGCTGGCGGGCGGCTCTGGCTGCCCCTGACTGGCGGGCGGCTCTGGCTGCTCCTGACTGGCGGGCGGCTCTGGCTGCGGGCGGCTCTGGCTGCTCCTGACTGGCGGGCGGCTCTGGCTGCTCCTGACTGGCGGGCGGCTCTGGCTGCTCCTGACTGGCGGGCGGCTCTGGCTGCTCCTGACTGGCGGGCGGCTCTGGCTGCTCCTGACTGGCGGGTGGCTCTGGCTGCTCCTGACTGGCGGGTGGCTCTGGCTGCTCCTGACTGACGGACGGCTCTAGCGGCTCCTGACTGATGGACGGCTCTAGCGGCTCCTGACTGACGGACGGCTCTGAAGGCTCAGGACAGACGGGCGGCTTTGAAGGCTCAGGACAGACGGGCAGCTCAGACGGCGCTGGGCAGACGGGCAGCGCAGGCGGCGCTGGGCAGACGGACAGCTCAGACGGCGTTGGGCAGACGGGCAGTGCAGGCGACCCTGGGCAGACGGACAGCGCAGACGGCGCTGGGCAGACGGCAGACTCTGGCCGGCTGAGGCGCACAGTAGGCCTGGTGCGTGGTGCCGGAACTGGTGGTACCGGGCTAAGGACACGCACCTCAAGGCTAGTGCGGGGAGCAGCAACAGGACGCACAGGGCTCTGGAGACGCACAGGAGGCGTAGTGCCGGAACGGAGACACGCACCATAGGGCGAGTGCGTGGAGGAGGAACAGGGCTCTGGAGACGCACTGGAAGCCTGGTGCGTGGTGTAGGCACTGGTGGTACTGGGTTGGGGCGGGGCGGGGAGGTGGCGCCGGATTTACCGGACCGTGAAAGCGTACTGGCTCCCTTGAGCACCGAGCCTGCCCAACCTTACCTGGTTGAATGCTCCCCGTAGCCCGACCAGTGCGGGGAGGTCGAATAACCCGCACTGGGCTGTGTTGGCGAACCGGGGACACCATGCGTAAGGCTGGTGCCATGTATGCCGGCCCGAGGAGACGCACTGGAGACCAGACGCACTGGAGACCAGACGCGTTGAGCCGGCTTCATGGCACCTGGCTCAATGCTCAATCTAACCTGGCCGATACGTGGAGCCGGGATGTACCGCACCGGGCTAAGCACACGTACAGGAGACACCGTGCGCTTTACCGCATAACATGGTGTCTGCCCGTACTCTCGCTCTCCACGGTAAGCACGGAGAGTTGGCGCAGGTTTCCTACCTGACTTCGCCACACTCCCTTTTAGCCCCCCCCAAGAAATTTTTGGAGCTGACTCTCAGGCTTCCAGCCTCGCTTCCGTGCTGCCTCCTCATACCGCCGCCTCTCGGCTTTAGCTGCCTCCAGCTCTTCACGAGGGCCGCGATATTCTCCCGGTTGTGCCCAGGGTCCTCCGCTGTCCAGAATTTCCTCCCAACTCCATAAGTCCTGCGATCGCTGCTCCTGCTGCTGCTGCCTCTTACCACGCTGCTTGGTCCTTGGTTGGTGGGTGATTCTGTAACGTTCGTCTTCCTCCTCGTCTGAGGAGGAGCAAGGATCGGACCAAAGCGCAGCGTGGTTTGAATACATACTATCATTTATTAAACGAAGACGAAAAAACACTTGAACAAACTACAAAACAATAAACGACGTGAACAGTCCTGAACTTGAGAACATATAAAACGTGAACGCACGAACAGGAACAAACGAACGAAACAGTACCGTGTGGCGAACAAACACAGACACAGCAACAATCACCCACAAACAAACATTGAAAACAGCCTACCTTAATATGGTTCCCAATCAGAGACAATGACAAACACCTGCCTCTGATTGAGAACCATATTAGGACAAACGAACAAACCTAAACATAGAAACAAATAACATAGACTGCCCACCCCAACTCACGCCCTGACCATACTAAATAAAGACAAAACAAGGGAAATAAGGTCAGGAACGTGACAGACTCTTCAACCTCAGGATGCTGAAGAATAGCCACCACTAGTCAGCTACCTGCTACCCCTCCCCCCATTGAACATCCCCCACCCTCAACTTTCTCACTTACCTTACCTGCCAGCCTATGGACATTCAACAGATTGAGGGAGAGGTTATTTCCCCGGCACCATGCCGTCAGAGTGCCTACCTCTTGGTAGGGTGAACAGGCCTTGGTGAACAGGCCTACTACTGTCGTGTCGTCAGCGAACTTGTTGATGGTGTTGGAACTGTTTAAAGCCACGCAATCGTGGGTATACAGAGAATACAGGAGGGGAGTTAGACAGGCCCCCGTCCTGATGCCCCCCCCCCCCCCCCTCTTCCCAACAGACTTTACTCTGCCCCCACCCCATACGACAATTAGCACTTTTGCAGTTGTTAATATGTATATTATTACTTCTTTGTTTGTATTTCACTCAATGATCATGCTGCTGCTCCCCCTATGGCCATTCCACCCCCCCCCCCCCCCCCCAACAGTCCTTACTCTGACTCCACCCTATTCATCACTACCAGAGTTGTTATTATGTACAGTACCAGTCAAAAGTTTGGACACACCTACTCATTCAAGGGTTTTACTCTTTTCTACATTGTAGAATAATATAGAAATAAAAACTATGAAATAACACAGATAGAATCATGTAGTATACAAAAAATTGTTAAACAACTCAAAATATATTTTATAGATCATTATTTGTTTGTAATTAGCTACCACATGTTCTTGTCAAACTGGATGTGTCCGAGTACGTAGTGGCATTCTAAATAGTAGCCATTCTATATAGAATGTTTTATAGTATGTGAAATTTCATACATTTCGTATGCTTTAAATGCCAGGATGTCATGCTCATTTAGGCTTTTCATCTTCACACTATTGAGGAAGAGGATCGTCTTTTGAGACCCACGTGTTTTTGACAATGCCTGATAATCGGATAAGAGGACAAGCTCTACCAAAATGAACAAATGGCGAGATTCAATGCAATTGCGCATTAGATGACGCCTTCGCTGTATGGATGAGCCTAATATGTTGATATTTGCGTGTACTGCATACATTTTTTACTAAGAACACAGTGCTAAACCAATCAAATTAAGTATGGTTGGTTAGCGGTTGCAATGTTAATATTGGGAGGGACACTCACACTCTAAAAATGGGAAATGCCACCAAACCTAATTTGCACTTATAGCTAGACGGATGACTGGTGGTGTTCTCTCTTATTTATCTATCAAAAATATTGACTTCATATTTCTCTCTCTACCTAAGTAACGAGGAAGGCAAATAGTAATTATTACTTTTTCATAAGGCCTTTTCTTCCATAATATCTCTCTTTTGCAGTGATGGACCACCCGAATCATTTTCGTTCATGTAAAACCCACGGTTTGAAAGACGGTGATGCAATTTTATTTATTTTTTTACGAAGAAAGGGGAGGAGAGGAGGAAAGGCAGCGCTTGAGAAAAGCAATTTATTTAGTTGATTTAAAGCTTCGTAGTGCATTTAATTATGTCTCAGTGAATAATTCCTTTGTTTCTCCCCCCAATACTGTTGCTTCCAGTTGCCACGGCGCCTGCCCGTTGATTGACGTGCGGAGAGATCTAAGCGAACGCCCCAGTTAGTGCTGATTGACACCTCTCAGGTGTGCTTTACCCCACAATCAGAGGCAGTGTGGGGCCGGGCGGGAAAAAACAGGGGGGCTTTACTATTGATGGGCGTAAGCGCGCCAGCGGGAAGATTAGAGATGGGTGTCAGAGCTCCGCAACACCCAGAGAATAGCTTCTTGATTACACTTGAAATCAGCTTGCAAATCATGGGATCCTCGTTTTTTCTCCATTCTCTCCTCCTCCTCTTCTTTTATCATAGGCCTTTTCTCAATTGGATTTGCTCAACTCCTGCGTCATCTCTCCTCCGTCCTCTCTGACCTTCTTTTGAAAAAGGTCAAATTGCTCGTCATCAGGCAATATATGTTTACAGGGCGGTGTACCAAAATAAATGTATAAAGTGATAAAAACTAATTTAGCAAGTTGTGCGAGACATTGTATAGATAAAAGGATAAGTAACATATCGCTTTTAAATGTTTGCATGCTTTTCTCCTTCAAGAAAATAATAGCTGATTCAAAGGGGGGGGGTGGCAGATTTCAAAACTGATTTCCTTGAAGGACTCGGGTAGGATACACTTGTGCTTCCTCGCCAAAAGGAGGCTGTCAAGGAGGGGAGGGCCGTCTTCCCTTTGCCTACTAACGAATTGACACTCGCCTCGACCACTTGTTGGTTTCCCGTCATGGAGGAGAGAGGATGGAGGACAGAGATATGATAGGCCTTACACGGAACCCAAACCGGCTGCGCGCGGGCGCCATCGTGCGCTATCGTGCATACATTTATTTTGTCCCTCAACACCAAACGCGATCACGACACGCAGGTTAAAATATCAAAACAAACTCTGAACCAATGACATTAATTTGGGGACAGGTCGAAAAGCATTAAACATGTATGGCAATTTAGCTAGTTAGCTTGCACTTGCTAGCTAATTTGTCCTATTTAGCTAGCTTGCTGTTGCTAGCTAATTTGTCCTGGTATATAAACATTGAGTTGTTATTTTACCTGATATGCACAAGGTCCTCTACTCCGGCAATTAATCCACACATAAAACGGCCAACCGAATCGTTTCTAGTCATCTCTCCTCCTTCCAGGCTTTTTCATCTTTGAACTTATATGGTGATCGCATCTAAATTTTCATAGTATTAACACGACCACCGGCAAAACAGTTAGTCTTTCAATCGCCCACGTGGGTATAACCAATGAGGAGATGGCACGTGGGTACCTGCTTCTATAAACCAATGAGGAGGTGGGAGAGGCAGGACTTGCAGCGTGATCCGCTCGTTGGCGCGCGTGAGCAGTGTGGGTGCAATAATTGAATAACATGGATTTCAAAATTTATTTTGCGGCGCTCGCGCACGCGACGTGTCCGGTCTGGTCAGCATGTTAGTGTCTGCATCAGCAGGCTAAGTCTGGCAGTGGAAGGATGGGGGGGAGACAGGGCTATGTACACAGAGAGGGAGATGGGGAAATGCGGACGGGTGGTGAGGGGGGATTCATTGGGAGATGTCGCTCCACTTCACAGTCGCTCCACTTCACAGTCGCTCGATGTGGCTAATGTGTTTCTTGTGTCACTCTGTAGGAGAGGAGTTGCGCCGTACAAGAGGGCCTGGCTGTCATAACAGGGGTACATTTCCATAGAAGTGCTGCAAGTCTGTGACTGTGCCATTGAAACCAAGAGGCCAATTTTTTTTGTGCGGGTCCGACTCCTTATCTCCCCTTGACTTCACATCAATACCAGAATTCCAGTCGTTGTTTTCAAGTACTTGTTTGTTCATGCCATTTTGTTTGAACTCCTTTGCCTTTGTGTTGACTTTGCTCTCTCTCTCCTCCCCTGAATGTGATTACCGACTGCTCCTTGAGAGCCCATCACCGTAGACGCCACCATCCATCTGGACGTGTGATCCATTAACGACGTACGCTGTCTGCGGGAATGGAGTATTTTATAATATCAGACAGAACTTTGCTGAAGTCGGCACCATCGTATTTCAAATCAACGGTCTGGAGTGTTGAGAGAGGGACAAGCAGCAGGAAGAGATACTTAGATTAGAGGTTTATTTTGTGTGTTCCTTTGTTTCTGTCAGGAGCAGGCGGCAGGCTGATGGATGTGTTATCTCACTGACTGTCTGTCTGGTTGATCCACCACTTACAGCCTGTAGCCCCGGGCTGCTTGTGACCTGTCACTGCAGGCTGATCTGAATGACAAAACTGTACTTATGTTACAGGCCTCAGTATAGAGAGTCACTGTGTATAAAGAGTCACTGTGAGAGACCCCCTACCCCCCTCCATCTGGCACCAGGCTTGAGCAAATGCTCGATGAGGCAGTGAATTTGCTGCCTCTGAATGAGATAGTGTGTGGGGTGATTACACGTCCTCTGCTCATCTTAGCAGAGCTGCAAGAAGTTAACTTTAATGTGTTTTGTTGGTACACACTCATAAGGTTGACTGGAGGTAGATCAAATCAGAGGAAAGACAACCACCTTGTTGCTCAACTTGCTGGCGGCATCAGCGCCGGCCTCCCATCAAAGTGGGATTACCGATGTAAATCTGGCTAATTGAATTTACATGTGGATACAGGCCGTGATTTAAGTCTTCCGCTTTGTGGGACGACGTTCCCCGCTCAATGGACGCTACATTACCTACATGTACATATTACCTCAATTACCCCAACTAATCGGTGCCCCCGCACATTGACTCTGTACCGGTACCCCCCTGTATATAGCCTCACTATTGTTCTTTTACTGCTGCTCTTTAATTACTTATTACTTTTATTTTTTACTTATCAATTTTTTACTGAACACTTATTTTTCTTAAAACTGCATTGTTGGTTAAGGGCTTGTAAGTAAGCATTTCACTGTAAGGTGAAATGTTGTATTCGGCGCATGTGACAAGTACAATTTGATTAACTGTTAGTTCTTCCTTAACTCAGTCCGAATGTCAAAAGCTTCCAATGCCAGTTAGGGTCACGCATCAATTGTCTGATGATGGAAAAGGGGGCGGGTGAAATATGCCAGGAATTGTGGGTAAGCTTGTGCAAGGCTGAGGCGTTAATAACTCAAACGCTCTTGGTAGGCCGGAGTTCTTTGCGCTGCGTCGGGTTGTCTGATTGATCTCTGATTGATAACTGCTGAATCTCTGTGAGACTTGAAATGACACTGCAGCGTCATAGTCCCCCATAAACACATAACCAGCTTGGAACAACAATGACTTGGGTGCATATCATATCCCAGGTCAAAGGGGCCGGCTCCATTCTTGTTTGTAAGCTGATTGTGGTGGGTCTTGTATGTAACACTACGAGACCTTGGGACTATAAGGTTCTGTGATATTGAGCATGAAAGTTTTCACATTTCAGAACATTTTTGTAGTGAATTTTTCTTTCATAACCCAGGTCCTCACCTTAAAGGTACCTAAAGTGCAGAGTATCAATATCCTAAGAAATTTGTAAATCTTATTTTTTTTAGGTGGGTGCAATCGCAGATAGAACCTTATAGCGCTGAAATGTCAATCTGAAATGTCAATCTGGGTGCTGTGGCATAACTACACAGGCTGTACTGTACTACCTGTGCCCGAGCACCTGCCCCTTTGCCCTCCCGCTCATCAATTGTTATTTTGGGTGGTGCTATATTGTATACAGTTTTTGTGGTTGTTACCCTCAAGTTGTCGTGACGTTGCCAAGATTGCCAGCCCCCATCGCATTTGCTGGTTAGTCGCGCATGTTTGTCTACCGTGTACTGAGCTCGCGCTCGTTTGCTCCCATTTCCCAGTCTGCCCTGTATGGAGATTGCATGTGCCTGGTGTGTGTGTGTGGGTGGCAAGGTACCTAGTTTAAATATCAACACTACTGCCACAGCAGCTGCAGGCATAACATTTGATTAACACTTCACAACACTTGATTTCCATCATCTATATTCGTTCTGGTTTGCTGAGCAGAGAGAGCAGCAGAGAGAGCAGCAGAGAGAGCAGCAGAGAGGAGCGGCTGCATCTTTGACTGTCCAATCCAACTCCATCCCTTCAGTCGGGAGTTGCACATGTGTCAGGGCAGCAGCAGCACAGGCAGTCTAGACTCTAGCTAACCAACATATACTAAAATATCCACACAAGCCACTAGCCACCTGCCCCCTGAAAGGTCTGTGCCCGGTCCTGATGAGCACTATAGAACATTACCCGTGTAAACCGGTCAAGACCTTGTGAATATGACAATAATATTAAAATTGCCTGTCATCCATTTTACAAACAAATACTTGTACCAATAAAGTACAGAGGTCTCAACAGCCCCCCCCCCCAGCTCCAACTTTTATCTGTTTCGTTTTTTAAATCTTCTTTCTCTACTTTCTGAATTTCTGATTTGCATTCAAGGAGGAGAGCAAATGAAACAAATTGGAGAAAAAGCAGTGGAGAAGAGAGAGAGAGAGAGAGAGAGAGAGAGAGAGAGAGAGAGAGAGAGAGAGAGAGAGAGAGAGAGAGAGAGCTAGCTCACCTGAGACACTGCCTTGTTTTATTTATGAAGGCTCTGCCAGCTCACGATGGAGACAAATTACCTTTTAACAATGTGAAATAGAATTTTGTTTACAAGGCTACGCTTCCCCTTGGTTTTTCGAATGAGATTTCTCACAGCCGCCCCATTTATATCGCAGATCCTTATCATCTCAATCTTTCAAAACCAATCAGTTTGAAGAAAGGGATGGGGAAGAAGAAGAATGAATCTGTGTCCATAAAATGGAGCCATTAGGTATATTTATGAATTCCATGCCCCAGCCCAATGCCAGCCCATTCCCTTCACGTAGTTTATTTGCATATGGGGCTATTTGTCCATTGCTTTATTTAAAGTCTAAATTCTTGGCCGCAATTAAATCAATTGCTGATATAGGTAAAGTACTCTGTAGGTTCAGTGAGAAGGTTTAAGCTGTATCGGAGGTGTTAAAGGACACAACTTGTCCTTACAATAAAGCATAACCACTTTGAGTATAGTCTGCCACTTTGAGGTAGTCTTCAACCTTTTTTACCAGGCTGAACTGGAATATTTGGGGCCTTTATCCGCCATCTGGACGGGGAAAAAGGGTAAGAGGAGCAGAGCCCGCAGCAATTTTGGTTTTCTTGGTAGTCGGACAGCAAATCCCCCAACTACATCACAAACATACCCCAATATGAGAGAAACCTTCCACCCACTCCTACCTTGGCCTTTGTTTTCAAACATCACTACCCCTGGATACCTGCACGTGACATTTAGGAGTAGCAAAGTCACATTTTTATAGCGCAAAAGCACATAGGCTCATTCGTAGTCAAAGCGAGACAAAGTGTTATTTTATTAGCTGAAATAACAGGTGTTCTGATATGCTTTTTTTTGCGGAATACTGTCGAAAGCACCTTATCTCTGCACTGTAAATCCTCGATTCCATTATTTGGTGCTCTCAACCATATTTTGTACATTAAAGTGATGGATGTCAAATGTAAAACTCCAAGGTTCCCTTTGTTGTCTTCCCCTCCTGCCTTCCCTCTACGTACGCTACCTCTTCCAGATCAGCATGGATCTTTTAATAAATAAAAAAAATGTTTTTGATCTTTTAAATACTAAGTACCTGTCTGGTATAATTGGTCTTGTTGTGCTTGCTGCCTACATTTTCTCTCTATGTAATCCAAAATAGGACGTTGGTGAAAGTTTTTAGTCTAGTTGTCCTACTTCTAACAGCCCAAGACACTGACTACAGGTCATGGTTTTAGGCCAGCAGCTTGCCTTGTCTCTCCCTGGCACAGATCTCCTATGTGAGGCGGCCGTAGCGATTGGACAGCCAGGGGCTAATCTTACCCCCCTCCCTCAGTGAGATGTTTTGCCCTTTTGCTCTTTCACTTCTTTTCACACCTCTGAGTCCCCCAGATACCCCGGAGCTGAGTTGACAGACTCTTGAGAGTCTACCGGGGTCCAAATGGAGTGTCTCAGTGGTCCAGGGCAGGCTGGGCAGCCGGAGCCCCCAGGCATTCCCGCAGGAGCTTTCAGTGGGGAAGAAGTAGAACTCTTCACATCTTCTCCTGTCCTGCCCAGTCACAACGAACCTTGTGAGGAAACCTCTCCCTTGCCCAGTCCACCGCCGCCATGTTTGTTTGTGCTATCTCTTTTAACATGTTCTCTGTCAGCTAGTTCACTCAGGGTCAGTTTTTTGAGAGAGAAAATGGACAAATGGAATCTCGGCCATATCATGTAAGATTGACGGGATTCTTACGGCAGCAGGGCTCCCTTGAAAAAGAGATTCACCTGGTTAAATAAAGGACAAGAAAGAAGAAAAAATCATCATAACCATAATAAAAACGAAAACAATGTATTGACCGGAAATATTTTTGAGAAAAGGCATCTGGTGAAAATGTGGATTTAACAGGCATCGAATCTTCGACTTGTCTTTTTTTCTGTCTTTCTGAGTACGGAGAAAGCACGCTGTGTTTCATAGCTGTGGGGTATTGTGCTCACTGTAGTGTAGCCAAACTCACTGTGCTGAATAGAAGATCTGAGATGGGAGGGAGGTAGCAAAGAGAATAGAGCCCCCCCTCCCCGTCCCACATGTAATACATTATTGCTGATGTACAATCTGAAAACTTGGGTTTTTTGTTTTCATTCCCTACCACTCGAGTCAGCAGGGAGGAGAGGTGACAGAAGTATTTTGGGGTCGTCAAACCTCGCTGAGAAAAAATAACACGCGTGGCATGTTACCCTCTCCACTATGATTGATATGTTGTTGACCTGTACTGTTCCCACCCTCTCTCGCGAGTCCACACACACACACACACACACACACACACACACACACACACACACACACACACACACACACACACACACACACACACACACACACACACACACACACACACACACACACACACACACACACACACACACACACACACACTCACACACTCACACACCCACACATACTCCTCTCAGCCTATGTGGAGAATATCCAGAGCCCAAGGATAGATGCGGGTAATTGCCAAATAAAGGAAACACCAACATAAAGTGTCTTTAATAATAGGGCTTTGGGCCATCACGAACCCCCAGAACAGCTTCAATGGATTCTAGTGTCCGGAACGCTAGGACGGATTCCAGTAAAAATTCCATCATTTGGTGTTTTGTTGATGGTAGTGGAAAACGCTGTCTCAGGCGCCTCTCCAGAATCTCCCATAAGTGTTCAATTGGGTTGAGATCTGGTGACAGAGACGGCCACGGAAAATGGTTTACATCGGTTTTTATGCTCATCAAACCATTCAGTGACCACTTGTGCACCTGTGGATGAGGGCATTGTCATCCACTCCCATCAGGATATAAATGATTCATCATAGGTTGATGATGATTACTCAGAATGGCTGTTGCTTTACTGGCGTTTACTTTGCCCTCTAAGGGGTTGAAGTGGACCTAACCCATGCCAGGAAAATGCACCCCCACACCACAAGAGAGACGCCAGATCCCACATACCTGTAGATGAACCACTAACTAATTATGTTGTTTTGACATGTTCCTACCCAGAGGTTATTGAAATGCGATATCGCCAGATGAATCTCTGTGGGAATTCTTCTACTAATAGCTCTCAATGAAATGCAGCTGTTGAGGAAAATAACAATTGAATAAAATATGGCACGATGGTACATTTTCTCGACATCCCACATTATTTGAAAACAATTAAACAGACTGTAATTGATATGTGTAAGCAGCTTCTGGAGTCAGAACATTATAACACTCGTTTTAATTTAAAACGGGCTAAAAGAGATACAACCTTGTCTGGAGCGTTGCTCATTTTGTTGGTAAAGATATTTTCATATTCACACTGGTTTATCTTGCCTGTACAGTATTTGGAATAATATATATACAGTGGGGCAAAAAAGTATTTAGTCAGCCACCAATTGTGCAAGTTCTCCCACTTAAAAAGATGAGAGAGGCCTGTACTTTTCATCGTAGGTACACTTCAACTATGACAGACAAAATGAGAAAGAAAATTCCAGAAAATCACATTGTAGGATTTTTTATGAATTTATTTGCAAATTATGTTGGAAAATAAGTATTTGTGTGAAAACCTTGTGAAGACTTACAGAAAACGTTTGACCTCTGTCATTGCCAACAAAGGGTATATAACAAAGTATTGAGATAAACTTTTGTTATTGACCAAATACTTATTTTCCACCATAATTTGCAAATAAATTCATCAAAAATCCTACAATGTGATTTTCTGGATTTTTTTTTCTCATTTTGTCTGTCATGGTTGAAGTGTACCTATGATGAAAATTACAGGCCTCTCTCATCTTTTTAAGTTGGAGAACTTGCACAATTGGTGGCTGACTAAATACTTTTTTGCCCCACTGTATATTTTTTCCAATATTTGTTTGATCAGCATAGATGAGCAAAGTCTAGGAGTTTGTCCCAAATGGCACCCTATTTCTTATTTAGTGCACTACTTTTGACCAGGTCCTTATCGGAAATAGGGTGCCTCTGGGACGGGCACTAGACTCTTCCCTAAAGTATATCCATGATATCAGCCTAACTTCTGTACCCTTCTATGTTGCCATGCCGCCCAGCTAAGATTGAATTGCTATAATAGTCTTCTGACACACCATATATTCCCATGTACATTAGTGGCACTTGACATGGTTACCATGGAAATACTCCCATCTCCCCTGCTTTTCATTATCAGAATTACAATCTGTCATAGTTCACATCATCTCAGGAGGAATGGAAACACATAAAACTATCTTCAGTGCCATTTGTCATGCTCTGACATATAACCGAGGGAACAAGAGGAACTGGTGTGTACTTTAAGCTGGTACAGTGTGGATTGAGTTTGTAAATAGCAGAGAGGGAGCTGTTGCTATCTGTTTTCTGCTACCTCTCACCTAACATGACATGAACGCATGTGTGTTAGGCTATTTATAGTACTTTCTACTGTTATATGGATGGATGAGAAAAAAAACGATAGTGCATCTCAAGAGATATCATCTTGCGAAAGGAAATGTGAATCTATGGATTGATGGATGACTTTACAGTATATGTTCATTTGTGGAACTCTCTTTATAGGTGCTGGACCGCTGTGTGCGTTTCTAACGCCTTTCAACTGCGTTGTTCCCATTAACCACCCTCTCCCAGAAAACTGTCTGCCTGCCCACTTTCACTGACTTTTCTTTCTTCACGAGATATGAAAAGAAATCCTTTTCGACTGAATTACTTACAGTATTCCTAACCTCTCTCTACCCACTTCAACATTCCCACCCTTTTTCCCCACACCAAATCATGCACCAGATGTGAATAGTTCTTCATTCCTCCGGCGGATCCCTTAGATCCCTGCCACCTGCTCGTCTCCCTGCCCGTCCTCGAAGCTCGGTGAGGGGGGGTCACTCTGGGTAAACAAGAGACTCTAATGGGAGGGAGGTATATCGCTCCCTCCCTCTCAGCTGCCTCCGAGCGCACTCAGTACAGCTGCTCTGACCTGGAGCAGAGACCCATCCTCTGCTCATTATGCCTGAGCTGGATGAGAGAAAGAGAGAGAGAGAGAGAGAGAAAGAGAGAGAGGGACGGGGGGGATGAAAGATAGGAGAGAAGAGGAAGTGTGAGGGAGATGGAGAGAGGACAGAGAGGGAGAGAGAGTGGAAAGGGAGAGGGAAAGAACTAGACAAACCGGTTAACAGAGGAGGGGATTGATGGAGGGGACTAGCTATACAGTAGGTAGCTAGGAAGCATAAGAGGGAAACAGTCTAATGTCCCCTCCCTCTTCCCTCTCCTCCCATCGCTCTCTGCCCCCATCTCTCTTGCCACCCCTATTCACCTCTCTCTGCTTTGATTGGTGACGCAGCAGGTTGCACCCTGTAATGCATTAGCAAGCCACTTGGGACTTGCTGTAGCTCAAACTACTAGGCGTCAAACTGGAGGTTAGCTGAGGGTTGTTTTCTTCCCACATTAATGGGTTAGATGAGGATCTGCATTATGTAAGGTCCTCGGTTCACTTCCTCAATCTTCTCATACCTTTCAGGTGTGGGCAAAGCAATTCATTGCAGACCCCGATCCAAATAGTATTTGTCCTTTTTATATACAGTGGGGCAAAAAAGTATTTAGTCAGCCACCAATTGTGCAAGTTCTCCCACTTAAAAAGATGAGAGAGGCCTGTAATTTTCATCATAGGTACACTTCAACTATGACAGACAAAATGAGAAAAGAAATCCAGAAAATCACATTGTAGGATTTTTAATGAATTTATTTGCAAATTATGGTGGAAAATAAGTATTTGGTCACCTACAAACAAGCAAGATTTCTGGCTCTCACAGACCTGTAACTTCTTCTTTAAGAGGATCCTCTTTCCTCCACTCGTTACCTGTATTAATGGCACCTGTTTGAACTTGTTATCAGTATAAAAGACACCTGTCCACAACCTCAAACAGTCACACTCCAAACTCCACTATGGCCAAGACCAAAGAGCTGTCAAAGGACACCAGAAACAAAATTGTAGACCTGCACCAGGCTGGGAAGACTGAATCTGCAATAGGTAAGCAGCTTGGTTTGATGAAATCAACTGTGGGAGCAATTCTTAGGAAATGGAAGACATACAAGACCACTGACAATCTCCCTCGATCTGGGGCTCCACGCAAGATCTCACCCCGTGGGGTCAAAATGATCACAAGAACGGTGAGCAAAAATCCCAGAACCACACGGGGGGACCTAGTGAATGACCTGCAGAGAGCTGGGACCAAAGTAACAAAGCCTACCATCAGTAACACACTACGCCGCCAGGGACTCAAATCCTGCAGTGCCAGACGTGTCCCCCTGCTTAAGCCAGTACATGTCCAGGCCCGTCTGAAGTTTGCTAGAGAGCATTTGGATGATCCTCAAGAAGATTGGGAGAATGTCATATGGTCAGATGAAACCAAAATATTACTTTTTGGTAAAAACTCAACTCGTCGTGTTTGGAGGACAAAGAATGCTGAGTTGCATCCAAAGAACACCATACCTACTGTGAAGCATGGGGGTGGAAACATCATGCTTTGGGGCTGTTTTTCTGCAAAGGGACCAGGACGACTGATCCGTGTAAAGGAAAGAATGAATGGGGCCATGTATCGTGAGATTTTGAGTGAAAACCTCCTTCCATCAGCAAGGGCATTGAAGATGAAACGTGGCTGGGTCTTTCAGCATGACAATGATCCCAAACACACCGCCCGGGCAACGAAGGAGTGGCTTCGTAAGAAGCATTTCAAGGTCCTGGAGTGGCCTAGCCAGTCTCCAGATCTCAACCCCATAGAAAATCTTTGGAGGGAGTTGAAAGTCTGTGTTGCCCAGCAACAGCCCCAAAACATCACTGCTCTAGAGGAGATCTGCATGGAGGAATGGGCCAAAATACCAGCAACAGTGTGTGTGAACCTTGTGAAGACTTACAGAAAACGTTTGACCTCTGTCATTGCCAACAAAGGGTATATAACAAAGTATTGACATAAACTTTTGTTATTGACCAAATACTTATTTTCCACCATAATTTGCAAATAAATTCATTAAAAATCCTACAATGTGATTTTCTGGATTTTTTTTTTCTCATTTTGTCTGTCATAGTTGAAGTGTACCTATGATGAAAATTACAGGCCTCTCTCATCTTTTTAAGTGGGAGAACTTGCACAATTGGTGGCTGACTAAATACTTTTTTGCCCCACTGTATATATTTTTTTACTTTAGCTGCGCTCGATTGAGCTCACTTGTTGCAAATGGAACCAACAAAGTAGTCCCAAAAGTGCAAACCCCACCCATCTAAGCATTCTGGGCATGCAGGCTCAATCCACCACTCAAACTATTTAAAAGAAAATATACTTTTTTAACCAAGGTCTGGTTCAATGGGGACATGAAACAACTGAGTGCATGAATAATCGTTGAGTAACGATCAACTCCAGCTAAAGGAATCTCCACCACGAGATGGCTGTGTTAGTTAGGCACAATGATAACGATAGGATAAGCATTCATGTAAAGTCTGATGATATGAAACTTGATTGTGAGCAATTATAAACATTTAACCCAACCCCACGCATTTAACCCAACCCCTCTGAATCAGAGAGGTCCAATGGGCTGCCTTACTCGACATCCACAGCGCCCGGGGAACAGTGGGTTAACTGCCTTGCTCAGGGGCAGAATGACAGATGTTTACCTTGACAGCTCAGGGATTTGATCCAGCAACATTTATGTTTACTGGCCCAACGCCCTAACCTTTAGGCTACCTGCCACCCTAGAAGTCCTGGCAGCTCAGAAAAAAGTAGCCTGCACTCATTAATCGGAGGAAGTGTTTTACCTTAAACATGCCTAAGTGCTAAATGTACTTTTGGCATGAATACGTCTCCATACGCCTACCTTGGTTGGTTGTATTGATATAAAATACATTGTATACTCAGTGAAACATTACTATTTAGAATGAGGGAATTTATTATGCAAAGGCATTAATTCCCCTAGGCTTTGTTAAGGGGGAATTACTACGATACATTAGTTTGAATAAGCTTTTCTCTTTCCCTCCCACACCACATTATAATTCGTATCCAGTAGTCAGTGCTGTGAGACATCCCAATTATAGATTTCTACCTAGCATTGCATACATTATCCAAACTCTCACTGTATACATTATCCAACCTCTTGTTTCACATGATCAATCGTCTCATTGTCTACATTATCCAACCTCTCTTAAACACACACACACACACACACACACACACACACACACACACACACACACACACACACACACACACACACACACACACACACACACACACACACACACACACACACACACACACAGCCATTGTCATGTTTGCCGCTAACAACCAGAGGTTGCCCGCGCTGGAATGAATTGCTCATTAACAGTGAATTGCTGGAGGCACATTGCATTATTGAAGGGTCAATAAGACGCAGGCTCCTCCTCTGCTATCTTATCGCCGTAGAAGAGGGACTGTGTATTGAAAGAGCAGATTTTACAGTGAGCTCAGCTGCCTCGCCTCATTGATCTATGATCCATAGCTGGAGGAATCATTGACGTTCAAATTCCTCATGAGGCAATGGTAGGGATAAATCACTTGTTTGCTGCTTGTCTATTCTATTCACCCACCAGAACACCAGTAAAAGCCTATGTGGCAGGGCATTTCAGCATCAAGTAGAATGTAGGGATAATGTAATGGATAACTGATCAAATTCACAATGGAAATTATAACTAGATTGTGGAAGTGTGTGGAAATGTATATAAAACACTGGGGGAAAAAACATTAACTGCATTGGGCCTATAGCCTTTTGCACTCGTACCCGTATACGGGTTGAAAATGGCAGATTTAGGCACTGATAAGCGCCTAAATTGTAACGCAGTGGCTGTACAGTAACATGCTATAATTAAGCAATAAGGCCCGAGGGGGTGTGGAATATGGCCAACATAGCATAGCTTCGCGTAGTGCCTAAGAACAGCCCTTAGCCGTGGTATACTGGCCATATACCACAAACCCCAGAGATGCCTCATTACTATTATAAACTGGTTACCAACATAAGTAGAACTGTAAGCTAGTATCTTTGCGTCATACCTGTGGTATATTGTCTGATATACACACAGCTGAAAAGCTGTTTCTTCCAATCAGCATCCAGGACAAAAACTACCCAGTTTATGACATTATGTATACATTTTCTATGATAACAATCACTTCTCTGATCTTGTCAGATATGAATAACCCATCTATCTGTGAGTATTTCAACCACAGCCTTCTCACCCTAGTTGGTAGTTACAACATCAGTATTTCTCCCCAATCAATGTCCTGCTGAGCGCCTGCAATATTGAAGTACCGCACACACTAAGCCATGTGCAGCGTAGCCAAACTACAGTACGATCCAACCAACCAGATTGAACCGTATCCGACGAATATTCAGACCAGCAAGCAAGTGGCAGCAAACCATGAACACTATAGCAGCTAGTAGCCCTGCGGGGAGGTAGAGAAGGAGGGATGGAGGGAGAAGAATGAGATGGGGATCAAGTAAAGGACGTTCCCTCTATTCTCAAAGTCATTCCTCATTCTCCTTCTCTCCCGGGTCTTCCTCAACGGAGCCTACAGATAAAGAGTAATCACCTAGATAAGGCTAATGGACACAGTAATGATAGGGAGGAACAGATTTTTTCCCTTTTATAAATGGTACATTGTGTACAGTTGAAGTCGGAAGTTTACATACACCTTAGCCAAATAGATTTAATCCTAGTAACAATTCCCTGTCTCAGGTCAGTTAGGATCACCACTTTATTTTAAGAATGTGAAATGTCAGAATAATAGTAGAGAGAATTATTTATTTCAGCTTTTATTTCTTTCATCACATTCCCAGTGGGTCAGAAGTTTACATACACTCATTAAGTATTTGGGAGTATTGCCTTTAAATTGATTAACTTGGGTCAAGCGTTTCTGGGGAGCCTTCCACAAGCTTCCCACAATAAGTTGGGTGAATTTTGGCCCATTCCACCTGACGGAGCTGGTCTAACTGAGTCAGGTTTGTAGGCCTCCTTGCTCGCACACGCTTTTTCAGTTCTGCCCACACATTTTCTATAGGATTAAGGTCAGGGCTTTATGATGGCCACTCCAATACCTTGACTTTGTTGTCCTTAAGCCATTTTGCCACAACTTTGGAAGTGTGCTTAGGGTCATTGTCCATTTGGAAGACCCATTTGCGACCAATCTTTAACTTCCTGACTGATGTCTTGAGATGTTGCTTCAATATATCCACATAATTTTCCGTCCTCATGATGCCATCTATTTTGTGAAGTGCACCAGGCCCTCCTGCAGCAAAGCACCCCCACAACATGATGCTGCCACCGCCGTGCCTCACGGTTGGGATGGTGTTCTTCGGCTTGCAAGCCTCCCCCATTTTTCCTCCAAACATAACGATGGTCATTATGGCCAAACAGTTCTATTTTTGTTTCATCAGACCAGAGGACATTTCTCCAAAAAGTACGATATTTGTCCCCATGTGCAGTTGCAATCCGTAGTCTGGCTTTTTTATGGCGGATTTGGAGCAGTGGCTTCTTCCTTGCTGAGCGGCCTTTCAGGTTATGTCGATATAGGTCCCATGGGGTTTTTACTTGTGTACTATTGCTTGTACAGATGAACATGGTAACTTCAAGCATTTGGAAATTGCTCCCAAGGTTGAACCAGACTTGTGGAGGTCTACAATTTTTTTCTGAGGTCTTGGCTGATTTCTTTTGATTTTCCCATGATGTCAAGCGAATATGCACTGAGTTTGAAGTTAGGACTTGAAATACATCCACAGGTACACCTCCAATTGACTCAAATTATGTCAATTAGCCTATCAGAAGTTTCTAAAGCCATGACATAATTTTCTGGAAATTTCCAAGCTGTTTAAAGCACAGTCAACTTAGTGTATGTAAACTTCTGACCCACTGGAATTGTGATACAGGGAATTATAAGTGAAATAATCTGTCTGTAAACAATTTTTGGAAAAAATACTTGTGTCATACACAAAGTAGATGTCCTAACCGAAATGCTGAAACTCTAGTTTGTGAACAAGAAATTTGTGGAGTGGTTGAAAAACGAGTTTTAATGACTCCAACCTAAGTGTATGTAAACTTCCGACTTCAACTGTATCTGCTGGTCATTACCTTTCTGTCTGTCCGTCACTCCTTCTTTAGTTGAATAAGGCACATTGAATGA
The DNA here is from genome assembly GCF_016432855.1 of Salvelinus namaycush. Taxonomy (NCBI): domain Eukaryota; kingdom Metazoa; phylum Chordata; class Actinopteri; order Salmoniformes; family Salmonidae; genus Salvelinus; species Salvelinus namaycush. The sequence continues at coordinate 49,535,101 of NC_052314.1, forward strand.
AGTGTCAAGTTAAGAATCATTGTGTAATCTCTTTTTCTGTAGTTTTGCAGTCTTAAAGTGTCATTGCACTTTCAAATCAAAGTTTGTCAGATGTTTTCAGACCTCCAAGTAGTCTAATGGCAGGAGGAAACCACATCCTACGATGTTATGGGAAGTGGTTCTGTTTTGACATTCCTTTTCTTTTGAGATCTGAAAACATCTGACAAACTTTCATTTTTGAGTGAAATGTTTCTTAGGGAAAAACTTTTGTGTCTGGTGTGACAAAGCTCTTTGCTATAAGAACGTAACCTTAAGAACAGCTCTTTGGCTTAGTCCAAATTCTTTTAATGATGGTAAATTATGAGAAACATCCAATCCTGGCTGTATTTTATTGCGATTTGGTTGCGCGCTGTTTGAAATGGTGTCTGCAAAACTCTCCTTTACAGCGTAATCACAAAACCTTGCCTCCAGCTAGTTGTCGAAGGAAGTTACGATAAGGGGTAAAAAAAGTTATAAAGCTATTGCGAATAAGCACATTAAGGAGCACGAAAACTGATATTTTCCCTTCTATAAATGGTATGTTGTGTATCTACTGATCAAATTACCTTTGTCTGTCCAATGCACCTCCTGCATTTTTTACATTTTATTTAACTAGGCAGGTCAATTAAGAACAAATTCTTATTTACAAGGATGGCCTAGCAGGCCTCCCCTAACCCGGATAATGCTGGGCCAATTGTGCGCCGCCCTAAGGGACTCCCGATCACGGTCGGTTGTGATACAGCCCGGGATCAAACCATTGTCTGCAGTGAGATGCAGTGCCTTAGACCGCTGCGCCACTCGGGAGCCTGTAGTTGAATTAGGTATGTTGAATGAAATGTCAATTTAAGAATTATTGTCTCCATACATTTGCAGTCTTTAAGTGGAAGACTATTCGTGCCTGGTGTGATGCTACGATGCTCTTTGGTAGAAGATCATGGCCCATAAGGCTTTGTCAAAACGCAGTGCACTATGTAGGGAATAGGGTGTCATTTGGGACGCACACGATAACTTTCAGAACAATTCTTAATCCACGCATTCATCTAAATTCAAGGCCTCTTCCTTTATAATGCTGGTAAATTATGAAAAACTTCCTGGCTGTTTGAAATAGTGTCTGTAAAACTCTTGTTTACCTTAATCCCATTACCTTGCCTTCAGCAAGTAGTCAAAGGATATTACGATAAGGGGTCAATCCTCTGTGGAGTTTGTAAACATAAATACACTTCTCATCTACAGGATGCTCGACTGCTCCCGCTGAGGGGAATGCAAAATTAAGCAAGATGGCTTAACGAGAACACCTGCCGAGTAGGGCAAAGGAAGGAGCTGAGGAAGAAGTAGCCCTGGGGTGCTCTGTAACACCCATCCAAATTTCATTAGAGACCAAAGGGACCTTTATTGACTTAAATTCGTTTTTCAGGACTTGGGCCAGTGTAGAATTTAGTAGGCTATGGGTGCGTCCCAAATGGCACCCTACTCCCTACATAGTACACTACTTTTGATCAGAGCCCTATGCAAGCTACCAGAGTGGGCACTGTAGGATAGCAGTACAATTTTCCATTGGATACCATTGTTATATCCCTAGAATTTCTGGTGGAAAGTGTTTTTCCACACAACATTCCACACATGTTGTTTTTGCAGTCATTAAAGCTGAGATCCACAATAGGTGAAACAGAAACTACTGGCCACCAGTGGTGTAAAGTACTTAAGTAACAATTCTTGAAAGTACTACTTAAGTCATTTTTTGGGGTATCTGTACTTTACTTTACGTTATGCTTAATTTGTAAATGATGTCTGAGTGTTGGAGTGTGCCCTTGGCTATCCGTAAATTGCTTAATATAAGGAACTTGAAATGATTTAGACTTTTTGATACTTAAGAATATTTCAAACCAAATACTATATCACTTTTACTCAAGTAGTATTTTACTGGTTGACTTTCACTTTTATGTGAGTCCTTTTCTAGTAAGGTATCTTTACTTTTACTCAAGTATGACAATTGGGTACTTTTTCCACCACTGTTGGCCGCCCCAGGAGCATTTGTTATTGTTTTTGTTTTGAGGAAATGAGCATCCAGCATCGCAAGAAAAAAATTGTAGTATGCATATATTCTGCTGTTCTATCTCACGTGCAACGATGTCCGAGGGAAAAAAACAGTGTTCATTGTTTCAAGTAAAGTCTTTGTTGTTGTAATATCTCAAACGGGACGTGGCAGTTTCACCACTATGGATTCCAGCTTTAATTTGCCACCAACCAGACAATGCAAATGAGGTCCGGGAGATGATTTTGAAGCTGTTTAGGATACGGAAGTCCTGCCAAAGCCTCATCTTAGTTTAATGAGACCCAAACTAGGACCAGCAGCGGCATAGCAAGTCCTCAATTTCCCCCATTGTGCTCGAGACACAACCTCCCGCCATGCAAATCAACCATGTTTCTTTCGCTTTCATATCCGCCTCTCAAACACAAACGAGAGCCTAACGATTCACAGAGACACTGAGGAGCACCCAAACAATCATTGGATGTTGGTGTTTGATTAGTTACACACACACACACACACACACACACACACACACACACACACACACACACACACACACACACACACACACACACACACACACACACACACACACACACACACACACACACACACACACACACACACACTCTTATGATCCTTCCTGGCTTATGCTGTCACTGCTACCCTGTTGGCTGGAGCCACAGACTCTTTAGCTATGCCTCAATGGGCCTGGCACTAGATGGAGACATTCATCTAAAGACTGAGATAGGGAGAAGGAGTGAGAGGAGAAAAGTGATGCATAAACAGTATGATGAGGCGCAAACCTGTCGATTTGGCTGTTCGCATCGAGAGACTGGTTCCTGCTTTTGAAGCTGCCTCCCTTGTAATCAAATCAAAATATTTAATCAAATTTTATTGAATGCATACACATATTTAGCAGATGTTTTTGCAGGTGTAGAGAAATGCTTGTGTTCCTAGCTCCAACAGTGCAGAAATATCTAACAATACATAATACACACAAATCTAAAAAGTAAAATAATGGAAATTAGAAATATTAGGACAAGCAATGTCGGAGTCCAGAGTATAAATATATTTGTACAGTACCAGTCAAAAGTTGGGACACACCTACTCATTCAAGGGTTTATCTTTATTTGTACTATTTTCTACATTGTAGAATAATAGTGAAGACATCAAAACTATGAAATAACACACATGGAATCATGTAGTAACCAAAAAAGTGTTCAACAAAATAAATATATATTTGAGATTTGAGATTCTTCAAAGTAGTCACTCTTTGCCTTGATGACAGCTTTGCACACTCTTGGCATTCTCTAAACCAGCTTCATGAGTTAATTACCTGGAATGAATTTACAGTGGAGTTACAGTGATGGTGCTGAAGGGGATGGCTGCCGTTTTATTGGCTCTTAACCAACCGTGATATTTTGTTTGTTTTTTCACATGGTTTGTAACTTATTTTGTTCTATAATGTTGCTGCTACCGTCTCTTATGACCAAAAAGAGCTTCTGGACATCAGAACAGCGATTACTCACCTCAAATTAGACAAAATCATTTTTCTTTAATGAGTCGGACGGGAGGGATATACTCTAAACATCCGAACAGGCCCTCATCCCCGTCATTCGCTGGAAAAAGAAACTGAGATTTTGTGGAAAGAGATCAGGGTGCCTTGTGAGGATCAGGTGAGTGTCTATCTGCCTTTGCCTTCCGTACTGTTAGCTAACGTTCAATCGCTGGTAAATAAATGGCAAGTACTGAAAGCAAGTATATCCTACCAACGGGACATTAAAAACTGCAATATCTTATGTTTCACCGAGTTGTTGCTGAACGACGACATTAATAACATACAGCTGGCGGGTTATACACTCTATTGGCAGGACAGAACAGCAGCCACTGGCAATACACGGGGCTGGGCCCTATGCATATTTGTAAACAACAGCTGGTGCACGATATCTGAGTCTCAAGGTTTTGCTTGCCTTAGGTAGAGTATCTCGTGATAAGCTGTAGACCACACTATCTACCGAGAGAGTTTTAACTTCTTATGGCTGCAGGGGCAGTATTGAGTAGCTTGGATGAAAGGTGCACAGAGGTGCCCATAGTAAACTGCCTGCTCCTCAGTCCCAGTTGCTAATATATGCATATTATTATTCGTATTGGATAGAAAACACTCTGAAGTTTCTAAAACTGTTTGAATGATGACTGTGAGTATAACAGAACTCATATTGAAGGCAAAAACCTGAGAAAAAATCCAAACAGGAAGTGGGAATTCTGAGGTTGGTAGATTTTCAACACAGCCCCTATTGACCAAACAGTGGGATATGGATGAGTTTGCACTTCCACTAGATGTCAACAGTCTGTAGAACCTTGTCTGATGCCTCTACTGTGAAGTGGGGCCGAAGGAGACAGGAAATAGTCAGGTCTACTATGACCTGGACATGCTCTGACTATGCGCGTTCACATGAGAGGGAGCTATGTTCCATCGCACATTTGAAGTCAATGTAATTCTCCGGTTGGAACGTTATTCAAGATTTATGTTAAAAACATTCTAAAGATTGATTCAATACATCGTTTGACATGTTTCTACTGACTGTTACGGAACTTTTGGACATTTCGTCTGCTTTTAGTGAACGCGCTTCCTGACGTTGGATTTGTTTACCAAACACGCTAACAAAAATAGCTATTTGGACATAAATTATTGACATTACCGAACAAAACAAAAATGTATTGTGGAAGTGGGAGTCCTGGGAGTGCATTCCGACAAAGATCAGCAAAGGTAAGGGAAGAATTATAATGCTTTTTATGAGTTTTGTTGACTGCACAATTTGGCGGGTAACTGTATGGCTTGCTTTTGTGGCTGAACGCTGTTCTCAGATTATTGAATATTGTGCTTTTGCCGTAAAGCTTTTTGAAATCTGACACAGCGGTTGCATTAAGAACACGTGTATCTTTAATTATATGTAAAACATGTATCTTTTATCAAAGTTTATGATGAGTATTTATGTTATTTGACGTGGCTCTCTGCAATTTCTCCGGATATTTTGGAGACATTTCTGAACATGGCACCAATGTAAACTGAGGTTTTTGGATATAAATATTAACTTTATCGAACAAAACATATATGTATTGTGTAACATGAAGTCCTATGAGTGTCATCTGATGAAGATCATCAAAGGTTAGTGATTCATTTTAATTCTATTTCTGCTTTTTGTGACTCCTGTCTTTGGCTGGAAAAATGGCTGTGTTTTTCTGTGACTAGGTACTGACCTAACATAATCGTTTGGTGTGCTTTCGTCGTAAAGCCTTTCTGAAATCGGACACCGTGGTGGGATTAACCTCTTGAGAATATAGGGGGTGCTGTTTCGACTTAGCGAAAATTGGTCTCCAAATTAAACTGCCTAGTACTCAATTCTTGCTCGTACAATATGCATATTATTATTATTATTGGATAGAAAACACTCTCTAGTTTCTATAACCGTTGGAATTATGTCTCTGAGTGAAACAGAACTCATTCTACAGCACTTTTCCTGACAGGGAGTGAGATTTCAGAAATCTTGGCCCCTGTTCCCAGGTCAATTTTAAGGTCCCTGTGAATGCTATGGGGATACAAACACTGCCTACGCCTTCCTCTAGATGTCAGTAAGTGGTGACAATTTGAATGGAGTCGATTGCGCAATCTGGGACTGTATAAAAGACCAAAGGGCGGAAGTACATTTCTTTTCCTCCCTGCGCCTGACGCACGATGGACGTCGGACTGGCCTCCTTCCAAGCTTTGGTTTAGCCAGTAATATATCTCCGGTCATGTTTTTACTCGTTATAGGTGTTAAAAACATCATAAGGTAGTTAATTTAAACCGTTTTATAGCAATTTATATCCGTTTAGTGCGATTTTCTGGCATTTCTTTGTGACGCACTTCCAAGAGCTGGGCACTTTTCCAGTACATGCCGAACGTTAGTGGCCATTTCGACAGGACAAGAGGACATCTTTCGACCAAAAGACGATTAGACCGGAGAAAGGATACATTGCCCAAGATTCTGATGGAAGCTCAGCTCATAGTAAGAACTATTTATGATGATAAATCGTTGTTCTGTTGAAAAATGTTAAACGCATATATCGCCATTTTTTTTTGTGTAGCTTCGCTTTGGCGCACCCTGTATTGCACAGTAAGGATAATTTTAGAAATGTAATTCAGCGATTGCATTAAGAACTAATTTGTCTTTCAATTGCTGTCCAACTTGTATTTTTTTAGTCAAGTTTATGAATAGTTTTCGATAAAAATAGGTGTCTTTCCAAGATGGCGCCGGGCAGATTGCTTGAGTAGTTGGACAGTATTTCCATTGTGTAAGCACGATTTGTGCCGCTAAATATGCACATTTTCGATCAAACTCTATATGGATTGTGTAATATGATGTTACAGGAGTGTCATCGGAAGAATTCTGAGAAGGTTAGTGAAAAAATTAATATATTTTGGTGATGATAACGCTATCGCTCTTTTTGCCTTGAATCAATGCTCGGGTAACGTTTGCACATGTGGTATGCTAATATAACGATTTATTGTGTTTCGCTGTAAAACACTTAGAAAATCTGAAATATTGTCTGAATTCACAAGATCTGTGTCTTTCCATTGCTGTGCGCTGTGTATTTTTAAGAAATGTTTTATGATGAGTAAATTGGTAATACACGTTGCTCTCTGTAGTAATTCTAGTCGCTTTGGGGAGATTTGTGATGGTGGCTGCAATGGCAAACTATGATTTATACCTGAAATATGCACATTTTTCTAACAAAACCTATGCTACACAATAAATATGTTATCAGACTGTCATCTGATGAAGTTTTTTCTTGGTTAGTGGCTATTTATATCTTTATTTGGTCGAATTGGTGATAGCTGGTGATGGAGTGAAAAAATAGTGGAGTAAGAAAAATGGTGTCTTTTGCTAACGTGGTTAGCTAATAGATTTACATATTGTGTCTTCCCTGTAAAACATTTTAAAAATCAGAAATTATTGCTGGATTCACAAGAAGTGTATCTTTCATCTGGTGTCTTGGACTTGTGATTTAATGATATTTAGATGCTAGTATTTACTTGTGACGCTATGCTAGCTATGCTAGTCAGCTTCTTTACTGGTGGGGGTGGTGGGGGGTGCTCCCGGACCCGGGTTTCTGAGGCGGTAGAAGTTAACAACAAGTTTTTCTATAAAATTGTATAAAATACATGTATGTTTGAGGAATTTTAATGTAATTTTAATTTTAATAATTTTAATTTATGAGATTTCTGTTGTTTGAATTTGGCGCCCTGCACTTTCACTGGCTGTTGCCATATCGATCCCGTTAACGGGATCTTAGCCGATCTCAGCCATAAGAGGTTTAAGGGCTTGTTAGTAAGCATTTCACTATAAGGTCTACATTTGTTGTATTTGGCACATGTGATAAATCAAATTTGATTTGATTTCAATTAACAGGTGTACCTTGTTAATTTGTGTATTTTTTTTCCTTCTTAAAGCGTTTTAGCCAATCAGTTGTGTTGTGACAATGTAGGGTGGTATACAGAAGATAGACCTATTTGGTAAAATACCAAGTCAATATTATGGCAAGAGCAGCTCAAATAAGCAAAGAGAAACAACAGTGAATCATTACTTTAAGACATGAAGGTCAGTCAATCCGGAAAATGTCAAGAACATTGAAAGTTTCTTCAAGTGCAGTCACAAAAACCATCAAGCGCTATGATGAAACTGGCTCTCATGAGTACCGCTACAGGACTGGAACACCCAGAGTTACCTCTGCTGCAGAGCACACGTCAATTAGAGTTAACTGCACCTCAGATTGCAGCCCAAATAAATGCTTCACAGATTTCAAGTAACAGTCACATCTCAACGTCAACTGTTCAATCAAGTGTATTTATAAAGCCCTTTTTACATCAGCCGATGTCACAAAGTGCTATACCTAAAACCCCAAACAGCAAGCAATGCAGATATAGAAGCACGGGGGCTAGGCAAACCTCCCTAGAAAGGCAGGAACCTAGGAAGAAACCTAGAGAGGAACCAGGCTCTGAGGGTTGGCCAGTCCTCTTCTGGCTGTGCCGGGTGGAAATTATAACAGTACGTGGCCAAGATGAACAAACGTTCACAGATGACCAGCAGGGTCAAATAATAATAATCACAGTGGTTGTAGAGGGTGCAACAGGTCAGCAACTCAGGAGTAAATGTCAGTTGGCTTTTCATAGCCGATCATTCAGCGTTAGAGACAGCAGGTGCGGTAGAGAGAGAGTCAAAAACAGCAGGTCCAGGACAAGTTAGCACGTCCGGTGAACAGGTCAGGGTTCCATAGCCGCAGGCAGAACAGTTGAAACTGGAGCAACAGCACGACCAGGTGGAATGGGGAAAGCAAGGAGTTACCAGGCCAGGTAGTCCTAAGGCATGGTCCTAGGGCTCAGGTCCTTCGAGAGAAAGAGAGAAATAGAGAAAGAGAGAGAATTATAGGGAGCATACTTAAATTCACACAGGACACCGGAGCGGCAGGTAGCCTAGTGGTTAAAGCATTGGGCCAGTAACTGAAAGGTTGCTGGATTGAATCCTCAAGCTGACAAGGTAATAATTTGTCGCTCTGCCCCTGAACAAGAAAGTTAACCCACTCTTCCCCGGTAGGCCATCATTGTAAATATGAATTTGTTCTTAACTGACTTGCCTCGTTAAATTAATAATAATAAAAAATAAGACCGGAGATATACTCCTGACACATGAACTATTGCGTCATAAATACTGGAGGCTGAGACAGGATGGGTCGGGAGACACTGTGGCCCTGTCCGACAATACCCCCGGACAGGGCCAAACAGGCAGGATATAACCCCTCCCACTTTGCCAAAGCACAGCCCCCACACCACTAGAGGGATATCTTCAACCACCAACCTACTACCCTGAGACAAGACCGAGCATAGCCCACGAAGATCTCGCCCACGGCACGAAACCGAGGGAGGGCGCCAACCCGGATAGGAAGATCCCCTCAGTGACTCATCCCACTCAAGTGACGCACCCCTCCTAGGGACGGCATGGAAGAGCACAAGTAAGCCAATGACTCAGCCCCCGTAATAGGGTTAGAGGCAGAGAATCCCACTGGAGAGAGGGGAACCGGCCAGGCAGAGACAGCAAGGGAGGTTCGTCATTGTATTGTTAATATCAGTGCTATAATGGGGTCTAAAACCAGACTGAAGCATTTCGTACACATTGTTTGTCTTCAGGAAGGCAGTGAGTTGCTGCGCAACAGCTTTTTCTCAAACGTTTGAGAAGAATGGGAGTTTTGATATAGGCTGATAGTTTTTCAAATTTTCTGGGTCAAGGTATGGCTTTTTCAAGATAGACTCAATTACTGCCACTTTTAGTGAGTTTGGCACACATCCGGTGGATAGGGAGCCATTTATTATGTTCAACACAGGAGGTCCAAGCACAGGAAGCAGCTCTTTCAGTAGTTTAGTTGGAATAGGGTCCAGTATGCAGCTTGAAGGTTTAGAGGCCAAGTGCTCAGCATATGTGGGAACTCCTTCAAGACTTTTGGAAAAACATTCCTCATGTGGTGTTTGAGAAAATGAGAGAATAGACCATTTCAGATTGTCAGTGATGTGTACGCCAAGGAACTTGAAGCTTTTCACCTTCTCCACTGCGGCTCCGTCAATGTGGATGGTGGCGTGCTCCCTCTGTTGTCTCCTGAAGTCCACGATCAGCTCCTTCGTTTTGTTGACGTTGAGGGAGAGGCTATTTTACTGGCACCATCGCTGTAAACGGCACTGCCAGTCTGCCGGCGATTGACTGTCATCAAATCTCAGAGACCCATGAATGTAGCTTGGCTACACAGTGTCTCGGGTGTGACGGTAGACTGTACTCTCTCGTCGTGACTGTTTGAATTACACCCACACCTCCCACCAAACACATAAAGCCTGTTATTTTCCAACTGCGGCATTCAGCAGCGGGGCCAGCTTCGTTTGAAGTTCCGCCTTTTGCATCCTCATTAAACATTCTGCTGTGTTGTCACTGTCGAGTTAGTTAGGCTGTGTGGCGGATGTTGCCTAGCAACTCTGGAACATCCCCCTTCTCCCCCTCCCCCAAACTCACATTCACCTCCTAGAGTATTTAGCAATGTTGAGATAATCAAAATAAGAAGTGCAAGGTAAACATGCCATTAACATTCAAGGTCCCTAATAACCATGATAAAATAATTGGGAAGAAAAAACAGTTGGAGCGAATCAATGTCATCAAATTGGTTTACTTTATATGCATGACTACACTCTTTTGCCCACTCACTTTCACCCTAACTTCATGCTATGCATGTTTGGATAATCTGTACATGTCATTGTCCGTGGCTCCTGACATGCTGTGATCAAATGTCTAGTTAATTACCTGTGCTTGTCTTCCCCTTTCATGAGCATACAAAAGACTGAAAGACTAGCTGGTAAACTGAAGGATGGAAATACCATGCTGATCTGACACACACACACACACCACACAAACACACCTTGCCAGCTGAGGGCAGAGGCTCCACCAGAAACAGGAGGTGGAGAAAAAGGAGGAGATAGAGGAGGAATGAGAGAGTGGCTGGAGGAGAGACAACAGGGGAAAGAGGGCAAGCCACAGCGCTCTCCCCTCTCTCTTCAACTCTCCTCCTCCTCTCCCCTACCCCCCAACCCCCTCTCTCCTCTCTGCCAGGACTGACACCTGCTGGCTGGTCCCCAGTGATACGGCCTAATAAAGCTTGACAGCCTGGCAGGGCCGGCTCGAGAGAGTGCTTCAATAAAGCAATCCACCAGGCTCCCTTATTTACTGACCATCGACAACCAGATTAAACCGTAGCGTGGGTTTTGTCCTTCCTCCCGCTCCTCCTGCCACGGCTTTAAGGTTAATTACCAGAACCAGACAGTCAAGCATTTATGGAGTAGTAGACCCCCACCTCATTCTGGTGCTGGAGTTGTGTTTTCTTCACCTGAGTGACCTAAGACTGAGGAAGTAATGAAGTGAACAGTTGTGAGAAACTACAGTAGGTATAGTGTAAATGGTGTAACGTTTATAGAACTGTCTGTGAACTCGGGGGTGTTGAGGGTGATAAGTCGATGTTTCCATCAAATACATACATATGACTGAATTCTTTAATGTCGAATGATCAAGATTGGCTTCTTTTACATTTGATAAAAGTACAGACTCAAAGTGATTTAACATACATTGCAGTTGGAGAAATACGGGAAAGTTATGCTTCTTAAAAATGTGATAAACTTATTATTCCACTTTGGAGACAAGAAGCAGTAAAATGCCCTTGAATGATTTTCACACTTTCTAGAGAGCTCTTCTTTGTTCACGCGCATTGTTCACACCCTCTTAAGCCTTAGCCCCACCCATCTCTTTAAGAATTCACATGTAAATGGCTGAGTCAGCATGGGATTGTCCTCCAGAAAGTAGTCTCTCTATTATCCCAGCCCAGTGTCAGAGATTATTGTGAAATAGACACATATTGCTTATTGGAAATTCGTGACAGGCACATGAAAAAGTGCATTTTTTTCGTGTGCAGTACACCATTTTGTATACAGTGCATTTCAATCACAGGCAACTTTAGAATTTTAGCTAGTTAGCTACTTTGCAACTACTTACTACTGTTTAGCTATTTTGCAGCTATTAAGAATGTTAGCTAACCCTTTCTCTAACCTTAACCCTTTAACTAAACATAACCCTAACCCCTAACCTTAACCCCTAGCCTAGCTACCATTAGCCACCTAGCTAGCCTAGCTAATGTTCAAGGCATTTCTGCTTAAAGAAATACATCCCAAAAATATATATTTTGAACGGTCCTACTGTGAAGGGGTTGTAAGACCACTGTAAATGATGTAACATGTATAGATCTGTCTGTAAACTTGAGTGTGGAGTGTAATAGACTTTGTGGCAGACCAGGGGGTTTGATCAAGACGTTTACACAAGTCAGACACAGACACAAGTGTGATACCTCAGTTTCAAGGGTGTATATTTAAAACAATAAAGAAAAATAAAAGAAACCGTTCTCCTCCAGGAGACCTCTTCCAGGTAACTGCCTTCTGGGTTCCCGGGGAATGCTGTCTCCTCTGGGGTAGAACACCGAGCCCCTTGGTTCTAGCAGAGGGTCAGAGTACTGGTCCATCAGGCGCTGGAACGTGGGCGAGGCTCCATGGAGAATGAACAGGAGGACCCGGTATTGGTATAAGCCGGGAAAAGGCTGCCAAGGTACCTGCCAATATCCCTTGGTCAGGTCCAGGGTGCTGATGTACCGGGCCTTTCCCAACTGGTCGATGAGCTCGTCCACCCTCGGAATGGGGTAGGCGTCGAACAAACTGATGTCGTTCACCCCCGGAAGTCATTGCAAAAATGGCTGCACCATGCGCTGTGGAAAACCTAGATTACTCCCATCCTCAGCATAGCCTCCACCTCATGCTTCATGGCTGTCCTCACATGCCACCTCTTTAATAGGTTCACATTGTAAATCTGTTGGTGTCTCCCCAGCTGCCGTATGTGGTAATTTACGGGTCCCAGCTTCTCTGTCACCTCATACGGCCCGTGCCATGTTACCAGGAACTTACTTTCTGTGGTTGGTATTAAAACTAGCACCTTGTCTCCCACATGGAACTCTTGGGGCTGGGTACCCCGATTGCAGACCTTGGCTTGGGCACGCTGGGCCTTATCCATATGTTCCTTTACCACTGGCCATATGGCTGTCATCCGCTCCCTCATTGTCTCTACGTGTTCCAACACGCTGGGTAAGGGTGTCGGCTGGGATTCCCACACCTCCTTGGCGAGATCCAGTAGGCCGCGTGGTCTCCTCCCGTAGAATAGTTCAACAGGGGAAAACCCAGTGGAGGCCTAGGGCACTTCTCGGATCAAGAACATTAGGTGGGGTAGAATCTGGTCCCAGTTCTTTCCGTCCTGCTCAATAACTTTGTTTGAGCGTCTTATTGAACCGTTTGACGAGCTCATCCATCTGCGGGTGAAAGATAGAGGTCCGGATCTGCTTTATCTGTAGGAGAGCACACAAATCTTTCATTAGTCGGGACATGAACTCGGTACCTTGGTCGGTCAGGATCTCATTCGAAATGCCCACCCGGCTGAAGAGGTGGAACAGCTCCCGGGCGATTCCCTTGGAGACTGCCGCCCATAGTGGAATGGCCTCGGGATATCGGGTGGCATAATCTACTATAACCAGGATGTACCGGTGTTCTTGGGACGTTTTTTTACCAGGGGCCCCACTATGTCCATGCGTTCAAACGGCACTCCGATGATCGTTAGGGGAACGTGTGCTTTTGGGGCCGTGATTTCACACTCATGGCAGCTGTGGCAATAGTCTTCCACAGCTCGCCTCATCCCGGGCCAGTGTAACCAGGCGGTGATCCGTTCCTGAGTCTTCTCCATTCCCAGGTGCGCCCCCAACAAATTGGTGTGGGCCAGCTGTAGAACAGTTCCGACATACCGGCGGGGCAGCAACAGCACCTCTCGAAGTTCCCCCTGTTCATGCAACACCTGATACAACAGGTTATTTTTGATTTGGAAATGGGGGTATCGCCAGTCACTAACCCCTAGAAGAAGTTGGCCATCCACTGCTATTACTTGGGCCGTGACAGCTTTAAGTTTGGATCATCCCACTGGGCAGTCCTGAACTGTCCCCTCACGGGGCTCAAGGCAGGTGTCTCGGCAGGTCCCTCGAAATCAAGGAGGGGGAGCATAGGCTCCTCCTCCGGTTGTTCACCAAGTGAGGTTGGTCCGGCGTACCCTCGGACCCCGACTCCGGGTCCGTAGACACGGGTTGGCAACCGCTTGCTTCCGGGCTGTGCAGGCGACGGTCTGTCCCTGTCCCTGTTCTTAGGTCTCGATGTCGTCATCCTCCGTTAGCTTGATTAAAAACTGATTGGGATGCAATTCTGTCTGCTTTTCTCCTCGCAGATTCCTGACTTCCTCATGCAGGCGGACATTTTGTAGACGCTGTTCTTCCAGCGTTCGTTCCTGAATGTCCTGTTGCGCTTGTTGGGCCCGAAATAACTGAGCTATCAACTCGTCCATGCTGATACTGCGTAAATGTCAACCCTGGTCTGACCACGTTGTCAGACTTGCACTCATTCTCTACCAATTTCTACCACTTGTGGCAGACCAGGGGGTTTGATCAAGACGTTTACACAGATCAGACAGGGACACAAGTCTGATATCTAAGTTTCAAGGGTGTTTATTTAAAACAATAAAGAAAAAAATGGAGACCTCTTCCGGGTTACCGCCTTCTGGGCTCTGGGGAATGCTGTCTCCTCTGAAGTAGAACACCGAGCCCGTGGGTTCTAGCAGACCATGAGGATGTCTATCCGGTAGAACCTCTCACTACCTCCAACCCTCCCGTGTGCTGCCCTCCTGGCAGCTTTGTGGGCCCTGTACGGCTGGTGAGCAATCAGCCCCTTGATTACCCACCAGCGTCAATCAGACCCAATTAGTCCTGGCCCGGAGGACCCGTTGAGACCTGGCACGTCCAGCATCGGGAGCCACCGCCGCGTGATGTAAACTCTGTCACCAGGCATCGACGAGTCTCCAACTTGGTGGCTTGTCAGCGGTACGCCACAGCTTATATATTTCTATCAAAGACATTTAGTCTGACCTATAAAGAAGGATGGTTTATGCTTTTCAGTGTGGAAATGCTTTTAAAAATGTCCACAAAGTGTGTGGGTGTATTAGTGTGGACATGTATGCTGTACATGTGCTGTAGCCAGTGGTGTAAAGTACTTAACTTCTCTAGGATATGTGGGACGCTAACGTCCCAACTGGGCCAAAAGCCAGTAAAAATGCAGAGCGCCAAATTCAAATATATTACTATAAAAATCTAACTTTCATGAAATCACACATGAAAGACACCAAATTAAAGCTACACTTGTTGTGAATCCAGCCAACATGTCTGATTTCAAAAAGAATTTACGGCGAAAGCACACCAAACGATTATGTTAGGTCAGTACATAGCCACAGAAAAACACAGCCATTTTTCCAGCCAAAGAGAGGAGTAACAAAAAGCAGAAATGGAGATAAAATTAATCACTAACCTTTGATGATCTTCATCAGATGACACTCATAGGACTTCATGTTACACAATACATATATGTTTTGTTCGGTAAAGTTCATATTTATATCCAAAAATCTTATTTTACATTGGCGTGTTACGTTCAGTAGTTCCAAAACATCCGGTGATATTGCAGAGAGCCACATGAATTCACAGAAATACTCATAATAAATGTTGATGAAAATACAACTATTATACATGGAACTTTAGATACACTTCTCCTTAATGCAACCGCTGTGTCAGATTTCAAAACAACTTTACGGAAAAAGCATAATCTGAGAACGGCGCTCAGAGCCCAAACCAGCCAGAGAAATATCCGCCATGTTGGGTAGTCAACATTATTCACAAATAGCATTATAAATATTCACTTACCTTTGATGATCTTCATCAGAATGCACTCCCAGGAATCACAGTTCCACAATAAATGCTTGTTTTGTTCGATAATGTCCATCATTTATGTCCATTTATGTCCAATAGCTTCTTTTGTTAGGGCGTTTGGTAAACAAATCCAAAAGCGCGATCTGATCCATTCGGACGAAACGTTCAAAAAGTTATATTACAGGTCGAAGAAACTTGTCAAACTAAGTATAGAATCAATCTTTAGGATGTTTTTATCATAAAAGTTCAATAATGTTCCAACCGGAGAATTCCATTGTCTGTAGAAAAGCAATGGAACGAGAGCTACCTCTAATGTGAAGGCGCTTGACTGAGAATGAGGCTGCAGGCAGACCCCTTAGTCAAACAGCTCCCACCCGGCCCCCCTTCACATGAGCAGCCTGAAGACTAAAGACGGTTGACATCTAGTGGAAGCCTTAGGAAGTGCAAAACAACCCATATCCCACTGTGTATTCGATAGGGGTTCAAAAACTACAAACCTCAGATTTCCCACTTCCTGTTTGGATTTTTTCTCAGGTTTTTGCCTGCCATATGAGTTCTGTTATACTCACAGACATCATTCAAACAGTTTTAGAAACCTCCGGGTGTTTTCTATCCAATACTAATAATAATATGCATATATTAGCATCTGGGACTGAGTAGGAGGCAGTTCACTCTGGGCACGCTATTCATCCAAAAGTGAAAATGCTGCCCCCTATCCCAAACAAGTAAATCAAGTAGTTTTACTTTTACTTCACTACATTCCTAAAGAAAATAATGCACTTTCTACTCCATACATTTTCCCTGACACCCAAAAGTACTCTGATAAAGTACTTTGACAGGAAAATTGTCCAATTCACACACTTATCAAGAGAACATCCCTGGTCATCCCCACTGCCTCTGATCTGGCAGACTGGCAGACATTAAACTGATCTGGCAGACATTAAACACAAATGCTTAGTTTGTAAATTATGTCTGAGTGTTGGAGTATGCTCTTGGCTATCCGTCAATAAAAAAAAATGTAAAAAATCGTGTCATCTGGTTTGCTTAATATAAGGAATTTTAAATGATTTATACTTTCACTTTTGATACTTAAGTATATTTAACCCTTTCACACGTACCATCACACGGGTGTGATCGTTCTACAGTGGTCCCTGAAGCTTACGATCACACCCGTGTGATTAGAACACTCATTTAGAATGCTCATTTAGAACGGCCAGTTTCGAATGACGCAACAATCAGCATTTGAGCTGGCCACACTTTTTTCAGAAACTATTTACACAAACACAGTCCTTACAAAGTTATGTCCAGAATGTGAGCAGTTTATTTTGGGATGCAATGTTCAGATATTCACAGTAGTATATATAGCATAACACAATCATCCTAACCGGAAAAATGTAGGCTACATTTGTCCAAGCGCTAACTGAGGAAAGATTGACCCAACACAAGCAGTAATATTTTCTAACTCTCGGCTGACATAAACTACAATATGAATTAGCTAATAGCAATTATTATGTATAATTAATCACATTACGGGTGAGCTCACCATTGATCGAAATAATTAGGTAAAACACTTTTGAAATCGAAAGTAATCCGACGATTAGTTTCAGCGCGCAGCCATGCATTTGTTCCTCACAGAAACCGAAGATAATAAGAGAAGACAAGATGAGTTTGGTCTGTTTATAGTATGCATGTTGAAGGGGTGTGTCAATCACTGTCGTTCACATCCCACCCTTCATTTCCGGAAGT
Source organism: Salvelinus namaycush (assembly GCF_016432855.1). Lineage (NCBI taxonomy): Eukaryota > Metazoa > Chordata > Actinopteri > Salmoniformes > Salmonidae > Salvelinus > Salvelinus namaycush. Next base: position 49,552,346 of record NC_052314.1, read on the forward strand.
CCTCAAAAAATGAGTGAACTCTTACTCACCTCATTTTGTTATAACATCTTTGGTCAAACAGACGATTACGTGAACCCAGAATGCATTGTATGTCAACAAACATGGCTACACAGCTGGAATTAGCTTAGCTCATCATAATCAGTACAACCTTCAAAAAAGTATTTTACACACATATGTGCCCATTACAATCTGTGCAAGAATCGGAATGCATGATTTGTCACATAGAATTGAAAACATGTGAATAAAACAGTAAATACACAAATAATTGCCACAAAACATTTTCTGATAGTGATTTATTGAGACAAGTGGCGCGTGCCGGCAGTCAACCACGTACCCTCTCACTCTAAACCATTCAGTGTTGTTGTTTATGTATGTAGATAGTGAGCTAAGCTGTAGCATTAGCAATAACTTTCAAAAGGAGACAACTCACAAATGTGGAAATTCTGGAGATTTTGAGTCTGAGTATGAAAGTCAGGAATCAGATTCTGACAGTGAGGAGCTGCCCCCCAACCTTGTAGCCATTGAGAACCCTGAATCTGAGGACCCCTTGTCCACTGACAAAGTCCCAGTTCCATTAGAAGATGCTGGTGGTGATGGTGGCAGACTGACAGTGGATGAGGTACAGGAGTTCTGTGGTAGCTGGAAGGCTGCAAGCCATTTCACCCCTCCTGGCCCTGCTGATTGTGTTGATGAGTCCCAGTCTGGAGTGCAACGCCCTTTGCCATTTCCATCTGAGGCAGAGTGCTTCAAGTTGTTTCTGACAGAGGAGCTGGTGGGAGACATAGTAGAGACCAATCGCTATGCCTTGGAGCTACAGGATAAGAGAGAGCCAGTGTAACGGATGTGAAATGGCTAGCTAGTTAGCGGGTACGCGCTAATAGTGTTTCAATCAGTTACGTCACTTGCTCTGAAACCTTGAAGTAGTGGTTCCCCTTGCTCAGCAAGGGCCGCGGCTTTTGTGGAGCGATGGGTAACGATGCTTCGTGGGTGACTGTTGTTGATGTGTGCAGAGGGTCCCTGGTTCGCGCCCGGGTATGGGCGAGGGGACGGACGTAAAGTTATACTGTTACACCAGGAGTGGGGGGACAACCACAATTAGTGAAATGTATACATTCCTGGTGACAGTAAATTAGAACTCCCTAAGAGAATACTGGAGCAGAGATCCTATGTTTGCAACTCCCTTCTTTGCCACCCTCTTTTCCCAAGACTGCTTTCTAGTTCTGCTGCTATGACTGCATTTCATCATCAACGCTACTGCCATCCTAAATGACCCGTTATACAAAACAAGAGATGTCAACAGCTGGCAGTAAAGTGCCATGACAAACGAGGCGTCCATGTCCTCTCCACTGTCCATACAGCAACCATGTCGGCCACAGGGAAGGTGAACCACCTGACGGGAGAGAGAAACAAACCAGACAGAGAAACATCAAACCAGACTGCGTGCTTGACTATTACCTCAAAATGGGGGCAGTGGATAAGGCCGACATGATAAACAGCTTTGTGGAATGAACTCAGAAAACGACCAAGTGGTATAAGATATTTTTCCAGGGTAGCGTCAAAATACAACATGCCAATACTTCTGACGCATTTAGCATTGTTTTACAGAGCTAATAGAATAATGTAACAAGCTACATAAGCACGATTGAATATAACACCATAAAAAGGTGAGTAACATGAGTAATGTTACCTAGCGTGTCCACGGTTATAAGGAATATACACAAATATATTATGCTCCATACACACAGTGAGCTACAGTAGAAACGGTATAACACGACACAGAAACTATTATAACGTAATTAGGCACTTACTTTGATAGAAACGCAGTCTGGATTTGAAGATGGGTGTCTGTAGTGACGCCTCTAGCACTTGAGACGCTGTGCTACTTGGGAGTCAAAAGGCCAGGGTAGCTTCAACATACAACACATGCTAATACATCCGTGACGCAATTAGCATTGTTTTCCAGAGCTAATAAGACTGTAGCTAGATACCTAAGCATTGAGTATAACACCATACATGTTATGAAATGAGTAACGTTACATCGCGTGTCCGCGGTTATAAGGAATATACACAAAAACATGATGCTACAGTAGAAACGACATAACACGACATGCAGAAACTATTATAACGTAATAAGGCACTTTGATAGAAACGCACTCATTTCCAAAGTTATTATTGGTAACGAAAACAACTTTGATTGCGAAGCAGGCGACAGGTGGAAAATATGAACACGTGTATGCAGGACGGCAGATGAGTAAATGTCTGCAGACTTGAACTGCACAAACAATTGAGAAGTGTTTGGGGAATTTTGTCCGGGTCAGAAATGTCAAAAAAATTAATTGGTCCGCAAAAGTAAAAATTACTACTTTTATGTGAATGAATGAGGCGGAACACACCTCATTTCAAACTGTTATTATAAAATAAAAAACTGTTTAGAAAATAATTTAAAATTGACAAATAAAACAGGCGGCGTGCTTTGGTTTGAGGGCAGCGCAGATTAAATGTACTGTTACATAACAATCACATTCTGGAATTGGAGAGAACGTTCTAACATCACGTGCATAAAACAACTCACGCTGGGGCGACCGTTAGAGATATTTGGAACTCACGCATGAAAGGGTTAAAACCAAATACTTTTAGACTTTTACTCAAGTTGTATTTTACTGGTAGACTTTCACTTTTACTTGAGTAATTTTCTTTTAAGGTATCTTTACTTTTACTCAAGTATGACAATTGAGTACTTTTTCCACCACTGGCTATATCCTATTAACATACTGTAGCTTATCTCACCCCCCTAAACCCCTCTCCCCACCACCCATTCCCAATCCTTGGGCTATACCTTTATACTTCCTTGTGAGCTTCAGAGTGTGTTTGTCGTGAGACAATTACCACTCTGTCTCTCTGTTTGCTTTCGATAACATCTCAATTCTCATTGAGACAAGCAAGGACCTGTCTCGCTTAACATTCGTATCTGTGCCCAGCGCTGCAGATCCCCGATTCCTCTGGTTTGATCAATCCCCTTAGAGCTTCCCGCAAACATCACATTGCAACTATTCAAAGTGCTGATAGCTGCAAGATAGACTCCTTCTCCTCTCTCTCTCTCTCCTTTTCTTCCATCTCCTCTTGTTTTTTTAGTTCCCTTCATCTCCGTGGGTATTGAATCTCAGAAGTTGGCAGACGAGCGGGAAAAAAGGGGGCATCAATTATTGAGTGCCGGGGGTTTGCGGCGAGTCAACGTTATGTTTTTCAAGTTAGCAACCTTAACCTGTTTTAATCTGGCATTCCTGCGGCCGGCTATCTCGGTCTCTCTCTCTCTCGCGCTTTCTGTCCTCTCTCTTTCGCTCTCTCTCAATTCAATTCAAGAGCTTTATCTCTCTCTCTCTTTCTCTCTCCTCTCGCTCTCTCCTCTCTCTTTCCCTCACTCTCTCTCTCTCTCTCTCTCTCTCTCTCTCTCTCTGTCTCTCTGTCTCTCTGTCTCTCTCTCTCTCTGTCTCTCTGTGTGTGTTTTGTGCTCCACATACTGTAGCTCCCTGCAGCGTCTATATTGTGTTTCCTAACTTCTCCTAAAAATGGTTCCAGTCAACCTCGAAACGAATACAGGCGTACATAATGTGGATTTCTGTGAGGATGATGTCTGTTGAGCCATTGGAGAAAAAGCCATTTTTAATGATTCGCTTTTTTTTTCACGTAGCCTGTATCCCCCAACGGTTGTGATTTTATTTTAATACACAGACACAGACATAACAATGAGGTTGTGTCTTTGTTATTGCTATTTTAGATGCTTGCTTGGAGCACTTTGATAGGAAATAGAAACATGATGTCTATGGTGATTTTCTTTAAGGGTGTTATAATTGGCCTTGAACTTCCTGGACTCCCACGAGTATCTTTTAAAGGACACATCCTCTCTATTGAAGTGGCTCGAAGTGGTCTATATACTGTTCGACCTTAGCCTTGAGTATTTCCCCTGTATCCTCTGACTGCATCTCTGAGTTCAGCCTCAGCACAATAGGAAACAAAAAGGTCAAGATCCACCGCTACTCTCTTTGTGAGGGGAGAGAAGTAAAAACCCTGCAGAGAAAAATAAAAGCTATTGAGTTACGCATGCACTTGTGTGTGTATGTTTGTTTGTGTGTGAACACTTCTGTGTCTGCCTACCATATTCAGCCAACTTACCTCCCAGTAGCGTAGCTTTGGATGGGAGCCCAGTCCCAGCCATACAGACCCTGCCTCCCCCTCCACCCCCAGTCTTTGTCAGCAGTATCAACTGGGCCTGGGCTTGGCTCTGGCTGTGACTGGCCCCGTGCTGCAGCCCCCTCACACTGCAGACTGCAGAGTGCTCCAGTAAATTGCGGTGTTGTCACAGGCCCATAAACAGCCCTGTGATTAAATCACCAACACATCACAGATCACAGCACCAGAGTACAGAGGGAAGTATGGTAATGAAGTGGTGATGTGGGACTAGTTCTTCTCCTGCGAATTAATTAACTTTCTATCAGAAAAGCATGCGTGTGCGCATGCCTGGAGTCTGCATTTTTGGGACAATTCCATTGGTTCCATCGTGCCAGTCAAGCTCAATCAAGCATAGCAAAATTATTTGAACGATCACAAATACTCTTTGGACCTACATAGTCTGCCTTTTGACATCTGCCAAAGCAGACAAGCAGATATTGTAGAGAGATTTTATACCATTAACACATTTCTGGCTTGTAGACACTTGTAATACTTGTACAGACTTTGGCATACATTACATTAACTATGACTCAACATAACGTTCGACTTCACGTTTAGCCAATTTCATCACCAGAGATATAAGCCTGTGTGGCGCAGCGGTCTGAAGCACTGCATCTCAGTGCTAGAGGTGTCACTACAGACCCCGGTTCAATCCTGGGCTGTATCACAACCAGCCATGATTGGATGTCCATAGGACAGTGCCCAATTGTCCAGCTTGGGGTAGGCCGTCATTGTAAAATAAAAAATTGTTCTTAATTGACTTGCCTAGTTAAATAAAAATACAAAGTTCAGCAGAAATATGTTTTCCACATATTGCGTTGTTGCATGGAAGTCCCATACAGTCCCACTACTATTACTCCTTGCACGTCATGAACAAAAACACTGTTCATTTTCTCAAAGCAGAAATTCCATACAGAGCTAGCAGTTAAATGGGCCAGTGAAAAGTACGTGACGTGTGGGATTACTTCCCATCCCACCTCTGAAAGGCTCTCCTGTTGTGTGTGTGTGTGTGTGTTTAGTGTGTCTGCCTGAATGTGTGTGCTGCTCCATCTCACCTCTGGTGGCTACTTGAGTGGAGTTTAAAAATAAAAAGTTGGGGGGGGGGGGGTACAACTAACCAGGGTGCACACATTTCCACTCACAGATCTCCGGCGACGTCCGTCGAGACCCCTGCAGCAATTACCAGGCTGTGGAAGGGCCTCGCCATACGCTTTTTATATTGCCGGAGTGCCCGCGTCTCCTGGCACTGCAATAAATCAATTTTCATCCTCACGTCACCCCTCTCCTCTCTCTCTCTGTCAAAACCTCTCTCTCTCCTTCCACTCCTCTCTGACTAGGTTTTCCCTTTCCTTTCCTCTCTTGCCCTTTGGTACTTTACCCTGTGAGGAGAGAGAGGTTGAGGGGTTGGGAAGACCTCCCCGGCATTCACCCACCCACGCCTTGGATCTTCATCTCGGGGTGGTAGGTGACCCTCTCACGCTGGAAACTGGTAGAGATCAACTTTGCACTCAACCAAGCGCACGCAGGCAGGTATGTATGCCCACACACACTCAACCGCGTATGCGTATAGATGTCTAGTATATGTGCGCCAAGCACGCCCACATATGCACATCCATGTTTAGTGTATGTGTTCAGAAAACATGAACATGTGCAAACTTGATCCCTGTACCTCTCATATCAGTCGTACTCCAATAGCACACTTAAGAGGTCTTGAGTGGTGACGTCAGCCTGATGAGTTACCAAGCCCCTTCGTCTGATGAAATAAAGTGCCTCGTTGGAAGTCGGCAGAGCCTCGCCCGCTGTCACGCATATTCCCAGAATCACAGAGGAGCGCTCTGGGGGCAGCTGGTGCAGTCAGGACATGTTGTGAGTGTCATGTCAAGTGGACTACCTACCTGCAGCTTTCTACAGCCCCTGGGTATACGCAGAATCTTAGATAAAGGTCCTTGTGTTTAAATGTCAGGGCTGTGTGTTTGTGTTTGTGTGTGTGTGTGTGTGTGTGTGTGTGTGTGTGTGTGTGTGTGTGTGTGTGTGTGTGTGTGTGTGTGTGTGTGTGTGTGTGTGTGTCCATGTCCTCAGCGGGCTGCGTGAGTCCTGCTCTCGGTCAGCTTTGATTCATCTCGTGTCGTAACCCAGGGGTGCCGCGTGATATTTTAGAAGGATTTACACAGACCTCATTTCCTCCCCCGCTGGCGAGTGCCGGTGTTGCTGAGAGGGTTTCTGTATTCTTTTGAAGACACTTTCTAAGCACGATTTGTTATAACTTTAAGCACACTGGGACTGGTGTGTGTGTGGAACAGGCGTCAGTGTGTTAGATTTGCATATAGCGCTGCCTCCCTGAACTTGCCTCTGACTGAGCTTAAACCACCAGCCTCACCAACACACGTGACCACCCACTTAAAAACGTACGAACCGATTGAGCTTTAGAAAAAGGATCATATTCGATAGCTCCATTGGCAACATTTCTGTGGAGTAAGCTTATGTTCTTAACTCCATGATGTGTGTGTGTATTTGTGTTTTCTCATTTATCTGTGTGTGTGTGTGTCATCATGTTCCTCAGTGTGAGGGGTGTGTGTGTGTGTCTGTGTAGGACGTCGTACACATAATCTAGGATATTTTCCCCATCAGGAAATAGTAAATGACTAATAGCACAGGGCATCCTCCATCCTGTCTCAACAACTCTCCCAAACCAATGTGACTTTCTAGTCCCTATAGTCAACAGACGGGTAAACAATTTAATAAAGTTCCTTCATTTCCTTCCAGTTTCTTTCATCTTACACTGTTCTTACTGCTTTTCAATCTGCTGCCAGCCTCACAGGGCCCTTTTACCTTTTGAAGACATCAAGTGGATTTTGCTCGAGAGAAAAAAACACACAAATAAAACGAAGCCAATGTATCCCACGTCGTCGACGCCGACGGGCTTAGTCTCAGTCTTCTAATTGAACCAGGATGCTAAAAAACGAACACACATCGTCTGGCGCTCACCCTCCTTCCTCCTTAAATGCGTCGGGGAGACGGGGAGGCCACTTGTGTAGACTATTAGATTTACAACTATGAATTTCTGCCATCGTCAACTTCTATTATAAATCCACGAAAAACAAGGCAAACAAACTAAAAGAAACAAAGCGGCCTGCAAAGTGTGCTGTTGTTTGTTTTGAAGTTACGGCTTCCAGTGGGATGTTTCGGAGAGAAAAACAGCAACAGCACATCCCACCGGACGATTCAGGTTTTTAGCTTTGATATAGATTGCACCGCCGAGCTACCTCGCTCTCTCCTATTCCCACGTGAATTCAATTGATCTGAAGTGAAATACCGCTGGGATATAGATGCCGGCGTTCCACCATGAATAAAACGGTGTCTTCTTAGGAAAGTCCCTCCTCCACATCCCTAGGAGTAATCACAAACGGGTCTGAAGAAAAGTGACCCCGCTGGTTTTCACTCTCATAACTGTCTTCTATGCTCTCTCGTTCACCTAACCTTTGTGCGTTACAGTGATTTTGCCAATTTGAAATATAGTGATACGCCATTTAGCAGACAGTTTTATCCAAAGCGACTGAGTCATGCATGCGTACATTTTATATACAGGTGATCCCAGGAATTGAACCCACTATCCTAGCATTGCAAGTGCCTTGCTCTACCATCTGAGCTATAGAGGACCACTTTTGGCACGCCCATCTTCCATGCATGTTGCCTTTTCCTCCCATCGCCACCCCACCCAGAGAAGTCATGGTGAGATGGACCCGGTTTTATAATCGTATTTAGCCTATTTACAGTGCCTTCAGAAAGTATTCATACCCCTGGACTTATTCCACATTTTGTTGTGTTGCAGCCTGAATTCAAACTGTAATAAATATACACTCAAACATCTACACACATAATACCCCACAATGAAAAAGTGAAAACATGTTTTAAGAAATATTTTCACATTTATTGAAAATGTTATAAATATATCTCATTTACGTAAGTATTCACACCCCTGAGTCAATACTTTGTAGAAGCACATTTGGCAGCGATTACAGCTGTCAGTCTTTCTGCGTAAGTCTCAAAGAGCTTTCTACACCTGGATTGCACAGCATTTGCACATGATTCTTTTCAAAATTCTTCAACTCTGTCAATATCAGGTTTCAGGTCAAATCCAAGTGCAGACTGTGTTGAAGTAACAATGTCCCATCCAGGGTAGTGGGGCCAAGGTACAGGACGGCAGGCAAACCCAGGTCAGGCAGAGGTCGTTAATCCAGATTAGGGGCAAAGGTACAAGACGGCAGGCAGGCAGGGTCAGGCAGGCGGGCTCAGAATCAAGACAGGCAAGGGTCAAAACCAGGAGGATGCGAAAAAGCGAGACTGGTGAAAAGCAGGCGCTGAGACAAACCGCTGGTTGACTTGAACAAACAAGACGAACTGGCACAGATAGACAGAAAACACAGGTATAAATACCCAGGGAATAGGTGGGGAAGATGGGTGACACCTGGAGGGGGGTGGAGACAAGTACAAGGACAGGTGAAACAGATCAGGGCGTGACAGTCAAATTGGTTGTTGATCATTGCTAGACAACCAGTTTAAGGCCTTGCTATAGATTTTCATGTAGATTTGTCAAAACTGTAACTCGTCAACTTAGGAACATTCATTGTCTCTGGTAAGCAACTCCAGTTTAAATTTGGTCTTGTGTTTTAGGTTATTGTTCTGCTGAAAGGTAAACTGATCTCCCAGTGTCTGGTGGAAAGAAGACTGAACCAGGTTTTCCTCTAGGATTTCCTTAGCTCCATTCAGTTTATTTTTTTCTCCTGAAAACTCCCCAGTCCTTAACAGTTACAAGCATACCTATAACATGATGCAGCCACCAATATGCTTGAAAATATGGAGAGTGGTACTCAGTAATGTGTTGTATTGGATTTGCCCCAAACATAACACTTTGTATTCAGCACATTTTTTGCAGTATTACTTTAGTGCCTTGTTGCAAACAGGATGCACGTTTTGGAATACTTTTATTATTTTTATCACTCTGTCATTTAGGTTAGTATTGTGGAGTAACTACAATGTTGTTGATCAATCCTCAGTTTTCTCCTATCACAGCCATTTTAAACTCTGTAACTGTTTTAAAGTCACTATTGGCCCCATGGTGAAATCCCTGAGTGGTTTCCTTCCTCACCAGCAACTGAGTTAGGATAGATGCCTGTATCTTTTGTAGTGACTGGGTGTATTGATACAGCATCGAAAGAGTAATTCATAACTTCACCATGCTCAAAAGGGTATGCTTTTTATTTGGTTTTTATCTACCAATATGTGCCCTTCTTTGTAAGGCATTGGGAAACCTCCCTGGTCTTTGTGGCTGAATCGGTGTTTGAAATTCATTGCTCGACTGAGGGACCTGACAGATAATTGTATGTCTGGGCTACAGAGATGAGGTAGTCATTAAAATCATGTTAAACACTACTATTGCACACAGAGTGAGTCCATTCAACTTATTAGGTGACTTGTTAAGCACATTTTTACTCATTAACTTAATTAAGCTTGTCATAACAAAGGGGTTGAATACTTACTGATTCATGAGATTTTAGCTTTTCATATTTTACTCACCTCCTTTGACATTATGGGATATTATGTGTAGTCCAGTGACAAGAATTCTCAAGTTAATCCATTTTAAATTCAGGCTGTAACACAACAAAATGTGGAAAAAGTCAAGGGGTGTGAATACTTTCTGAAGACACTGTATTACACCCTTAAAGTGTTAAAACAGACACTCACACTCCGATCCAGTGCTAATGGTTGGATGACGGTGCATCGCTAATGTGTTTTTTCACACCCATTTGCTATCATAGAGGATCATAAATCTATATCTAAACCTCTACCTACGCTTGCTCTCTTTCAATAGTGACAACGCTTCTGATTCAACAACCACGAGAGAGGGGAAAAAAGGGAATCGTGCAGTTTTTTAGCCCCATTTAACACAAACAGATCTGCTCTACCATGCAAAACAAAGCATTTTTTTGGTTGATTGAGTACATGTTTGTGGCTTTGAATTGATCCATGATAACTTTGGCCTTCTCTAGATCCTATCCTTCAAAGGAGTTGAGATGTTCTCTGTTCATTATGCATAGTGTATACCCCTCATGAGCCTTTACCAATGATGGATGTGCACACACAAGAATATGTGAATACATACTGTATGAAGACATATGAATGTTCCAGGGCTTTTGCACATTATGTAGTCTATTTGTGTTTTATTGTACTATATGGCAGAGCTGTATTACGAATAGAGATACTACTACAAGCTCCACATTTTACATTGACATTTTAGTCATTTAGCACGTACTTATCCAGAGCGACTACAGTTAGCTACTTTACTGAGGACGAACTATCAGCAAAGTCAGTCCTAGTAAGAAAAGACAAGTGTGAGTGTTGATTAAAAAACATATATATATATATATTTTTTTAAAGATGTCTACTTGAGACTGCAATCAGGAAATACAGAAAGGACACAGACCTGTACCCCCACCGATATTGACATTATTGAGCAGTTCAATGATTCACAATCTATATAAGTCATAACGAGCACCAGCACGTGAACATCTCTTTGTGACCAGTTTGTGCCTAGAACATTCACTCGTGGAACGCTTGCATGGCTAAGTGAAGTTCCCAGTTTCAACCATACATAAAGGAGATTGATGCTTAAAGCCCCACGATAAGACAAGTGGCCATACCAGCGTACAGTTTCACCTGTGTGTCAGTGACACCCACACCTTGTATCTGCCAGGGGATGTAACAATGCTACGACAGGTTCCATTCGTTAGCCCATAACCTGATAAGACTGGATGAGACAGTCCAAAAGCAGCCTCCGCCTCACATACACTGAACTGAACACATACCGTCATGGGGCTGCACTGTAAATGTCTCCGATAGGTTGGTGAATTACATTCTTTTATGACTGAAGATAATTGTTGGTGCTAGCATGTTATGTAATGTTTCATGACAACAAGAACACAACCAAGGGCTTATCTTATCTTGCTAAGGTGTCATTATGGTGTTTCCATTGTGTGTTCAAAATTGCCTCTTCACTATGTGATAGTACAGTAGTACCACTTTCACACTAGGCCACTGAGACCCAAGCCTGTTGACACCATAGTTCCTGGAACAGTGCTGGTAAAGGGCATAAGTGAGACAGTGAATCATGCATAGGCCTACTGACTTAGAAATCACTGAGTGAGGATTCTAGCTCCTTTACAAAATACCCACTGGCAGAACAGTTGTATCCATTTTATTCTGTTCTTTCTTTTCGTTTAGCTAGCAAAGCATCCCATGCTACTTATGTCACCCCATTTGTACGATATACAGTGCCTTCAGAAAGTATTCTACCCCTTGACTTATTCCACATGTTGCTGAGTTCCAGCTTGATTTCAAAATGGATAAATACATTTTTTTTTATCTCACCCATCTACACACAATTCCCCATAACAACAAAATGTTTTTATAGATTTTTACACAGATTTTCAATGTGATTCAAGTCTGGGCTTTGGCTGGGCCACTCAAGGACTTTTACATTCTTGCTCTGAAACAATTCCAGAGTTGCTTGGGGTCATTGTCCTGTTGGAATGTACATTTTCGCTCCAGTCTAATGTCGTTTGTACTATGAAGCGGGTTCTCTTCAAGGATTTGCCTATATTTGTCTCCATTAGTTGTTACCTCTACCCTTACCTGTTTCCTAGTCCCTGCTGCTGAAAAGCATCCCCATAGCATAATGCTGCCACCACCATGCTTCACGGTAGGGATGTTTTTAGATGGATGATGAGCTGTGCCTGGTTTTGCATTCAGGCTAAAGAGTAAAGACCACAAAATCTTTTAAAAAATAGTGTTTTTTTGGAGTGTTATTCTACAACGTAGAAAATAGTAAAAATAGTAAAAAATAGTAAAAAACCCTTGAATGAGTAGATGTTCTAAAACTTTTGACCGGTAGTGTATGCCTTATCACAAATCTCGGAGATCTATGGACAGTTCCTTGAACCTCATGGTATAGTTTTTGCTCTGACTTGCACTGTCAACTAAAAATGGCACCGGAGGAGATGGCTGCCGTTTTACGGTCCCCTAACCAATTCTGCTATTGTGTGTGTTTTTTCGGTCGTTATTTGTATCTTATTTTGTTCATAATATTTCTGCCACCATCTCTTATGACCGAAAAGAGCTTCTAGATATCAGGACAGCAATTACTCACTCCGTACTTAACAAGTCGGACGCAAAGGATTTACTCCTGACACCCGACAAGGCCCTCATCCCTGACATTCGCAGGAGAAAGAGACGGAGATATCGGGGACGTAGGTCTGGGTGCTTTGTAAGGATCCGTCGGCGAGTGGGTAATCTTCCAATACCGTCGGTCCTATTAGCCAATGTACAATCATAGGATAATGAAATAGATGAACTACGAGCATGTACTATATTTCCTACCAACGGGACATTAAAAACTGTAATATCTCATGTTTCACCGAGTCGTGGCTGAACGACGACATGAATAACATACAGCTGGCGGGTTTTCCGCTTTTTCCGCAGGATAGAACAGCAGCTTCCCATAAGACAAGGGGTGGCGGTCTATGTACAGTATATTTGTAAACAACAGCTGGTGCACAAAATCTAAGGAAGTCTCCAGGATTTGCTCGCCTGAGGTAGAGTGTCTCATAAGCTGTAGACCACACTATTTATCAAGAGAGTTTTCATCTATATTCTTCGTAGCTGTCTATTTACCACCACAGACCGATGCTGGCGCTAAGACCACACTCAATGAGCTGTATACGGCCATAAGCAAACAGGAAAACGCTCATCCAGAGGCGGCGCTCCAAGTGGCCAGGGACTTTAATGCAGGGAAATTTAAATCCGTTTCACCTCATTTCTACCAGCATGTTAAATGTGCAACCAGAGGGAAAAAAACTCTAGACCACCTTTATTCCACACACAGAGACGCGTACAAAGCATTCCCTCGCCCTCCGTTTGGCAAATTGGACCATCATTTTATCCTCCTGATTCCTGCTTACAAGCAAAAACTAAAGCAGGAAGCACTAGTGACTTGGTCAATAAAAAAGTGGTCAGATAAAGCAGATGCTTAGCTACAGGACTGTTTTGCTCGCAAAGACTGGAATATGTTCCTGGGATTCTTCCGATGGCATTGAGGAGTACACCACATCAGTCACTGGCTTCATCAATAAATGCATCGATGACGTCGTCCCCACAGTGGCGGTACGTACATGCCCCAACCAGAAGCCATGGATTACAGGCAACATTCACACTGAGGAGCGGGACCCTATTCTGGAAGCTTATAAGAAATCCCGCTATGCCCTCCGCCGAAATATCAAACAGGCACAGCGTCAATACAGGACTAAGAATGAATCGTACTACACTGGCTCTGACGCTCATCGGATGTGGCAGGGCTTGCAAACTATTACGGACTACAAAGGGAAGCACAGATGTGAGCTAACCAGTGACACGAGTATGCCAGACAAGCTAAATTACTTCTATGCTCGCTTCGAGGCAAGTAACACTGAAACATGCATGAGAGCATCAGCTGTTCTGGACGACTGTGTGATCACGCTCTCCGCAGCCAATGTGAGTAAGACCTTTCAACAGGTCAACATTCACAAGGCCGCAGGGCCAGACGGAATACCAGGAAGTTTACTCCGAGCATGCGCTGACCAACTGGCAAGTGTCTTCACTGACATTTTCAACCTCTCCCTGTCCGAGTCTGTAATACCAACATGTTTCAAGCAGACCACCATAGTCCCTGTGCCGAAGAACACTAAGGTAACCTGCCTAAATGACTATTTACCTGTAGCACTCATGTCTGTAGCCACGATGTGCTTTGAAAGACTGGTCATGGCTCACATCAACACCATTATCCCAGAAACCCTAGACCCACTCCAACTTGCATACCGCCCCAACATTTCCACAGATGATGCAATCTCTTTTGCTCTCCACACTGCCTTTTTCCACTTGGACAAAAGGAACACCTATGTGAGAATGCTATTCATTGACTACAGCTCAGCGTTCAACACCATAGCACCCTCAAAGCTCATCACTAGCTAAGGACCCTAGGACTAAACACCTCCCTCTGCAGCTGGATCCTGGACTTCCTGATGGGCCGCCTCCAGGTGGTAAGGGTAGGTAACAACACATCCGCCACACTGATCCTCAACACAGGGGGCCCCTCAAGGGTGCATGCTCAGTCCCCTCCTGTACTCCCTATTCACTCATGACTGCATGGCCAGGCACGACTACAACACAATCATTACATTTGCCAATGACACAACAGTGGTAGGCCTGACCACCGACAATGATGAGACAGCCTATATGAAGGATGTCAGAGACCTGGCCGTGTGGTGCCAGGACAACAACCTCTCCCTCAAAGTGATCAAGACAAAGGAGGTGAGAGGTGCAGCTGGTTGCATCACTGCCTGGTATGGCAACTGAGGGTAATGCGTACTGCCCAGTATATCACTGTGGCCAAGCTTCCTGCCATCCAGGACCTCTATATTGTCAAAGGCCCTAAAAATTGTCAGACTCCAGCCACCCTAGTCATAGATTGTTCTCTCTGCTACTGCACGGCAGGTGGTACTGGAGCGCCAAGTCTAGTTCCAAAAGACTTCCATAAGATTCCTGAACAGCTAATCAAATGGCTACTCAGACTATTTGCATTGCCCCCCCCCCCTCTTTGATGCTGCTTATTTTCTATGCATAGTCACTTTAACTCTACCAACATTTACATATTACCTCAATTACCTCGACTAACCGGTGCCCCCGGACATTGACTCTGTCCGGGTACCCCCTGTCCCGGTATACCCTTGATATTGTTATTTTACTGCTGCTCTTTAATTATTTGTTACTTTTTTCTATTTTTTTCTTTTTCTTAAAACTACATTGTTGGTTAAGGGCTAAAATTTGATTTGATTTGAACTAGGACCTTATCAGTGGAGGCTTCTGAGGGGAGGATGGCTCACAAAAACGTCTGGAACGGAGCAAAATGAATGGCATTAAACACATGGAAAACATTTGTTTGTTGTATTTGATACCATTCCACCGATACCGCTCCAGCCATTACCACAAGCCCGTCCTCCCCAATTAAGGTGCCACCAGCCTCCTGTTGACCTTATATAGACAGGTGTGTTTCTTTCTAAATCATGTCCAAACAATTGAATTGGCCAAAGGATATTGGATGCACCTGAGCTCAACTATGTGCATAGTGTCAAAGCAAAGGGCTGTGAAAACTTATGTAAATGAGATATCTATTTGTTTCTTTTTCAATACATTTGCAAAAACGTGTATTCACTTTCACATTATGGGCTATTGTGTGTAGATGTAAGTCCCCCCAAAAATATATATTTAATCTATTTTGAATTCAGGTTCTAACACAACAAAATGTGGAGTAAGTCAAGGGGTGTGAATACTTTCTGGAGGAATGTATGTGGGCTTCTATAACTGCTTTCCATTCGCATCACTCCGGCTCCTCTGAATTACATTAGCCGACATTTGTAATATGTTCAGCTGATGTTCAGTAGCAGAATAAACCCGCGCCCAACCTTTTCATGTAGGCCGCGTGTGAAATCTGAGGGAAAATGTCCTTTCCCAGCTCCTAGGTGCTCTGCTGAGAAAACGGCGGCATGAGTCAAGCGAAGTGGATTAACTTACCGCCATCCCGGAAAAGCCGCGACGACAGAAGGATCGGCGAGGTGGCGGCCTAACAAGTCAAACTCAGAGCTCGCCCCCCCATGGTCTCTTTAAACGTGGCCTGTCATGACTGCGCTGGAATCATCTGACGCCTGCAGTTTTCCCTTCATTTTCTCTCCCTCGCTCGTGTAGTTGCCGAGTGTGGGTTGCTCTGACCCCACTCCCTCACAGTTCATCTCCTAAAAAGGCCCCAGAAAATGATTCTCGCTCTCGCTCGCTTGTGTCCCAGGCATTTTTTTGCATGCTAATTGAAACAAAACATCTCTCTTTCTCTCCTGTGAGAAAGTGAACCAAACCGCCCCAGCGACTAGCACCGCACTCCCTTACACATACTCCCCCCCGATAAGGCCCAATATCTGATGCAATTTCCCCCCCCAGCTCCCTCAAGGACACTTTGTCAGCCTCTTATCAGAATGTCAGGACTGCCGCTCCAGTGAGCAAACAAACACACAACAGAAAATGATGTATCAGGAAACGGCCGTCAGTGTAGCGTGGCGAGCTGTCAGTAGCGCTGTTAAGCTAATAATCACCGTTGGACCCTTGTGGGAATTCTATCAAGTACTTGTTGTTTCAGACTGTTTGTGTGGTGTGTGTTTTTGTGTCTGTGTGTGTGTGTCACATTATGTTGTTTTTTGAGGTCTTGTCTGTCTTACTTTACAACGCCCTTTTTGACAACCAAGGTTGCGTCTAAAATAGCACCCTATTCTCGAGACCCCTCAAACTCAACTCTGGACCTCGAAGCCAGTTCCACTGCTTTCTCTCCTTGTTCCCCTCTAATTAGGAACTGATATAGACCTGGGACACCAGGTAGCTGTAATGAATTATCAGGTAGAACAGAAAACCAGCAGGCTCTGGACCTATACATTGTACAACCTCTCTGTGGGCTCTGGTCAACAGTAGAGCACTATGTAGGAAATAGCGTGCTATTTTGGATGCACATCAATTCGGGGTGCACTACCATTATGCTGTTGAGGTGAACTCATTTCCTGTTGTGAGCCAGTGCATCACTGTCAACACACACACACACACACACACACACACACACACACACACACACACACACACACACACACACACACACACACACACACACACACACACACACACACACACACACACACAAGGTATCCTTATGACAGTGTTTAGCGAATTTTGTGTGTGTACTAACACGCACACACGTTTGTTTAACTATCCTTGTGGGGACAAAATCCTACTTTTCCTATCCCCTAACTCTTAACCTAACCATAACCTTAACCCAAAACCCCTAACCCTAAAATGAAACCTAACTCTAATCATAAACTAACCCCTAAGCCTAACCCTAGTAACCCTAAAATAGCCTTTTTGCTTGTGGGAACTCGCAAAATGTCCCCGCTTCTCAGATTTGTCCTTGTTTTACACGCACACACACACACACACCACTCAAACACAGAACAAAGGTGACAAATGAACCCGCTGCCACAGCAGGAGATATTACATCCTGCATTCCACCTCCCCTGTGTGATTCCTATCAGAAAAGCTCTCTTATGATCCCACCGATAGACACGAGGCATTCATATAGCGCTGCATTTCTGTGAGCCCAAGCATGTTTCATTAGATCTAAACCCACAGAAGGTCCTCAGGTCAGTTTCACATCTTTATGTAGCCATATTGCTAAGGCTGTAATCACAGGCTGTCTATGGTTTCATCCCAAATAGTGCCATATTCTCTATAAATTGCACTTCTTTTGACCAGGGCCTGATAGTAATGCATAATGTAGGGAGTAGGTTGGCATTTGGGACACATACTATGTATGTGTCCCAAATGCTCCAGATTCCGCTCCAGATTCCTATACCCACAGGATAGGAATCTGAGGCTCTCGGTTGATTAGTTGATTATTATTTGCAAACAGCATAATTAATAATCAATGATATGTATTATACTATATGTATAATATAGGGTGACATATAGGCTCTCGGTTGATTAGTTGATTATTATTTGCAAACAGCATAATTAATAATCAATGATATGTATTATACTATATGTATAATATAGGGTGACATATAGGGTATATACTGTATGACATGATGTATTATGACCTAAAAAACTGTACAGGTCCTGGACCTGTTGTCAAGGGTGAAATGTGAACCTGCTGTGACACAGAAAGAACAAGAGAGGGGGAGAGAGACAAAGATAGTAGGAGAGGGAGAGAGCGAGCGAGAGAGGGAAAGAGGGAGAGATAAAGAGAGGGAGGGGGGGAAAGGGTTGAGCAGTGTAGGTGGAGCAGGGCTTAGAAGTGCTAAAGTTTAAAATGTTGGTGCTGGTCTGCTCACAGCGAGAGGGAGAAGGAAAATGTATTAGTGGCTAGGTGAACATTTCACAGTGGCAGGGAAATTATTCAAATCACAGGGCTGCAGTGTGAAATTAATTAATTTGAATGAATTAGAGTCTGAATAAACGGGGGGCTGGATGGGTAAAGAAATTAATTCACATAATTATTATAAAGACAGAGTCTTGTGTCAACATTTTGACTAGGATGGTATATTTTTCAGAGAAACTTGGAAACTCAGCAGGCCAACAGAATCACAAGCTAGTAACCTTGCTTCAACTTTGTCCTTCATATACGCACCATCCGCAAATTGTGGCCTTGGGCTTTCTCTGAGCAAAACAAAACCGAATTACACACACAGAAAATTGTCCACGATTACATTATCTGTTAAGGTTGCAAAGCACCAACATTGAGAGAGCACAGAGCTTTAATATCAAATTTCACACATAGAAATATAATTACTAGAAGTGACCAAGCCCCTCACCCATCACGGACCATTGACTCGATTGGGCATGTCCATTCTAGTAGTTATATCCATGATGTGACGACCTTCCCACGCTGTCAGCCGAATTCTTTCTCTTTGTTCTTGTTTTCCTTATTAGGATGTCGGTGGGCGGAGCCGGGACACACCTGGACCTCCCGGGTGGCGCAGTGATCTAGGGCACTGCATCGCAGTGCTAGCTGCGCCACCAGAGTCTCTGGGTTCGCGCCCAGGCTGGGCTGGGTTCGCGCCCAGGCTCTGTCGCAGCTGGCCGCAACCGGGAGGTCCGTGGGGCGACGCACAATTGGCATAGCGTCGTCCGGGTTAGGGAGGGTTTGGCCGGTAGGGATATCCTTGTCTCAGTATGTAAAATGTAATAAAAATGTATGCACTCTACTGTAAGTCGCTCTGGATAAGAGCGTCTGCTAAATGACTAAAATGTAAAAAAATGTGTGTCCCGGGCTAAATACACCTCTTCCCCATTCATTGAGGAGACTCTCTCCATGCAGACACACTGTTTGATTTTGGTTGTGGCATTTTTGTGGCCGGTTTTGTTTGCTTGCTTTGGCATCTTTCAACACTCCTCATTATTCCATCTATACACACAACCACTCACTTACGCTACTGATTACTGACTACACACACCATTGTTAATTGTATATAGGTTACCTCAGTTAATAAATATATTTTTGCTATTCTTTATCTCCACGTTGTCTCCCTTTTTGTTACGGGCTTCGAGCCGGTTCGTGACAATGATTACACACCTGTTGCAAGGCACCAATGTTAACTGACCATAGAACTTTAAAGAGCAGCTGAACCAAAAAACTATTTATCTGGTTGGAAACGGCCTATGTTGTGTCGATATTAGTCAAAATTCTTCTAGTGTAAAAATGTACTACGAAGTGTAAAATGCATAATTTTGGTCATAAATTCAATATCTTCCAAAACTTTATGGAGGCTGTTACGTTCAAATCAAATCAAACTTTATTTGCCACATGCACCGAATACACAAGTGTAGACTTTACCGTGAAATGCTTACTTACAAGCCCTTAACCAACAGTGCAGTTCAAGAAGAAAATATTTACCAAGTAGGTTAAAATAAAAATAAATAATAAAAAGTAACACAATAAGAATAACAATAACGAGGCTATATACAGGGGGCACCGGTACCGAGTCAGTGTGCAGGGGTACAGGCTAGTTGAGGTAACAAACAAACTGCGACTAGCAGCAGTGTACAAGGGGGTCAATGTAAATTGTCCGGTGGCGATTTTTATGAATTTTTCAGCAGTCTAATTGTCTTGGGGGTAGAAGCTGTTGAAGAGCCTTTTGGTCCTAGACTTGGCGCTCCGGTACCGCTTGCCGTGCGGTAGAAGAGAAAACAATCTATAACTTGGGTGACTGGAGTCTCTGTCAATTTTATGGGCTTTCCTCTGACCGCCTATTATATAGATCCTGGATGGCAGGAAGCTTGCCCTCATTGATGTACTGGGCCGTTCGCACTACCCTCTGTAGCGCCTTACGGTCAGATGCCGAGGAGTTGCCATACCAGGCGGTGATGCAACCAGTCAGGATACTCTCGATGGTGCAGCTGTAGAACCTTTTGAGGATCTGGGGGCCCATGCCAAATCTTTTCAGTCTACTGACGGGGAAAAGGTTTTGTCGTGCCCTCTTCACGACTGTCTTGGTATGTTTGGACACTTATAGTTCGTTGGGGATGTGGACACCAAGGATCTTGAAACTCTCGACCTGCTCCACTACATCCCCATCGATGTTAATAGGGGCCTGTTTGGCCCGCCTTTTCCTGTAGTCCACGATCAGCTCCTTTGTCTTGCTCACATTGAGGGAGAGGTTGTTGTCCTGGCAACACACTGCCAGTTCTCTGACCTCCTCCCTAGATCCATTGGATTATTTGAGGGTTGGGTTTTAAATTTAGATCATGCCCACCTTCCCACTTAACACGGGATGGTATTGCCTGGGGAAATTTGTCATGCACAGAGAAAGAGCTGTACTGATTGTGCTCTATCCAATTGTACAGCAGAATTTACAGACAGTCAAACAGACCTGCCCACACTTGGCCCCTAAGCCCTTTATCAAGTGGCCACTTGGTGATGTGTTTGATATTGATCACTCAAGTCTGCCAGTGTTTTGGGTGCTTGCAACACTGATTGACTACAATACACTGGATCACAACAAGAAATTAGGTCACCTCAACAGCATAATGGTAGTGCACCCAAATTGGCTGCATCCAAAATGCCATGCTATTTCCTACATAGTGCACTACTTTTGACCAGAGCCCACATGGGGGTAGTACATTGAATAGAGTAGGGATCATCAACTACATCCCGCCCCCGGATATTTTTTGTTGTTGTTGAGCGGATGGTCAGGGGGCCGGAACATAATGTCAAATAATTTGTAGACTTAAAATGTACAGCAAGAAGCTCAAAAATAAACACTACCATTCAAAAGTTTGTGGTCAGTTAGAAATGTCCTTCTTTTTGAAAGAAAAGCTAATTTTTTGTCCATTAAATGAACATCCAAAATCCAAAATGAAAATCACTTGGAGCTGAGTTGCTGTTGTTTTTACAGTTTCTACAGTCTTTTTCTTGCTTAGGAAACTTGGGAGGGCCAAATTAAAATAAAATGTGGGCCAAATTAGGCCCACGGGTGCTGACAGCCTTGGTTGTCAAACAGGGCATCATACAGTACGGCTCCAACCAGACAAGACCTCAAAAACCAACATAACGTGACACACACACTAACCACACAAACGAACAGTCTGAAACAAGTATTTGATAGAATTCCCACAAGGGTCCAACTGTGATCATTAGCTTAACGGTGCTACTGACAGCTCGCTACACTGGTGGCAGTTTCCTGTTACATCTTTTTCTGTTGTGTGTTTGTTTGCACTTGTCAATATTCAGAAATTCAAAATGGATTTATGAGCATTTTGTGTCCCACCGCAACCTGTTCTGTAACATGATTCGCTACGAAATACTAACAGACAGACGCACGCTCTGGTATTAGATAGTGAGAAAGTTGTGAAAACAAAACGGCATTGAAGCACTTTGCCACTCGCCAATGACTTGATAAGCTGACTTTGCTAATGTTGCGTGCCTGCTACATGTGCCTGCTAGCTCCTAGCTAGCTTCATTGACAAACACAGAGATGGAACTAGCTAGTGATTTTGGGCACTGATAAACAGCGTGGAGCTTGTGCTTTATTTTGACGATAGTTTGTGACAGCTTGCTGAAGTTGTAGGTAGTAGACATGTTCTCATAAATCAGTCCCGAGCACAGCAGCAGCTGACTCGATGCTGTCTGCAGTGCACTTCTAGTTTTCATGCACATTTTTTCACTTCAGAAATACTGCACCAATCCACTTAGCTAGATGTAAAATTGCGAGACTAAGACCTCCTCGGCCAAAACCTTCCAAATGAATTCGATTTCTTGATTTATCTTAGAGAAATGTGGACTATTTTGAGGGTGAAATGTTCTTATCGCGACTCAAGAGGGACAAACAACATAACACACACACATTAAACCACACCTCCGAGACCCAAATCTTGAGCAGCAGAAAAGCACATGCGGAATCGGTGAGTTCAGCCCCCCTTTAATATGTGAAACATAACTGGACCTATCAAGTAGCAGATCAACTATGACTAGAAAGGGAGAGACAACCAAGCCTTCTCCAAGGAATTATTTTTCTGCTGGAAGGTGAGCTGCTGGAAGAACTGATCATGTTTAACCCAGAAGTAAAATCGTGCGTAATTTGGTCAGCTGCGTGATTAACGTGTTCATAAGTGTTAAAAATTGAGTTCCAGCAAAAACAAAAGGAAACTCTCAGGCAAAGCCCCGCCTTCCGATCTGTGTTCGCACACGCGCTGAGCATCCGAGGCGAAGCAGTTTAAGCACAGCCTTTGCCCAATTCTGACACATCCAAATAACCAGTGATGAAAACCCCCAAAACCCTAAATAATGATGCTCATTATCTCATGCATCCTATTCAGTTCCGGCAGTTCTTCCCACAGGAGATTAGGGTGCGTCCCAAATGACACCCTATTCAGTCCACTAGGTCAAACGTTGTACACTGTATAGGCTATTTGGGATATAACCTAGATGTTAAGTGGAGGGGTCCAATAGAACTATGGCCCTGTTGTTGTTAGCGTTGGCGCTCCGGACTTTAGTTAGCTTACCTGAACCATTGCATTCACTGCCCAGAAATAGCTTAACCACGGAAAGGTTGTTTTACTTCTATGGCTAATTGTCACCATTGAATGTCACCATTGTTGCCACATCGCTACTCTCAACTTCTACACAGCATAGAGGAGGATTTTATAGTATGGACTGAGATACTGCTTGTTCTTTGGGGCTCTATAGGCCGGTTTATAGGTCAGGTTACTGTAAAGCACAATTCTGATATTTTTCCGCTAATTTGTCTTTTGACCAATCAGATCCTTTGCCAATAATTGGACAAAAGATCAGAATTGGGATGCCTGTGTACATTTAGCCTATGTGACTAATGTTGCTGTTAAAATGACGAAAAATGTAATTGATTAATTGAATAATTGATGCTGCATCATAATGTTTAAGTCACTTTCTTTAGTTTCTTATCAGGAGATGGATACTTCAGTATAGCCAGGACGTAGTACTGATTTGGGGGAACTTGCAGATGGCATGCGTTTTTTAATGTTTGTTCTCTTTATTCAAAGGCCCAAAAAAACGATATAAAAGTAGCCTGCCTTGGATATAAAGTTGTTAGTGGATAATTATTTGTTTTTAGTTGTTTGTTATTATATTATTTTTTCAACATGGCAGTCGGAGAAAAATATGTTTCCCTCGCTTCCAAATGCTGTCCGCATCTGTTCACAAAGGTAAATTGGTACAACTTCAGAGGGAAATCATTCATAGATAAATGAAGAGAAAAAAGCTCATGTTTGCGCCATGCTACACTGAGTCTGTTTGTATGCATCTGTTGCTATTCGCTGCAGCTGTTTTAGGCTCTGGGCTAGGAGAACAGTCCTTTTAACAGGAGTATCTCATGCTGTGTTCGCTCAAGTTTTGGATGATTTGAAAACACTTTTCACGTCACAGTGGCACATTTTCAACTCGTGTTTTCTCTTTGGTGTCAAATTGTGTGTCACATTCCTCGTATGATGCTGCATATACCCACGTAAAAAGTTCTTACACAAGCAAGTGTTGTTAGAATTTGTGTATTGTAACGTACAATACACACTGGACTCACAAAATGCATATCCATGAAAATTGACAAAGTATCGTATTATACCTGATTGATTTTTGATGCCTTTGTGAAAATAGCATATTTATTTAATTATGACACCCCTTTATGTGAGTCTGGCAGTCTGTCTCCCTCCTTCAGTACTTCTGTTTGGAGGATTTCCTTAACCCACACCACCTGTAATGTATATAGCTAGTAAATTGACAAAGCCTTAATCTTTCCCCAGCTCAGTGACTGTCTGCTGTGCTCCTCCAGATTAGGGACGTATTAATAAACCGTTTATTGTACACTGGGAGGGCAAGAGACTGGTATAGAAGATGATCAACTAGAAGCACAGTGGAAAGGATGTGTTGTGTGGCTGTGACTTGGGCCCTGTTTGAATCCCGTAGAAATGTGTCCTTCCTTCTGTTTCCTTGAGGTGTAAGTGATTGGATAGGTGTGTGGCTGTGTAAAATGTTTGAATAAATCATCAATATATATAAAAACACAAAATCCCAAACAAAATGTTCATAAATCTTTGCCCCTGGTTAAATTCTTAATCAACGCTTCCTTCCTTCCTTCCTTCCTTCCTTCCTTCCTTCCTTCCTTCCTTCCTTCCTTCCTTCCTTCCTTCCTTCCTTCCTTCCTTCCTTCCTTCCTTCCTTCCTTCCTTCCTTCCTTCCTTCCTTCCTTCCTTCCTTCCTTCCTTCCTTCCTTCCTTCCTCCCTCCCTCCCTCCCTTCCTTCCTTCCTTCCTTCCTTCCCTTCCTTGTTTTCTTGATGTTAAATTTATTGGATAGGTGTAAGCAAGGTGTCCCACCCTATTACTTTCACCAATCCAAACAATTCAGCTCTGCGATTACTTCTAGGACGGAAGGATGCATTTCTGAAGTGTTTCGAACAGGGCGCCTGATTTAGTTTTGGGAATAATGGGTGCCTGAATATCACTGACTGGTCTTCGTCAGAGCTGCTCTGACGAGCAGAGCAGAGTCCCAAATGGCACCTTATCCACTATATAGTCCATTACTTTTCACCAGAGTCCCATGGATCTTATTCAAAAGTGGTGCACTATATGGAATAGGGTTCCATTTTGCCAGAGAGTTTTATGATTACAGATGAGCGTTTTGGTCAGTCGATATGTAGTAGGCCCACTTAATTCCTTCCAAAAATCCACTTCCAGACAATGACCCTCTGTTGCTCAACCATTCAGTTCCAGCTATGAAATCTATCTCAAATAGATATTCTTCTCTGGTTATTTTCTCTCTTAAATCTCTTATTTTCTTTTCTCTCTAGCTGAGAAGGGCATGTTAAGTACCTGGGATCGTTCTGAGCGCAATGCTCAAGATCCCCAAATGATAATGTGAAGTTATTTAGAGGTTTTCTTGGGTTCATAATGATCCTTATGATAAGTGCTAATAGTGGCCGACTTTAGTAGCCTTGAGTGTTGACATAACATAAGCAAGGACGACCATAAGAGACCACGTGATTTTCATAATCCATTTTTGGCGTTCAAAATGGTCCTTTCAGTACGTAAAGTGCCCTGAAGTACTCAGATTGTTTGAGCTGTAGTCTACATTAGTAGGCTTGGGTGTTGATAAAACGTGTCCTCGAGAGGGAGTTTGACCCATAAGCGACCATGAGATTTTGATCATTGAAGAGGAGGTCGAAGTTACATCTGAGCCTTTCTTCTTTAGTAAAGTTTGAGATAGTTGAGTGTCCTCGAGGCTCTCTCCCTATACATTGAATATCAAAGCAACACAGCCAGGAAGGGAATTGGCTTTGTTGCAGGCAGGCAGCGACTTGGGACACGAACATGTTGTGTGCCAACATTGGGGATTATCATAATTGATTTCAACAAAAGCTTTGCAGTGCATGTGGATTGGGGTTGGAAAACGATGAGCAAATTCAAGACTTCCCATTCATCTCCAATTCATTCAGGGGAAAATAATCCATCTGAAAACATTTTCTTCCCCCCTCCCAAACAATAAAAGCTTTTAGGAAGGAGAGAGGGAAAGTGGGAGAAGAGATCATAGAAAGTTTTTTGTTGTACCGTTAAATATTTAAGTTTAGTGTGTTTTCACGCTTCATTAGGCTAAATAATAGAAATAGGTTTGTGACCCGCTTTGTGACCCGCTGCTGAGGGAGGGAGAGCATCAACATCTGGTTTAAGAAATCCATTACAAGACCTTGGAGAGGCACCGAATCGCCCAAAAAATTACTATATTTCTCTGGTTGCATTTGTGTATTTTCTCTTTTCTTCGTTTCATAATACGATCATTGGGGGCTCTACTCACCTTTTTAAAGCACTAAAAACTACAGAGGGTAGTGCGTACCGCCCAGTACATCACTGGGGCTAAGCTGCCTGCCATCCAGGACCTCTACACCAGGCGGTGTCAGAGGAAGGCCCTAAAAATTGTCAAAGACCCCAGCCACCCCAGTCATAGACTGTTCTCTCTACTACCGCATGGCAAGCGCTACCAGAGTGCCAAGTCTAGGACAAAAAGGCTTCTCAACAGTTTTTACCCCCAAGCCATAAGACTCCTGAACAGGTAATCAAATGGCTACCCGGACTATTTGCATTGTGTGCCCCCCCCCAACCCCTCTTTTTACGCTGCTGCTACTCTCTGTTTATCATATATGCATAGTCACTTTAACTATACATTCATGTACATACTACCTCAATTGGGCCGACCAACCAGTGCTCCCGCACATTGGCTGACCGGGCTATCTGCATTGTGTCCCGCCCACCACCCTCCAACCCCACTTTTACGCTACTGCTATGCTCTGTTCATCATATATGCATAGTCACTTTAAACATATCTACATGTACATACTACCTCAATCAGCCTGACTAAACGGTGTCTGTATGTAGCCTCGCTACTTTTATAGCCTCGCGACTGTATATAGCCTGTCTTTTTACTCTTGTTGAATTTCTTTACCTACCTATTGTTCACCTTACACCTTTTATGCATTATTGGTTCGAGCCTGTAAGTAAGCATTTCACTGTAAGGTCGACACCTGTTGTACTCGGCGCACGTGACAAATACACTTTGATTTGATTTGAAAATGAACAAAATAGCTGCTCATCACACATGCAGTTGAGACGAATGTATATTGATAATCATCTGGACAGACACGCCATCACATTGACGGCGCGGCGCAGTCACGACAACACGATGTGATGAATGTACCAGAGACTAGAAACACAGTGAAACTTATTTGAGTCATGGCGACTTGCATTAGCCTTCAGAGCTACTGCCTAGGCTTTAGCTCAGCGGGCTAACACAGTCGATCAAAAACGCACAGGGATTAGTCAGGAATTTGCCCGTCTAGCCGTTCGCTATGCCATCATTGCCTACAATTCAGGGACAAAAGATTCATCAAAACCTTAGTGTAGCTCTTTATAATTGGGTTCTTCCATTGTTACGGCAGAAATATTACTTCACCGATCACTTCCTTTAATAAGAGACAGGACGCAAATTAATTATCAGGCTCCAGTATCTCACTCCACTCGATTCAATCCCCTCTCGGTTAGTTGTGAACACCTCAAGCTGTTTGTGCGAGGGCCCCTCTCTAGATAAGTACACCATCATGTTGACCAAATTTAGAAAAAACGACACCACTACACCTGATTTCATCTCGATTGTGTCATTAAATGTGAAATAGTAGAAATAGCAATTCTTTTCTAATTTTGTTAGCAGCATCGACCTGTTTCTACCACCTTTTCCCTCTCCTGCCTTCTTTCTCTACCAAGGATACGACTGGCAAATTACACAGCTGCTTCTCTGATGACTCTCTTCTTGCACAAGGGGAGAAGCCCTCCTTGTGCAAGAAGAGACTCCTTTTCTGAGTAGGCATTGTTGAGAAAATGATGTTTTTTCCCCCATGGATGAATCATGGAATGCCAAACTATCTTAATGGATGGCAGTTTTTAAAAATTATTCTTGAAAAAACGCAACAACAACAAAAATTCACAAGCATATCTGCTACTTCTAGAGAACATGTTTCTGCACTGTGGCTCAGGTTAACCTTCTGACCTTTTTCTTTACGCATCAAATATATACCAATGTTTTGTTGTCCAGACCAACATAGCCTCTATGTCCCACCAGTAGGTCCTGAACCACCATCTGCTCACTATGCCCTGTGGCCAATTACCTTGTCCCGTATGCAGTAGGCACAAATGATGTGATATTACTTTATGATTCTATGACGATGTTGAAGGCTAGCCTATAGCCTACAGATTATGACTGCTATCACAGGAAACCATGTAGCCATGACAATAATCTGTGGAGAATTGTAATAGTGTGATGCTAGTGTCACCAACCAGTGTTCAAACCCGGGTCTCCCCCATGCACACAATACTGTGTTAGCCTGCTGAGCTAATGCCAAGGCATCAGCTTTGGGGAGCTAGGTTTGAGGTTTTAGAAGACAAGGGAAAGACAAAACAGAGAAGATTATTAACGCAAGGTGAAAACGGTGTGCATGTGAAGTTGGAAACTCAAAAGGGAATCAAGTCCCCACAGCAATGTTCCAACATCTAGTCCAAAGCCTTCCCACAAGAGGCTGTTATAGCAGCAAACGGGGGAAAAACTCCATAATAATGGCCATAATTTTGGAATGAGATGTTTGATGAGCAGGTGTATACATACATTTGGTCATGTAGTGTTTATATATATATATACAGTGCATTCGGAAAGTATTCAGAACCCTTGACTTTTTCCACCTTTTGTTACTTTACAGCCTTATTCTAAAATTGAATAAATAGTTTTTCCACCCTCATCAATCTACACACAATACCCCATAATGACAAAACAAAAACACTTACAATAAGTATTCAGACCCTTTACTCAGTACTTTGTTGAAGCACATTTGGCAGTGATTACATGCTCAACACTTCTTGGGTATGACGCTACAAGCTTGGCACACATATATTTGAGGATTTTCTCCCATTCTTCTCTACAGATCCTCTCAAGCTCTGTCAGGTTGGATTGAGAGTGTTGCTGCACATCTATTTTCAGGTCTCTCCAGAGATGTTCGATCGGGTTCAAGTTCAGGCTCTGGCTGGGCCACTCAAGAACGTTCAGATTCTTTTCCCGAAGCCACTCCTGCGTTGTCTTGGCTGTGTGCTTAGGGTTGTTGTCCTGTTGGAAGGTGATCCTTCCCCCAGTCTAAGGTTCTGAGTGCTTTGGAGCAGGTTTTCATCAAGGATCTCTCTGTACTTTGCTCCGTTAATCTTTCCCTTGATCCTGACTAGTAGCCCAGTCCCTGTCGCTGAAAAACATCCCCACAGCATGACGCTGCCACCAGCATGCTTCACCATAGGGATGGTACGAGGTTTCCTCCAGATGTGATGCTTTGCATTCAGGCCAAGTGTTCAATCTTGGTTTCATCAGACCAGAGAATCTTGTTTTTCAAGGTCTGAGAGTCCTTTAGGTACCTTTTGGAAAACTCCAAATGGGCTGTCATGTGCGTTTTACTGAGGAATGGCTTCTGTCAGGCCACTCTATCATAAAGGCCTGATTGGTGGAGTGCTGTAGAGATACTTGTCCTTCTGGAAGGTTCTCCCATCTCCACAGAGGAACTCTGGAGCTCAGAGTGACCATCAGGTTCTTGGTCACCTCCCTGACCAAGGCCCTTCTCCCCTGATTGCTTAGTTTGGCCAGGTGGCCAGCTCTAGGAAGAGTCTTGTGGTTCCAAATTTCTCTCAGTAAAACGCACATGACAGCTCGCTTGGAGTTTGCCAAAAGGCATCCCCCCCTACCCTCAGACGATCCCGCAGGTGAGGAAGCCGGATGTGGAGGTCCTGGGCTGGTGTGGTTAGACGTGGTCTGTGGTTGTGAGGCCAGTTGGACGTACTGCCAAATTCTCAAAAACGTCGTTGGAGGCAGTTTATGGTAGAGAAATGAACATTAAATTCTCTGGCAACAGCTCTGGTGGACATTCCTGCAGTCAGCATGCCAATTGCACACAGTGGTGTAAAGTACTTAAGTAAAAATACTTTAAAGTACTACTTAAGTTGTGTTTTGGGTAACTGTACCTTACTTTACTATTTATATTTTAGAGTACTATTACTCCAACTAAAGAAAATCATATACGTTTTACTCCACACATTTTCCCTGACACCCAAAAGTAGTAGTTACATTTTGAATGCTTAATAGGACAGGACAATGGTCCAATTCATGCACTTATGAAGAGAACCTCCTTGGTCATCCCTACTGCCTCTGATCTGGCGAATTCACTAAACATCACTAAGTGTGCCCCTGACTAACAGTAAAATTTTAATAACTCTGGATTGCCTAATATAAGGCATTTGAAATTATTTTTACTTGAACTTTTGATACTTAAGTATATTTTTGAAATTACCTATACTTTTGTTATTTAAGTATATTTAAAACTAAATACTTTTAAACTTTTACTCAAGTGGTATTTCACTGGGTGACTTTCACTTTTACTTGATTCATTTTCTATTAAAGGTATCTTTACTTTTACTCAAGAATGGCGGCTGGGTACTTTTTCCACCACTGATTGCACGCTTCAAAACTTGAGACATCTGTGGCATTGTGTTGTGTTGTGTTGTTTAATCAGCTTCTTGATATGCCACACCTGTTAGGTGGATGGATTAAGGAGAAGTGCTCACGAACAGGGACATAAACACATTTGTGCACAACATTTGAGAGAAATAAACTTTGTGCATATATATGTGTGGGTGTGTGTGTGCAATGGCGGATTTAGGGATAGGCGACATGGGTATCTGCTCAGGGCGGCATCTTGCCGAGGGCGGGAAAAAATCGGGATGGTGACATTTTCGCGATCAGTTTTCTATCGCTCATTTGCACATCAGGTAGCCTAGTGGTTAGAGTGTAGGGGCGGCAGGTAGACTAGTGGTTAGAGCACAGGTGTCAAACTCATTCCACGGGGGGCCGAGTGTCTGCGGGTTTTCGCTCCTCCCTTGTACTTGATTGATGAATTAACATCACTAATTAGTTAGGAACTCCCCACACCTGTTTGTCTAGGAAAGGAAAGGAAAAACCAAAAACCTGCAGACACTAGGCCCTCCGTGGAATGAGTTTGACACCCCTGGGTTAGAGTGTAGGGGTGGCAGGTAGCCTAGTGGTTAGAGCATTGGGCCAGTAACCGAAAGGTTGCTCGAAAGGTAGCTAGACTGAATCTACGAGCTGACAAGGTAAAAATCTGTCGTTCTGCCCCCGAACAAGGCAGTTAATCCACTATTTATAGGCCGTCATTGTAAATAAGAATTTGTTCTTAAATGAGTTGCCTAGTTAAATAAAGGTTCAATTTAAAATAAATTAAAAATATCATGTCACCATGTGGGACTGTGGGTCAATTAACCTTGTTGGAGTGGCCGTCCTGATTCTAGTTTGTGAGCCAGGGAGGCTATTGCCTGGGAAGTTCTCCCACTCAGACTTATGAGATGGGGAGAGGGGCGGGGGTAGGTTGACCTCAGGTCTCCCCACTGGAAGCCCAAGGTAGGGGGAGTGGGGGAAGCTATCAAATAGCGCATCAGTCACACTACGAAATGCTACCAAATGAACCACCATTCATTCATAATACTGTGAATATGTAGTTTCACAGATATATTGTTGCATTTTCTTCTGGTTTGTGCAAATCGTTAAGAATAATATAAAAACAGTCTCCACACCAAGGTGAATTGGTTTAGTCTTGACTTTAGTCTTGACTTGGTTGGCAGTGTTGGGGGATGGGTAATGTATTGATGCTCGAGTGCCAAATCAACACAAATTTGTTTCTATTTGTTTTTGTTACTTCTTTTTGATATTTATGAGTCTTGTTTTTGTAGATATTTTTATATTTATATAGTTTAAAATGTTCTAATTATTAATTTGTGTTGTTCCAAATATCTGAATAGAAATGACAGTCAGTGTAGAATGGCGCTGAAGGAGGGGTTCGCCCAGGGAGCTATACAAGCTAGAACCGTCACTGTGTGTGCGTGTGTGTGTGTGTGTGTGTGTGTGTGTGTGTGTGTGTGTGTGTGTGTGTGTGTGTGTGTGTGTGTGTGTGTGTGTGTGTGTGTGTGTGTGTGTGTGTGTGTGTGTGTGCGTGTGTGTGTGTGTGTATACAGTATATGTACAATGCAAATCTTAATGTCTCAGGCAAGTTTACTCACCATTCCAACTGCAGCCAGTATACTCAGAATGTGATTCAGGTACAGACCCACAGATAAACAGCAGACAGGACACTCTTAATCACCTGGGCGAGAGCTCCAGACATCTCATACTGCGAGAGAAATACAGAACTGAACTTGAAGTCCGGATTCAGTCGTTTTTTACTGCAGAGAAATAGGCTGCAGTACTTCTGCGCTGTGGGGGGTTTTGGCTGAGGCAGACTATGTGACTCTGACGCTGTGAATTACTCTGCGTTCAGGGAGCGGGAAGAAAGAGAGGAAGAGTAGAGGAAAAGGAGGGAGATAAATAGAGAAGGAAGAAGGGGAGAATATGGCCCTATGGAGCAAAAAGAGGCTTTAAAAAGACACTCATTAAAGTATTTTGCTTCTACTGGGAAGTAGGCCTTTCTTCTCAAAGTACCTTTAATGGCTGAAGAAAGGCAATGATCGAGGTGACTTGAAAGGGAAACATTTCCACCGAGGGTATGACTGAAATACTGAAATGCCTTTATTATACTCTGTCACTGGAGGAGAAACTGAGCAAGTATTTGGGACCGTACTTTTGCTCAGGGTGGATGTCTTTGAGAAGTGAGCTGTGTTTTTAAAGCTTTTTGAAATGGAAAACAAAAACATGAGTCTTATTGGACAGGTAGATAAATAACACTGTTGGATAGTATGTCCCCGTTTTACGTTTTGGAGTCTTCTGTTTCTTATCGATTGAAAACAACCCCGTTATAGTAGATGTGATCATGCCTGGGTTGATGCTCTTGAAGGATCTCACTTCTGAATTCCAAATCCACCCCTTCTGCCCTCACCCCTTCTGCCCTAACCTTTCGACACACGTCTATATCTGAAGTGATTGGATATGCAATGTTTTAAGAAGGCAAGATAAAGCTATCATGATTATTATTTTACTGCTATTACTCTATTAGTCATTTTATTATTAGTATTGTTATATTTCTCCAAACCTCTCAGATC
Source organism: Salvelinus namaycush (assembly GCF_016432855.1). Classification (NCBI taxonomy): domain Eukaryota; kingdom Metazoa; phylum Chordata; class Actinopteri; order Salmoniformes; family Salmonidae; genus Salvelinus; species Salvelinus namaycush. Next base: position 49,585,387 of record NC_052314.1, read on the forward strand.
TACACAAGTGCCTATAAGGATGTAGGGACTTGGAGTTGATTTTGGAATTCAGAGGTGAAACATGTAGAACGTCGCATGTAGAACATGCACATGTAGATCCAATATGAATCCCTATTTTACCCGAGAGACAAACTTATCTGTTCTACACAATACACTTCTATCTGAACGTTGTGTAAATGTTGCACCATTCTGAACAGGACCCTCCTGAACGTTGTGAAAATGTTGCTGACTCCTTCCCTGTGTTTAGCCACTCTAGGCACGTCCTCCCTCATTAGCCATGCACATGCTACTGTACCGCTGTTGCTCAGGGCTAACAGGCAGACACTATAGCAGTAGGCCCCCGCTCTTCCTGCATGGAACACCGCACTCTGACACCACTGGGTGGAGCTACCGCACTCTGGGTTTCTCCCTCTGCAGTGTGTCTCTCTCTCGCTCTCTCCCCCATCTCTCTGACTTGCTAATTTTTGGTTCTCTCTCTCTCTCTCTCTCTCTCTCTCTCTCTCTCTCTCTCTCTCTCTCTCTCGTGCTCTCTCAATTCAATTCAAGGGCTTTATTGGCATGTGAAACATGTTTACATTGCCAAAGCAAGTTAAATAGATAATAAATAAAAGTGAAATAAACAATAAAATGTACAGTAAACATTACACTTCCAAAAGTTCCAAAAGAATAAAGACATTTCAAAACGTCATAGTATGTATATATACAGTGTTGTAATGATGTGCAAATAGTTAAAGTACAAAAGGGAAAATAAATAGATATAGATTGTATTTACAATGGTGTTTGTTCTTCACTGATTGCCATTTTCTTGTGGCAACAGGTCACACATCTTGCTGCTGGGATGGTACACTGTGGTATTTCACCCAGTTTATCCAAATTTGATTTGTTTTTGAATTCCTTGTGTGTCTGTGTAATCTGATGGAAATATGTGTCTCTAATATGGTCATACATTTGGCAGGAGGTTAGGAACTGCAGCTCAGTTTCCACCTCATTTTGTGGGCAGTGTGCACATAGCATGTCTTCTCTTGAGAAGATCCTTTCTCAATAGCAAGGCTATGCTCACTGAGTCTGTACATAGTCAAAGATTTCCCTCATTTTGGGTCAGTCACAGTGGTCAGGTATTCTGCCACTGTGTACTCTCTGTTTAGGGCCAAATAGAATTCTAGTTTGCTCAGTTTGTTTGTAAATTCTTTCCAATGTATCAAGTACTTGTCTTTTTGTTTTCTCATGATTTGGTTGGGTCTAATTGTGTTGCTGTCCTGGGGCTCTGTGGGGTCTGTTTGTGTTTGCTTAGGGGGCTCTTCTCCAGGTTAATTTCTCTGTAGGTGATGGCTATGTTATGGAAGGTTTGGGAATTGGTTCCTTTTAGGTGGTTGTAGAATTGAACGGCTCTTTTCTGGATTGCGATAATTAGCGGGTATCGGTTATATTCAACATGATATCATTGGAAAACTTCATCCTGGCACATTTTTGCAAAAAGGTCAAATGTCACAGTAGCTGATGTTTTTCTTATAACCCTAACCCTAGCTTCATGTCCACACCCTGGCTCGAACGTAAACCTAGCTTCAACCCTAACCTTTACCCTAGCTTCAACCCTAACCCATCTTCATATCAACTCCCGGCTCAACCCTCACCCTAGCATCTCCACATCTTGGCTTTAACCCTAGCCATAACCATGTGGCTAGATTTGAGCCAAGATGTGGAGATGCTAGAGTTATGGCTAGGGTTGAGCTAGGATGTGGACATGATGCTAGGGTTAGAGCTCTGTTTAGGGTTGTGTTTAGAATTTGTCTACCTGCCTGTCTCTGTCTGTCTGTGAGTGGATATGTATATCTGTCTGTCTGTGAGTGGATAAGTATATCTGTCTGTCTGTGAGTGGATATGTCTATATATCTGTGAGTGGATATGTCTGTCTAACTGTCTTTCACCAATTTACCCATTGCAGCTCTATTACCCATTGCAGCTTTTGCCTTGAATGCAATGTATTGACTTATGCGCCAACACCTTTTTATTTGTATTTATACCATTTTTATTTAACCTTTATTTAACTAGGCAAGTCAATTAAGACATTTTATTTTATTTACAATGACGGCCTACCCCGGGCAAACCCTAACGACGCAGGGCAAATTGTGCGCCTCTCTACGGGACTCCAAATCACAGCCGGTTGTGATATAGCCTGGAATCGAACCAGGGTTTGTTGTGACGCCTCTGAGCACTGAGATGCATTGTCTTAGACTGCTGCACCACTTGGGAGCCCTTTTATGCATATCTATGTGTCAACATCCTGTCTGTGGAGGTGGGAAAGTGGAGAGAGTGGAGGTGGGAGAGAGAGGAGGGAGATAAATAGATTAGAGGGAGGGGGGAAAGAAGGAGGGAGGGGAGAGAGAGAGGAGGGTGTCATGTCTGTGATGCCTTTCTCTATGCGTACATATTGTGATGCTATTCTTCCCCCATTGAATGCAATGTATTGACACAATAAGCATCAACCCTGTGATACACATTTTTTCCTATTGACTGCAATTTATTGACATACGATTCAATTGGTTGACGCTTATCTTTTCCCATTGACAGCTATGTATTGACATACAGTAACACCGTACCCAAACCGCGCCATCGTGCACAAATTGATTTTGTCCCTCCACACCAAACGCGATCACAACACGCAGGTTAAAATATCAAAACAAACTCTGAACAAATTACAATAATTTGTGGACAGGTCGAAAAGCATTAAACATTTATGGCAATTTAGCTAGCTAGCTAGCTTGCAGTTGCTAGCTAATTTGTCCTATTTGGCTAGCTTGCTGTTGCTAGCTAATTTGTCCTGGGATAGAAACGTTGAGTTGTTATTTTTCCTGAAATGCAGAAGGTCCTCTACTCCGACAATTAATCCACACATAAAACAGTCAACCAGATCGTTTCTAGTCATATCTCCTCCTTCCAGGCTTTTTCTTCTTTGGACTTTATATGGCGATTGGCATCTAAACTTTCATAGTATTACCACGACGACCGACGAACTCAGTTGTCTTTCAATCGCCCACAACCAATGAGGAGATGGCACGTGGGTATCTGCTTCTATAAACCAATGAGGAGATGGGAGAGGCAGGACTTGCACCGCGATCATCGTCACAAATAGAACTGACTTCTATTTTAGGGCTTGGCAACGCAGACGCTCGTTGGCATGCGTGAGCAGTGTGGGTGCAATAATTGAATAACATGTATGTTGAAATTTATTTTGCAACGCTCACGCACGCGACGCGAGTGGTGTAGTCAGCATGTAAGCATCAACCCTGTGACAGTCATCTTTTCCCCTTGACTGCAATGCATTGAATAAAAACGTCAGCTACTGTGATATTTTACCTTTTTGCAAAAATGTGCCAGGATGACGCTTTTCGGCTGATAATGGGCTACTGTATTTCTCTCTCTCTCTCTCTCGCTCTCTCTCTCTCTCTCTCTTGCTCTCTTGCTCTCTCTCTCTCTCTTGCTCTCTCTCTCTCGCTCTCTTGCTCTCTCTCTCTCGTTCTCTTGCTCTCTCTCTCTCTCTCTCTTACTCTCTTGCTCTCTCTCCCTGAACTCTCCAACCGATCTCTCAGACCGATCTCTGGTCTCTCCAGCTAGACACATTCACTGTATTAGCCCTCAGTTACGGCAAAACTCAAAAAAAGTGAGCTTTAGCAGGGGTAAAAATCCCCCCAAACGTCATCAACGATTAATTATCACTTGATAATTAATCGTCTTTTAAATTAGCCTCACACACACTCACAGGAACATAATGTTCTTTATGAAAGAATATATCCATCTAGATTTATTTATTTATCTGTTCTCAGTGCTACTCAAAGATATGCGCTAGTTATGTTGTCATTTATATAAGGCCTGTCCTTCCTTTGCCTTTCATCTGCGAATTTTCCATGTTTTCCTCTTCGCTAAAAGGCCAGCTATTAGGCTATACAGGAACACAGCATATGCCTAGTACTCTAGGATCAAGACCTAATCTGGATCAAAGATATGCTCAGCTTTTATCATGGTCATGAAACATTCTGAATGTTTTCACGTCAGTGGAAAGTAGGTAGGCCTGCTGTGTGTATGTTCGGATGAAGCCTATGCTTGAAGCGGTACTCAATTTGGGTGGCGATACTCTTTACATTTAGGTCCCAGCACCGACGATATTTTAGAGCTTATTTTATTCTATTAAAAGGTGTCTGTACTACTACTCTCGAGCGGTAGAACTGGCCCTCTTGAAACATTGCATTCAACAGTCAGTCACTCAAGATGAAAAATCCTGCCAAGTAATGCCTAAAACCTGTATTTTTGGGTACTACGAGAGGAAAGGGACAGTTAAAGCCATAATAGGCTATCGGAGATCTTCTCTGCCGTCTTTAGCTATGGCGCCCTGACAAATCACATCAACGCTCACGGCGCCCTCTGTGTGTTACGTGACACAGACTGGCGCCGCCATCCATCCCTCTTTGTCCTTCCCAGCGTGCCAATAAATAAACACTGGGGTGCAAAGGTCATTCCCATCATCTTTATGATTCCCTTAGCATGTGACAGCACTCACATGTCCGTCCTCCTGTCAGTAACTTAGCCAGACATTTGTTGGTAGGTGGGCCTGCAGAAATTTGGGTGGGCCCCAAAAATATAGAATGGGGGCAGAGAGGACATCATGTTACTCTACAAATTCTGCCATGAGGCTGAGATCATTTTTGAAACTTTTAAAGCTAATTAAAGCTCAACTATAGGTGTGCTGACTGTGATAAATGCACTGGATTATGAGCTGTCTTGTTTGCTAAATGAACAAATGAAGTAGACAGTGGCACAGTGCATATAGCCATAGAAGCACAGTGACTTACACTGAGTATCCAAAAACTTATTACACCTGCTCTTTCCATGACATAGACTGACCGGGTGAATCCAGGTGAAAGCTATCCTCCCTTATTGATGTCACTTGTTAAATCCACTTCAATCAGTGTAGATGAAGGTGAGGAGACGGGTTAAAGAAGGATTTTTAAGCCTTGAGACAGTTCAGACATGGATTGTGTGTGTGTGCCATTCAGAGGGTGAATGAGCAAGACAAAAGATCTGTCTTTGAACGGGTAATGGTAGTAGGTCCCAGGCACACCGGTTTGTGTCGATCCTGCTGGGGTTTTCCATGGTCAACAGTTTCCCATGTGTGTCAAGAATTCCTCACTAACCGAAGGACATCCAGCCAACTTGACACAACTGTGGGAAGCATTGGAGTCAACATGGGCCAGCATCACTGTGGAACTCTTTCGACACCTTGTAGAGTCCATGCCCTGACAAATTGAGGCTGTTCTGAGGGCAAAGTATTAGGAAGGTGGTCCTTAGTGTACGCCTCAATGCAGTCATATTTATGGCTTATTGGTGGTGTGGCTTTCAGTTAGTTCTTCTTGGCCACCCATCCTATAAATGAATAGCATTACATGTCACATTCTGACCTTAGTTCCTTTATTATGTCTTTATTTTAGTTGGTCAGGGCGTGAGTTGGGGTGGGCATTCTATGTTGTTTTTCTATGTTTTGTTCTGTTGTTATATTTCTATGTGTTTGGCCTAGTATGGTTCTCAATCAGAGGCAGGTGTCAGTCGTTGTCTCTGATTGGGAGCCATATTTAGGTAGCCTGTTTTCTATTGTGTTTTGTGGGTGGTTGTTTCCTGTGTTAGTACCATACGGGACTGTTTCGGTTGTTTGTTTGTACTTTTGTTATTTTGTCCAGTGTTCTGTGGATTTATTAAATATCTCATGATGGACACTTACCACGCTGCACATTGGTACGATCCTTGCTACTCCTCCTCAGACGAAGAGGAAATCCGTTACATTACAGTTCATCACTTGCTATGAATTCTATTTGATGGTGTTTGCATGTTTAAAAAGACAAATAATGTCCCGTTTGGAACACTGACAAGTAGAGAGCTCAATCGGATTGGGTGGGCCTACGTGGCTGCCTCCGGTCACTGGCACAGCACTGTTTCAGAACGTGGTTGTCTTCCGGAATTGGTTTAGTTCCAATATTGCATTAGCACTTAGCATAAGGCAATGTATAAAGCATGCATTGTACTGTAAGTGGTATGCTAGTATGAATATTGGAACATAACCTCAGTCTATCTCTCTCTCAATGTCACACCCTGGCTTTAGTTATCTTTGTTTTCTTTATTATTTTAGTTAGGTCAGGGTGTGACATGGGGGATGTATGTGTTTTGTATTGTCTAGGGCTTTTTGTATGTTTATGGGGCAGTGTTCAGTCTAGGTGTATGTATGTATGTCTATGGTTGCCTAGATTGGTTCTCAAGTAGAGACAGCTGTCTATCGTTGTCTCTGAACCATATTTAGGCAGCCATATTCATTAGGTAGTTCGTGGGTGATTGTCTATGTCTAAGTTGCCTGTGTCTGCACTTATTGTTTGTATAGCTTCACGTTCGTCGGTTTGTTGTTTTGTTTAGTTTGTATAGTGTTCGTTTCGTTTTCGTCTTCAATAAAAGAAGATGTATTGCTATCACGCTGCGCCTTGGTCCTCCTCTCTTTCACAATACGACGATTGTGACACTCAAATCAATTTTAACTGAAAGCTCAGGGCGATCCAATACACCCTTCGTAGGCCTGTACTCGTAGGTGCACCTTACTCCATTGCTAATGGCTGACACTTGCAGGTAGCGTAATTGTTCTGCCTCCTAAAGGAAACCCCAATGGGAACTTTGTGGCACAGCGTACACAACATGCATGTCCTACAACAACATACCGTTAAAGGAAAACATTATTCCACCAGTCTCTTTAAACATAGGTAGGACTAAATGGTTCTTGCACCTCGATGCCCCTGGCAACCCCTAGATAGTAGCATAGCCTGCGGGGAGGAAGCCATGACGGTCTGTCTCTGGCCGATTTTTCTTTTCCTTTTGACACTCCCTCTCCTGTCACTCCAACCAGCCTGACAGCAGGCTGCAGTATGTGGTGGCTCCAACGTTATAAGAGAGGGAAATGTGACAACACTTAGCGCCCACACACTGCAGTCAGTCTGAGCTGCAGTCAGAGCGCCTCCTCGGCTGCCTGTCCAACGCCTAGGTGTTGGTAAACACACACACACACCCCTATGGGCCCTGGTCAAAACTAGTGCACTATGAAGTGAATACATGCAGGTGCCATTTTGGATGCAGCTGAGTTTTCTTTGTCTGCCTGGCTGGCTGGCTGGCTGGCTGGTTGGGGCTTAGCTGTCATTCCACCAGAAGGGTCAGTCCCCAACACTGTAGTTTTATTAGTGGAGGTAGAACAATATAGAACCTTAGCAGAACCAAAGCAGTCTCCCTAGCATTGAGTCTTACTGTTAGACAGATGCCCCAACCCGTGTTGTCTCTGGGACTATAATGGGTTGTGTGTGTAATTGTGTTTAGGTCAAACATGGATTCTCCATGTTTGGATAATAAAGTTAATCTAATCTAAAAATTCCTCCCCCTCCCTCTGTTGTGTTGGGGGAAATGTCACCGAGCCACTGTGTGTAGAATGAGAGCTCTGGGCTCGGCATCCCTTCCATTTTCAGGTCTGTATAAAAAGCACCACAGTGTAAAATTATTCTAATTACCAAACTTGACAGAGTGCCAATGTTTCGCGCTAGAGCGTTTTTAAATAAATAAACGCTCCTGCATTCAAATGAGCTTTGATTTGTTCACTCGGGCTGGGCATTTGCAACAGTTTTTTTCTGTTTTCGCACAGTACACATTCTTTTTTGTTGTGCTTTCGTAATTGACTCCTCAGTGGTTTAGAAAGGTCACAACAAAAACATAAGTGAAGGGATCAATGTTCTGTGCGTAAAAAATAAGAAAAAAAAACCACACTGTCCTCCCCCATGCTTATTGTATCACTCCGCCTGGTTGTTAGGCCGTCCCGGGCGGGCTGAGATGACAGGTAGTGGATGCTCTGCTATGTGTCAGTCTGGCTCTGGTCAGCTGGCTGATAAAGAGGTCTGTCTCTGAGGCTTAACGCACAGCTAGCTAGTGCTCTATCTCTTCTTCTCTCTATTTCACTCTCATTGTCTCTATCTTTCTCTCTTGTTCTCTCTGTCTATCTCTGTCATTCTCTCTGCCTATCTCTTGTTCTCTCTGTCTATCTGCCTCGTTCTCTGTCGGTCTCTCTCAATCTCTCTGTTTGTGTCTCTGTCTCTCTCGTTCTCTCTCTTTCTCTCTCTTCTCCAGCCTCTCTTCCTCAGCCTCCCTATTCCTCCTCTCTGTCACACAAAAACCAACCCTCAGTCGCTCTGAACCAGTCTTGTTAGAATAAACTTCTATTTTCGGTGGCTGGGTGGATGATGGATAGACAAACATTCCAATTGTGTATCGTTTCACTCGCCTTTAAAATGCTCTCTCCTCTACTGAACTCAACCTTGGTGTATATGCTTTCCAATTGTACTTTCAGTATGTTGGTTGTGGGATAGGAGCTTAATGGAAATGTAGGCATGAAACATGTTTCATGTGTTGCTGCATTTTGGTTATGGAAACAGCCATCGTTCATCGCAGGTGGGTTGTCTTTCATCGATCAATCACTTAATTCTGGTAACTTACCCAAAAATGCCCAGGTTTTCCACAAGTCCTGGTCGGAGTATTCCTGGATTTCCTGCTTATTCTTGCCTGATTCCTGAAATCTTCCTTCCTGGATTTGTAGAAAACCTGGGATTTTTGGGGTAAAGTGACTGGAATTTTGAAACCTTCACCCATCAACAATTTGGCCACTTCATCCTGTACCTTCACGTTCTGATCCTTGGAAGACAATATGATTCCAGACAGTTGTTTATCCAACATCAACTCATACATTGTTAAAGACAGAAAACATCTGACAGAGAATTGATTTGTGTCCTGCAAATTGCTATTTTGTCAGCTTAACTCCCTGATGATGTTTATAGAAGTAGAAAAAACCCCAGCTTGGTTCTGCTCATCTGTGCCCTCCAGAACAATTAGAGAGCTCCAGATTAGCACACAAATTATGCAATTACTTGAGAGTGGGCTGTTCATTTGATTAGGCCTTCCAGTCCTTCATATCAATAAATTGAGTGACAAATTACTGCCAATTAGGCTTAAAAGTATCAATCTCTCGGTCCAATTTCAGACACTTAGCGGTAGATGGTAACAAACCAATTTAATTGAGGAAACAGTGTTTTCAAACAAAACATCCCAATTTCGAGAGTATCACTAACACCCACGGGATCTTTTGATTTGAATCAATTTAGACTGGTTAGCCATAAACAACAAGCTATGGTTTGTTACCACTTTCTATCTACGAACTAAATATACTTTCCTGCAACCCACCTCATCCAATGTGGTACGGATCTGCTATTTTCATTCCTTATAACTGGAACTTCCATCCGGAGCTAGCCAGCTACCTAGCTACTAGTCTTTGTTAGCCACGGCTAGCAGTCTATACCTTTTTCTCGGTCCCCAGCCAGCCTTAGCTCGGACCACACTTGCCAGTCTGCACAGTGCGATATCAACCCAGAGCGTATCGAACTGCTTCTCTCTACCATATCACCGGATTCCTGCCACTCTGGATTATTACACCGGATCATCGCAGCTAGCTAGCTGCAAACGAGTGGCTACTGTTAGCTAACGCCTCTGTCCCGAAGCAAGCACCAGCTAGCCTGAGCTAGCCTCGCGCTAGGCCCATATACCAGCTAATTCTAGGGCTACAATACCTCCTTTGCCAATTGGTTTGGACCCTTTATTGTCGACACGGAGCCCCGCCGATCCATCACGACTGGACTGCTAACGTGATCGCTCGATGTGGTCTCAACAGGCTATTCTGTTACGATGTCGCCGAAGAACCATCTACTAGCCCCGCCCCGCTAGCTTTTCTGAACGCTGTGTCCCCTGCTCGCCTAGCGTAGTATTGACTACTGAACGGCACCCTGACTCACCTATTGCTGCTCTTTTGATCCTATGATCACTCGGCTACACAGCTGATGCCCCCTGGACTGTTTCAACAACACGGTACATCATTTTGTTTACCTGTCGGCCCCAGCCTCAAACTCAGGTCCTGTATGTACCTAACTGACCCGCTCTGCCCATTCATCGCCATTTACACGTTGTTGTCCTAGCTCTCCTGATCAACACCTCTGATTGCTTTATGCCTCTCTCTAATGGCAATAAGCCTTGCCTACTGCTGTCTTGGCTAGTTCTTATTGTTTTATTTCACCATAGAGTCCTCAGTCCCACTCAAAATGCCTTAGATACCTCTTTTGTCCCACCCCACACACATGCGGAGACCTCACCTGGCTTAACTGGTGCCTCCAGAGACGAAACCTCTCTCATCGTCACTCAACGCCTAGGTTTACCTCCACTGTACTCACATCCTACCATATCATTGTCTATACATTATGCCTTGAATCTATTCTACCACGTCCAGAAATCTGCTCATTTTATTCTCTGTCCCCAACGCACTGGGCGACCAGTCCTTATAGCCTTTAGACGTACCCTTATCCTACCCCTCTGTTCCTCCAGTGATGTAGAGGTTACCCCAGAACCTGTAGCCCCCAGTTCCACTCATATTCCCCAGGCGCTATTATTTGTTGACTTCTGTAACCGTAAAAGCCTTCGTTTCATTCATGTTAACATCAGAAGCCTCCTCCCTAAGTTTGTTTTATGATGACCCTGATGACCTAGCCGTGTCTGAATCCTGGCTTAGGAAAGCCACCAAAATTTCTGAAATTTCCATCCCAACTACAACATTTTCTGCCAAGAGAGAACTGCCAAAGGGGGTAGAGTTGCAATCTACTGCAGAGATAGCCTGCAGAGTTCTGTCATGCTATCCATGTCTGTGCCCAAACAGTTCGAGCTTCTACTTTTAAAAATCCACCTTTCCAGAAATAAGTCTCTCACTGTTGCCGCTTGTTGTAGACCCCCCTCAGCACCCAGCTGTGCCCTGGACACCATATGTGAATTACTTGCCCCCCATTTAAATTCAGAGTTTGTACTGTTAGGTGACCTAAACTGGGAAATGCTTAACACCCCGGCCGTCCTACAATCTAAGCTAGATGCCCTCAATCTCACAAATTATCAAGGAACCTACCAGGTACAACCCAAAATCTGTAAACACGGGCACCCTCATAGATATCATCCTGACCAACCTGCCCTCTAAATACACCTCTGCTGTCTTCAACCAGGATCTCAGCGATCACTGCCTCATTGCCTGCATCTGTAATGGGTCCGCGGTCAAACGACCACCCCTCATCACTGTCAAACGCTCCCTAAAACACTTCAGCAAGCAGGCCTTTCTAATCGACCTGGCCCGGGTATCCTGGAAGGATATTGACCTCATTTCATCAGTAAAGGATGCCTGGTTATTCTTAAAGTGCTTTCCTCACCATCTGAAATAAGCATGCCCCATTCAAAAAATGGGGATATAGGGATATAAACAGATATAGCCCTTGGTTTACTCCAGACTTGACTGCCCTTGACCAGCACAAAAACATCCTGTGGCGTACTGCACTGGCATCAAATAGCCCCCGCGATAGACAACTTTTCAGGGAAGTTAGGAACCAATTTACACAGGCAGTTAGGAAAGCTAAGGCTAACTTTTTCAAACAGAAATTTGCATCCTGTAGCATAAACTCCAAAAAGTTCTGGGACACTGTAAAGTCCATGGATAATAAGAGCACCTCCTCCCAGCTGCCCACTGCACTGAGGCTAGAAAACACTGTCACTACCGATAAATCTACAATAATCGAGAATTTCATAAAGCATTTTTCTATGGCTGGCCATGCTTTCCACCTGGCTACCCCTACCCCAGTCAACAGCTCTCCACCCCCTCACCACCCCTGTTAATAGCCTGTTCAACCTTTCTTTTGTATCATCTGAGATCCCCAAAGATTGGAAAGCTGCCACGGTCATCCCCCTCTTCAAAGGGGGAGACACTCTAGACCCAAACTGCTACAGACCTATATCTATCCTACCCTGCCTTTCTAAAGTCTTCGAAAGCCAAGTTAACAAACAGATTACCGACCATTTCAAATTCCACCATATCTTCTCCGCTATGCAATCTGGTTACCGAGCTGGTCATGGGTGCACCTCAGCCATGCTCAAGGTCCTAAACAAAATCATAACCGCCATCGATAAAAGACAATACTGCCGTCTTCATCGACCTGGCCACTCAACAGCCTTGGTTTCTCAAATGACTGCCTCGCCTGGTTCACCAACTACTTCTCAGATATAGTTCAGTGTGTCAAATCGGACGGCCTGTTGTCCTGACCTCTGGCAGTCTCTATGGGGGTGCCTCAGGGTTCTCAGGCCGACTCTCTTCTCTGTATACATCAATGATGTCACTCTTGCTGCTGGTGATTCTCTGATCCACCTCTACACAGACGACACCATTCTGTAGACATCTGGACCTTCTTTGGACACTGTGTTAACAAACCTCCAGACGAGTTTCAATGCAATACAACACTCCTTCCGTGGCCTCCAACTGCTCTTAAATGCAAGTAAAACTAAATGCATGCTCTTCAACCGATCGCTGCCCGCACCCACCCACCCATCTAGCATCACTACTCTGGACAGTTCTGACTTAGAATATGTGGACAACTACAAATACCTAGGTGTCTGGTTAGGCTGTAAACTCTCCTTCCAGACTCACATTAAGCATCTCCAATCCAAAATTAAATCTCGAATTGGCTTCCTATTTCGCAACTAAGCATCCTTCACTCTTGTTGCCAAACATACCCTCTTAAAACTGACTATCCTACCAATCCTTGACTTCGGTGATGTCATTTACAAAATAGCCTCCAACACTCTACTCAGCAAATTGAATGTAGTCTATCACAGTGTCATCCGTTTTGTCACCAAAGCACCATATACTACCCACCACTGTGACCTGTAAGCTCTCGTTGGCTGGCCCTCACTTCATATTCGTTGCCAAACCCACTGGCTCCAGGTCATCTATAAGTCTTTGCTAGGTAAAGCCCCGCCTTATCTCAGCTCACTGGTCACCAAGCAGAACCCATCCATAGAACACGCTCCAGCAGGTATATTTCACTGGTCATCCCCAAAGCCAAGTTACTCCTCTTTTGGCCGCCTTTCCTTCCAGTTCTCTGCTGCCAATGACTGGAACAAATTGCAAAAATCACTGAAGCTGGAGTCTTATGTCTCCCTCACTAACTTTAAGCATCAGCTGTCAGAGCAGCTTACCGTCATTGCACCTGTACACAGCCCATCTGTAAATAGCCTACCCAACTACCTCATCCCCATATTGTTGTTAATTTTTTTGCTCCTGTGCACCCCATTATCTCTACTTGCACATTCATCTTCTGCACATCTATCGCTCCAGTGTTAATTGCTAAATTGTCATTATTTCGCCACTGTGGCCTATTGATTGCCTTACCCCCTAATCTTACTACATTTGCACACACTGTATATATGTCACTTTCTGACCTTTATTTTCCCTTGTTTTGTCTTTATTTAGTATGGTCAGGGCGTGAGTTGGGGTGGGCAGTCTATGTTATTTGTTTCTATGTTTAGGTTTGTTCATTTAGCCTGATATGGTTCTCAATCAGAGGCAGGTGTTTTGCATTGTCTCTGATTGGGAGCCATATTTAGGTTGCCTGTTTTCACTTTTGGTTTGTGGGTGTTTGTCTTTCGTGTCAGTGTTTGTCGCCACACGGTACTGTTTCGGTTCATTCACATTTGTTATTTTGTTATTTGTGTAGTGTTCAGTTTATATTATTAAAACATGGACACTTACCACTCTGCGTATTGGTCCTCCGATCCTTCTCGCCTCTCCTCGTCAGATGAGGAGGAAGAGATAGACAGCCGTTACAATATATCTTTTACTATTGTGTTATTGACTGTACATTTGTTTATCCCATGTGTAACTATGTGTTGTTTGTGTCGCACTGTTTTGCTTTATCTTGGTCAGGTTGCAGCTGTAAATGAGAACTTGTTCTGAACTGGTCTACCTGGTTAAATAAAGGTGAAATATAAATATATATACATTTTTATATGAAACAAACCTCAAAGATATTATACCGTATATTGCTTAGAACAAACATTGCAATGTAGCTTCTTCTCTTCTTTCCTTCACAGGCTTTTCAATCATTTCCCACATCGTCAGACATCAAACATCACGAGAATATGTAGCATGTGCTTGTCTTTTAGCTTTCAGCTTGATGTCTAACACCCCCTTTTCCCAGTGTCCATATAAAGATCCTGTGACAGATTTACTGTATTACATATTTTTCCCATCTAGAAGCCAGGAATGTGCATTAGAGAAGTCCCATGGGTAATAGCACAATGCAAAGAGGTCTGGGGCTACTGGGCGATCCAGAAGTGGATTAGGTCTTGTTAAGCCTGTCAAGGGCCAGCCTAACTGATATTCATGGGGGGCTGGTTGAGGGGGCGGTAGGGTGGTTACAATAGTTAAAATCCTCCTGGCTGGGCACCCCCTCACCTCTTGTGCTTGCAAAACTGTCTGCTAAATGGCATATATTATTATTATTATGTTATAAATTGGGTAGTTTGGGTCCTGGATGCTGAAAGCTGTGGTATATCAGACAATAAATCAAATCAAATTTTATTGGTCACATACATGTGTTTAGCATATGTCACTGTGGATGTAGTGAAAAGCTTGTGTTTCTAGCTCCGACAGTGCAGTAATATCTAACAATTAATATCTAACAATTTCACAAGATATGTCCAATACACACATCTAAGTAAAGGAATGGAATTGAGAATATATACACTACCGTACAAAGGTTAGGGGTCACTTAGACATTTCCTTGTTTTTGAATGAAAAGCACATTTTTGATCCATTAAAATAATAGCAAATTGATCAGAAATACAGTGTATACATTGTTAATGTTGTAAATGACTATTGTAGCTGGAATTGGCTGATTTTTTAATGGAATATCTACATAGGCGTACAAAGGCCCATTATCAGCAACCATCACTCCTGTGTTCCAATGGCACATTGTGTTAGCTAATCCAAGTTTATCATTTTAAAAGGCTATTTGATCTTTAGAAAACCCTTTCGCAATTATGTTAGCACAGCTGAAAACTGTTGTCCTGATTAAAGAAGCAATAAAACTGTCCTTCTTTAGACTAGTTGAGTATCTGGAGCATCAGCATTTGTCGGTTCGTTTACAGGCTCAAAATGGATAGAAACAAAGAACTTTCTTCTGAAACTCATCAGTCTATTCTTGTTCTGAGAAATGAAGGCCAAGAAACTGAAGATCTCGTACAATGCTGTGTACTCCTCCCTTCACAGAACAGCGCAAACTGGCTCTAACCAGAATAGAAAGAGGAGTGGCAGGCCCCGGTGCACAACTGTGCAAGAGGACAAGTTCCTTAGTGTCTAGTTTGAAACAGATGCCTCACAAGTCCTCAATTGGCAGCTTCATTAAATAGTACCCGCAAAACACCAGTCTCAATGTCAACTGTGAAGAGGCGACTCCGGGATGCTGGCCGGAGGTATATTTCCAATATACACTACATGACCAAAAGTATGTTGACAACTGCTTGTTGAACATCTCATTCCAAAATCATGGGCATTAATATGGAGTTGGTCCCACTTTTGCACCTATAACAGCCTCCACTCTTCTGGGAAGTCTTTCCACTAGATGTTGGAACATTGCTGCAGGGACTTGCTTCCATTCAGCCGCAAGAGCATTAGTGAGGTCGGGCACTGATGCTGAGCGATTAGGCCTGGCTCGCAGTCAGTGTTCCAATTCATTCCAAAGGTATTCAATGGGGTTGAGGTCAGGGCTCTGTGCAGGCCAGTCAAGTTCTTCCACACCGATTTCAACAAACCATTTCTGTATGGACCTCACTTTGTGCATGGGAGCATTGTTATGTTGAAACAGTAAAGGGCCTTCCCCAAACTGTTGCCACAAAGTTGGAAGCACAGAATAGTCTTGATTGTCATTGTATACTATAGCATTAAGATTTCCCATCACTGGAACTAAGGGGCATAGCCCGAACCATGAAAAATAGCCCCAGACCACTATTCCTCCTCCACCAAACTTTACATTTGGCACTATGCATTCGGGCAGGTAGCATTCTCCTGGAATCCACCAGACCCAGCTTCATCCGCCAGACTGCCAGATGGTGAAGGGTGATTCATCACTCCAGAGAACGCGTTTCCACTGCTCCAGAGTCCAATGTCGGTGAGCTTTACACCACTCCAACCGACACTTGGCATTGGCATGGTGATCTTAGGCTTGTGTGCCGGCTGCTCAGCTATGGAAACCCATTTCATGAAGCTCCCGACGAACAGTTCTCGCGCTGACGTTGCTTCCAGAGGCAGTTCGGTAGTGAGTGTTGGACAGACGTTTTTTACGCGTTTCGCGCTTCAGCACTTGGAAAGGTGGCATCCTATGACGGTGCCATGTTGAAACTCACTGAGCTCTTCAGTAAGGCCATTCTACTACCAATGTTTGTCTATAGAGATTACATGGCTGTGTGCTCGATTTTATACACCTGTCAGCAACAGTTGTGACTGAAATAGCCAAATCAACTAATTTGACGGTGTGTCCACATACTTTTGTATATTATTCTCATTGAAAGCAAGTCTAAGAAGCAGTACATTTGTTCTAAGTGTGATATTTCTATCCTTCCTGTTAATTTTTGCAAATGTCTTTTTTGAATTTTTCGGTTTTGTACACCTGCTTCAAACAGCTGAAAATACAATATTGTTGGTTACGGAAAACATATTTCACAGCAGTTTAGATAGTACAACGATTCTCTACACAACGACTGCTTGTTTTGTCACAGAAACAGACTATTAGAATTTTAGCAACCAGGAAATGTTGGAGCGATTTCCACTTAGTGCACTGCTAATAATATTAGTTTTATATAGATTGTAGTTTGATACAAAATGGTTTTGCTCTTCATAGGAAATCACCTATCAATATGGTTGCACAGTTATATTGATAGGCACACAGTGTACACAGCAATACTGTAACCTGCAATTTTGTCAAGCGACAATAAACTGATCACTCAAAAGAACCCCATCATCACAGTGGCTGCTTGATTAACTAACAATCAACAATGCTCTCTTTGATGATGGCTGCTCTGTTTTATTTGATCATTTTGTGTGTGTGTGGATCCGTTTTCAAAGCTT
Organism: Salvelinus namaycush; assembly: GCF_016432855.1. NCBI lineage: Eukaryota > Metazoa > Chordata > Actinopteri > Salmoniformes > Salmonidae > Salvelinus > Salvelinus namaycush. The sequence continues at coordinate 49,602,479 of NC_052314.1, forward strand.
TCTCCTTGGTCCTTGTCTCCATGCACGGCCTGAACACGAACACACATGAGGAATAGGCCTAGACACGCACGCACGCACGCACGCACGCACGCACGCACGCACGCACGCACGCACGCACGCACGCACGCACGCACGCACGCACGCACGCACACACACACACACACACACACACACACACACACACACACACACACACACACACACACATCATCCTGCCAGATCAGAATATGTTTACGTTACCCATGCGTTTGCGTCCAATTCCCTCCATTAATATTAACAAGACAACAGAAAGTTATTTGTTCACCCGGCATCTTTCAAGCTGCGACCTGCCTAGGTCATTGGGAAGCACGCGGAGCATGACTAGACCCATTTTTCATCACTACATCTGAAAATAAAAGAACCCATTGAGAACAGAGCCAGGCAAGGCATGTTAACCGATGCACAATTTGAATAATGTTTTTGCCGGTGCGCAACATCGATTTCTATTCCATAGCTGGTAGATATAGGCCCCTGGAGGGGGAAAAAATACTGGAAAATATGTATGGATGATGCTATATGCTCAACAAATTGTGGGAGATGGAAGCCTTAAAGAAATGGATGATGATTATGTGCACGGCTGAAGGTAGCGCTCTCTGACACCGCAACGCATGCTGGAGTTGCATGAGTAGACTACAGAGGCCGCGATACAATGGAGGGTACTTCTGACTGACTACATCAGGAGGACCTCATATCTGCTGTGAATATGCAGGCAGTAACCAAGCCACCAGTGTGTGTGAGAGTGGGATGATGGGTTGTTGTGTGCCATCCGACCAGGATTTGTGCTCGTGCACGACAATTGAAATTGGATTATTCTATTGAAAATGGCCCCATTTGATTTCTTTGACGATTTCTCAGTTCATGAACACAATTTCGATTAACTTCCTATATTGACTGCGTGGACAACTGAAACTACCCCAAACCTACACTTCATTGGACCACACACTGAAACATCTCAACATGTGATCGTGAGTCTGTCTAATTCGAATTTGAATGTTATTAGGATCCTCATTAGCTGACACCGTGACGTCAGCTGATCTTCCTGAGGTTCAACACAGAACTAAAAAGACATGACAAAAATGTACAATTTTACATTTAAATACGTGACAGGTAACAACATTTAAGAATGGCTAACGGCTGATCGATGTTGTTGGTCACGCACTTCATCCAAACTAAGCAAAATTATTCATATTTCACCTTTAAACATTATGAAACTGATGACATTTTGGTCGATAATTGACACAAATGTAATACCCAGATCTTAATCTGATTAAAGTGGAACTGCCAATCAGGTTATCATGTTACATCTAAGATCAACAGAACTATCTTTAGTCATCTTGAATTATAAGAGAAGCCTATGTGAATTAAAATAATGTTAAGGGCCAATGGAATCATAAGTGATTGTGGATAATAGGGGAAGACGTTGATGAAGTGATAGCCATTTTATTTTTTACGAACTACCTCTCGAGGAGGAACAAACGTAAAATTTGTCATTCATCTTTTTTTATTTCCTGAAGTCAAATGAAAGAGAAATTAAGTTTCTGAAGATGTTACAACTTGCTATTAAATGTCAAACAGGAAAAAGATAAAGGCTCTTCTCTGCGTTAATTGTATGAGCAATTTTTAGGTTCTGTTAAACCTTAATCGTCAAGTTTTTGCAGAGCGCTAAGGTCAGGGAAGACTGTTGCGTATAGCCCACACTTCTTTTCCCTCACTTTTTCACCTAATTAGGTATTTGTATAAGTGTGTACCTTAACTGTGCATGTGTTTGAGTCGAGTTTTTGTTCTCAACATAGGCTTGTTTTTGCAAGCTTATTTTGTGTTTCTTTATATTGGAGTGTGTAGGAGTGAGTGGGCTGGCGTTTTTCTGATATGAACTCTATTGCGTGCCTTTTTGGGGGATTGGCTACACCTGTAAGTCACAAGAATGGTTTTACCACTGTGCCTGTCTGCTAGTGTTTGTGCCTGTGTGTGCTCTCTTAAGTGTGTGTATAGTATATATGTGAAAATGTATCTGGTTTTAAGAACATTGTACATTTAGCCTACAGGTCTCTCTGTATGATTGTGTGCCACAGTACGTATGTGTTTGTGAGTGTGCTGAACCTTGGTGTGGGCAGGCGCCAGGCGGGAGTGGACAGTGCAAGCTCTGGGTAGCATTAATTATATATTATTGCACACATCCACTTGCAACAGCCCAGATCCATCGAACTGCACATTGCCCTATCCCACCTGGACAAGAGGAATACCTATGTAAGAATGCTGTTCATTGACTACAGCTCAGCATTCAACACCATAGTACCCTCCAAGTTGATCATTAAGCTTAAGGCTCTGGGTCTCAACCCTGCCCTGTGCAACTGGGTCCTGGACTTTCTGACGGGCCGCCCCATGTGGCGAAGGTAGGAAACTATATCTCCACTACGCTGACCCTCAACACTGGGGCCCCACAAAGGTGCATGCTCAGCCCCCTCCTGTACTCCCTGTTCACCCATGACTGCATGGCCATGCCGCCTCCAACTCAATCATCAAGTTTGCAGACGACACAACAGTAGTGGGATTACCAACAACGACGAGACAGCCTACAGGGAGGAGGTAAGGGCCCTCGGAGTGTGGTGTCAGGAAAACAACCCCTCACTCAACGTCAACAAAACAAAGGAGATGATCGTGGACTTCAGGAAACAGCAGAGGGAGCACCCCCCTATCCACATCGATGGGACAGTAGTGGAGAAGGTGGAAAGTTTTAAGTTCCTCGGCGTACACATCACGGACAAACTGAAATGGTCCACCCACACAGACAGCGTGGTGAAGGCGCAACAGCGCCTCTTCAACCTCAGGAGGCTGAAGAAATTTGGCTTGTCACCTAAATCCTTCACAAACTTTTACAGATGCACAATCGAGAGCATCCTGTCGGGCAGTATCACCGCCTGGTATGGAAACTGCACCGCCCTCAACCGCAAGGCTCTCCAGAGGGTAGTGCGGTCTGCACAACGCATCACCGGGGGGAAACTACCTGCCCTCCAAGACACCTACAGCACCTGATGTCACAGGAAGGCCAAAAAGATCATCAAGGACAACAACCACCCGGGCCACTGCCTATTCACCCAGCTATCATCCAGAAGGCGTGGTCAGTACAGGTGCATCAAAGCTGGGACGGAGAGACTGAAAAACAGCTTCTATCTCAAGGCCATCAGACTGCTAAACAGCCATCACCAACATAGAGAGGCTGCTGCCAACATACATACCCAAATCACTGGCCACTTCAATAAATTGATTTAATAAAGGTATCACTAGTCATTTTAAATAATGTCACTTTAATAATGTTTACATATCTTACATTACTCATCTCATATGTATATACTGTATTTCATACCATCTATTGCATCTTGCCTATGCTGCACGGCCATCGCTCATCCATATATTTATATGTAAATAATCTAATTTCATCCCTTTACATTTGTGTGTGTAAGGCAGTCGTGAATTTGTTAGATTACTTGTTAGATATTACTGCTTTTGTCGGAACTAGATGCACAAGTATTTCGCTACACTCGCATTAACATCTGCTAACCATGCGTAGGTGACAAATAACATTTGATTGGATTTGAACAACAAACCTATTGTTGTTGACACGTGGGGGTTAACCCCCCTTTGTTGCTAGGTGACCCCGTGTCAGCCCAGCTGTCTTTCCACCTTCTCATTACTGACACATACAGGATGATGGAAGTCACAGGTAGGGATCATACATGTAAAACAAAGAAAACGCATGGAAAGTCACCACCAGTCTATTTTCAGGTTTAATGTACAGTATGGTCTGAAACAATAAGCTTCTCAGTATTAAAACAGCAATTGAAAATGTCTATTGTTTTCAGGCCTCATGTATTTTGTCTATTGTTTTCAGGCCACCATTTTCCAGCTTGCTGTTGATTATGGTTTTTAGTCAGGTAGCTTAGTCAGTAAATGGCCCTCTTCAAATGGCTGTTGTAATGCCACATGCCTTCCATCAGATTGCTGAACATACAGGTGACTCAACTCGCATGATTTCATGCACACACTACATCAAAAGCCTGTTTCCATGAATCAATCAGCACATTTGGCAGCAGAAAAATACATTATCTTCGAGAAGCCCTTTGTGCTTTGAGAACATCAATTCACAATGAGCTACTTGAGTAATGTAGTCTCTAGTCTAATGAAAGGTAATATTTCCTGCCCATCATTCATGGACTGGTAAATAATAGATCAATGACAATGTGAAGATAGTAGCTGCACATGATGGAAAAACCATCAGATGTGTTATCTGTTGAGTAATGGCTGTATAAAATGCTAGCAGAAGGACCTGGGCTGGATCGCCTGGGAAAGGGTCTCTGATCTCATATTTTAAATAACTTGTAGAAAATACACTTTACGACACTGTCAAGAAGCATTATGACCATCATAATCATACAAGTCAGATAAGCCTATCACGTACCTGCTCTTATATCATTCATCAGTCAAAAAGAGAGTCTTGTCCTGCTCCTGAAATCTGCTCCTGTATTCATCCCAGTCACCAGCAACAGAACATTCGGGTAGGTTCATGTCTGACATCAATGCAACTACAATTACAATTTAATATGGTCAAATTTTTTTACAAATACAACATAAACATACTGTTGACATATAGGCTATGGTGTAATGGAATGTCTGTCACGCCCTGACCATAGTTTGCTGTGTATGTTTCTATGTTTTGTTTGGTCAGGGTGTGATCTGACTGGGCATTCTATGATGTTTGTCTAGTTTGTCTATTTCTATGTGTTTGGCCTGATATGGTTCTCAATCAGAGGCAGGTGTTTGTCGTTGTCTCTGATTGGGAGCGATATTTAGGTAGCCTGTTTTGTATTGTGGGTTGTGGGTGATTGTTCCTGTTACTGTGTTTGTGTTAACTATATGGGACTGTTTCGTCTTCGTTCATTTGGCGGTTTATTGTTTTTGTTTGTTGTTTCAAGTATCCTTATTAAAATGGATACTTACCACGCTGCATCTTGGTCCGACGTTTCTTACTCCTCGTCAGAGGAGGACGAAGAATTCCGTTACAATGTCTTGCTTTGTGTGGTAGATTTTGTGGGTTTTGACGCTCTTATGTTGGTGTCATAACCATCCAAAAAATAACACAATATATGTCAAAACAGATCTAAAGACGTGACAGTGTTATGACCATATTATAACAGCTTATGATAAGTTGGGTAAGCTGTTATGACATGGTTATGACCGTGTCATAACGTGTTGTGACGCTCAGTGTCAAGTGAAGCGTTACTGGTTTATTAAAGGTGGGCGAGAAAGAACGTGACAGAATGTGAGAAGTCTATCTACGGGATATGCCTTCACCACGCTTTATGTTTCTACAAAGCAGCATCATTGTAAGCGAGCAAAGTAGCCTGTACATTTTCATCTAATCTTGTCCTAATAATACAGGTTATGGTTGATGGCGGGACATTATTTGACTGGGAAGAAGATATGCCGGGCCACATTGGCGTAGCGGTTTTGCAATGCCAGCCAGCCAGCCAGCCACCGACTTCAAAGAGAGGGGGGGATAAAGTTCAGCTGTATTGCAAATGTATTTTGAGGCAAGGCGGGCTGTCAGCTGCGAAAAAAGCAAACATATCTATCTTAGCAGGACACCGAATTGGATAGGACCATGCCAAGTTTCTGCATGGCAGGATGCCAAGGAGTCTGGAGCAAGGGCAGGATAGAAAGAGGAGAGAGGGAACAAAATAGGAGAGCAAGACCAAAGGAGACTGAGGAAAGGTAGTTGGAGAGGACAGAGGAGTGAAAGAGATAGAGAGTGAAAGGGGAAATTGAAGGTTGATATGAGGGTAGAAGGCTGTTTGGGGAGATGCAGTTCACAGCAGTTAACTTGTGACGTGCATACAAAGTGAGATTGAATAGTGTACGAGTAAACAGCTTTTGTAGCACAGTGGTCTGCTTGGAGCTGTCCCGGGTGCTGAAGAGGCCTATGTTGCTGTCCACAGCCCTGAAAAGGCTACAATTCTGTATTGTGACTGTCCTAGCATCTACAGAGTGTTAGTTTATGGCTACCAGTTGGGGTATAAAGATAGCGTCAGTAGCACCACATCAATGTCATGTGTTCTTAGCCTTGTGTAAAATATTTAGGCCTACAGTATGATAAATGGCTGATGATAAGTTGTATAAAGTCCTAATTGTGCAAATGACATCTCTTCCTCTCCCCATCCCTGTCTCTCTCTGTCTTCCCCTTCTTTCCACTCTCTCTCTCTATATATACAGTTAAAGTCGGAAGTTTACATACACCTTAGCCAAATACATTTAGACTCAGTTTTTCACAATTCCTGACATTTAATCCTAGGAAAAATTCCCTGTCGTAGGTCAGTTAGGATCACCACTTTATTTTACGAATGTGAAATGTCAGAATAATACTAGAGAGAATTATTTCTCTCAGCTTTTATTTCTTTCATCACATTCCCAGTGAGTCAGAAGTTTACATACACTCAATTAGTATTTGGTAGTGTTTCCTTTAAATTGTTTAACATGGGTCAAACGTTTCGGGTAGCATTCCACAAGCTTCCATAAGTTAGGTGAATTTTGGCCCATTTCTCCTGACAGAGCTGGTGTAACTGAGTCAGGTTTGTAGGCCTCCTTGCTCGCAAACGCTTTTACAGTTCTGCCCACAAATATTGGGATTGAGGTCAGGGCTTTGTGATGGCCACACCAATACCTTGACTTTGTTGTCCTTAAGCCATTTTGCAACAACTTTGGAAGTATGCTTGAGGTCATTGTTCATTTGGAAGACCCATTTGCAACCAAGCTTTTAGTTGAGTTTATTAATTCGACCATTTAAAAAAACAAGCACACACAAAACTTGAAAAAGCCATACTTGCACATTAATAAAATCATTGAGGATAACACACAATAAAGTCTGGGACTTATTTCCATTGTGGTCCTCTTGAGACAAGATGGCTAGACAAGATCGAACACAGTTTGGCAGTGAAATAATAAAACACAAAACAGAGAAGAACATCTATCTCATCATTCCAGTTACATCATAGGGGTTATTCATATTGGCACAGAAGACATCAAAACATATTTTTACTTTATTTTTATAGCTGCCCAGAGAGGACGTTGTTTTTATGGGCGGAGGCAACTCATTCCATTCTGAGGCTCCAGTATACAAGAAAGTACCTTTCCCAGCATTACTCCTGAACCTGTATAAGCACACATCAGCAACACCTGATCTGGTGCTGTGATTGTGTGCATCCCTAACACGAGGAAAGTAATCACTTAGATAGCTGGGCGCAGGACCATAAATACTCCTGTAAAACAAACCTAGTCTAATCTGGGACACCCTAGCCTCAACAGGCAGCCAGTTTAGTTCCTGAAAGCAGCTCCTGCCTATGTGAGTACGTGGACTCACCTTCAATACTACCACGATCAGCTTATTCTGGGCTATCTGGAGCTTCCCCTTCATAAGTTTAGATAAGCCCCCAAACCAGGAAGTACTAGCATAGTCAAAATGGCATTGAATGAGGGCAGCAGCTAGCACTTTCATGGAGTCCTTATCAAGCAGCTTGGACTTTCTAGCCAAAAACTTAGTCCTGGCATTAACCTTCCCTAGCACTTTATTGGTATCCCAGTATCTCTACTTGCACATTCATCTTCTGCACATCTATCACTCCAGTGTTTAATTGGTATATTGTAATTACTTCCCAACCATGGCCTATTTATTGCCTTACCTCCCTTATCTTACCTCATTTGCACACACTGTATATAGACTTCTTCTACTGTATTATTGACTGTATGTTTGTTTATTCAATGTGTAACTCGGTGTTGTTGTATGTGTCGAACTGCTTTGCTTTATCTTGGCCAGGTCGCAGTTGTAAATGTGAACTCGTTCTCAACTAGCCTACCTGGTTAAATAAAGGTGAAATAAAATGAATGAATTAATTATTTGGCCATGCTCACACCTCCCAAGCTTCCATCAAGAATACATCCCAAGTAGCTAACAGAGGTTTTAGTAGTCAGCACCTCACCCACTAACTCCACTCTGATTTCAGACGACCTACACAATTTAGGTCTGGATCTAAAAATAATTGCTTGAGTTTTCCCTGAGTGCAGAGATAGCTTTATTATCTCCAAGCCATTTGCTAATGTTAGTAAGCTCTGTGCTAAGTATGCTCTCCAACATAGTTTTACTTTTGTGAGACACCAGAAGTGTAGAGTCATCAGCATAAAGAAAAAGACGACCAGAACAAGCATCTTTCAAATCATTAATATACAATAAAAACAGCAGAGGCCCAGGCACTCTCCCCTGCAGAATGCCACAACTCATTGGTTTTGCCTGAGACAGTGAACCATTAACCTCTACTACTTGCTCCCTTCCTGATAAACAGGACTTTACCCAGCCTAGAGGGATACTGCTTAACCCCAGTGCCTCCAGTTTGGAGATTAGGAGACAGTGGTCAACTGTATCAAAGGCCTTCTGTAGGTCAAGCAGTACCCTTCCACACATATTTCCCTCATCAATCTCATCAACCTGATGAAGTCAATCAAGTAAAGGGGACATGAATCCGTGGAGTATGTTTTTGTAAAACCCGACTGAATATCATACATTAGACCCTGTTTGTTAACATATTCATACATTTGCTCATGTACAACTCTCTCCAGGATCTTTGATGTTACACAGAGGATAGATACAGGCCTATAATTCCCAGGGTCAGACTTTATCCCCTTCTTATACAGAGGTATAACTTTAGCTTGTTTTATGTCCCTGGGAAAGGTACCTTGTTCAAGAGAGAGATTAACGATATGCGTAATACAAGGGTCAATTTGATCAGCAGAATCTTTAAGAAACCTTGCAGGAATATTATCCAGGCCTGTGGCTTTGGAGCATTGAAGCTGTGCCAGCATACGGACTATTTTGGCTGTTTCTACCTTTGCAAAAGAAAAAGAGTTTGGCTGAACCCCTAACTCTACATAATACTTCTTGACTTGGTTGCTTCCATACAAACCAAAACTGGTGGGCAGCTTGCTAACCAGCTTGCTGGCAACAGAAGTAAAAAAAGAGTTAAAAAGAGTAAAAAAGTAAAAAATAATTAATTGATATATACCAATTCCTCCTTGATGTTCAGTCCAATACTGTTTAGTTTGTTTTTGGTAGTACTACTACAGCCTAGTTCCTTAAATGATTTACAAAGCTTTTTAGGGTCATTCTTGTTCTCAATTATTTTCTCAACAAATTAACCCCTCATAGCTTCATCCATCCTGCTCTGTGCTTAAAGTCCGTATTGCCCAGCGACAGCCCCGAAACCTAAAGGATCTGGAGAAGGTCTGTATGGAGGAGTGGGCTAAAATCCCTGCTGCATTGTGTGCAAACCTGGTCAAGAACTACAGGAAACATATGATCGCTGTAATTGCAAACAAAGGTTTCTGTACCAAATATTAAGTTCTGCTTTTCTGATGTATCAAATACTTATGTCATGCAATAAAATGCAAATTGGCCATTGTGGAGAGGTTGGAGTCTGTTTGATTGAGTGTGTGGACAGGTGTCTTTTATACAGGTAACGAGTTCAAACAGGTGCAGTTAATACAGGTAATGAGTGGAGAACAGGAGGGCTTCTTAAAGAAAAACTAACAGGTCTGTGAGAGCCGGAATTCTTACTGGTTGGTAGGTGATCAAATACTTATGTCATGCAATAAAATGCAAATTAATTACTTAAAAATCATACAATGTGATTTTCTGGATTTTTGTTTTAGATTCCTTCTCTCACAGTTGAAGTGTACCTATGATAAAAATTACAGACCTCTACATGACCTCTACATGCTTTGTAAGTAGGAAAACCTGCAAAATCGGCAGTGTATCAAATACTTGTTCTCCCCACTGTATATATATATATTTATCTCTCACTGTGGTTTTATGGGAAACAGCCCAGCTTCCATGCAGCTAGGGAGAGAGCTTAGTGACTAATTACTACTCTCAGAGCACAAACACCACATAATCAGGGAATGCAAAAAAATCTGTCACAGCGCCTCAGCGTCAGTCTGAGTCATTATCGCCCAGACTCTATTAATTTAACATTACAAAACAAACCAACAATCAACCATTCCCTCTCCCATCTCTCTATTTGTACAGTACCAGTCAAAAGTTTGGACCCACCTACTCATTCAAGGGTTTTTCTTTATTTTCGCTATGTTCTACATTGTAGAATAGTAGTGAAGACATCAAAACTACGAAATAACAGATCTGGAATCATGTAGTAACCAAAAAAGTGTCATACACTTAAGACAACAGCCAGCTCAAGTGCAAGGCGCGAAATTCAAAATATATTTTTTAGAAATATTTAACTTTCACACATTAACAAGTCCAATACGGCAATTGAAAGATAAACATCTTGTGAATCCAGCCAACATGTCCGATTTTTAAAATGTTTTACAGCGAAAACACCACGTATATTTATGTTAGCTCACCACCAAATACAAAAAAGGACAGACATTTTTCACAGCACAGGTAGCATGCACAAAACCAACCTAACTAACCAAGAACCAACCAAACTAACCAAGAAACAACTTCCTCAGATGACAGTCTTATAACATGTTACACAATAAATCTATGTTTTGTTCGAAAAATGTGCATATTTGAGCTATAAATCAGTTTTACATTGCAGCTACCATCACAGCTACCGTCACAAATAGCACCGAAGCAGCCAGAGTAATTACAGACACCAACGTGGAATACCTAAATACTCATCATAAAACATTTCTGAAAAATACATGGTGTACAGCAAATGAAAGACAAGCATCTTGTGAATCCAGCCAATATTTCCGATTTCTTAAGTGTTTTACAGCGAAAACACAATATAGCATTATATTAGCTTACCACAATAGCCAGAAACACAAGCCATTTACCAGCAGCAAAAGTTAGCGATCGTAACAAACCAGCAAAAGATATATAATTTTTGACTAACCTTGATAAGCTTCATCAGATGACAGTCCTATAACATCAGGTTATACATATACTTATATTTTGTTCGAAAATGTGCATATTTAGAGCTGAAATCAGTGGTTATACATTGTGCTAACGTAGCATCTTTTTCCCATTATGTCCGGATATTTTTATGACAATCACCTATTCTGACCAAATAACTATTCATAAACGTTACTAAAAAATACATGTTGTATAGGAAATGATAGATACACTAGTTCTTAATGCAATCGCCGTGTTAGAATTCTAAAAATAACTTCATTACGAAATCCAGCTTACGTTATAGCGAGAGAGTGCCCAAAATCTGGGCGCAAACTACTAGTACACATGTACGACAGATATATGAAATAACATCATAAAATGGGCCCTACTTTTGATGATCTTCCATCAGAATGTTGTACAAGGGGTCCTTTGTCGGGAACAATTGTTGTTTGGTTTTAGAATGGCAATTTTCCCTCTTGAATTAGCAAGCACACTAGCTAAGTGGCGCGAAGCTCTCCATCGTCAACAAACTCAGACAAAGCAACACGCCTAACGTCCCGAAAGAATTTCAATAATCTAATAAAACTATATTGAAAAAACATACTTTACGATGATATTGTCACATTTATCAAATAAAATCAAAGCCGGAGATATTAGTCGTCTATAACGACAGCTTTTCAGAAGGCAATACCAGGTCCCTTCTCGCGCGCTCCAGAAAACAGGAAACTGGTGACACGTCATGCCAAGAGCTTTTATTCGACCCCAGATCAAGTTATACACTCCATTTCTTCTCTCACTGCCTGTCGACATCTAGTGGAAGACGTATGAAGTGCATGTATACTAATAAATATCAAGGACATTTATAGGCAGGCCCTAGAACAGAGCATCGATTTCAGATTTTCCACTTCCTGTCAGGAAGTTTGCTGCAAAATGAGTTCTGTTTTACTCACAGATATAATTCAAACGGTTTTAGAAACTAGAGAGTGTTTTCTATCCAATAGTAATAATAATATGCATATTGTACGAGCAAGAATTGAGTACGAGGCCGTTTGAAATGGGCACCTTTTATCCAGGCTACTCAATACTGCCCCTGCAGCCCAAAGAAGTTAAACAAATAAAAATGTAACACTTTTTGGTTACTACATGATTCCATATGTGATATTTCAAAGTCTCTCGTGCCAGTTGGTGGGGGACAAGATTGCCAATGATTATTCATCCTTGCTGTGTTTTGGTGCAACTGTGGGTTTGATAATGATAATGCGGCTTTCTAGTTTGTTGCCGTTTGTCTTTGTTGGACTGGGAGGACGCAGACAAAACCAAAGACAGTACTGTACACTTGAGTCTCCTGAGGACTTTTGTGAAAACTGACTCAGAAATGCTACTGTTCTTGTTCAGGTTTGAATTGACTGCGTAAATTGCACCAACAGCCTATTGTGAAAATACCTGTTAGTTTGAAATGGATTTAGAGTTACGGGGCTCTTCAGATCATCAGGACATGGTTAGACAAGGCAGAGAGAGACACTTGTCGTCACCCATTCAGTCATCTGCTTGGCACGGAGGGAAGTGCTGCTAACTCTTTTCAATAGTGAATAGCTGGCAGTTTACTCCCTTCATTGGTCACGTATGTCCGGCTGTGCAAACTCTTAACAGCTGTCACAGATTGTCATCCTGAAGGCCCCTGCGTCAAACTTCAATTTAAATTTTTTAACTATAATCTCACTTTTTCACCCTCTACCCTCCATTTCCCTGCAAAAAAATCCTGAAGCGAGGCTGGGGCAGTCAACTGACAAGGATTCTGACACATGGCTTTTAAAGCGGCAGAATTATTTCAAAAGACATACCCCCAAAAACCTGCAGGGTCCAATGTGACCATCTGAGCCTTTGTCAAAGTTCACAGCTGGTTCTCTTAAGATAAGTCAGGGAGAACAAAGTCTCCTGAATGGAAGTATCACTGTGACATAGCGTCACTGTGACATAGCGTCCACTCTCTCACAGAGAGATTTTAGTCACTTTGGCCCCTCTGCAGAAAAACCTGTGGGAAGTTGGTGTTCCGATTCCCTGTTGCGAAACATCAGCTGTGACAAAGCACCTCTGTTCCATAGAAGGCATATCCGCGGTCGGGTCAAGCCTTTGGTTTTCCCACCCTTCAACAAGCCAGTTTCTCAAAGCGTACTGGTGAGTGTTGAGATATTGTCTAGTTTATACTTGTATAACTTTTCATTGAGCACAAAAACCTCTAGTGCTTTACAATGGTCCTAATGGATGTTATTTTTCTTCATGTTTTTTTTAACCTTGAGTCTTGATCAGCAGTGATCTCTCTCTTTTCCCTTTTTAATGCAATATTCCTTTGCGAAGAATGTTACAATGAAATAAATTAATGATTGGCCAAGAACCTTCGAATATGTTCTTTGTTTGACTTCACAAAGGCCAATTCTCAATTATAAATATCATGAATATATCAGCTGCATTAATTTTGACATTAATGAAATGGACATGACAATTTGATTCAGAAATACAAAACCAAGGTTGAAGGCTCATTCCCATTCAAATAAAGATCATCATTGTTTAAAAGCCAGGCAGACATATTGTCACGATCGTCTTCTTGTGAGAGATTGGACCAAGGCGCAGCGTGTGCAAAATACATCTCTTTATTGTGGAAGAGAGAAAAACACGAAAACGAACACTATACACAAACTAACAAAACAACAACCGACCGTGAAGCTAAATAACGTAAGTGCACAGACAAGCAACAAACGTTCAACATAGACAATTACCCACAAACACATGATGCCCATGGCTGCCTTAAATATGGCTCCCAATTAGAGACAATAAACCACAGCTGTCTCTAATTGAGAACCAATCCAGGCAGCCATCGACATACAAACACCTAGACAAGACATTACCCCATTAAACCTACAAACCCCTAGACAAACCAAAACACATACTTCCCCATGTCACACCCTGACCTAACTAAAATAATAATGAAAACAAAGATAACTAAGGCCAGGGTGTGACACATATCATATACTGCCCAGGAAAGCAGAAGAGTTCCCTTCCTCAATGTACAGCCTTTGTGACGCTGACACGTCCGAGTAACTGACGCCAACTCCTTGTGACTCTGAGTCTGTCCTAATATGGACACTGTATCAATGGGCTATGTGTACAGCCCATGGACTGTGATCCAACATATTTTTGAGTGTAGAAAAACCAGACACTTCAGATGCTTCGACAGAACTAAGCCGATGCAGCATTCTGTATTCCCTCTCTATCTCTGATCTCAATGCTGAAGGCTCTTCGCGTGATACTGACAGTGCAGCGAGAGGACGGTTTAATTCTGATAACACAGCAGAGGCGACCTTTGAGGGACATTATTGTAATGCTCAAAGGTTACAGGATGTTTTATTCGTCAGCGATGGGACCTGTTCGCATGGCTGACCGCTTTAAATCCTCCTGGGTCATTTGCATAATGATGACAAAGAGCCCGGTTGGGCGGTAGTGGGGTTCAACAACTTGACTTATACAGTGCTTTTGAATGTCTTATTTACTATCTCTGGGAAGACGTTCAACGGGACTGGCAAGGTGCCTTTACAAACCGTCACAGTCAGACGCAGCAATTTGGACTTTATAAATAAGCAAGTGTTTCTTTGAGCACACATCCCACTCAGTAAATGCTGAGAATATGGTGAGGGTATGATGTCCACATTGAGACAGAGTCGCAGAGGACACATTTGAATCAGAATGAAGTCCTCCTACAAAAGACTCGCCATGTCTTCGATAAGAATATTTTCATTTGTACTTTGAACGTGCAGTCATTCCGATCGTTCGCCTAGAACAGTCAGAGTGAAGGACAAAAATTCAAGAGGCCGGGTTCCAGTTTCTCTTATTTGAGTATTCCTAGAGCAGATTAAGAGAAATGTGTGCAATACCATACCTATCTTCCAACGCCCTCCACCATTGAGAGGCCCACTCCAGTACATTGACCATGTGGAAAGGTGTCATAGAGGTGACAGGGGCTGACTGACGCGCTCCTCCTCTTTCCTCTGCTTAAGCCCTGATTTGACTGACTGCCTGTCAGAATAATCTAGCTGAAACTATGGCTGACATGATGCTAATTTCTTTCCTTGTATTTCTGTCCCCGCCCCTCTAAGACAAACGTGAACTGTTCAAAGTTGACAAAGTTGTAGGAATAATCCACCCCCCAATTTTATTTTTTTCATTCGTCCACAGTTGATACAGCCCCAAAATGTTTTGCATGTCAGCAATCAAGTTTTCACTTCTTGAAAGTGCTGTATATTGAAAACTTGACTGCTGACATGCAAACATTTTAGTTAATGTATCAAAAGTTGACTAAAGAAAACAAACATGACAATATTTTGGGGGAGTGAAATATTCCTTTTAACGTACATTTCTGTGCATATTGGCAAAGCAATAAACAATCTGAATGGGGTCAAAATAAATATGACTTCCCCTTCTTCCCAATGTTGAGTTATTATGCCATGATGAAATACCCATTCTAAATTGCAGTGAGATTTTTTTCCTTCTGTCTATCTTCATCATTTCTGTATTTTTGTGTTAGCTTTAAACCAATGTGATTTGTAGGGCTTTTGAGACTTCAAAGAGTGTAGAACACAGCGCTGGCTTGGATCAGAGAGGAAACATCTCATAACCAGCTGTTATATTCCACTTACTGTCGAGCACATCGCCAAGACAGCCCCAATCATTATCTTCAATCTAGGCTACAACCAGGTCCACAACAGGAGAATTACAGTACATGTTTCTTTATAAGTCTTTTTTTCCACTGCACACTGTTGTTACTCTTAATATGTAATGAATAATGTGGAAAAAATATTGTGACACTGGTATCATCACAGCCCTACTGCTTATGAGACAAGAATGAAAAAGGTTCCTATTATACAGTTAACTCAGATCAGAATGAAGGCCATTTCTCTCACTCTCTGTACTTACATCCTGTTGGGATTATGTAACATCATGAGTCAGAGGTCATGTAGCGGGGCATTGAACCAATCAGGCACAAAGACGGCAGAAAAAAAAACGGTGAGAAAAGAGCTGTGTCAATGTCGCTTTCCAAACGTAAAAAAAAAAATGAAATCCTCCGCTAAGCTCAGAGGCTCAGGAGAGACAGCCTTTACCCACCAAAAGTCCCCCGAATCTCTAATTAATTACCTCATCACTGAACCACATACATATTTTTCAAGAAAAACAAATCAGTTGCTCTATAGAGACAGAAAAGGAGGGATGAGATGGGGGAAAAAGAAAGCAATCACTTGCATATGAATGTGAGTGGTATTTGCGTTGCGGCAACAAATTGGCATTGTCTTCACACCCGCCCGGGGTAAACACAAGGGAGTCGGCACCATACTGTGTCGCTGACTAATTACCTAGGCCGTTCACCACGTTCTTCAGACCTTTAAAAGCAGCCCGTTTCGGGAATGCCGTGGTGGTTTCTTTTAACACTTGCTGTGAAACGGGAACAGATACGGTATCATATGGTGCATCGGAACGACTGAAACTAGGATTTCATGACATAAGTCCACTTATCTCAACTCTGAAAATGTCCTATCGTGTGTAGAATGGTTGAGGCCTAGATGTAGGTTTCCATGCAGGCCTAGTGTATGTCTCATCACCGTCTGTCTGTATGATCGTGTGTATGAAATAAATGGTTCAAGGACAGAAACAGCACACCGCTGTACGTTTATTAGATTCCCCTACAGTCGAAGTTATGACAATATGTGCGCTACGACAATGTAATGGTAGCACAATATACCTGATGCTCTTAAATGGGTTATTTCCTGCCCTGAAGCTATGAAAACAGCAGATTTGCCCAGTGCTGTTTAAGCACATCTCGCTAAGTGCTTCTTCCCTTGCCCATAAGACACACTTGGAGGGCTGTAGTAAAAATGGACTCTTAAACACATCAAATCAATGCAATGTATTGATTCAGCGCACGTTAAAGCCTACAGCTCCATGTGAGATTCCTCAATGAGACGTGAGAAGTGTCGGGTCTAAAAGGAGCTCCTGTTACTTGATCTGAACTGAATGTAAAGTCGTTATGGCGTCAACAACACTGGGATTTAAATATACAAAATCTGTGTTTGATTTCTTGGGGCAATTGAAATGGTTAATTTAGAACTCACTCAGGCTAGATGCAGACTGGAGTGTGATCTTATTGTTAGTTACAAACCAGTGGTCAACTGGTTGAATGACATTTTCAGCTAGTTTCGCCGTTTGAAAAAACATCATTTCAACCTGTTTTTCCCACTGGAAATAGACTCATGTAAATCTAAATGTGTGTTTTAGTCAATAGTTGACTTTCTGTTCACAGAAGAGTATGATTTGGGACAGTACGTGCAGTATACACTGAACAAAAATATAAACGCAACATGTAAAGTGTGGGTCCCATGTTTCATGAGCTGAAATAAAAGATCCCAGAAATGTTCCATAGCTTATTTCACTCAAATGTTGTGCACAAATATGCTTACATCCTTGTTAGTGAGCCTTTCTCCTTTGCCAAGATAATCCATCCACCTGACAGGTGTGGCATTTCGAGAAGCTGATTACACCTTTGTGGCTCACTTGGTAGAGCATGAAACTTGCAATGCCAGGGTGGTGGGTTTGATTCCGCCAGCCCAGGCCCTCCACATCAGGTTTCTTCACCTGTGGGATCATCTGAGACCAGCCACCCAGACAGCTGATGAAACTGTGGGTTTGCACAAGCAAAGAATTTGTGCACAAACTGTCAGAAATGTCTCAGGGAAGCTCATTGGCGTGCTCATCGTACTCAACAGGGTCTTGACCTAATTGCAATTCGGCATCGTAACTGACTTCAATGGGCAAATGCTCATCTTCGATGGCCACTGCCACGCTGGAGAAGTGTGCTCTTCACGGATGAATCCCGGTTTCAACTGTAACGGGCAGATGGTGTGTTGGCGAGCGGTTTGCTGATGTCAATGTTGTGAACAGAGTGCCCCATGGTGGCAGTGGGTTTATGGTATGGGCAGGCATAAGCTATGGACAATGAACACAATTGCATTTTATCGATGGCAATTTGAAAGCACAGATACCGTGTTTAGATCCTGAGGTCCATTGTTGTGCCATTCATCCACCGCCATCACCTCATGTTTCTGCATGATAATGCACAGCCCCATGTCACAAGGATCTGTACACAATTCCTGGAAGTTAAAAATGTCCCAATTCTTCCATGGCCTGCATACTCACCAGACATGTCACCCATTGAGCATGTTTGGGATGATCTGAATTGACGTGTACTACGGCGTGTTCCAGTTCCCGCCAATATTCAGCAACTTTGCACAGCAATTGAAGAGGAATGGGACAACATTCCACAGGCGCAATCAACAGCCTTATCAACTCTATGAGAATGAGATGTGTCGTGCTGAATGAGGCAAATGGTGGTCACACAAGGTGCTGACTGGTTTTCTGATCCACTCTCCTACTTTTTTTTATGTATCTGTGACCAACAGATGCATAACTGTATTCCCAGTCATCTGAAATCCATAGATTAAGGCCTAATGAATTTATTTCAATTGACTGATTTCCTTATATGAACTGTAATTCAGTTAAATCTTTGAAATGGTGCATGTTGCGTTTATATTTTTGTTGAAGGTCATTTTCCAAAGGGTCCTTGATGAAATGTAACACATACATGATAAATGTGACCTGGGTCGTTCCACAAAAAGATAGCCTTTTGATATTTTGTGTATAAACTGTTTAACTGTATTGTACTTTAAAAGCCTGTTATATTAAATGAGGTGCCCTTTCATATAGAACACATGGAGAATTCAATAAATCCGATTTTTAATATGAATGAATAAATAATAAAGACTTCACCCTCTGTTCAACCTCAGTGACATGTAGGAAGATTTTAACCCACTTAACCCCAAAAAGATCCAGAATGTTCTCCATTGTAAAGCCCTAGTTATTTTGTTGCTTTGACAAAGACACTTCTGAAGATGATTAATTATTTAATGTGATTAGTGAGTCATTTACGTCTGTCCTTCATGTTAAAATCAACCCTGTTACACGAACTGAACTCTCGTTTTAATAATATCCTTTAAAATATATATATATATATATATATATATATATATATATATATATATATATATATATATATTCGCTAGAAACATTGAACATCTAATAGTCAATAGAATTCTGGCCATTTTCTGGTGTTTTGTGGTGAAAAACTGAGTGGGTCGAGAATAACATGTCAACCCTAGAAATGTTTTAACAATTGAAATGGTTTTGTGAAGCTTTCCTTCAATTGCCACTCCCTTTTGCACACGTCAAGCTTCCATTTCCCATGTCATATTCCTTATGTCCTCCTGTTAGGGTCAACCGAGTTAGTTTATTTAGGCACTTACTGTAGTATTGTGTATATTTTTTCTATTTAACCTCTAGAGGTGGGAAAACAATTTTTTATTGAAGTTGAGAACATCTGTTCTTTATGACAGAATGTTAAAATAAGGTGAAATCCAAAGTTAGTTAGGATGCCACCTTTCCAACAAGTCAGTTCATCAAATTTCTGCGCTGATAGAGCTGCCCCAGTCAACTGTAAGTGCTGATATTGTGAAGTGGGAATGTCTAGGAGCAACAATGGCTCAGCTGCGAAGTGGTAGGCCACACAAGCTCATAGAACGGGACCCCCAAGTGCTGAAAATCGTCTGTCTTCGGTTGCAACACTCACTACCGAGTTCCAAACAGCCTCTTGAAGCAACATCAGCACAAGAACTGTTCGTTGGGAACGTCATGAAAGGGGTTTCCATTGGTGAGCAGCCGACACAAGCCTAAGATCACCATGCGCAATGCCAAGCGTCGGCTGGAGCGGTGTAAAGCCCGCCGCCATTGGACTCTGGAGCAGTGGAAACGTGTTCTCTAGAGTGATGAATCACGCTTCACCATCTGGCAGTGTGACAGATGCGTCTGGGTTTGGCGGCTGCCAGGAGATCGCTACCTGCCCCAATGCATATTGCCAACTATAAAGTGTGGTGGAGGAAGAATAATGGTCTGGGGCTGTTTTTAATGGTTCCCTTTGTTCCAGTGAAGGGAAATCTTAATGCTACAGCATACAATGACATTCTAGATGATTTTGTGCTTCCAACTTTGTGGCAAAAGTTTGGGGAAGGCCCTTTCCTGTATCAGCATGACAATTCCCCTGTGCACAAAATGAGGTCCATACAGAAATGGTCTGTCGAAATCAGTGTGGAAGAACTTGACTGGCCTGCACAGAGCCCTGACCCCAACCCCATCGAACATCTTTGGGATGAATTGGAATGAGGACTGCGAGCCAGGCCTAATCACCCAACATCAGCGCCCAACCTCACTAATGCTCTTGGGGCTGAATTGAAATAAGTCGCTGCAGCAATGTTCCAACGTCTAGTGGAAAGCCTTCCCAGAAGAGTGGAGGCTGTTATAGCAGCAAAAGGGGGAGATCAACTCCATATTAATGCACATGATTTTTGAATGAGATGTTCGACGAGCTGGTGTCGACATACTTCTGGCCATGAAGTGTATTTCCATATTCACCTAAGAGTCAGAACAAGGAACATTTTACATCGTAATGAAGGGTTGTTCTAAGCTTTCATGGGGCAGAAGGCAGCATGTTGTGATTCTGGATGGCCAGATTGATAGCAAGAATGACAAACTGCCATGTGGGGAATCGTGGCTTGTTTCTGCTAGTTTCATCTTGTTTTTTGATACCATGTCTTGTTTTGAGTTTTTTTTTTACTGATTTCATGTAAATATAGCTAATATGGCTGATATTTGCTAGCTAGCTAACCAACAACCGTAACAATGTCTTTGAGAGACAAGTGCTCATTGTGCAAATGTATTTATGTTTTCAATAAACATTAGAGAAAAAATATAGATTACATGTTGTCAATATCTACAATGCATTCGGAAAGTATTCAGACCCCTTGATTCTTCCACAATTTGTTACTTTACAGCCTTATTTAAAAATTGATCACATTAATTGTTTTCCTCATCAATCTAGACACAAAACCCCATAATGACAAAGCAAAAACAGGTTTATAGAAATGTTTGCTAATTTATAAAAATCCCCCCCAAATATTTACATAAGTATTCAGACCCTTTCCTATGAGACTTGAAATTGAGCGCAGGTGCATCCTGTTTCCATTGATCATCCTTAAAATGTTTCTACAACTTGATTGGAGTCCAGCTGTGGTAAATTCAATTGATTGGACATGATTTGGAAAGGCACACACCTATCTATTTAAGGTCCCACAGTTGACAGTGCATGTCAGAGCAAAAACCAAGTCATGAGGTCGAAGGAATTATCTGTAGAGCTCCAAAACAGGATTGTGTCGAGGCACAGATCTGGGGAAGGGTACCAACAAATGTCTGCAGCTTTGAAGGTCCCCAAGAACACAGTGGCCATGAACACAATCATTTTTAAATGGAATAAGTTTAGAACCACCAAGACTCTTCCAAGAGCTGTCCGCCCGGCCAAACTGAGCCAACGGGGGAGAATGGCCTTGGTCAGGCAGGTGACCAAGAACCCGATGGTCCCTCTGACAGAGCTCCAGAGTTCCTCTGTGGAGACGGGAGAAACTTCCAGAAGAACAACCATCTCTGCAGCACTCCACCATGTAAGAGGCACGTGACTGGCTGCAGGGAAGTCAGGCGCAGGAGAGCAGAACTGGGTAATATCCAGAGCAGTTTAATATGCAAAACCAATGGCACCCAGAACAACAAAATATGGGTACAAAATAACCCGTTGCGAACCAGACAGAGTGCACAAACACTTACAACAAACAATTTCACACACAGACATGGGGGGAACAAATACACAACAAGTAATGAGGGAATGTAAACCAGGTGTGTGGGAAAACAAGACAAAAAAAAAGGAAAATGAACAAGGAGAGGAACCGACTTCGGCGGAAGTCATGACACACCAATCAGGCCTATATGGCCATACGGAAACCTCTCCTCAGTAAAAAGCACATGACAGCCCACTTGGAGTTTGCCAAACTTCCACAGTTTAGGAGGAAACCTGGCACCATCCCTACGGTTAAGCATGGTGGTGGCAGCATCATGATGTGGGGATATTTTTCAGCGGCAGGGACTGGGAGATTAGTCAGGATCGAGGGAAAGATGAACGGAGCAAAGTACAGAGAGATCCTTGATGAAAAACCTGCTCCGGAGCGCTCAGGACCTCAGACTGGGGCAAAGGTTCACCTTCCAACAAGACAACGCAATAGTGGCTTCGGGACAAGTTTCCAAATATCCTTGAGTGGCCCAGCCAGAGCCTGGATTGAACCCGATCAAACATCTCTGGAAAGACATTTAAATATCTGTGCAGCGATGCTCCCCATACACCCCGACAGAGCTTGAGAGGATCTGCAGAGAGGAATGGGAGAAACTCCCCAAATACAGGTGTGCCAAGCTTGTAGCGTCATACCCAAGAAGACTCAAGGCTATAATCTCAGCCAAAGGTGCTTCAACAAAGTACTAAGTAGAGGGTCAGAATATTTATGTAAACATTTGATATTTTAGTTTTTAAGTTTTAATACATTTGCAAAAATGTCTAAAAACCTGATTTTGCTTTGTCATTATGCGGTATTGTGTGTACACTAATGAGGGGGGGGGGGGACGATTTAATACATTTTAGAATAAGGCTGTAATGTAACAAAATGTGGAAAAAATCAAGGGGTCTGAATACTTTCCAAATGCACTGTTAAGCCAAACCCATCTGTTTTGCCCCAAAGTTGCACTCGCGTCTGTAACGGCAGTCTAGCTCTTCCTCCTCCTCGGACGAGGAGAGGCGAGAAGGAACGGAGGACCAATGTGCAGCGTGGTAAGTTTCCATGATTTAATGAACATGAAAACAAATATACAATTACAAAATAACAAAAGCACTAACCGTAACAGTCCCGTGTGGCACAAACACTGACACAGAAAACAACCACCCACAAATCCCCAACACAAAACAAGCCACCTATATATGATTCTCAATCAGGGACAACGATTGACAGCTGCCTCTGATTGAGAACCATATATAGGTGGCTTGCTTTGTGTTGGGGATTTGTGGGTGGTTGTTTTCTGTGTCAGTGTTTGTGCCACACGGGACTGTTACGGTTAGTGCTTTTGTTATTTTGTAATTGTATATTTGTTTTCATGTTCATTAAATCATGGAAACTTACCACGCTGCACATTGGTCCTCCGTTCCTTCTCGCCTCTCCTCGTCCGAGGAGGAGGA
Organism: Salvelinus namaycush; assembly: GCF_016432855.1. Lineage (NCBI taxonomy): Eukaryota > Metazoa > Chordata > Actinopteri > Salmoniformes > Salmonidae > Salvelinus > Salvelinus namaycush. The sequence goes on from NC_052314.1 coordinate 49,625,728, forward strand.
AGAGCTAGACTGCCGTTACAGAACCACCCACCTAACCCGGACCAAGCAGCGTGGCAACGGGCAGCAGCGACAGCAACAGCAGCGGCCAGCTACACAGGACTCCTGGACATGGGAGGAAATTTTGGAGGGAAAAGGACACTGGGCTCACAGAGAATATCGCCGCTCTCGGGAAGAGATGGAGGCAGCTAAAGCCCAGGAGCGGTGGTATGAGGAGGCAGTACGGAACCAGCGTTATGAAGGTACGCGGCTAGCACGGAAACCCGAGAAGAAATCCCAAAAATTTCTTGGGGGGGGGCTAAAGGGTAGTGTGGCGAAGGCAGGTAGGAAACCTGCGCCCACTTCCCATGCTTACCGTGGAGAGCGGGAGTACGGGCAGACACCGTGTTATGCGGAAGAGCGCACGGTGTCTCCTATACGTGTGCATAGCCCGGTGCGGGTTATTCCACCTCCCCGCACTGGCCGGGCTAGATTGAGCATTGAGCCAAGTGCCATGAAGCCGGCTCAACATATCTGGCCTCCAGTACGTCTCCTCGGGCCGGTGTACATGGCACCAGCCTTACGCATGGTGTCCCCGGTTCGCCAACACAGCCCAGTGCGGGTTATTCCACCTCCCCGCACTGGACGGGCTACGGGGAGCATTCAACCAGGTAAGGTTGGGCAGGCTCGGTGCTCAAGGGAGCCAGTACGCCTGCACGGTCCGGTATATCCGGCGCCACCTTCCCGCCCCAGCCCAGTACCACCAGTGCCTACACCACGCACCAGGCTTCCAGTGCGTCTCCAGAGCCCTGTTCCTCCTCCACGCACTCTCCCTGTGGTGCGTGTCTCCAGCCCAGTACCTCCAGTTCCGGCACCACGCACCAAGCCTCCTGTGCGTATCCAGAGCCCTGTACGCACTGTTCCTTCTCCCCGCACTCGCCCTGAGGTGCGTGCCCTCAGCCCGGTACCACCAGTGCCGGTACCACGCACCAGGCCTATAGTGCGCATCGAGAGTCCAGTGTGCCCTGTTCCTGCTCCCCGCACTAGCTTTGAGGTGCGTGTCTCTAGTCCTGTACCACCAGTTCCGGCACCACGCACCAGGCCTACTGTGTGCCTCAGCAGGTCAGAGTCGGCCGTCTGCCCAACGCCGCCTGCACTGCTCGTCTGCCTAGTGCCGTCTGAGCTGCCTGCCTGCCCAGCGCCGTCTGAGCCATCCGTCTGCCCAGCGCCGTCTGAGCCATCCGTCTGCCCAGCGCCGTCTGAGCCATCCGTCTGCCCAGCGCCGTCTGAGCCATCCGTCTGCCCAGCGCCATCTGAGCCATCCGTCTGCCCAGCGCCATCTGAGCCATCCGTCTGCCCAGCGCCATCTGAGCTATCCGTCTGCCCAGCGCCATCTGAGCCATCCGTCTGTCCCGAGCCTTCAGAGCCGTCCGTCTGTCCCGAGCCTTCAGAGCCGCCCGTCTGTCCCGAGCCATTAGAGCCGTCCGTCAGTCAGGAGCTGCCAGAGCCGCCAGCCAGTCAGGAGCCGCCAGAGCCGCCAGCCAGTCAGGAGCCGCCAGAGCCGCCAGCCAGTCAGGAGCCGCCAGAACCGCCAGCCAGTCAGGAGCCGCCAGCCAGTCAGGAGCTGCCAGAGCCGCCAGCCAGTCAGGAGCTGCCAGAGCCGCCAGCCAGTCATGAGCTGCTCTCCAGTCATGAGCTGCCTTCCAGTCATGAGCTGCCCTACAGTCATGAGCTGCCTTCCAGTCATGAGCTGCCTTCCAGTCATGAGCTGCCCTCCAGTCATGAGCTGCCCTCCAGTCATGAGCTGCCCTCCAGTCATGAGCTGCCCGCCAGTCATGAGCTGCCCGCCAGTCATGAGCTGCCCGCCAGTCATGAGCTGCCCTCCAGTCATGAGCTGCCCTCCAGTCATGAGCTGCCCTCCAGTCATGAGCTGCCCTCCAGTCATGAGCTGCCCTTCAGTCATGAGCTGCCCTTCAGTCATGAGCTGCCATTAGTCCGGAGCTGCCCTTCAGTCCAGAGCTGCCTCTCTGTCCGGAGCTGCCCTTCAGTCCGGAGTTGCCCCTCTGTCCTGAGCTACCTCTCTGTCCTGAGCTACCTCTCTGTCCTGAGCTACCTCTCTGTCCTGAGCTGTGTCCTCTATCTAGGGGGAACCGTTGTGAAGGTTCCTAGACCAGGGTCGGGGGCGAGGGTCGCCACTCAAAGGACGCTAAGGAGGGGGACAAAGACAATGGTGGAGTGGTGTCCTCGTCCTGCGCCGGAGCCGCCACCGCGGACAGATGCCCACCCAGACCCTCCCCTTGAGATTTAGGGGTGCGTTCGGAGTCCGCACCTCAGGAGGGGGGTACTGTCACGTCCTGACCATAGTTATTATGTGTGTTGCTTGTTTTAGTGTTGGTCAGGACGTGAGCTGGGTGGGCATTCTATGTTGTGTGTCTAGTTTGTCTGTTTCTGTGTTCAGCCTAATATGGTTCTCAATCAGAGGCAGCTGTCAATCGTTGTCCCTGATTGAGAATCATATATAGGTGGCTTGTTTTGTGTTGGGGATTGTGGGTGGTTGTCTTCTGTCTTTGTGTTCTGCACCAGATAGGACTGTTTTCGGTTTTCACATTTATTGTTTTGTTGTTTGTAGTGTTCTTATATTCTTTATTAAATCATGTTGAACACTAGCCGCGCTGCGTGTTGGTCCTCTCCTTCATCCCAGGAAGAAAACCGTTACAGCGTCGGTATTGTTGCTAAACAACCAACCCGTCTATTGGACTAACATCTTCGCAAAACATATTTTCAACCATGTTGCATGTGTTCGTAATGAGAATAAAACCATGGGCAGCTCAAAATGATCATTACTTGAGTTGTAGCTTGTAGTACAGCTTAGGAAACAAGAAGACAACAGAGTAGCAGAAATGATCATACCACATAATGCAGTGCGTGGGCACTGTGCACCAGGTGTAATATTACCTTATTTTACAGCCACACATTCTGGATCTTTTCCCCAAGTTTATTAACACCCATCTGCTCATCAGGCGGGCGGGTGGGGAAGGCGGAGGTGGAAACACATTCAGCCTCCTCCTTTAATCAGCGCCGTTACCAAAGACTCTCGTTTCTTGAAAGACACTGAAGGCAATTAGTTTTAAAAAGCATAACTTGACATTTCACTCCCCTCCCCTTCATGAACCGGTGAATTGCTGACATTTGAGTCGGACTCAGGTGGCTGAAGACTGTAATTTTGCCCCGAAAGGGGGGGGGGGTCTCGGTCTCGTGGTGTGTCCGGTTTGGCGGGTGAGGGTGGAGGTGGGTCCAGCCCAGACGCCAACCCAACCAGGAATGCCTCTCTCCGGCACTGCTGAGCGAGCAGTGGGTCAAAGTTCAGAGGTCAAGGCTGGTCCCTGCCTGGCAGAGCCTTGATGGAGTAATTGGGCAAAGAGTTGCAAGCGTTAAAGTCAGGCCCTGAAACACAGTCAAATGATATAATGACTTTAATGAGATAAAGAGGTAGTGCTTGAGAGAGTTGAGAGACGGCAAAGAGCACCGATATTGTGTGACCGAGTTATATACGGTATAGGTAGGAGTACGTTGTCCACATTAGGAAAGTCACATGGCTGACACAGCTTCTATGGACATGTGATGCTGTCCTAATTTGGACACAGTGTTGACTCGTGGTAGTTAGTCAATTAGCCCACAGTGTACAATGTGTGTTTCAATACCAAACACCTTGCGCTCTATTTTAACAACTTAGTCCTGCAGTTATTCAAGACCGACACTGTCTGTACCACCAACACAGTCTTTTTCCTGCATTTGAAATCGAGCACAACACCAAACTTTAAGGTAGTTTACAAGTCATTCTTCCGTCCAAGACTTGAGCAAAGCCTGCTTTTCTTTGCGTCGGCAGCAACAATAGCAAATGTGTCAACAGTAGTCATACCCCAAACAACAACTCCGTCCCCCTCGTCTTAGATTTATAGCAGGCTCTGATTTTGATATTAGTGGAAGTGCTGACGGTAGGTATTTGCAGGGGTTAAGGTGCTTCGCAGCACAAGCGCCACATATACATAACAGCCTAATAGTGATGGATCTCCTGGCTCGACAGCAAAAGGCAATACATTTTCCACTGACAGCTGTCCATCAGGCCGGGGAGACCCCTGCAATCAATTTCACTCCCCCAAAGACAGGGAGCCCTCTTGGGGAAAGAGATGCGTCGGTCAGTCCACCCCTCCAGGAGAGTTTTTTTTTTTGCCGAAGATGCTTGGAAGGGGAGAAGCGTCCGCTAGCTAACTAGCCATCTGTTTGACCGACCATTGCACAACTTCTGTAACGGCTGCAGCAGCAGCCCTCGTAATGAGACGACACACTTGTTTGTGTTTTCATCCAAATGAATGGGAATATTAACTGTGGCAGTGACCTTGGAAGTTACAATGAAGATTGATTGGTTGAAAAGGAACATCCAATCTAGACACACGTTTCCCCCCCCCGTCACACTCTCTTTCTCTCTATCTCTCTTTTTTCTCTCTTTCCCTCTCTCCCTTCCTTGATAATAAATTGATATGACAGGAACATTATTGGCGAGACTTAGACAATACTGTGAATGTGTCAAAACTGAAAACTCCCGCCGCCTCCTCTCAGGCGCAGTTATATGAGTTTTCACTCAGAAAGGAACGTTTACGACACGACAGCATGCAGTTTGTCATAATTAGCAAGTCAAACTCGGATATTGTAATCTGTGTAACACAAGGAGTCTTCAAGCTGTTGTCATACTGTTTCATGTTAAAAGGTGTGCAAATATACAGTAATTAGACCGTTTCTTCCTTTATAATATATGCCATTTAGCAGATGCTTTTATCAAAAGAGACTTACAGTTACAGTATATATGCATACATTTTGTATAGGTGGCCCCAGTGGGGATGTTTCATCATTTTCAAGTTTTGGGTACCACAGATTACACATGTTTGGTGTTATGACCCATGAAGCAGTATTTTCAGCATCTCTGTCCTCGCTGCAATATTTGGTGACAATTTACATTTAACTATCATAAAGTACACTTTCCACACGTATAAGCATATCATAAACATAGCATACTAGGCAATTACAAACCACCCATCTCGGTATCTGCGTTGATAGTGTTTTTACGGATAACCTTTATTGGATATGGCTATATCGCGAAGGATTATTGTTATTCCACAATGGAAGTAAACAGCGACAGGGATGAGATTGAATTGGATTTTTGATTATTTAATTAGGGACCCGGGTCATGCTTTCCAATCGTCTTGAGCGTTAGCCGCCGCAAGGTACTCGAGGGTCTCTGTGTCTCTCTCTCTCTCTCTCTCTCTCTCTCTCTCTCTCTGTCTCTCTCTCTCTGTCTCTCTCTCTCTGTCTCTCTCTCTGTCTGTTCTTGGAGACATGTTTCTGGACTTCCTCCCCCCCCCCCCCACCACCTCACTGATGCGATGCGCCAGCGCTTGAGTGCGCTTCACTGTGATCCTCTCAAGAGTGCTCGAGGGATTCAATCAATTCCCTAAGTGTCCCGATGCCATCTCCATGGTTATGTCCCAAGTAGCACCCTATTCCTTATATAGTGCACTACAGTACCTTTAACCAGGACCCTGTAGGCCCTGGTCAAAAGAAGTGCACTATGTAGGAAATGGGGTGCCATTTGGGATGCATTCCATCTCATGTACTGGGGGAGAGAGTCTTGCTACTGTACTCCTTGTACTAGGCCCACATCAGCCACTTGAGGATTGATACGTTTATGTACGATTTGGTTAGATTACGTGTGCAAGCTTGGGAGTATTTGCAGAATGTCCAATGCAGTAAGTAAGCACTAATCAGCCAATAATCAGACATAAGAGTGCATGTTCTTTTTTCATTTTTTAAGAGCGGACCTCCACTTTGTTCAGACAGTGTGGAATTAGATGGGTTAGCAGGCCAGGAGGAGGGAAAGAAAGTGAGGTTTGAACCTTAAACCTTTGGGGCTGTAATATGTCCTTGCTGTAGGGAATGTTACCACTTAACCATACGGGCACACTCCTAGTGGAAGTTTCCCCTAGGTACAGATCTAGGATAATCTTCCCCTCCCACAATCTTGACCTTAACCATTAGTGGGGGAATTGCAAACTGACTCAAGATCAGTGTCCAGGGGCAAATTCACCCTACTCTTACTGGCACACAGGAGTGCGTCTTCCAATGTAAGCTATGAAGGCACAGTTTAGACCTCACTCATCTCTGTCATTGTTAGAATTTGGCAGAAACTCCTAGATCTATACTGGGGCATTCCTTCCTACATTTAGCTAATCAAACTTAATGAGTAAACACAGTTTTGTACGCCTTTGTTGCTCATTCATCTCACTGAAGTTAATTAAAATAACCAGGACATTCTATCCATTTCGAATACTCTATTTTGTGAAGTGGTGGAAGGAGTATTGAAATGTCCTACTCAAATAGAAGTATTGTTACAGGATATTGAAAAATTACTGGTGTAAAAATAATGACTCAAGTAAAAGTAAAAAGTAGCTCATTTAAAAAGTATCCCTTGTAAAAGTAATTGCGTTACTTTTAAAATAAAAAAGACATTGACTTTGATAATTTTGCTAAGGTTACCTGAACATTGTTACACATGATCTTTTCCATTTACTACATTGAAAAAGAAAAAGGGAAAAGGAATGTCCTGTAGGTGTAACGGTTGTCTTCCTCTTCTGATGAGGAATATGAAGGATCAGACCAAAATGCAGCGTGGTAAGTGTCCATGTTACTTTAATATAACAGAACCCGAAAAAATACAAAAATAACAAAGTGAATGACAAAGAAAACCGAAACAGTCCTGAATGGTGAAACAAACACAAAACAGGAAACAACTACCCACAAACACAGGTGGGAACAGGCTACCTAAGTATGGTTCTCAATCAGAGACAACGATTGACAGCTGCCTCTGATTGGGGACCATACTAGGCCAAACACAGAAATACAACACATAGAACAAAACATAGAATATAGAACATAGAATGCCCACCCCAACTCACGCCCTGACCAAACCAAAATAAAGACATAAAAAAGGAACTAAGGTCAGAACGTGACAGTAGGAGCTAAAAATAACAAAGGATTACTCACTCACTCCCTTTCTTGTCCCTATGACACCTTGTCAAAAGTAGTATACTATAAGATAATATGGTGCCATTTAGGATGTAGCCATATCATTTGAAGAGGATTTTTGTAGTTGGAAGAAGAACAAAAAAACAAACCAAAATACTGCTGCCTCAGTTTTGACTGCCGAGAAACACAAAAATCTATGGAAAAGATATAAAAAACATAGACATCTGAAAAACATGTCAGTCAAGCTGCCCAGAACTTGCCCTGCTAGAAGCCCTCTGCAGCCAGTGTACACCGTCAAGAATCAGCAGAGGTGTATGTTTTTAAAGGTTACGCTTGCTTCTTTCCGTGGATGTTGTTCATCACGTGGTAAGCCACTGTCTGCTCTTTTTTCCTCTGCTCTCATATCCCATAGGTGTCTGGGGGAAACATAGGCCGCGTCTCAACTGGCGCCCTGTTCCCTACAAAGTGCACAACTTAAAGTCATGGACTATGCAGGGAGCAGGGTGCCATTTGGGATGTGAGGGTACTCACCTGACAGTACATAGGGGGAAAAATGACAATGAACTACCATCTTTTCCCTTTCCACGCGAAACGACAAACTGAAGTGCATTCCTTGATAAATGCAGAGAGAAAATGTTCCCCGTCTCTTTTTCTATTCTTTTTGTTTGATAAAGTAGGCCCCGTCTGGATATTGTAGGCTGCGTCAACTAAGCAGAAATGCATTCTATATTCAACGCAGATGCAACAACGTAGTAGGTGGACATTTTTGCCTCATTCTTTACTTAGGCCCATTCGCTCCTCAGGGAGCATAGGCTATTGATTTCGCCTCTCCATCACACTCTGGATCGTCTTCTCTAGCTCCTTCCACAATAATGCCTGTTTTATGTTACCCTATTCCCTGTATAGTGCACTACTTTTGATCAGAACAGTATGAGACTTGGTGTCTGGCTCAAGAAATAGACACGGAACTAAATGATCCTTTGTGGAGAGAAAGTTCACGCAGTGCTTATAATACTGAGGCCCCTCTTACAACTAGTTACTAACGGACTAGCTCTCATAATCACACTCTAAAGATTGCTTTAGCTCATCCAAATGGAAATCAATACAATGCTGCCGTGAATGGACTTGCACGGGCCTGTACTTTATTTTCATTACTCTAGAAAAGAAAAAAAGTCTGAATGAAAACAGAATATTTTGGAGAAGTGTCCTGGATGTCGAGTGAGTTCAAACTCCTTATAGAGATGCGGTTTGGGAGATCAGAGACCTTAGCTGGTGGCCTCATTGTCTGTCAGAGAATTGCTGTTACCTTGCAATTTGACTGTTCTCTTTTGATTCACGATACCAAGATAACTGTTTTTCTGTTACCCTCACTGTTCTGCTGTTCTAATAAACTATTCACATATACACACACACACACATTTAAACACAATTTTGAAAAAGGACCGGTAGCACAATACCATCTTTATAGTTCATTATAAGCACATTTATAATGCCTTATGAGCTATGAAGTTTGTACCAAGTTTGTACCCAAGCCGCAGACATTCACTGCATACATGTAGGCACTGCTTTGTGATTGGTACCAGACCTTCTGCACCAGGATCTTATTCATCAGCGCACACTGTAGCAAAATGTTTCGCAACAGAAAATGAAAACAAGCGTTTCTTATTGGACAAGTTCAGGTAGAACCTTGGCGAGACCCTGGACAACATCCTGTCGTTCTCTGCAAAACATCAAAGCAGTGACTCACTCCTGCAGGTTCATGCTCTACAACATCTGTAGAGTGCGACCTTTCCTCACACAGGAAGTGGTACTCCAGGTACTACTCCAGGCACTTGTCATCTCCAGTCTGCACTACTGTAAACTCTCTGTTTCCTGGGCTCCCCACTTATGTCATCAAACCCCTGCAACTTATCCAGAATACCGCAGCATGCCTGGTGTTCAACCTTCCCAAGTTCTTCCCATGTCACCTCACTCCTCCGCACACTCCGCTGGCTTCAAGTCGAACTCCACATCATCTTTATGACCGTGGGTGCTTGCCTACAGAGCAGCAAGAGGAACTTTCCCCCCACTACGTTGAGGAAAAATGTCCTTGCTACGATTGTGATGTGTTGTCTCACCTAGCTATTTTAAGACGAATGCACTAATTTAATTCACTCTGGATGAAAGCATCTGCTAAATGACAACAATTTTATAATAAAAATACAAATTGTCCCTTCCCATTTCGGCCCATTGACTTCCGTCAGGTTCCAAGATAATATGACCCTGCTTTCTCACTACTGTCAATTTGATCAACCTAACTGCATCACACGGTCCAATCCAGGTGACCTAGAGTAATTAGCGTGAATTATTTTATCCACTCTATAAATACGTATATATAAAACCTAATCCCCCGTAGCAAGTCCCCAGAGAGTCACCTACGTGACTGAAGTACATCCACAGGGAAACTAATGTTCTGGGTTGACCTGACCGTGCCATTGATGTTATGTTAGGTTGTTAAATGATGTGATGTTAGTATTAGGTTGTAATTACGTCGTACTATGTTCTGGTGTTAGTCCACAGGGAACACATTGGGCTGGGTTGACCTGATCATAGCAGTGCTCGTATGTTAGGTTGTTAGGTTAGGTTAAACTAGTAGCACTAAGTTTAAATCATGTCCTAATGATAAGGATTGTGATGATTGTTCAGCAACACCACCTCTATGTCTGCATGCTTTCTTGTCCGACGTATTAAAATACTATCTCAGTTGTTAGAATATGGCTCATACAACAGCATAGAGAAGACTATGATAATGTATTTTTTCTTACAACCCAACCCCCCGAGACACACCCCTAGGGGTTAGACGTACAGGGTCAGCTGTTGTAAAGCACCCGTGGAACAGTTTAGTGGGGTTTAGTGCCTTACTCAAATCAAATCAAATCAAATGTATTTATATAGCCCTTCGTACATCAGCTGATATCTCAAAGTGCTGTACAGAAACCCAGCCTAAAACCCCAAACAGCAAGCAATGCTGGTGTAGAAGCACGGTGGCTAGGAAAAACTCCCTAGAAATGGTCAAAACCTAGGAAGAAACCTAGAGAGGAACCAGGCTATGAGGGGTGGCCAGTCCTCTTCTGGCTGTGCCGGGTGGAGATTATAACTTATAACAGAACATGGCCAAGATGTTCAAATGTTCATAAATGACCAGCATGGTCAAATAATAATAATCACAGTAGTTGTCGAGGGTGCAGCAAGTCAGCACCTCAGGAGTAAATGTCAGTTGGCTTTTCATAGCTGATCATTATGAGTATCTCTACCACTCCTGCGGTCTCTAGAGAGTTGAAAACAGCAGGTCTGGGACAGGTAGCACGTCCGGTGAACAGGTCAGGGTTCCATAGCCGCAGGCAGAACAGTTGAAACTGGAGCAGCAGCACGGCCAGGTGGACTGGGGACAGCAAGGAGTCATCATGCCAGTAGTCCTGAGGCATGGTCCTAGGGCTTAGGTCCTCCGAGAGAGAGAAAGAAAGAGAATTAGAAAGAGCATACTTAAATTCACACAGGACACCGGATAAGACAGGAGAAGTACTCCAGATATAACAAACTTACCCTAGCCCCCCGACACATAAACTACTGCAGCATAAATACTGGAGGCTGAGACACGAGGGGTCAGGAGACACTGTGGCCCCATCCAATGATACCCCCGGACAGGGCCAAACAGGAAGGATATAACGCCACCCACTTTGCCAAAGCACAGCCCCCACACCACTAGAGGGATATCTTCAACCACCAACTTACCATCCTGAGACAAGGCCGAGTATAGCCCACAAAGATCTCCGCCACGGCACAACCCAACGGGGGGCGCCAACCCAGACAGGAAGATCACGTCAGTGACTCAACCCACTCAAGTGACGCACCCCTCCTAGGGACGGCATGAAAGAGCACCAGTAAGCCAGTGACTCAGCCCCTGTAATAGGGTTAGAGGCAGAGAATCCCAGTGGAGAGAGGGGAACCGGCCAGGCAGAGACAGCAAGGGCGGTTCGTTGCTCCAGAGCCTTTCCATTCACCTTCACACTCCTGGGCCAGACTACACTCAATCATATGACCCACTGAAGAGATGAGTCTTCAGTAAAGACTTAAAAGTTGAGACCGAGTCTGCGTCTCTCACATGGGTAGGCAGACCATTCCATAAAAATGGAGATCTATAGGAGAAAGCCCTGCCTCCAGCTGTTTGCTTAGAAATTCTAGGGACAATTAGGAAGCCCTGCATCTTGTGACCGTAGCGTACGTGTAGGTATGTACGGCAGGACCAAATCGGAAAGATAGGTAGGAGCAAGCCCATGTAATGCTTTGTAGGTTAGCAGGAAAACCTTGAAATCAGCCCTTGCCTTAACAGGAAGCCAGTGTAGGGAGACTAGCACTGGAGTAATATGATAAAAAAATGTTGGTTCTAGTCAGGATTCTAGCAGCCGTATTTAGCACTAACTGAAGTTTATTTAGTGCTTTATCCGGGTAGCCGGAAAGTAGAGCATTGCAGTAGTTTAACCTGTCTAGCCCCAGCGTTCCGCTAGCGGAACTCCTCCCACATTCCACTGAAAAGGCAGAGCGCGAAATTCAAAAAATATTTTTTAGAAATATTTAACTTTCACACATTAACAAGTCCAATACAGCAAATGAAAGATACACATCTTGTGAATCCAGTCAACATGTCCGATTTTTTAAATGTTTTACAGCGAAAACAGCACGTATATTTATGTTAGCTCACCACCAAATACAAAGAAGGACAGACATTTTTCACAGCACAGGTAGCATGCACAAAGCCAACCTAACTAACCAAGAACCAACCAAACTAACCAAGAAACAACTTCATCAGATGACAGTCTTATAACATGTTACACAATAAATCTATGTTTTGTTCGAAAAATGTGCATATTTGAGGTATAAATCAGTTTTACATTGCAGCTACCATCACAGCTACCGTCAAAAATAGCACCGAAGCAGCCAGAGTAAATATAGAGACCAACGTGGAATACCTAAATACTCATCATAAAACATTTCTGAAAAATGCATCATGTACAGAAATGAAAGACAAGCATCTTGTGAATCCAGCCAATATTTCAGATTTTTTAAGTGTTTTACAGCGAAAACACAATATAGCATTATATTAGCTTACTACAATAGCCTACACACAACCGCATTCATTCATCAAGGCACGTTAGCGATAGCAATAGGCACGTTAGCGTTAGCGAATAAACCAGCAAAAGATATCAATTTTCACTAACCTTCATAAACCTTCCTCAGATGACAGTCCTATAACATCAGGTTATACATACACTTATGTTTTGTTCGAAAATGTGCATATTTAGAGCTGAAATCAGTGGTTATCCATTATGCTAACGTAGCTTCTATTTCCCAGAATGTGCGGATATTTCTATTAGACTCTCACCTATTCTGACCAAATAGCAATTCATAAACATTACAAAAAAATACATGTTGTATTGGAAATGATAGTAACACTAGTTCTTAATGCAATCGCAGTGTTAGAATTGTAAAAATATCTTCATTACGACATAAGGCTTATGTTATAGCAAGAGAGTGGCCAAAACCGGGGCGCAAAACTACTAGTATACAGTTCGACAGATATATGAAATAGCATCATAAAATGTTTCTTACTTTTGCTGATCTTCCATCAGAATGTTGGACAAGGGGTCCTTTGTCCAGAACAGTCGTTGTTTGGATTTAGAACATCGTTTTTCCCTCTTCAATTAGCCAGCACACTGGCCAAGTGGCTCGAAGCTCTCCTTTCTGAACAAAGGCACACAACGCAACACGCCTAACGTCCCGAATAAATTTCAAAAATCTAATAAAACTATATTGAAAAAACATACTTTACGATGATATGGTCACATGTATCAAATAAAATCAAAGCCGGAGATAGTAATCGGCTATAACGACAGCTATTCCGATGGCAAATCCAGAACCAACTTCGCGCCTTCCTGAAAACATAAAATGGGGGACACGTCATTCCAAGAGGACGTATTCCATCTCAGACCAAGATAATCACTCCATTTCTTCTCTCACTGCATCTTGACATCCTGGGGAAGGTGTATGACGTGCATGTATACTCATACGTGTCATGCCCATTTATAGGCAGGCCCTTGAACAGAGCATAATTTTCAGACTTTCCACTTCCTGGTCAGAAAGTGTGCTGCCAAATGAGTTCTGTTTTACTCACAGACAAAATTCAAACGGTTTTAGAAACTAGAGAGTGTTTTCTATCCAATAGTAATAATAATATGCATATTGTACGAGCAAGAATAGAGTACGAGGCCGTTTAAATTGGGCACGTTTTTTCCCCAAAGTGTAAATAGCGCCCTCTATCCTCATCAGGCTAACCTAGAAGTAACAAAAGCATGGATTATTTTTTCTGCATAATTTTTGGACAGAAAGATTCAGAATTTTGCAATGTTACGTAGATGGAAAAAAGCTGTCCTTGAAACAGTCTTGATATGTTCGTCAAAAGAGAGATCAGGGTCCAGAGTAACACCGAGGTCCATCACAGTTTTATTTGAGACGACTTTACAACCATCAAGATTAATTGTCAGATTCAACAGAAGATGTCTTTGTTTCTTGGGACCTAGAACAAGCATCTCTGTTTTGTCCGAGTTTAAAAGTAGAAAGTTTTCAGCCATCCACTTCCTTATGTCTGAAACACAGGCTTCTAGCGAGGGCAATTTTGGGGCTTCACCATGTTTCATTGAAATGTACAGCGGTGTGTCATCCACATAGCAGTGAAAGTTAACATTATCTTTCGAATGACATCCCCAAGAGGTAAAATATATAGTGAAAACAATAGTGGTCCTAAAACGGAACCTTGAGGAACACCGAAACAAACTGATATCTTTCTGACAGATAAGATCTAAACCAGGCCAGAACTTGTCCGTGTAGACCAATTTGGGTTTCCAATCTCTCCAAAAGAATGTGGTGATCGATGGTATCAAAGGCAGCACTAAGGTCTAGGAGCACGAGAACAGATGCAGAGCCTCGGTCTGACTCCATTAAAAGGTCATTTACCACCTTCACAAGTGCAGTCTCAGTGCTATGATAGGGTCTAAAACCAGACTGAAGCATTTCGTATACATTGTTTGTCTTCAGGAAGGCAGTGAGTTGCTGCGCAACAGCTTTTTCTAAAATATTTGAGAGGAATGGAAGATTCGATAGAGGCCGATAGTTTTTTATATTTTCTGGGTCAAGGTTTGGCTTTTTCAAGAGAGGCTTTATTACTGCCACTTTTAGTGAGTTTGGTACACATCCAGTGGATAGAGAGACGTTTATTATGTTCAACATAGGAGGGCCAAGCACAAGAAGCAGCTCTTTCAGTAGTTTAGTTGGAATAGGTTCCAGTATGCAACTTGAAGGTTTAGAGGCCATGATTATTTTCATCATTGTGTCAAGAGATATAGTACTAAAACACTTAAGTGTCTCTCTTGATCCTAGGTCCTGGCAGAGTTGTACAGACTCAGGACAGCTGAGCTTTGGAGGAATACGCAGATTTAAAGAGGAGTCCGTAATTTGCTTTCTAATGATCATGATCTTTTCCTCAAAGAAGTTCATGAATTTATTACTGCTGAAGTGAAAGCCATCTTCACTTGGGGAATGCTGCTTTTTAGTTAGCTTTGCGACAGTATCGAAAATCAAGGGCAAAACGGCAGAAGATTGCATCCGGGCTACTGATTTGGAAGCTGTTTTGGAACAAAATAAGCTATTCTATAGTTTTCAGTTACAAATCGCACCATGGATTGTATAACCCATTAGGGTATATTTTGAAGCCAAACAAACCAAAATCATCTGACCTTGTTGAGATCAATCAGAACACTCACAATCACCAAGTGACCCTCCTCGACTCCCAGGACAGAACTGTTGATGAGGATCTCTTTGTGTGTCATACTGGCCAGATCACTCACCTCTCGTGTCCTGATTATTAGGCCATCTATGATAACCAGAGATCAAAAGCTAAGCCCGGACCGGCCCAGTTTAAAAGAACACTCCTTTGAGCTCTTCCAAACCAAGATCAAAGACCACCGCAAAGGGATTCTGACGAGACGTTTTTGTAGCACAGCAGCGGTGACAATGAGAACAAAACAAAGCACTATTTCAATCACTCTCTCCCGAAAATTGGATTGCAAAATTAGACAGCCTACATTGAGGGAGTTCACCGTTCTTCCCATTGTCAGCGTGTTATCGTCTGATCTTCCTTTACAGAGAGAGAGAGAACTTTGACAGAGGGAAAGCAATTATGTATTAAGCACATATCATTTTTTAATTGGGCCTCTGTTTGTATGGCTTTAAGACGAGGAGCTTATAGCACAATCGGAAAGCAAGGAATTGTTTTTATTCCATCAGGAATTAGATATTGTGTGTGGACGGACCTAGGAAATATCAAATATATATGGAATGTAATTATCGTTGAAAAATTATCATTTTTTATGTCAGTGTTTTATCTAAAGCAGACAAACGACAACATTTGTTTACTTTATTTTTGCCAGTGAAAACAATACATATCTGATGCTTTAGAGTATATACCGCAGCTATAGACATGGAAGGTGTTTGATTATGTCGAAGGAGAGAAGAAAAAAACATTTGTCGTAAAAACTTGTGAAATGTGTCTGACGTTATTTAATCTTCGCAACAGAGTTCATGGACATAGCACCAACCGTGTTATACCTGCCGTTTGTTCTTCAACAGAGTAAAAATGTCATGTGCATCCCTGTGGATGTAATGTATAACATCGTAAAAACATTTGAAAACATTGTAGTAACATTGTAAATAAGCAGCAACTTTTTAGTATTATATTTTTTTCAGCAACTTTCCAACACTCTCCAAGGCCTCTTGTTGTTTTTCCCACCTGTGTTTCCTCTTGAACAGGGTGCTTACTCAGTCATTTTTTATTTATTGTTGTGGGTGTTGACAGAATACACAAAAAAAATGATTCTCACCCAGCCTCGGCTGTGGCTCTGACCTTGGCTTGCTTCACCATAGCCTTTAGTGCGAAAGACACTAACCTATAACTTCTCTTCTCCTCCTCCTCCTCTATCATTCCTTTCCTTCTGTTTCCTGAATTCACCACTCGGGTTGGAAATCATGCACACTGTAACACCATGACAAATTCCCTCTCTTTCTCTTGCCCTCTCTTCAAATGTTATAACGTTGATAAATTGCCAAAAAACACAAGTGATGTAATATACATGCACAGGCGCATGTTGAGTAACTGTAACAGACAATAGAGTTGATATGCAGCACACGACTCCATGTTAAAAGGATTATGATATGCACCGCAGAGCTCTGAACACGTGTGGCAGAAAACTGAATTAGAACAAAAAGCATATCATGCCCAGCCCTCTTAACTATTGTGTGTGAACACAGAGAAACCTAACATGATTTCTATATCATGTTAGGTTTGGGATTACTGCATGCAAATCTATGCACACAAACATGTGTAGGTCTAGCACAAATCTAGCATTCGTTCATTCACTCCCTGTGTGAACATTGTGCGTCTCTGAGATGTATGCTGAATGCTTTGACTTTGAGTATTACCTTGTAGAGCATTCTATATTTTTCTCATTCTGTCTTTATGATGCCTTTATTCCATTGCATGTAGCGACCTTTGTTATATTATGCGGTATGCATGTCTACATTTGTATGCACATTTTCAGTCACGTTGTTAACTAGTGTATTGAGTCATACTGTCAACATTACTGACACTGACACACGCATTTCGCTACACCGCAATAACATCTGCTAAACACGTGTACATGACCAATAGAATTCGATTTCGAGAATAGCGGTGGCAGACAAATGCTAATGGGTAGAGTTGAAGTCAGAAGTATACATACATCTTGGCCAAATACATTTAAACTCCGTTTTTCACAATTCCTGACATTTAATCATAGTAAAAATTCCCTGTCTTAGGTCAGTTAGGATCACCACTTTATTTTAAGAATGTGAAATGTCAGAATAATAGTGGAGAGAATGATTTATTTCAGCTTTTATTTCTTTCATCACATTCCCAGTGGGTCAGAAGTTTACATACACTCAATTAGTATTTGGTAGCATTCCCTTTAAATTGTTTCATTTGGGTCAAACGTTTTGGGTAGCTTTCCACAATAAGTTGGGTGAATTTTGGCCATATTCTCCTGACGGAGCTGGTGTAACTGAGTCAGGTTTGTAGGCCTTCTTGCTCGCACACGCTTTTTCAGTTCTGCCTACAAATGTTCTATAGGATTGAGGTCAGGGCTTTGTGATGGCCACTCCAATACCTTGACTTTGTTGTCCTTAAGCCATTTTGCCACAACTTTGGAAGTGTGCTTAGGGTCATTGTTCATTTGGAAGACCCATTTGCGATCAAGCTTTAACTTCCTGACTGATGTCTTGAGATGTTGCTTCAATATATCCACATACGTTTCCATCCCCATGATGCCATCTATTGTGTGAAGTGCACCAGTCACTCCTGCAGCAAAGCACCCCCACAACATGATGCTGCCACCCCCGTGCTTCACGGTTGGGATGGTGTTCTTCGGCTTGCAAGCATCCCCCTTTTTCCTCCAAACATAACAATGGTCATTATGGCCAAACAGTTCTATTTTTGTTTCATCAGACCAGAGGATATTTCTCCAAAGAGTATGATCTTTGTCCCCATGTGCAGTTGCAAAACGTAGTCTGGCTTTTTCATGGCGGTTTTGGAGCAGTGGCTTCTTCAGTGGCTTGCTGAGCGGCCTTTCAGGTTATGTCGATATACGACTCGTTTTACTGTGGATATAGATACTTTTGTACCTGTTTCCTCCAGCATCTTCACAAGGTCCTTTGCTGTTGTTCTGGCATCTCCTTCCTGAGCAGTATGACGGCTGCGTGGTCCCATGGTGTTTATACTTGCGTACTGTTGTTTGTACAGATGAATGTGGTACCTTCAGGCATTTGGAAATTGCTCCCAAGGATGAACCAGAATTGTGGAGGTCTACCATTTTTCTCTGAGGTCTTGGCTGATTTCTTTTGATTTTACCATGATGTCAAGCAAAGAGGCACTGAGTTTGAAGGTAGGCCTTGAAATACATCCACAGGTATACCTCCAATTGACTGATTGATGGGGTGATGGGGTCTAAAACCAGACCGAAGCATTTCGTATACATTGTTTGTCTTCAGGAAGGCAGTGAGTTGCTGCGCAACAGCTTTTTCAAAATTTTTTGAGAGGAATGGAAGATTCGATATAGGCCGATAGTTTTTTTATATTTTCCGGGTCAAGGTTTGGCTTTTTCAAGAGAGGCTTTATTACTGCCACTTTTAGTGAATTTGGTACACATCCGGTGGATAGAGAGCCGTTTATTATGTTCAACATAGGAGGGCCAAGCACATGAAGCAGCTCTTTCAGTAGTTTAGTTGGAATAGGATCCAGTATGCAGCTTGAAGGTTTAGAGGCCATGATTATTTTCATCATTGTGTCAAGAGATATAGTACTAAAACACTTAAGTGTCTCTCCCGATCCCAGGCCCTGGCAGAGCTGTGCAGATCCAGGACAGCTAAGCCCTGGAGGAATACGCAGATTTAAAGAGGAGTCCGTAATTTGCTTTCTAATGATCATGATCTTTTCCTCAAAGAAGTTCATGAATTTATTACTGCTGAAGTGAAAGCCATCCTCTCTTGGGGAATGCTGCTTTTTAGTTAGCTTTGCAACAGTATCAAAAAGAAATTTTGGATTGTTCTTATTTTCCTCAATTAAGTTGGAAAAGTAGGATGATCGAGCAGCAGTGAGGGCTCTTCGATACTGCACGGTACTGTCTTTCCAAGCTAGTCGGAAGACTTCCAGTTTGGTGTGGCGCCATTTCCGTTCCAATTTTCTGGAAGCTTGCTTCAGAGCTCGGGTATTTTCTGTATACCATGGAGCTAGTTTCTTATGACAAATGTTTTTCGTTTTTAGGGGTGCAACTGCATCTAGGGTATTGCGCAAGGTTAAATTGAGTTCCTCAGTTAGGTGGTTAACTGATTTTTGTCCTCTGACGTCCTTGGGTAGGCAGAAGGAGTCTGGAAGGGCATCAAGGAATTTTGTGTTGTCTGAGAATTTATAGCACGACTTTTGATGCTCCTTGGTTGGGGTCTGAGCAGATTATTTGTTGCGATTGCAAACATAATAAAATGGTGGTCCGATAGTCCAGGATTATGAGGAAAAACATTAAGATCTACAACATTTATTCCATGGGACAAAACTAGGTCCAGAGTATGACTGTGGCAGTGAGTAGGTCCAGAGACATGTTGGACAAAACCCACTGAGTCGATGATGGCTCCGAAAGCCTTTTGGAGTGGGTCTGTGGACTTCTCCATATGAATATTAAAATCACCAAAAATTAGAATATGATCTGCTATGACTACAAGGTCCGATAGGAATTCAGGGAACTCAGAGAGGAACGCTGTATATGGCCCAGGAGGCCTGTAAACAGTAGCTATAAAAAGTGATTGAGTAGGCTGCATAGATTTCATGACTAGAAGCTCAAAAGACGAAAACGTCATTTTTTTTTTGTAAATTGAAATTTGCTATCGTAAATGTTAGCAACACCTCCGCCTTTGCGGGATGCACGGGGGATATGGTCACTAGTGTAACCAGGAGGTGAGGCCTCATTTAACACAGTAAATTCATCAGGCTTAAGCCATGTTTCAGTCAGGCCAATCACATCAAGATTATGATCAGTGATTAGTTCATTGACTATAACTGCCTTTGAAGTGAGGGATCTAACATTAAGTAACCCTATTTTGAGATGTGAGGTATCACGATCTCTTTCAATAATGGCAGGAATGGAGGAGGTCTTTATCCTAATGAGATTGCTAAGGCGAACACCGCCATGTTTAGTTTTGCCCAACCTAGGTCGAGGCACAGACACAGTCTCAATGGGGATGGCTGAGCTGACTACACTGACTATGCTAGTGGCAGACTCCACTAAGCTGGCAGGTTGGCTAACAGCCTGCTGCCTGGCCTGCACCCTATTTCATTGTGGAGCTAGAGGAGTTAGAGCCCTGTCTATGTTGGTAGATAAGATGAGAGCACCCCTCCAGCTAGGATGGAGTCCGTCACTCCTCAGCAGGTCAGGCTTGGTCCTGTTTGTGGGTGAGTCCCAGAAAGAGGGCCAATTATCTACAAATTCTATCTTTTGGGAGGGGCAGAAAACAGTTTTCAACCAGCGATTGAGTTGTGAGACTCTGCTGTAGAGCTCGTCACTCCCCCTAACTGGGAGGGGGCCAGAGACAATTACTCGATGCCGACACATCTTTCTAGCTGATTTACACGCTGAAGCTATGTTGCGCTTGGTGACCTCTGACTGTTTCATCCTAACATCGTTGGTGCCGACGTGGATAACAATATCTCTATACTCTCTACACTCGCCAGTTTTAGCTTTAGCCAGCACCATCTTCAGATTAGCCTTAACGTCGGTAGCCCTGCCCCCTGGTAAACAGTGTATGATCGCTGGGTGATTCGTTTTAAGTCTAATACTGCGGGTAATGGAGTCGCCAATGACTAGGGTTTTCAATTTGTCAGAGCTAATGGTGGGAGCCTTCGGCGTCTCAGACCCCGTAACGGGAGGAGTAGAGACAAGAGAAGACTCGGCCTCAGACTCCGACTCGCTACTTAATGGGGAAAACCGGTTGAAAGTTTCTGTCGGCTGAATGAGCGACACCAGTTGAGCATTCCTACAGCATTTCCCTCCAGAAGCCATGAGAAAGTTGTCCGGCTGCGGGGACTGTGCGGGGGGATTTATACTAACGTTACTATCTGTACTTACTGGTGGCACAGACGCTGTTTCATCCTTTCCTATACTGAAATTACCCTTGCCTAACGATTGCGTCTGAAGCTGGGCTTGCAGCACAGCTATCCTCGCCATAAGGCGATCGTTCTCCTGTATATTATGAGTACAGTGACTGCAATTAGAAGACATCATGTTAATGTTACTACTTAGCTTCGGCTGTTGAAAGTGCTGACGAACCATGTCCAGATAAAGCGTCCGGAGTGAAAAAGTTGAATGAGGGAAAAAAGTTGTGATGGAAAAACTAAAAATATAAACGGTAATTAAAAAGAAAAAAAAACAAACGTAAAGTTGTCAGCTAGTAAAGTAAGGTTGGCAACAAAACGCACAGCAACACGTCTGTTATAGCCTTCATTAGTGAGAAAATAAATAAGAATAAACAATAGCCTACAGTATGATGCTATTGAATGTTCATGACCTCTATATCAACTATGTGAATGTTCATATTTCCAGCCAATCTGAGTACGATCTGGCATGGCCATATCAACTCGTCTCTGTGGTCTAAATCTTACTAGGGTTGTGTCCCAAATGGCACCGCATTCCCTATATAGTGCACTACTCACAAGGTTATCTATCAAGGTCCATCAGTCGCATGTTTATTCTAGAGAACAGGCTGTGCATGCTGTTTAAATGATGACCGTGGCACAGCAAAGTGCCCGAGCACAAGCCAAGTGCCTGTCCTCTTTAAAGAATGTGCCATTTGCAGCAGGCTAGTGTAGCTAAGTCACTTAGCCACAGGAAGTTACGCTGTCTACCAGTAGCTCCTACAGTGACAATGACTAGACTCGTCAGGCTATGGGGACAAATGGTGTTGTCACTAAGCATATGTCATGGCCCGCGATGGCATGACAAACAGAGGGACTGACAAAATAAGCTGATGATTAGACTCTCACAGTCTAATGAGGCTTGGTGAAGTATCTGTATGTTAGCTGTGTGGCTTTAGTCTGTGTACCAATGTAACAGAGGTGGTTCTGTCACCCATTCTGGTGTGATGAGTGACCTTGTCTGAGGCCTGAAGACTTTCTTTAGCTCCCCGGGCTGATGTCTAGGCTTTAGCTCAGGGGGCTCAAATCCCGGCAGGTCACAATAGCACCGTCTATGAGTAGGGGGTTATTTGTCTTAATACAAGGAGAAGGGCAACCTCTGTTGTGTCTGGAGTGTTGATAAAGAAAGATATTAAGGCAGTCCATTGCTCTCGGATGGGTGACTGAACCTTTAATTAACGCCAAGGTTGTTTATCAAGAGCAAACAAAGAGCCTCCAAGTCTGCTAGAGACAAAACTTTTCGTCCTCAAATTACATTTAAAATTTAATCAAGAGAAAAACTGTTTTTTTTCCTCCTCATCAGAAAAGGGACGGCGAAAGCCAGGATGTTTCATCTAGCCGCAAGGTATCCCACCGGACGAGAGCCTGACATCGCTTAGTTACCTCTCTCTCTCCAGCTGGCTGATGGTTAACTAAAAATCTCCTACCCCGGCAATTGACCTGGCGACTCCGTGCCGGAGTGCCAGATAAATATGCAGGTGTAAAATATAATGTACAGATTGCCTCAATTAGTGTTAATGAGTAAACAAGAGTTTTTGCCCGAGCCCCCCGGTGCATGATGACCCCCCCTCCAGCAGACACACTAGCAGGTGCACAAACTGATTACCTTGTTACCAGCTCCGCTAGGCAATCACTTCCCCAGACCTTGACTTCCAGGGCTGCAGCTCCAATGGCACCCGTAAAAGGTAGTGCACCACTTTTGACCCAGGGTCCATAGGGCTTGATTCTTTTTTTTTTTTTAATAACTCACATGACTTGTGGAATGCACATGAGATATTGATATGGGAGCACTAATGCCGGTCATATAATGTATTAAATGGCACATTGTTACATCTGTATAGTTGTTTCAAGTCCAGCGCGCTCAGGCTGTTGTTACATTAGTATCATACAAACAAATATAGCGTGGCTTTGTGTCCGTGGTTGCGACTTTACAATGCAGAAAACCGTGCGTCTGTAGCCCAAAAGTGTTGCCAACTCCTCAGTAAGGAAAGTAGCTATTGGCTGTCCTAAAAGTCGCTAGAAGCCGCTAAATGTTGTCATCACCTAATTTGCATAATTGGCCATGTGCATGTAATTGTGATGGACGCTGTAGGAGAGAGGAATAATGTCGTGGGAGAGACAAAAAGTGAGTAAAAAACACACTAAATATGTTTAGAACTACAAATGAACTTTCTTCTGTCGATTCTTGTTTTTTTTTATGTCACAATTCCAACCCTCCTCCTTTATCCGGGCTTGGGACCAGCAAAAGTGACCCAAAAGACACACTCAGATTTTTTTTAGATTTTTTTTGAGTGTCCTTAATTTGTTTTGGTTTTTAACCTTATGGTCCACTTAGGAGCCTACAACAAGTCACAGTAAAACATGAACATTTTTAACCATAACATTTTTAAAACAAATTTGTATACAATCTACATTAACAATCTAAATGGACCAAAAAGAGACAATAGAAAAAACATTCAATGGCAATGTGAGAAAATGATGGTAACTAGTCTGGCCCTAATTCAGGTAAAAAAATATTTTTTATGTTAGCCAGGGCGGGATCAGCCAGCGGCGGCTTCCCGCATGCACGATTCATTTGCAGTCTGGACGAGGATGGGTGAGCATCTCAACTTGTATACAATTTGACTAGTAATTATGTAGTCTAGTTAAAGCATATTTTGTTCGCATTTAGCACCAAATTATTATCAAAGTGTCTTCTGCAGTACCAGAGTCACTTCTAATTTGAAAATGCTTGGCCAATAGTAGGTGCAAGGGAGTATAGCACAGTATCAGTGTATAAATTCATTTTTCAATTTCTCATACTATCAGTGATGTTATTAATATAGATGGTAAACAATAGTGGAGCTAGTACCGAAGCTTGCGGGACACCTTTTTGAAGCTCTAGAAAGTCAGATTTGATACCATCTGCCCTGATGGCTTGGGTTCTTTCATGGGGATAATTATTGAAACTTAAGCAAACATCAGAGCTGAGTTCAATGATCAACAGTGTCAAAAGCTTTGGATAGGTCAATAAACATGGCAGAATTTTTTTTTCTATTATCCAAGGCATTCACAACAAGCATTATGGTGGAAGTAGTGCTATATTTAGGTCTAAAGCCAGATTGATTTATATTAAGAATGGCATTTACAGAGAAGAGCGTAGTTGCTTGTTGACTAAAGACTTACTTTAGCAAGCCTAGAAATAAAATGTTATTTGTCACATGCGTCGAGTACAACAGGCGTAGACTGTACCGTGAAATGCTTTCTTACAAGCCCTTAACCAACATTGCAGTTTGTCACGCCCTGACCATAGATTGCTTTGTATGTTTCTATTATTTGTTTGGTCAGGGTGTGATGTGGGTGGGCATTCTATGTTTGTATGTCTATATTTTCTATTTCTATTGTGTTTGGCCTGGTATGGTTCCCAATCAGAGGCAGTTGTCAATCGTTGTCTCTGATTGAGAACCATACTTAGGTAGCCTGTTTTCCCACTTTGAGTTGTGGGTGGTTATTTTCTGTTTAGTGTTTGTTGCACCTCGCAGAACTCTTCGTTTGTCGTTTTTGTTCGAGTGTTCATATTTATTAAACGTATTAGGAATACTTACCACGCTGCACCTTGGTCCTCCTCTCCTTCTCCAGATGACAGACGTTACACAGTTCAAGAAAGAGTTAAGAATATAGTTACTAAATAAACTAAGGTGAAAAAATAAGATAGCAGCTGGGAGCCTTTTAGTCCAAGACTTGGCACTCCGGTACCGCTTGCCCTGCGGTAGCAGAGAACAGTCTATGACAAATGACTGGAACCATTGACAATATTTTGGGCCTTCCTCTGATACCATCTAGTATATAGGTCCTAGATGTCAGGAAGCTTGGCACCAGTGTAGTACTGGGCCATATGCACTACCCTCTGTAGCGCCTTACTGTCAGATGCCGAGCAATTGCTATACCAAGCGGTGAAACAACCTGTCAGGATGCTCTCGATGGTGCAGCTGTAAAACTTTGAGGATCTGGGGACCCATGCCAAATCTTTTCAGAGTCCTGAGGGGGAAAAGGTGTTGTCGTGCCCTCTTCACAACTGTCTTTATCAGAACTCAGGATAAGACCCAGATGCAGACAGCTAGAGTCACATTATTGACCCAAACAGGGGGCTGGCAAAAGACAGGTCAAAGGCAGGCAGGGGTCCGTAATCCAGGGCAGAGTCAAAAAGGTACAGAACAGCAGGCAGGCTCAGGGTCAGGACAGGCAGGGGTTCAGAAACGGATCAGAGTCAGGCAGGTACAGAATGGCAGACAGGCTCGGGGTCAGGGTAGGCAGAATGGTCAGAACCAGGGAAACTAGGGAACAGAACTTGAGAAAGCAGGGAGATGGGAAAACAAGACGAACTGGCAGCATAGGTATAAATACACTGAGGATAATGAGGAAGATGGGCGACATCTGGAGGGGGGTGGAGACAAGCACAAAGACAGGTGAAACAGATCAGAGTGTGACAGTCTTAGTGTGTTTGGACCATGATATTTTGTTGGTGATCTGGACACCAAGGAACTTGAAACTCACGACCTGCTCCACTTCTGTTAGGCCCTCCTTTTCCTATAGTCCACGATCAGCTCCTTTGTCTTGCTCACATTGATGTTGATTAATGGGCATTGTCCCCTATAAATAAATAAACATTGAGGGAGAGGTTGTTGTCCTGACACCACACTGCCTGGTCTCTGACCTCCTCCCTATAGGCTGTTTCATCGATCAGGCCTAATTGATCAGACCTACCACTGTTAATGATGGTGTTGGAGTAGTGCTTGGCTGTGCAGTCATGGATACAGGAGGGAACTAAGCATGCACCCCTGAGGGGCCCCTGTGTTGAGGATCAGCGTGGCGGATGTATTGTTACCTACCCTTACCACCTGGGGGCGTCCCATCAGGAAGTCCAGGATCCAGTTGCAGAGGGAGGTGTTTAGTCCCAAGGTCCTTAGCTTATTGATGAGCTTTGAGGGCACTATGGTGTTGAACACTGAACTGTAGTCAATGAATAGCATTCTCACATAGGTGTTCCTTTTTTCCAGGTGGGAAACGGCAGTGTGGAGTGCAATAGAGATTGCATCATCTGTGGATCTGTTGAGCGGGTATGCAAATTGGAGTGGGTCTAGGGTACTGGGATAATGGTGTTGATGTGAGGCATGACCAGCTTTTCAAAACACGTCAAGGCTACAGACGTGAGTGCTACGGTTCGGTAGTCATTTAGGCAGGTTACCTTAGTGTTCTTGGGCACAGGCACTATGGTGGTCTGCTTAAAACATGTTGGTATTACAGACTCGGACAGGGAGAGGTTGAAAATGTCAGTGAAGAGACTTGCCAGTTGGTCAGCGCATGCTCACAGTACACGTCCTGGTAATCCTTCTGGCCCTGCGGCCTTGTGAATGTTGACCTGTTTAAAGGTCTTACTCACATAGGCTGCGGAGCGCGTCATCACAGTCTTCTGGAACAGCTGGTGCTCTCATGCAAGTTTCAGTGTTATTTGCCTCGAAGCGAGCATATAAGTAGTTTAGCTCGTCTGGTAGGCTCGTGTCATTGGGCAGCTCTCGGCTGTGCTTCCCTTTGTAGTCTGTAATGGTTTGCAAGCCCTGTCACATCCGACGAGCATCAGAGCCATTGTAGTACGATTCGATCTTAGTCCTGTATTGACGCTTTGCCTGTTTGATGGTTCGTCGGAGGGCATAACGGGAATTATTATAAGCTTCCGCGTTAGAATCCAGCTCCTTGAAAGCGGCAGCTCTAGCCTTTAGCTCAGCGCGGATGTTGCCTGTAATCCATGGCTTCTGGTTGGGGTATGTACGTACGGTCGCTGTGGGGACGAAGTCATCGATGCACTTATTGATGAAGCCAATGACTGATGTGGTGTACTCCTCAATGCCATCAGAGGAATCCCGGAACATATTTCAGTCTGTGCTAGCAAAACAGTCCTGTAGCTTTTCATCTGCTTCATCTGACCACTTTTTTATTGATCTAGTCACTGGTGCTTCCTGCTTTAATTTTTGCTTGTAAGCAGGAATCAGGAGGATAGAATTATGGTCAGATTTGCCAAATGGAGGGCGAGGGAATGCTTTGTATGCGTCTCTGTTTGTGGAGTAAAGGTGATCCAGAGTTTTTTCCACACTCTGGTTGCACATTTTCTATGCCGATAGAAATTAGGTAAAACGGTTTTAAGTTTCCCTGCATTAAAGGTATCGGCTACTAGGAGAGCTGCCTCTGGGTGAGCGTTTTCTTGTTTGCTTATGGCGTAATACAGCTCATTCAATACTGTCTTAGTGCCAGCTTCTGACTGGTGGTGGTATGTAAACAGCTACGAAAAATACAGATAAACTCTATAGGTAGATAGTGTGGTCTACAGCTTATCATGAGATACTCTACCTCAGGCGAGCAATAGCTCGAGACTTCCTTAGATATCGTGCACCAGCTGTTATTTACAAAAATACATAGACCGCCGCCCCTTGTCTTACCAGACACCACTGTTCTATCCTGCCGGTGCAGCGTATAACCAGCCAGCTGTATGTTGATAGTGTCGTCGTTCAGCCACGACTCCGTGAAGCATAAGATATTACAGTTTTGAATGTCCCGTTGGTAGTTTAATCTTCCGCGTAGGTCATCTAATTTATTGTTCAAAGATTGCACATTTGCTAGCAGAATGGAAGGAAGTGTTTTTTTTCCCGATCGCCTACAAATTCTCAGAAGGCAGCCCACACTCTGGCATCTTTTTCTCTGCCTCCTCTTCACGCAAATCACGGGGATCTGAGCATGTTCCCGAGAAAGCAGTATATTGTTCGCATCACACTCGTTAAAGGAAAAAAAGGATTCTGCCAGTCCGTGGTGAGTAATCGCAGTCCTGACGTCCAGAAGTTATTTCCGGTCATAAGAGACGGTAGCGGCAACATTATGTACAAAATATATTTTTTAAAATAAGTTACAAACGACGCAAATAATTGGACAAAAAAACACTATGTTGGGGGCACGTAAAACATCTGCCTTCATCTCCGACGCCATTTTAAACCAAGAATTGGAGTGGGTCTAGGGTTTCCGGCATGATGGTGTTGATGTGAGCCATGACCAACCTTTCAAAGCACTTCATGGCTGCCGACATGAGTGCTAAGGGGCGGTAATCATTTAGGCAGCTTACCTTTGCTTTCTTGGGCACAGGGACTATGGTGGTCTGTTTGAAACATGTAGGTATTACAGACTCGTTCAGGGAGAGGTTGAAAATGTCACTGAAGACACTTGCCAGTTGGTCCACGTATGCTTTGAGTACACGTGCTGGCAATCCGTCTGGCCCCACAGCTTTGTGAATGTTGACCTGTTTAAAGGTCTTGTTTAAAGGTCGATAATTATCAGGATCATTAGTATTACCCTCTTTTATGAAGCGGTAGTACTAGTGCTGCCTTCCATACTTCAGGAATAATCCCTGTTATTCGAGTTAAATTAAATATATTAGTTATTAAACCAGCAATGAGAGGTGCTGTACTCTTAAGTAAAAATGTGGTGCTGTGGAGTATTTCTGTCTGTAATAAAGCCCTTTTGTGGGCATAAACAAATTCTGATTGGCTGGGCCTGGCTCCCACAGTGCGTGTGACTTGGTCCCAAGTAGGTGGGCCTAAGCCCTCCCAGGCCCACCCATGGCTGCGCCCCTGCCATGTGAAATCCATAATAATTAGGGCCTAATTAAGTTATTTCAATTCACTGATATCCTTCTATCAACTGTAACTCAGTAAAATATTATAAATTGTTGCATGTAGCTTTTTTTTTGTTCAGTATATTTTGAAAGATGAGACGATGAGGATTATACTAAATATCGCTTTGATGTCTACAAGCACGCCAAACACCCTTGAGTCCAATGTGCACTTCAGATTTCCATATCATAAAACTGATATCATACACAGTGTCAACGTTTATGATCACTATGTTTGATGTACAAGATGACATGGCATTATACCCTGCGTTGTCCTGAACAGAATGAGCCTATATTTGTTGGATTGTGAAAAAAATGTGCCGCGGACCGCACATCTGAATGCTCTCATGACTCCATGCTATGCGCACTAAAATTATAATCGGCTTCTGAATTGACTTGTGAAAGCCTAACACTCTAAGATCATACTTTATAATTTAGCTCGTCGTGTTGGCAACAGAACATCCTTTCAAATTATGCCCACCTGACCCAAATTGCGATTTATAATGGACCATTTTTGGATTGAGTAAACAACTGTAATTGTGTATTGGCTTGGATGCAGGGCCGTGTTCCAAGGAAAACAACTACAAGGGAGCTTGCTCTAGTTTCTCAATGCCACAGCTAGGAGAGCTAAAAAAAGCACCTTGTAGTTGAAGACTCATCTTTGAGTCATAAAAGTGCATTGAAATGACCTCTGAACTGTGCACACTTTGGAAAGTTCTGTGGCCACCAGTAAATCCTCTTATGTTGCACTTACCCCACCTTTTTCCTGGAACATTTGTATCATGTTACTGAATGTATCCGGAGAATTTTCAGATTTTGTTTTCAACAAATGCAGCGAAAAGTACAGTACATTTAAAATGCTAATACAATCAACAGTAACATTTGGATTCAGTCTTCTCAGCTGAACTGTTGTGACCTTTAGTCTAATAATTTCCCCATAATCTCCAAATTGTTCCCTTTAATTGCTTACATGGTTATGTATATGATGTCCCTATTTCTTCTGTAGGAAACATTTACATTTAGCTCAATTCCCACGAGTGTAAGGAGTTAAAGGGGTACACACAAATTAATCATCATGAGTAAGGAACTATGAAAACATTGATTATTTGCAGTATGGCTCAGATTAGATTTTATTTAACCTTTATTTAACTCAGATGAGATGGAGGTTATTACCAAATAAATCCATAGGGACATTTTAGGTTTGCCGTAGAATTGTATATCCCTCAAGGTGTGCCACGGTTAAAAAAGGTTGGGAATCCATTTGGCTCTGGTCAAAAGTAGTGTGATTTTGTGGTGGTGGAGGAATGTGCCATCCCAAATGTTGGAGGTTCTTTTCCTTCTAATTTTCTAACAAAATTTGAGGGAAATAGGGTGAGGGAAAAAGCCTTTTGAGATTCAAAATGCCTGAAATATATTGTAGCCCTGCACAAACCTTCTCATTTATCTAATCTAAAAAAGCAACAACAAAAAAACAGCATGTGATAATACTTCGGCTTGATGATGCATCTGTTTTCACCATGCACTTTTGGCCATTTCCATGTACTGTAGGTGGGTGCACAAGATATTCAAATACTTTAGTTGTTTTCATGATATTAGAAAGAGAGGTGAGGAAAAAGGGACATTTTTTGTCCAGAGGATTGCCAGTTTGAATTTCACATTGAAATTCACATTGCTGTGTCCTTGCAAAATAGTCATCTTTCTCGAGTATCCACCCATCAGTATGCTTCTTGGGATTGTAAAAATGTAATCCATGTACAGCCTCATCATAAGCTAAACCAATAATGTACTGTAATCTGAGCGAGAATCGCTGCTAGAGCAGTGAGCACATCCCTGGCCCTGTGTTTACCTGGCTGTTTAGCGTCTCAAGGTGACAAATGATTGAGTTCAGACTCTAGTCCTCAGTGACTCATACCATAGGTGCCAGCCATCTGGGCTGGTTGTGTGGGTAGACTGTTAAAGTAAGAGAGGATGCCTTTCTGTTGCTCTCACGCTCTACTTCTCTCTCGCCTCTCTCTCTCTCTCGCCTCTCTCCATTTCTCACCTCTCTCTCTCCCTTTCTCCCTCTCGCCTCTCTCTCTCACACACACACACACACACACACACACTAACACACTCCCTTTCTCCCTCTCCCCCCCCAGTCCCTTGATTACGGGTTTACTCTCTCGGAAGCATCACTCATCATAACCAAGCACAATCTATTTGGTGCTTTCTCTGTCATGGTCTGACAACCTCAAGCTGTTAAAGGGGAGTCCGGTTATATGAACTCGGAACGCAAATGAAAACGACAACCATAGCCTACATAACCACAGCACTGTACCATAGCCTACATAACCACAGCACTGTACCATAGCCTACATAACCACAGCACTGTACCATAGCCTACATAACCACAGCACTGTACCATAGCGTACATAACGTACATGTGCCAAGGTATAAAGACACCCCTCGTTTGTCTATATTAAACAGTGAGCCTTACAGTGCCTTGACGTCCAAAGTTTCTGCAGTATTGACCATTTTCTTCTCACAAATCATTTTTTTGGGGGGGGGTCAACCTTGCATGACGACTTCCCGTAGCTTGTCCCGTAGCAGGTTAGATTTCACCACTTGTGTCTGAGTGGATTTGGAGGTATGGCCTAGGATGTGTCCCAAATGGCATCATATTCTTATATACCGAACTACTTTTGACCAGGGCCAATAGGACCTACTTTCAAAACAATCTCATGTAAGTGCCCCCCTAGTCTCCTTATTACTGTTGGCTGGTTCAACAGCACCAAACCTGGGTCCATTACTGTATTAAGTGCCATCCCAGCTCCGATGGCTTTTGCCCCAGATTTAAGTGACATGAAATGCAAAGAGGGATCTTGCCAATGGAACCCCTGTCCTGTGTGCTAAGATCACCACTCAGCAAAACAGGGCTTTGAAATAAATATAGATAACCATTTTATATATGTTGATGTAATGAACCTCTAGTATTCCTTGGAGTACCAGCCATTTTATAAGAGGTAAACATTGACATAACACTAGTTGAAGCTGGCTTGTAGCTTGGTCGAACCACATAGGCCTTAGTGGTAGGGTGTGTGTGTGTGTGTGTGTTGCATAGTGAGGATGACACAGAATGATGACTCATGACTTTTAGGACTGTGTGAGCATCAACGTTGACAACATTCATTCCAGTGGCCGTCGGTGCCGTTTATAATTTTTCGTATAAACATGGCTTTATTTCTAGTAAAGCATATTGGATGACTGCCATTCATGTTCCGTTCACCCAGTTCAATGTAACATCGAGAGAACTTTGAGTAATCGAGGTGACAGACAGTCACACATTCAATACCGCCTTGCACACTGTTGACTGCATTTAGCTAACCCAGGGTGTAGTCATTAGTCCAACAGTTGCAAACGAGAGTGTCTATTTGACAAATTCAGGTATGTTTATCCGTTTGAGAAATGATTTTCAACATTTCATAGCAGCCACATACAAAACAGCTTGTTGTATATATAATTCCTTCTCACATATATCTACTGCTCTCCTCCTCTCACCTTTTTTCCAGGAATATTTGAATCATATTACTGACTGTATCCATTCATTCAGTATTTTCAGATTTTGTTTTCAACAAATGCAGTGAAAAGTACAGTAAAATATTTTTTACAATGCACATAAAATCAACAGTGTAATGTTTGGATTCAGTTGTGTCAGGTGAACTGCTTTGTCTTTCACTTGCTCAAATCATTTTACCATCATCTCCAAGCTGTTCCATTTCAATTGCCACCATGCTTATGCGTTTCATGTTTTTTTCTGTAAGAAACATTTAAATGTAGCCCTAAACATATAGTCCTATTCCCACGAGTGGAAAGGGTGAACAACACCCTTTCAATATTTATCTGAGATACCACTGAGGGGCCTTCCAGAATTAGTAGCAGCTACTACTGGTATTGGGATAAACTCAACTCTCCATATTCATGAGCGATCCATAGACTGGATTTATATTTTTAGAAGGTCAAACCTCCCAGCTGGTAGCAAAATGTTGTTAAACAGTGGGCATAAACCCCGCTGGCTGGTGCACAAACAAATATTTGTTTATTTTCCACTGTATTGCATGTAAGTCCTGGCGATTCAATTGCATGCCATTTCAGGGGAGCAGGGCAGACCGCTTGAGAAACAGAAGGCTACTTGGACAAGTGCTGCCCAGGTTGGTGCAACTGCTCTGTTGATGCCTGAGCGAGACACCTTGAAATCGTGAGTGAAAAACAAAAGCTTGTAAACAAATGTTCAGGACAGGGTTGGGGTCGATTTCAATTCAGGGAGCGAACTGACATTTAAATGTCCATATCATTTGCATTTCAGTGCAGACCTACTTCCTGAAATGACTGAGTAGAAATTGAATTGAATCCAGCCCTGGTGCAGGATAGGAGTTTCAATGCCGACTCCACATAAGTTACTTACAATAGGTTACGATGATTGGGTAGAACATAAGTCTGGGAACTTTTTTGGTTTGGTGACTGTTGTTTGGTAATAGATGTTGTAGAAGCAAATATTTGACAGGTTCCTGTTTGTATAATTCAGGAACACATTTAAACTCAGACACAGGATGTAATCAAGTCCGAAGTCTGCAATTCTACCAATGTATTTCACCATGCCAATATTGAGGCCTGTGGGTGACGAAAGGATCCTATTAGAGCCATCACTTTGCATCATCCAAGATACAAAGAGATCCTCTCCTCAATGTGTCAACAAATGCCACTGCAAAAGTAAACAGAAAGCTGTCTCTGTCCGTCCATCCGTCTGCTTGAAATCATCACGTCAGCATCCATTGGCCTATAAGAAGTGCTGACCCTGCAGAAATAGACTGTAGCCCTGAGCAACCGGAGCCGGAGTGAGATGACCTGATGTGAATTACAACTCATACTCACACCTGCTATATCCCAACTGCTATAACTTCCATACGGGGGGAGGAGGGGACAGGGTATAGCTGCCAACAACCAGCTAGTGTGCCATAAATAAAATAATCAGAACTCATCGAAATCGACCCTTTCAAAGTGTTCTCTTTCCCTGCCTCGCACTCTGCGTGTGTGTGTTTGTGCAATGAAGGGGTTACTAACTCTGCCTGTCGGAAGGGAGGGTGAGAAAGGGACGGAGGGAGAGAGAGAGGGAGGGTCTGAGGCAGGAGATGTTACAGTAAAGGTCATCTTCTACCAGATAATATTTGACCTTTCTATTCGTGCTCTGGGGCTACTCCTGATGCGCCCTGTCACACCGACTCACGGACGCAGCCCTTCATCAACCGTTTTTTGATAATGACTTGCAATTAAATGTACTTTAATTTATAATGCAGTTAACCCGGCATCTTAAAATTAACCATTAATGAGATTTTCATTTTAGTACTAATTTGGCGTGTAGCCTTCGAGGCCCGGTTAGTAGCCTGACCTCTCCTTCTCATCTGTGTCCAAAATGGCTCCCTATTTAGGACACTACTTTGATAGTACTCAGACTCTAATGAGCTACTCAACTGTCTAGCTTGTACCCATTTGTATGTGTGTGTGTCTCCCCCATGCAAGGGCATCATTACTAGGCCTGTGGGACAAGTGGATGGTAAAACACCACATCACACAAAGCTGAAAGGTAGGCCACTTTAGATAAAGGTAGTAATTGTATTTTTTTCTATCCAGAAGCTTCAGTGAGAAACATTGTGATGAAGGCATCCAAGTGTTCAAATTCAATACACACACTTTAATCTTCTCAAACTTTAAAGAGCGCCTATTTTTTATATAAAACATTTTTTTTAGGGGGTAGATCACCTTTAATATTGCAGATAGATTGTAACTTCCATCAATGTAATTGTCTGCATCATTTCCAATCCACCATATACTTTTTGGTATATATATATTTTTTAAATATATTTTCCTTTATTATTTTCCCCTAACCCTACCACCCCTCCCCTAATTGGAGTAAACTAATGGACCATATATTGTGCTGTGATGTTTCACAAAAGTACTGAACCTTTCTATTCTCATAGCTTCTGTAGATTGTACATTAAAGATACACATTTTTCCTAAAGGTATTATTATATTAATGATCGATTGACTATTCCTTTTCAAACCAGCCAGCATTGCTATTTGCAGAGTTAGCTCCAGGTAAATGTTGCAATTCTTCAGCCATTCCTGGATCTGCTACCAAAAACAAGCTACATATGGACAGTACCAAAATGAATGATCTCACGATTCTGTCTCTTCGCAGCAAAATCTGCAGAGCTGGGATGGGTGTATCCCCCATATATATATATAACATTCTGTTGGTTGCAAGAATTTTGTATAATAATTTTGATTGGAAAATTATACATTTTGAATCCGGTGTTGTTCATAAACCATGTGCCATGGAATCGGTACATCTAAAATCTCTTCTCAACTATTTTTGCAATCTATAGACGAGTGCCTATTTTAATTCAGGTTAGTCTCAATGAAATTACATCTGTTTCGCAATCAAGACCTGGATTTTACAGAACCCTTCATTTCTTTAGGCAGTCTCTAGTGGACACGTTGATCTGTAATGTGTGCAGCAGGATACTAACACATCATGGACCAGTGGGACTAGGGAGAACTACTTTATGCAGGTCACACGTACATAATATAATTCGATTACACAGCCCACTCATTTAGTGTTCATGAGCTGACAAGATGGCCTGACAAGGTCAACTCACATGCGTTGCATTCATTAAGGTGATGTGCAGGTCAGGGGTGTCCCCTTCCAATCCCCATTCAATTGCCTCCATGTGTCCGCCTCCTCCAACCCTCTACAGCTGCCCATGCTGAACTTCCACCTTTGACCCCAAGACACCACTAGCTGGCACTTAGTGACTGAAATGGAACTCAGCTCCTTCTTAAATAGCTGTTTTCACCCCCATATCACTGGGCTCTATTAAAGGCCCAGAGGTTAAATGGTTCAGATCGCCTGTAATGTAGGTTAGTGCCCTTATGTGGTTTTACTGTAACGCTGCAGGTCTCCAAGGACACACTCATACTACCACTGCTGCTGTACATATCTCTCTCTTTCTCCCCCTCTTTTATTTCTCCCTCTCTATTCCTCTTTTCTCTTTCTCTATATTAATCCCCCTCTCCTTTTCTCTGTCTCTCACTCTTTCCAACGATTCCCCACTTTCTCTCTCGCTCTGTCTTTCTCGAACAGTATCTCTATCTCTCTCTCTCTCCCTCTTTCACTCTCTCCCCCTTCTCTTTCTCCATCTCTCCCTCTGTTTATTTCTCTCTCTCTCCTCCTTCTCCCCATCTTCCTTCCTCTCTTTGCCTGGGATTCACTAATGCTGGAACAAATATTGGCATAGGGAAAAGGAAAATCCGCAAGAACGCCGATACCTGCCGTTTTTACGTTTGGGCACCGATTTGTTTTGCTTAACAAAATAGAAACACTAGGCCATCATTACTAGGTCATAAAGATACGTAGAGTAGGCTGATTATTAAATAATCTCCAAGATCAGCATTTTCCCCATCATTAACTGTGGACTCAGCGAGATGACGTTGCATGCAAACGTTTGTCTATTAGCTGCCACGTTGTAACAACACGAAGCGTGCGCGTGCACATGCGCACATATTCTGTGACTGTGTGAGAGCAAAGTCTTGCATTGCCCCAAAGGGCATCCAACCAACTTGACACAACTGTGGGAAGCATTGGCGTCAACATGGAGCCAGCATCCCTGTGGAACGCTTTCGACACCTTGAAGAGTCTATGCCCCAATGAACCGAGGCTGTTCTGAGGGCTCAGTATTAGGATGTTTTGTACACTGAGTGATAGTATACTATAATTATGGGTTACAGTATATTATCTCTAAACTCAACATTCCCATATAGCCCTCCAGATTTACCATGCCAAGTAATCGCGCATCAGAAAAAGACTGTCTCCCGACGAGAGGGGACCTTCACACTGTCCCGCTACCATAAAAAAGGTGAAATATGAGAGCATTAAAACACTGCACTTAATCCGTCGGTTCAAATTAGCCCCATTAATCATCATTAATTCACTACATTATATTTCTTCACTTAATTACATGTGCTACAAAGGCATAATTGCCCAGAAGCATGCCCGTTGTGATCCTTCATCTCCACCAGGATTGCTAGTGCATCTTCTTCGGTAATTACCCAAGGTGTACTCGCCGGGGACGGTGTTGACGAGAAAGATGATGCCCGAATTAAAAAAGATCACTCATTGCAGATAAGACAGTCATTTCCCAGCCGTTCAGGGAATACCAACAGGAATTAGAATGGCTTTTCCTCTCCCTGAGAAACGTTGTAACACAGTTGACATTAGCCAGGCTTTTAATTATTGCGCTGTGTGCTTGCTGAGAAAGCTTGATTCTGTTTGGCACAGCACTTTAGTCATCACTGTCCTTTAACTTGTCACCATCGCCATAGCTTTTATCATCACCAAAATTACCATCACCAACACCATCATCATCATTACCGTCACCAACACTACCATCATCATCATCGTCACCAACACCATCACCACCATCACTATTATTACCTGCCTTTCTCCTTATTGCAGTCATTTAATTGATATTCATGGTACAGCACATGAGTCATGTAATATATAATCCAATGTGCCCAGTCCATTGACTGTGAGACAACAAAGAGGTGCACACAATGTGGCCATCACGGGGACAGCCAGTGCTACCACGACAGGCCCGGCACATAGGCTTCATCCCTAATGGCACCCTATTACCTATTCAGTTCACTACTTCTGACCAGGGACCACTATATAGGGAATAAAGTGCCATTTGGAACTCACCCATACAGCACAGTATGAGCCTAATTCACATGAAATAGGTAGGGAATATGAAATCACAAAGCGCATTCAAAATGGACCAAGTACAGCTTGCACTCTATAATTAGTCCTGAATAACTTAAAACACCATTTGTTTTTAAATTTCATTTAGTTTCTGTTTCTATGCAACAGCCTAGCCCAGGGCACAGAGAGTCGTTGAGTATGTTATTCAGCGCAGTTGAATAAGAGTACGTTATTCATGAGTACTCAGCGGTTAGAACATTGCATTGTATTCGTATTGGTTTGTATCCAAGTAGAGAAGACTTTCAGCCTGTAAAGCAGGGAGTTGTTTTATGTATACACAATGCAAATGGGAGCCGATGCCTCGGATTGAGGATATGGCCCTGTGACAGACTAGCGCCCTTGTACTTGTACTTAAAGGGAAAATCCAGACCAAACATTTCGGGTCTGTATCAACAGTGGACTAATGAAAAGAATACCAAAAGAGATTTTTTTGGTGGATTATCCCTTTAAAGACAACTATTGCCTTCCACTCCTTGACATTCTCACGATGCAAAGAATGACAATGACAATATTGCTGTATTCACTTGTTTATCCTTAGAATTATAATGAATTATATTTCAATGGTTGAACAGACCCGACCACACACACCGTTTCCCTTGGGCTGTTTGCGTAAACAAGTTACTATCCATCCCAAGTTGTTTCATTTTCAACTCTTGTAAAGAATAGAGAAAGAAGAGGAGGTTGAATTTGAGAGACCTCTCCCTATCACATTTCCCCCTTTTAACTTTCCTACACAGATCGAGTCGGCTACTGCGACATTCAGCTCGGCTGTCTGTTTCGACATTCCCGCAATGTGGAATTCATCAATCTCCCTCGGCCTCTTAATTGCCTGTCAATCTACATCACGCTTGCTTTGGAACGACAGGACAATGTCAGAGTATAACCCATATACACCGTACACGGGCCTCACCGCCTCCCCTGGCAACGGAAAATTAAAAATCAATTAATTCATTGGTCTTGGTTAACCTTGCTGACGTTTGATTAATATTCTCATCAATAGCAATAAAAAGTGTCCTTGAGCAAGCTCAGAACATACCCCTGAACTGATGATGGTCTCCTGGGGAACCATGGCTCGATTTCATTGACAGACAGCTGATGGAACCAATAACAGTAGCTCAAATGACCCCTCCTTTCCAAATGACCCCTCCCCCATTTGATTGGATGGACTAGTAGTGCAATACTTTTGACCAGAGCCCATCAAAGTAGTACACTATTATAGGGAATTAGGGTGCCATTTGGGTCGTAGTCATGTACATGTATATTACAAACAGTGGAGCTATTCCGTCCGTAAGGCAATCAAACCGGCAAAACATCAGCACAGAGACAAAGTGGTGTCGCAATTCAACGGCTCAGACACGAGTCATTAAAACTCATTTTTCAACCACTCCACAAATTTCTTGTTAACAAACTATAGTTTTGGCAAGCCGGTTAGAACATCTACTTTATGCACGACACAAGTAATTTTTCCAACAATTGTTTACAGACAGATTATTTCACTTATAATTCACTGTATCACAAATCCAGTGGGTCAGAAGTTTACATACACTAAGTTGACTCTGCCTTTAAACAGCTTGGAAAATTCCAAAAAATGATGTCATGGCTTTAGAAGCTTCTGATAGGCTAATTGGCATCATTTGAGTCAATTTGGAGGTGTACATGTGGATGTATTTCAAGGCCTACCTTCAAACTCAGTGCCTCTTTGCTTGACATCATGGGAAAATCAAAAGAAATCAGCCAAGACCTCAGAAAAGAATTGTAGACCTCCACAATTCTGGTTCATCCTTGGGAGAAATTTCCAAACGCCTGAAGGTACCACGTTCATCTGTCCAAACAATAGTAAGCAAGTATAAACACCATGGGACCACGCAGCCATCATACCGTTCAGGAAGAAGACGCATTCTGTCTCCCAGAGATGAACGTACTTCGGTGCGAAAGTGCAAATCAATCCCAGAACAACAGCAAAGGACCTTGTGAAGATGCTGGAGGAAACAGGTACAAAAGTATCTATATCCACAGTAAAACGAGTCCTACATCGACATAACCTGAAAAGCCGCTCAGCAAGGAAGAAGCCACTGCTCCTAAACCGCCAGAGGAAAGCCAAACTACGGTTTGCAACTGCACATAGGGACAAAGATCGTACTTTTTGGAGAAATGTCCTCTGGTCTGATGAAACAAAAATAGAACTGTTTGGCCATAATGACCATCGTTATGTTTGGAGGAAAAAGGAGGAAGCTTGCAAGCCGAAGAACACCATCCCAACCGTGAAGCACGGGGGTGGCAGCATCATATTGTGGGGGTGCATTGCTGCAGGAGGGACTGGTGCACTTCACAAAATAGATGGCATCATGAGGACGGAAAATTATGTGGATATATTGAAGTAACATCTCAAGACATCAGTCAGGAAGTTAAAGCTTGGTCGCAAATGGGTCTTCCAAATGGATAATGACCCCAATTATACTTCCAAAGTTGTGGCAAAATGGCTTAAGGACAACAAAGTCAAGGTATTGGGGTGGCCATCACAAAGCCCTGACCTCAATTCTATAGAAAAAAACTGAAAAAGCGTGTGCGAGCAAGGAGACTTCAAACCTGTCTCAGTTACACCAGCTCTGTCATTAGGAATGGGCCAGAATTCACCCAACTTATTGTGGGAAGCTTGTGGAAGGCTACCCGCAACATTTGACCCAAGTTAAACAATTTAAAGGCAATGCTACCAAATACTAATTGAGTGTATGTAAACTTCTGACCCACTGGGAATGTGATGAAAGAAATAAAAGTTGAAAGAAATAATTCTCTCCACTATTATTCTGACGTTTCACATTCTTAAAATAAATTGGTGATCCTAACTGACCTAAAACAGGGATTTTTTAGCTTTGGCTAAGGTGTATGTAAACTTCCGACTTCAACTGTGTATGTATATGTAAAAATACGACAAATATATATGCAATTTAGAAGACACTTTTAGCTAAAGTGAGTTACAGTCACGTGTATACATTTCATGTATCGGTGGTCTCAGGAATTGAACCTGCTATTCTGGCGTGTGCAAGGGCCACGCTTTTCCCAGCCCAGCACGGGTGACACAAGCATGCCCCAATTTTCTTTGACATATTTGAACCCCGCTCTCACTCAGAGCTCCAAGAACATTTCAACCTCCCGCTTAGCTCACATCTCAAATACTGTAACCTTAATCAAGCCAATGAGTTAATGCTTTGATGAAGCGCAGAGAGCGGCGCAATTAGAATTTGCTGAGGTGGGCCACATTTCTAACCGAGGTGAGGACGGCAATTCCGGGCAGCCCAAACTACCAGCCATCAATCACGCAGGCCAGAGATTGAAATGTTTGATGTTCCAACCACCGTCGAAAACTGCCTGACGACAGGTATAAGTGAAGGGCATGAGGCCACGTCTCTGTATTTAATTGGTCAGCCCGCTTCTGAAGTAGACGTAGTGCAGTATTGTGTGGTATACTCTGTGAAACATTGCGTTTAGGGTTTAGTGTAGATCCTTATTGATTGGCTGTAAAAGGGAAAATGCCTCGATATACACTCAACGGCAGCTCTGTTTTTTAAAAACCTTTACATGGTGCCCACGGCTGACGTCGCTTTTGGAACGAGTAACTCTGGTGTCATCCGTAACCGTTGTATCAATCATAGAGGTTAGGATATTACAACCAAATAGTTATAACATTTATTTAACAAGCCCTCAAAAACAGCACGCAGTTGTCATTGGTTTTAGTGGAGCTGAGGGTCTCCTTTCCCCCCAGCAGGCAAATCAAACACTCTACACCTTATTGTG
This sequence comes from Salvelinus namaycush, assembly GCF_016432855.1. Taxonomy (NCBI): domain Eukaryota; kingdom Metazoa; phylum Chordata; class Actinopteri; order Salmoniformes; family Salmonidae; genus Salvelinus; species Salvelinus namaycush. Next base: position 49,666,972 of record NC_052314.1, read on the forward strand.
ATTTTTATTTTTTAAACAACCTATATGTGTCTATTAGAGTATACATAGAGACCCAGTTTAACTTATTACAAAGGTGTTTCACCATACATACCATTCCTACAGAAAAAATGTGGCGGTAGTCCTATAAAAAATACCATGCAAATGTAACAGAGTGGAAATCCCATCCCAACCTGGACCATGGCCGATACTAACGCACCCACACCGCTAACTAGTTAGTGATTAAATGTATCTGCTACATTAAAGGCTCGCCATGGACCCGCCGCATGTGTCAATTCATGCCCTATCATCGTCTTATGATCATCGTCTTATTGTTGCAACAAAGATGTTGCAACAAACAACACCGCAGATATTGAGATACGAGCGATGCAAGACTTTGCTCTCACACAGTCACGGAACATCTGCGCCTGTGCACACTTGCGCTTCGTGCTGTTAGAACGCGATAGCTACAGGACCAAAACGCATCTCGCTGAGTCTACTGTTAAGGATGAGGAAAATGCTGATCTTGGAGATTATTTAATAATCAGCCTACTCTATGTATCTTTATGATCTAGTAATGATGGCCTAGTGTTTCTATTGAGAGAGAGAGAGAGAGAGAGAGAGAGAGAGAGAGAGAGAGAGAGAGAGAGAGAGAGAGAGAGAGAGAGAGAGAGAGAGAGAGACTTCTCCCTTGCCATAATCAGGCTTGACCCCCCTCCTCCATTCCCAGACCTCACCATCCCTTTTATCCTTCCATTTCTTCCCCAGCTCAGAGCCCCATTGCAGCGGCAATCATTTTCTCCCTGCAATTAATTCCTCAGCTTCACCCCTCCCTCTCTCTGGCTTCGTCCCAAATGGAACCCTATTCCGTACCTTGTGCACTACCTTTGACCATATGGCTCTGTTCAAAAGTAGTGCACTATGTAGGGATTAGGGTGCCATTTGGGACGCATTTTCTCTCGCCGTCTCCACGGACTCTGCATGTGGTACCGCCTGATTAAAAGAAAACTGATTCCAACAATAATTTCTTCCTCCTTTTCAATTAAACCATCCATTGCTCTTTTCATTTTGCTATGCTTTGACAATTAATACAGTTCTTCATCAAGCTGGTGAAAAGGCTGCTTCTCGGGGAAATGCCTGATGATGATATTTCCATCAACATGTTTATTTATACAGCTACACAAATGCATTTGTCTTCTGGTGTGAAGAAGGAAGTATTCATTTCAGGTTCGTCTCTCTTAGCAGAGGATGGTAGAGGTTACAAAGGCAGTTAGAATCTCAGGTCGGACGATACAAATCTGTGGGGAGTTTAGTATCCTAGATGCCATCTCCTGTCTGTTGTGTCCTTGAGCAAGGCACTTAAGTGCTCCAGGGAGGCTGACCCTGTGGCTGATCCTGTGCTTTCAACCACTCCAGGTGGTGTACCTCCTGGTTTTGGCTTGAAAAAGACACATTTACATTTTCCGTTCTCAGAAAATGAACAATGAAGTATTGTTCTACTAGAAGCAGAGATGTACACCGCACTCAGCACCTTTCTGATGTACTGTATGTCAATTCAGACTTTTCTTCGTCTGACTTTCATCATGTGCACTTTAAACAGAACGGGCTTCATGGCAGAGAGATGACAATGGATTCCATATACTGTATGTCAATGGAACGAAATGCTTTTTTAGGCACCGTGGCATCAAATGTGAATGACAGAATGTCTTCAAAACATCCCTCTGCAGACACAGAACTGTTTAAATAATGAAAGGCAGGGGTTCAAATAGCTACCCAGACTAGCTGCTAGGGTTGACTATCTGTCACTTTATCCCTACCCGTATGTACATATCTTACGTCAATTACCTCGTACCCCTGCACATTGACTCGGTACTGGTACCCCTTGTATATAGCCAAGTTATCATTACTCATTGTGTATCTATTAGTATTTGTAATGAATCCGCTGAGAGTTGGGAAGCAAGTTTGAATAAATAAATGAAACGATGTACACGTAACACAAGCAGCACACCGACATGAAAACAGAGTCGATGACACCTGAGGAAAGAACCAAGGGGAGTGACGGGAATGTAGGGGAGATAATCAAGGAGGTGATGGAGTACAGGTGAGTGTCATGAGGCGCAGGTGCGCGAGACGATGGTGGACAGGTGTTGCAGGATAATCAGCAGCCTGATGACCTAGAGGCCGGAGAGGGAGTAGACGTGACAATACTTTAATTACTAAGTGTTTTACTTTCTATTACTTCTCTATTTGATTTTTCTCTACATTGTTGGGAAGAGTCCGTAGGTAGCATTTCACTGTTAGTCCACACCTATAGTTTGATTTACAGTAAGTCAGATGGTATTGTCACGACTTCCGCCGAAGTTGGCTCCCCTGCCTGTTCGGGCGGTGCTCGGCGGTCGTCGTCACCGTCCTACTAGCCGCCACCGATCCCTTTTTCGTTTGTCTGTTTGTTTTGTCTTATTAGTTACACCTGTGTTTCTGTTTTCGTTTAATGAGCTTCCCTATATTTAGTAGGTAGACCCGCACAAAACGAGGGCGATTGTCAAAACGATTGTCTTTATTTTGTTACGTGTGTGCATTGTAGGCTGAGGTGTATTTTCTTTCTTACACTTGACACCCTGTGGTTTTTGGGTTGTCACGTTGTATGTCCGCGCCCTGTATTGTTGGGCTTATATTTTGTGTGTGCCTTAGTATAGAGCACTATACCCCAGTGGAATTCTCTCTGCGTCTGATTCCTGCACCCACCTAGTCCCGCGTGACAGGTATTTGTTTCTTTCAGATACTTTGAGCCTGCGTGGAGTGCCAGATGTACAGGGTTTAAATTAAACTTGTGAGACTATTCCATTGATTCCAGTGTGCGAGGCAATCTCAATGAAGCACAGCTAAGTATTTGAAAGAAAACTAATACTAGTAGGTTCGAGCGTGATTTTCATAGAACTGTCCCAAAATGTGGGTGCTCTCTCAATCAGATTATTTCCATCAGCATCAAAACTCAATTTCCCTCTAATTTGACCCTTGACGTTAGGTCACAATATTGTGGAAGGTTATGGTGGTGGCTCGAAGCAGGAAATACATCAAAATACTCAGAATCACAATGATACCTCTCAGAGGTCAGGTCTAGTTGCTTAATGGCCTTGCACAAATGCGAACGTGGGTTGAAGTGGGCAGCAGCTCCGATGAGGAAATGATTTTCCGCAAAACCTATGCAATCTAGATGAGGCCGCAGCCCTAAAAGGTCAGCTCAGCATTAGAACCTAAATGGGCCTCTCACAAAATACATGGCTAACATAATGGTGATACCACCTCTATGTTCTTGATTGCCCTCACACAACCCACAGAGATGCAATACATGTATGTTCCACAGCCCTTTCACAGTCTAATCAGACTGTCCATTCCAAGTTGACCTGGACAATTACGACCCGTTGGCTCCGTCCATGATCCAAGGCCACCACCACGCTAACAATCCCCTTTCTAAACCTCAAAAAAGAAACAAAAGACAAACACTTGGGTACATGAGTACGATCTTGAAGTCATAGTGCATAACGGTATTCCTTTTAGAGCGGAGACCAGAGAGCAGCGAGAAAGACCCGAGACAGAGAACGAGAGAGGGAGAGAGCCGCTTCTGAAAATAACAGAAAACATCTCAGAGTGACACACAAAACCCTAACAAGCTGCTGTGGACAATAGTTGCTAACAATACTAACAATGCACAGGGAAGGACTCGAGAGACTATGAATAGAGCAGAGGTTAACAACGTGGCCATCCAGATCGCCAATGACACAGGCCTTGTGCCCAGATTGTCACACGGGCGCCAGGCCATGAACATGGCAGTGAAAAAAGTCGGAATAATTTCGATATAAATAGGTGACTTCTGGACATAAAATGAGCAGGTGGCTTGATAAGTGGATGCTCTGGCCCTTGTAATTGCCGCTACTGAAGGCAAGGTGGCTAAAACACCGTTATCCCCTTCTCTCTTAAAAGTTGTCTTCAGCAGCTTGAAAAAGTCCGGTTTCAAGTTATGTTCCGAGGTCAGCTTACTTAGGATTGTAATGCGTTTGTCACTTCGGAGATGACCCTGGTCAACACAACCATGTGTCGTGTTGCTCTTTTACTTGGACGTTTTTTTTTTACATGGACAGCTACATTTCTTTATATATATAATATTTTTTCATGTGTGACAGATTATCTTTGGGATTTGGACTAAGAGAACGAGTCCTGACTTTAGTTGTCCCCTCATTTCAGACCCCACCCCAGAAAACCCCCATCCTACCAAATAACCCCACCGCACCTCGACCCAGGGAGTGACATTGTGTGCCAACAGCGGGGATTGATCTGTCCTCCACCTACTCTCATCTATTGTGTGTTACACAATAAGTGCTATAAGAATCAGTAAGATTTCTTGGGCTGTGGAGATCTGAATGGCCTCTTTGAACTCTGTTCTCACTCTCGTCTCATTGTTGTCTATAGTGAGTCATACCAAGGAATATATGAGAATCAGTGAGATTTCTCTGGCTGTTGGCCTCTTGAACTCTCTTCTTGTCAAGTGGAGCCAGGGAGACAAGAGAAGCTGATTTTGACTCTGCAGATCAAGAGCCAATCAGGGATAATGATGACTCATTGCTCCAACACTAGCCCAGAGCCTTACATTTAGTGAGTTTTGGAAATGTTGAATATGTTCCAATTCTAGACATTCAGTTACCTTTCATTGTTTTCATTTTCCGCATGTAACTCATTGTCTTTCGTCAGATGGCGTCATTTCTAACGCGACATGCACTAAAATGGCTGCCATAGAATTTTGTAGTGTTAAGTAAATGCATCATAATGCACAAACTTTGATGTGCCAACTCTCTAAATACATGGCTCAGCACTCGCACATTCAACTCAATAAGCTTTATTGTTTGTCAAATGTACTCACGACAGAATTGTCCTTGACATGTGGAACATACATGACACATTAAAAAAAATAATAACAAGCTTTATTGCTTGTTAAATTTGCATAATATTATGACAGAATCTTTTCCTTGACACGTGACGTGGCTCACATACATACATACATACATACATACATACATACATACATACATACATACATACATACATACATACATACATACAGTATATGACACATGTAAATGATAACAACACTGACATTCACATTTCCTCACAGAGTGCAACCTCTCATACGAGTGGTGTTTTATGAAACCACACATTAGCACTTCTTTGGATTGAGATGTTGCCTGTGATAGATTCACCTACATCATACCTACATTATAGTATGATAGTGAAATGATGATGATGCGGTTATTAGGTTAATAACTAGTCTGCTATTCCCTCTTTATTGGTCATATGACACACATCTTTGCAATGGGATTCACGCACACACACACAGACCCTTAATTGTGCAAGAGCATGTCACCATTCCTTTTTCTGATGTCAGTCTGCCTGATAGCAGTGAGCTTACAAGGTGCTAAGTACCTGGATGCTTTCAGGGAGAGACTGAAAAACCCCTACCTGGCTTTGAGAGAGGCTTGGGTCATAATTGGTTACATGGCTGGTTGGAGAAACGGATAGAGAGCCTCAGAGCATATTAAAGAAGCACTAAGCCTACAGAAATTACAGATGCATTTCTTTAGCATTGCGAGGGTAATGTAAAAGTGTGATAAATGGTTTCCGTCTGTCAATTCTGTGGCATACTTCCTTCTGGGGAAAATGATGATGATGGTGCAGTAGGATATAAAGGACCATGATATTCAAGATGGGTTACGGATTTCCCGGACAAGACTGGAAATAGATTGATTCTGGGCTGTTTGGAAGTTGTTTTAATAGCAAAGTTGAGTTTCACTCTTGTTTCTTCCAGGTAACTTTTTTCAGTCGATCAAATGAATCGAGAAGCACATTTTGATGGTACTGTAAGAATAACATTTGAGGTGGAACCCCAGCCATGTGAGGTTGGTCTTGAATTGCCTGGTGCGCCAGCAATAGCAAACCAAGTATCTAGCTTGCTACCAATAAGGCTAATGTAGCTGGCTTTCACACTGCAACAGTTTGGCTTTTTAAACATGCTATGTCTTCAATGGTCTCCAGTGGTTGTAGAACTACAGTCAGAGGCCGCATGCGAAATGGGACCCTATTTACTACTGTATATAGGGAACTACTTTTTGACATGACTCTTGGGGGCCCTGATCAAATGCAGTGCCTTAAGAAAGTATTCATACACCAAGACTTATTCCACATTTTGTTGCGTAACACCCTGAATTCAAAATGGATTAAATATATGTTTTATACACAATACCCCATAATGAGAAAGTGAAAACATGTTGGTAGAAATGTTTGCTCATTTATTAAAAATGTTATACAAAAATATCTCATTTACATAAGTATTCACACCCCTTATTCAGTACTTTGAAGAAGCACCTTTTTTGGCAATTACAGCTTTGAGTTGTCTTGGGTATGTCTGTATCAGTTCTACACATTTTCATTTGGGGATTTTCTCCAATTCTTCTTTGCAGATTTTCAAAAGTTCTGTAAATTTAGATGGACGGTGAACAGCAATCTTCAAGTCTTTCCACAGATTTTCAATGAGATTCAAGTCTGGGCTTTGGCTGGGCCTCTCAAGGACTTTCACATTATTGTTTTGAAGCCATTCCAGCATTGCTTTGGCTGTATGCTTGGGGTCATTGTCCTGTTGGAACATAAATCTTCGCCACAATCTAAGGTTGTTTGCCCTCTGAAGCTGGTTCTTATCAAGGATTTGCTTGTATGTGTCTTTATTCATTGTTCCCCATCTTTACCAGTCTCCTAGTCCCTGCTGATGAAAAGCATCCCCATAGCTTAATGCTGCCACCACCATGCTTCATGGTAGGGATCGTGGTAGATGGGTGATGAGCTGTGCCTGGTTTTCTGCAGACATAGCGCTTTGAATTCAGGCAAAAGAGTAACATTTTTGTCTCATCAGAACACATAATATTTTACCTTATGATCTATCTTTTACATGCCTTTGTGCAAACTCCAGGCGTACTGTCATACGCCTTTTTCTCAGGAGTGGCTTTCGTCGAGCTACTCACTCGTAACGCCCAGATTGGTGAAGTGCTATAGAGACTATTGTCCTTCTGGCAGGTTCTTCCATCTCAGCCAAGGAACTCTGTAGTTCTGTCAGAGTGGTTATTGGCTTTTTGGTCACCTCCCTGACCAAGATCCGTCTTCACTGGTTGCTCAGTTTGGTCAGACGGCCAACTCTAGGCAGAGTCTAGGTAGTTATTTTTTTCTTCTCAATTTCCTAATAATGGAGACCACTGTGCTCTTGGAGATTTCCAACACTCTTGATTGTTTAAAAACCTTCTCCAGATATATCACAATTCTATCCCAGAGATCTATGGACAGTTCCTTGCACTTCGCGTTTAGTTTCTGCTCTGACATGCACTGTCAACTGTGGGACAGGTGTGTTTCATGTCTAAACAATTGAATTGGCGACAGGTGGACTCCAATGAAGTTGTAGTGACATCAAGGACGATCAGAGGAAGTTGGATGCACCTGGGCTCAATTTGGAGTGTCATAGCAAAAGGTGGGAATACTTACAGTACCAGTCAAAAGTTTGGACACACCTACTCATTCCAGGGATTTTCATTTTTTTTTTAAATTCTACATTGTAGAATAATAGTGAAGACATCAAAACTATGAAATAACACATTTGGAAATAACACATTTGTGCAAATCTGTCATCAAGGCAAAGGGGGGCTACTTTGAAGAATCTAAAATATAAAACATATTTTGATTTGTTTAACACTTTTTTGGTTACTACATGATTCTGAATGTGTTATTTCATAGTTTTGATGTCTTCATTATTATTCTACAATGTAGAAAATAGTAAAAAAATAAAGAAAAACCCTTGAATGAGTAGGTGTGTCCAAACATTTGACTGGTACTGTATGTAAATGAGATATTTCTGTATTTCATTTTCAATACATTTGCAAAAATGTCTAAAAACATGTTTTTGAATTGAATCCAACAAAATGTGTAATAAGTCAAGGGGTATGAATACTTTCTGAAGGCACTGTATATAGGGAATAGGGTGCCATTCGAGAGAGAACCAGACAACATGTGAAGTTTGAGCTGCCTGTCAGTGCCTAGATTGAGTGAGATCAGCCTCTTGAGCAAAAAAATGCCTTTACTGGGAGAGAAGGGAGAATGGGATGTCTGTTGGTTTGATAAAGCATGGTACACTGTGTGCCCCTGCCGCGTGCATGCTCTAAAGAATTAGAAGACGTCTTGTCCACCTCGCTTCAGACTCAATGTTCCTGCGAGTCCTTTTGTCCAATTAATAACTCTTTGATGCATGATTCTCCATTTCCATGTGGCAGAACAATGTCTGCCTCTCTCCCTGTTCTAACAGGCACCTGTCTGAGCTGCCAAACTGGCATTTTTTATTTATCTATCTGTCTTGTTGTAAGATGGAAGGAAGGAAGTCTCCGGACTCCACAATAGCAAGATGCACTCTCACTTCTCTGCATCTGAATGACCTCTCTCGGCTATCAATCTGTCAAAAGTCACCCAGAAGCATGGGGGTTCTCTAATGGGAGTGACATTTCAGAAAATAGTCCCCCTGTTGAAACAGCTGAGGCTTGGATTGGTTTTATACAAAAAACTAAAGAGAAATGTCATTGATATAGTGTTTCGTAGCATGTCAGTAACCTAGGACTATGAATCCTGTGGCGTAGTAGCAGTATATGGCGGTTGTTGCGATGAACCTGATAGACAGTGTTTTTTTACGGTGTATTTTTTTTTTTTTTTTTTTTGACACATATGACAGATACGCTCCTCCACATTACCTGGGTGGGTCATGTTTAGTAGGGAGAAGACATAATGAAACTGGGAGGTACTATCTGAACTCAAAAGGAATGTATTTTTCATTTGCGTTTTGCTACATGTGTAGGATCTTAATTTGAGCCAGTTTGATACAGCAGGAAAATAATCCTGCAGCAATAAGAAATGTGAATTATTATGTGGATTATAATGAATGGACATTTGTCTAGGGGTTGATACATTTTTCATAAGGGAAAAACAAGTGAAATTTCAAAGTGGAAATTATAAACTTCTTTTTGAACCTCAAACACACTAAAACTTTCAAATGTGCTGCATTGCAGGAAAGTTCTCCTACAACAGGGTGATCAAATTAAGATCCTACACCTGTACAGTATGCCTTACTGAACACAGCTCTTTTTCATCCATTTGATGTTTTAAGCAGTCGCTTAGGGCCCCAGACCAAAACAAAATAAAAACATTAAAACCCTTTTTTTTTAGGAATTCAGTTACGTCTCAATTTACCGTTGTGAGTTAAATGAATATAATACACAAGCAATTGGTTTCATGTCAGTCACTGACAGGCAAACAATTAGTGCCCATGAGCCCTGGCCTCCAGGGGCCCCAATTAAAAATGTTGTTAGTCACTCACTCAAATATCATTAAAATCGAAAAAGTCATGGCAAAACGTGTAGAATTGCTGGAAATTAGGTGTAAAACTGCACATGTATTCTCTCTGCCCAATGGCAAAAAAAAGTATAGTAGTATAATTGCATTAAATGTTTTACAAAATTTGTTTCTCTGCCACATGGCAAAATGTGTCAAATTGCAGTAAACTTTCTTTAAAACTGCAACATTTTCTATACACCCCATGGCAAAATGTGATGCAGGAAATTAACTCTCCCCCAACAAGAGGGGGGCAACTAAAATGTTTAGCCCACGAAGTGGGGTGGACCCCCAACTAAATCTCACTACGGGCCCTAGTAAGTTGTATAGCATTGCTTGATATGGCTCCATAGTCCTGATAGATAAGACGGTGAAGGAGCCTGTGCTCCCCTCCAAAACAAATTAATGTCTGTCCATGACACCAGAAGTTCATACAGTACCCGACAGGCTCAACATGTGGGAAAGACTGATAAAACATGTGTAACGTCCCCTTTTCTTTTACACATGCTCATCTCCCCTCCACCGTCACTTCTGCCTTCTGCTAGGCGGTCAGGACTAAAGAGTGTCAGTATGGTGGATGGTTAGCACAGTTAGCACAGCCCATCACAATCAGCCCCTCGCTAAGATCTCAAGCTCTCGCAAGTGGGATGTTCACCCCCGCCGTCCATTTCCCATGCCAGGTCTTGCCACATGAGTCAACGACGGCTGTCACGCCCTGACCATAGAGAGCCCTTGGTTCTCTATGGTGTAGTAGGTCAGGGCATGACTAGGGGGTGTTCTAGCTCAATATTTCTATGTTGGTGTTTTGTATGGTTCCCAATTAGAGGCAACGATTACCAGCATAATATTTAGGTAGCCATTTTTCCCACCTGTGTTTGTGGGATATTGTTTTGTGGTTGTGCACTACTTTCACGTTTCGTTATTGGTTTATTGTTTAAAGTTTAAAGTTTCACCGTAATAAAGATGTGGAACTTCAATCACACTGCGCCTTGGTCCGCTCATTACGACAATCGTGACAGAATATTCCACCAAACACAGGTCGGAAAAATGGCTACCTAAATATGATCCCCAATTAGAGGCAACGATTACCAGCTGCCTCTAATTGGGAACCATACAAAACACCAACATATAAATATTGAGCTAGAACACCCCCTAGTCACGACCTGACCTACTACACCATAGAGAACCAAGGGCTCTCTATGGTCAGGGCGTGACAACGGCAGATGATTTAAGCGCTGGCTTTGTGTCACCCGGCACAAGACAGAAGACATGGGTTCAATGAATATTTGTTTTGGTCCCCTAAATATTTAAGCTGTGCTTAATCAAGCTTGTTCGACAAATGGAATCAATGGACAAGTCAATCAAACGCTCAGTGTTTGAAAGGAAACAAATACTATTTGAACCCATGTATGAACTGGGACTGGCTTGAGTCACCCACTGCAAAGCGTGGCCTGAATGAGGAATATAATTTCCGGCACCGACATTTTGTTGCTCCCAGCCTATAGACAGAAACTAAAACAGGAAACGCCCGTGCTCAGGTCTGTTCAATGCTGGTCCGACCAATCTGATTCCACGCTGCAAGATTGCTTCGATCACGTGGACTGGGATATGTTCCGGATAGCGTCGAACAACAGCATTGATGTATACGCTGATTCGTTGAATGAGTTTATTAGCAAGTGCATCGGTGATGTTGTACCCACGTCGACTATTAAAACCTTCCCAAACCAGAAACCATGGATTGATGGCAGCATTTGCGCAGAACTGAAAGCGCAAACCACTGCTTTTAATCAGGGCAAGGTGACCGGAAACATGACCAAATACAAACAGTGTAGCTATTCCCTCCGCAAGGCAATCAAACAAGCTAAGCGTCAGTATAGAGACAAAGTAGAGTCGCAATTCAACGGCTCAGACACGAGAGGTATGTGGCAGGGTCTACAGTCAATCACGGACTGCAAAAAGAAAACCAGCCCCGTCGCGGACCCCGATGTCTTGCTTCCAGACAAAGTAAACAGCTTCTTTGCTCGCTTTGAGGACAACACAGTGCCACCGACACGGCCCGCTACCAAAACCTGCGGGCTCTCCTTCACCGCAGCCAACGTGAGTAAAACATTTAAATGTGTTAACCCTCGCAAGGCTGCCGGCCCAGACGGCATCCCCAGCCGTGTCATCAGATCATGCGCAGACCAGCTGGCTGGTGTGTTACGGACATATTCAATCAATCCCTATCCCAGTCTGCTGTTCCCACATGCTTCAAGAGGGCCACCATTGTTCCTGTTCCCAAGAAAGCTAAGGTAACTGAGCTAAATGACTATCACCCCGTAACACTCACTTCTGTCATCATGAAATGCTTCGAGAGAATAGTCAAGGATCATATCACCTCCACCCTACCTGACACCCTAGACCCACTCCAATTTGCTTACCGCCCCAATAGGTCCACAGACGACGCAATCGCAATCACACTGCCCTAACCCATCTGGACAAGAGCAATACCGATGTAAGAATGCTGTTTATCGACTACAGCTCAGCATTTAACACCATAGTACCCTCCAAACTCGTCATTAAGCTCGAAACCCTGGGTCTCGACCCCGCCCTGTGCAACTGGGTCCTGGACTTTATGACGGGACTCCCCCAGGTGGTGAGGGTAGGAAACAACATCTCCACCCTGTTGATCCTCAACACTGGGGCCCCACAAGGGTGCGTTCTCAGCCCTCTCCTGTACTCCCTGTTCACCCATGACTGCGTGGCCATGCACGCCTCCAACTCAATCATCAAGTTTGCAGACAACACTACAGTGGTAGGCTTGATTACCAAAAACGACGAGACGGCCTACAGGAAGGAGGTGAGGGCCCTCTGAGTGTGGTGTCAGGAAAATAACCTCACACTCAACGTCAACAAAACAAAGGAGATGATCGTGGACTTCAGGAAACAGCAGAGGGAGCACCCACCTTTCCACATCGACGGGACAGTAGTGGAGAAGGTGGAAAGTTTTAAGTTCCTCGGCGTACACATCACTCACAAACTGAAATGGTCCTCCCATACAGACAGCGTGGTGAAGAAGGCGCAACAGTGCCTCTTCAACCTCAGGAGGCTGAAGAAATGTGGCTTGTCACCAAAAACACTCACAAACTTTTACAGATGCACAATTGAGAGCATCCTGTCGGGCTGTATCACTGCCTGGCACGGCAACTGCTCCGCCCACAACCATAAGGCTCTCCAGAGCGTAGTGAGGTCTGCACAACACATCACCGGAGGCAAACTACCTGCCCTCCAGGACACCTACACCACCGGATGTCACAGGAAGGCCAAAAAGATCATCAAGGACAACAACCACCCGAGCCACTGCCTGTTCACCCCGCTATCATCCAGAAGGCGAGTTCAGTACAGGTGCATCATAGCTGGGACCGAGAGACTGAAAAACAGCTTCTATCTCAAGGCCATCAGACTGTTAAACAACCATCACTAACATTGAGTGGCTGCTGCCAACATACTGACTCAAATCTGTAGCCACTTAATAATTACAAATTGGATGTATTAAATGTATCACTAGTCACTTTAAACAATGTCACTTTATATAATATATAATGTTTACATACCCTACATTACTCATCTCATATGTATATACTGTACTCTACACCATCTACTGCATCTTGCCTATGGCGTTCGGCCACCGCTCATCCATATATTTATATGTACAAATTCTTATTCATTCCTTTACACTTGTGTGTATAAGGTAGTTGTTGTGAAATTGTTAGATTACTTGTTAGATATTACTGCATGGTCGGAACTAGAAGCACGAGCATGTGTATGTGACCAATACAATTTTATTTTGATTTGATTTGAATTGGATGCATATTCAGGAGTGACTCCAAATGCACCCAAAGTTAAATGCTAGCTGTTGCAATCCAGTTGCAATCCGAGACATGCATTAATCTTTCGCCATCCGAGGTGTACTCGTTTGATGAGTACACATGCCTATATGTTTGGCATGTAATGCATGGTGATGGTAAATGACATTGGTGAGCTTTAGTTAATTAATGCATTTTATATGTCAAGGTTGTGTATTGACAGTTGATTGCTCTTCGTTCGTGACATATCATGCTGACATACTTGGGGTGTATTTATTCTGCCGATTCTGTTGCAAAACATTTCTTAAACGGCAGCAAATGGAACAAAACGGGGAGGGACCTCCCTGCATTTGTACAATAGAAACGTTTGTTGTTTTTGCGCTGTTTGTTTCCGTATGGTTTTAAACGGTAAACTGTTTCTGTAATGAATATACCCTGCGTGTATTTTAAGGGAGAAGGAGTGCCCAAAGATCTGCAGTTCTTCTCCAACTTCACGTACAATGACGTTAGTCGTTGCATGTTCTATTGACATGCTTAGAGAGCATTTTAAGGGATTAGGAGTGCTCAAAAGTGATATGAAATTATATGAATCACATGTTTGTGTCCATCTCCACAAACAAATGTACATGTAGCATAAATGTAGCTATCTACTTGTCCCACTAGTTTTTATTTGGTATTTTCTAGAAAATGTGTACTTTCTGGCACGAATTTTTCCCATTGGTGCTTCTTATGTTATTATTGTGTATAATTGCCATTTTTCCTGATTTTAGGGTGGCTTAGTGTATGAGTTTTGTGGAAATATGCCAGTGTTAAATGGCAATATGCTCTGTGTTACAGTGGGCTTTAGGGTGGACTCACGTTACATTTCAACAGTAAACAACTTTCTTATACTGACTAGGCTATATGGCTTAATGAATGGTTCACACTTAGTGAATGGGTGAAATGAAAAACATGAACAGGGCCTCTTTTTTAGGGCAAATTCAAATTCTATGCCATAATCAAAGCCTTTCTTTGAACTGGCCCTCTTAGTGGGCACATGGTAATCAGTGCAGAGTATCGTTTTTAGTTACTCATACATAATGTGAGAGGGATGTAGAGGAGATATTCACAGAAGCTAGCAGGGGCCTTTAGTTCTGTCACAACTAATCCGTCGGAAGCACAATTAGAAAGGATTTTTCAATTTGGGTTCTTGTTGTTCTCTCTTGCTTCTTTCAAAGTACACAGCAAGAGAGCAAGGAGGCCTGCATCAGGAAATGGCCACACCGAAATGTCAACTTTGGGTTGTGGCTCTTTGAGCTTTTAAAAAAATTCAGATATTGTAACTACGGTGACTTGATGCCTCCTTGTCTTCTCACTGTAATTCAACAGGGCTTTCCTTTGGATCTGTGACATAACGTAGTGTGTTTGCTGTCTTACAGTAAAGTACAGCTCTAAATAAGATATAATCGTCAGGTAAAAAAATTCCTTCTGTCACTACAATTTAATGTAAAACGGCTTTTAGTTTCACTTATGGAACAATCTTCCCGAATACCCTGCAGTTGGAAGCATTGGTGCCTTTCGGTCAGCTCAGATTGTTGGTGGAGGACCTCTTCACAGAGGAATCCTTTTTTTTTTGCGTTTTTTTTTGTTTCCTCCCATCCTTGATTTAAGTCTGTGTGCCTCTAACTTTGTAATAGCTGCTGGTCTTGTCATGCAGAGCTTCCTTGGGAATCCCTGCCTAAATAAAGGTTAAATAATAAAAATATGTTACTGACATATTGTGGTTAAACACTGTTACAGTGCAAGTGTTACAGCGCAAGCATTTATTTAACCAGGGAGGTCACATTGAGACTGACGTCGCTATGCAAACATCTCTATCTCTATTGATATTGCAGGATATGTGTTAGTCAGTACTTATCTATGCCAATACATCTAGGTAGCACATACTGTATCCTATCACACTGAGACCTCCCTCCGCACACACACACACACACACCCTGAGTGCCATGCGGCTGATTTTGGAGGGTGTAAGCCTCACAATGAGTTTTGACAGGCTCCTCCCATATAATTACTGCCTCACCAGTTAATCACACAGGCGGCGAGGGATGGGGAGCCTAATTGGTGAGGCTGTCCCATCCTGCGCCTGTCGTAAACACTTATTACTAACCAAAATCAATGCTGAGAGGTGCCCATCCCTAATTGTCAATAAAGAGTCATAAATTGCCACCGACCCCCTAATATCAATTTTTAGTCTAATGTATCTCTGCTAGTCTTAAACACCTTAGTTGATGAGTTGAGAAAATAATGGGGATCACATGACGTTTATCTTGTGTCATCACATTAACTTTTCAGTGATCTACTTATGTGTTGAAATGCATAATGATAAAAAATAAAATATCAAAAGATGTTTCTTTGTTCGTTAACCTTTTATCGGGTGAGTTCCAAATATGTCTAACGGTTGCCCCAGTGTGAGATTTATTTATGCTTGTGATGTCACAATGCACTCACTGTTCCAACATGATTGTTATGCAAACAAACAGTTAACCCGCGCTGCCCTGGACACGCTGCCTGATAATTATCTGTAAGCTGTGTTTCGGTTTGAATTGAAGTGTGTTCCGCCTCCTCATTAATTCACATAAGAAGTAGCCCATTTCACTGTTGTGGACAATTCATGTTTATAGCTTTACTGAACCAGAGACAAACTTATTTCTTAGACGAGAGCCCAAGTACTTCCCCAGTGTTTCCCCAGATCAAGTATGAAGACATTCCCCCTGGCACATTTTCTGGCTGGCGCTCGCATTTCCTTCATTGTTGTTTTTCCTTGTAAATAATAACTTTGTTATTCGTTCCTATCAAAGAAAGTGGCTTATTTTATGTATATCGTGTTGTTCTACTGTAACATACCGTATGTATGGAGCATAATGTATTTACTGTTTTATTCACGTTTTCAAGTACTAATGACAAATCATGCATTCCGATTACTGCATAGATTGTAATGGACACCTATGATGTGTGTAAAATACTTTTTTGAGGATTGTACAGATTATGATGAGCTAATGCTAAGGTATTTGCCAGCTATGTGTGGTGCCATGTTTGTCATCATAAAATGCATTCTGGTTGTCAAGTAAGTGTCTGTAAGATTAAAGATTTGATAAAAAACGAGGTGAAGGGATTGTTCACTCGCCCGCCTTGTGGCGCTTTCAAGACAACTAAGAACTCAGAAGAATACTAGTGAAAGCATGACGTCAGTGATATTCAGGTCGCAAAGTCGAAGCCCTAGAAAGAGGCCAGAGTTGGAATTCCGAGTTGGATGACCATTCAAAAATATTTTTCCCAGTCGGAGCAATTATTTTTTTTGTTCCCAGTTGTCTTGAACGCACTGACAGAGAGGAAGGAAACTGCTCAAGGATTTCATCATGAGGCCAATGGTGATTTTAAACCAGTTACAGAGTTAAATGACTGTGATAGGAGAAAACTGAGGATGGATCAAGAACATTGTAGTTACTCCACAATACTAACCTAAATGACAGAGTGAAAATAAGGAAGCCTATACCAAATAAAAAAAAATCTAAACATGCATCCTGTTTGCAATAAGGCACTAAAGTAATACTGCAAAAAGAAATGCAAAGCATTATGTATGGGGCAAATCCAACACAACACATCACTGAATACCACTATTCATATTTTCAAGCATGGTGGTGGCAGCATCACATTATTCGTATGCTTGTCATCGGCAAGGACTGGGGAGTTTATTTTTAGAATAAAAATAAATGGAATATAGCACAGGCAAAGTCCTAAAGTAAAACCTGGTTCAGTCTGCTTTCCAACAGACACTGGGAGATGAATCCACCTTTCAGCAGGACAACAACCTAAAACACGAGGCCAAATATACACTGGAGTTGCTTACTAAGATGTCATTGAATGTTCCTGAGTGACCTAGTTACAGTTTTGACTTAAATTGGCTTGAAAGTCCATGGCTAGACTTGAAAATGGGTGTCTATCAATGATCAACAACCAACTTGACAGAGCTTGAATCATTTTTCAAAGAATAATGGACAAGTATTGTACAATCCAGGTTAGAGACTTACCCAGAAAGACTTACAGCTGTAATCACTGCCAAATGTGATTCAGACATGTATTGACTCAGGGGGTTGAATACTTATCTAATCAAATTCTGTTTTATTTTTTATTAATATATATTTTTTTTTAATTCTCCACTTTGAGTATTTTGTGTAAATCATTGACTATGTAACACAACAAAATGTGGAAAAAGTCAAGGGGTGTGAATAGTTTCTGAAGGCACTGTACATAATTGAATACCTGACGCATCCAATTATCTCAGTTAAACAAGGTTTCTTTTGTTCAATTTACATTATGCTTTTGAATGATCTCCTCTCTGTCTTAATTATCTTTGTTGTTGTTCTTTGCCCTCTTTTTTCAAACTTGTTGTTTTTTAGCTCTCTCATCTGCCCTCTATCTCTCTCCCCTTTCCTCTCTTCCCATCTCTCTCTCTCTCTCTCTTTCTCTCTCTCTCGCTCTCCCTCTCGCTCTCTCTCTTTCTGTTGCCTTGTGCTGCCTGCATGGGATTATAAATGGGTCCCAACAGAGAGGCCTGTTGCACCTCGAGGCCATACCCTCTCTCCTCTTCCTGCCGGTGCCCCGCTTCCTCCCACCATGCAGCTTGCATCATGCATCATGAATGGGGATCCTCCTCTGTGCTGCCCAGGAGCCGAGCTCTGCCATCGAGCAGCCTCGATGAGAAGCCTCAATGCGCAACGGCATGCTAAATCTTTTTTTTTTTTTCATCGAGTCAGGTGGCAACCTCAGGCGATCGATAGCAACCCCCCTGCGATATCAAAAGGCCCTTTCTACAAAATAGGATGCGCCAGGCGTTTGTTATTGAGTAAGCGTGAAGGCTATTTTTTTGATGTTCGTGCGGCGGGGAGTCCATCGGGAGAGTTGTAAATACATACCTCGCTGTTATTGGCGCTGCAGAAAATCTGACTACTTTTAGATGGTGTCTCCCAATGCTTTAATTCAAAAGCTATCTACTCCTCTTGGCATTTTTTTTTTGACCTACCCTTTGACTGCCCAGCGCTTCCTTGAAGCATATAACTCCCCTAACTTACCCAAATTATACAGAAACAATAACAGTGCGTGCCTTACTACTGTGCCGATCTGGCCGGGAGAGAGAGATAGAGAAAGACAGAGAGAGAGAGAGAGAGAAAAGGATGATGCAATAACAGCCTTTTCTGTTGAAGCAGCCTCCATGCCATGTGTCATATTAATGCAGCACTGGTGGAGTGGCCCACTGACGTACTAGATCAGGTTAAATGATGACACAAACCTACTGTGCCGCAATTCATCATACTCGGGGGAGCGCTCGGTAACCAACCCTGTTAAGAGCAAAAATGGGTTACAATACTGAGATCTTTGGAGATACTTTAGCTGGGCCTGATTGCGCTTGTCTGGCACAGTGGAACCAATAGAATAGTCTCAAAACGGCAAACCCCGCCCACCTGGCACTCCAGATAGGCTAAAGCAAACGTTCAAAGTACTTCAAATATTTTCTAATAGTATTTGAAACGGCGTTGGGTTGAGAGAGCCTAGAGTCTACTAGGGCTAGGGCGGTTATCAGATCTAGTAATAGATTTCTAATCCCTCTTACTCAGTAAAGGGCTGCTGAGTGTTAGTCAGGTGAACTGGACTGCTGGTTGCACGTCTGTCAGCACTTAGAAACACAGTACGATCTAGGAGCAAGGCCAGCCCAGTCTATATAATCGTATTCATTATGGTCTAAAAGGCAAAACTGATCCTAGATCAGAACTCCTACCCTGAGACGCTTTCAGGCCTGCCAACTTTTGAAGAGACCTTGGAGTGAGATTTGCTATGTGAATTTCATTGCCCCCTGGCACCTAGACGAAAGGACATGTGTATGGTTTTAAAGCTAATTCTCTGCAATTCTACATATTTTGACATGGCCTATGACCAGGATGGGAAATTCAAATAACAAAAACCACCGGTCAGGTGTATTCAGGATGCTTTGAACATTAAATGAACACTCAATCTTACGACTTTGGGGGGATGAAATTTCAACTATGCTAATATTTTTGTTTACATATTTAGGTGGTTTGACACTTTGTTCGGACTGTAATTAAATGAGATGAGGATACAGGCACATGGGAGGAAGTGGGAAGGTTGAAAGCAGGGATTGATCCCTGTTCTCAGGTGGAAAGTATGTGACACGTGTCTGGGACTGTTACCACTATACCTAGGCTCTGCACAAGAAATACACATTTTAATGGTTTATGGCAGTGGGTAACCAAATCACAGATTGCAGTCTCCTTATCCATAGAATGCTTCCAAGGTAGGGACACAAACATTTAGTATTTTGTCATTTGGGTGAACTCTCTTTAAAATAGGTCTGGAAGAAAACTCTGCTTACTCTCCAGGAGGGTTGGCCACCCCTGATCTATGTTTCCCAAGTGCTAGGTGTTTGAACATTTTTATTTTTTAAAACTATGGACTTCTTAATCACCCAACCTTCAAGAAACATCTAATGAATATCAATATGCAGGTGGGTTATGCCTACTAGTTGAAGATCACTTCGATCATCTTACTCTACACAGACAAAATATGATGTGTTTATGATTTGTGAGTCCCCCTACCATCTCTGCCTAGCATGTGCACAATACTGATTTATATTTGATTCCTGGAGCATTTAATTTCCAATACATATGTGAGACTTATTCATATCTGTCCATGAATGGCTGCAAAAATACATATCAATCAATAAAAAAAAGAAAGCCCTTTTTACATCAACAGATGTCAAAGTGCTGTACAGAAACCCAGCCTAAAACCCCAAACAGCAAGCAATGCAGGTGTAGAAGCACGGTGGCTCAGAAAAACTCCATAGAAAGGCAGAAACCTAGGAAGAAACCTAGAGAGGAACCAGGATCTGAGTGGCCTGTCCTCTTCAGGCTGTGCCGGGTGGAGATTGTTCTTCAAGATGTTCAAACGTTCATAGATGACCAGCAGGATCATTCAGAGGTTGAGACAGCAGGTGCAGTAGAGAGAGAGAGAGAGAGAAAGTCAAAAACAGCAGGTCCGGGACAAGGTAGCACCTCCAGTGAACAGGTCAGGGTTCGATAGCCGCAGGCAGAACAGTTGAAACTGGAGCAGAAGAACGACTTGGTGGACTGGGGACAGCCAGGAGTCATCAGGTCAGGTAGTCCTGAGGCATGGTCCTAGGGCTCAGAGCCTCATATATTTATTTAATTTTCAATGCTGACAAGCCCATTACTTACACTATATTTTAGCCCATTGTTAAGAATGAGAATTATTCCACTAATCAGACTATACAAAGTAAATAAATAATAACATCTCCTGAAGACAAGATTACATTAATCTATCTGCCCCTACACCCTATCCAAATAATGCTTCTATTTATTTCCCACCCCCCTTACACTTTTGGGTTCACAAAATGATTTTCAGAGTTACAAATCATGTCACCCCACCGAACTTCCCTACTAAAACATACTGTAGGTCTCTGTCTGCTGCCTTTTTGTTCTCACAGCCTAAATGTCAATCACCAAAAGAGGGGACTAATGCAAGTGTGGATTAGATTGACTTTTACTGCATTCTGCAATAGGACGAGAGTAACAGCAACCTCATTTTGTTGACAACATTGTACATAAAGCCGTGCTACTCTTTTTACAGTTGTATAAACTCAGTGGAGAACGTTCTCTCTCCATTCAGCTCCACTCTAATCTTGAGGGGCGTTTCTTTAAAGCATGCATCCAATCCCCTTGATCCCTTACATAACTAGAGCCATAATATGCTTCAATGTGTCGCAGTTCACAGTGCTGTGGCAAGACAGGACTGTCACGCCCTGACCTTAGTTCCTTGTTTATGTCTCTATTTTGGTTTGGTCAGGGCGTGAGTTGGGGTGGGCATTCTATGTTTTGTTCTGTGTGTTGTATTTCTAGGTGTTTGGCCTGGTGTGGTTCTCAATCAGAGGCAGCTGTCTATCGTTGTCTCTGATTGAGAACCATACTTAGGTAGCCTCATTCCCACCTGTGCTTGGTGGGTAGTTGTTTTCTGTTTTGTGTATTGCACCTTGCAGAACTGTTGTCGTTTTGTTGTTTTTGTTCAAGTGTTCGTATTTATTAAAAGTATTATGAATACTTACCACGCTGCACCTTGGTCCTCTTCTCCTTCTCCCGACGACGTTCGTTACAAGGACAATGACAGAAGTTCCTCTCGTGATGTTAAATTGCAGGCGTAGATGCTCCTATTTCGAAACGATTTGGAGCGCAGTTGAAAAATGTATACAATGGACTAATTTGAAAAATAAACGCAGTACTTTTAAACGCGTGAGATTTAAGAGGTGTGCCGTGAGGATGTGAGAAGAGGGTCACATGCGTGTGTCTCATGGCCAATGTGTGAGAGTGGGCAGCTCAGAGTTGACAGCTCTGCGCATTATCAATATTTATGGCCTCTGGGTTTTTCTTTCAAGCCCCTTTTATCACTTGATTATGTCTGTCTGGAGTGGCAGATGGGCGGGGTTTGCACTATTGGGACTACTCCATTAGCTCCTTTACGGTGGGCAATATTCATTTAGTACAGATAAAGTGCTTAGAAAAAAACAAATAAATAACCTCACCTATTTGAAGTCAGGTGTGTTAGAAACACTACTGCTCTGTCAACTCAAAGAGAATGACAGGTTTAATTTTCACTTCAATAAGTGAACATGCATATGATTAAAGTATTATGGATAATATGCCTATGGATAATATTCCAGGTGTCACATGGATGTTTTTTGCCCGTCAAATTAGCATTCTGCATCCATTATCCACGGCAACCATATTCGATTCGGTGTGTCCTAATGAAATGTGCCACACTATCCACGGTACAAAGCAGCCAATCAATGATGGGTCTGTGTCCCAAATGGCACCCTATTCCCTGTTTAGTGCACTACTTTTGACCAGGGCCCATAGGCATTCATTTGAATGTGTTCAATCTATTCCTTTCAAACTCATTATTCTTAGAATCCTGATTGCATCAAGGAATCATTTTTTTGCCTCAGGTGTAAACCGCTGTGCTCGAATACAATTACATTTGCTTGACAATATTGTGCATGCCGAAATGAAAAAAATCGTAGAGAAAAAAATGTTACTTTGCAATACATTTTGTCTGATTTAAAGTCGATCCAATTAGGATTTGTCCTGAATTTTTCTTTATCTCTAATTGGTATTGACTGTGTATTAAGGCCAAGCGGGTCAATAGTTAAGGATCGGTGTCTTTCGCCCTATCAGCAGTAATGGCCTACGTTATACATGACCAGCCCGCAAAGAAGACAAACACACTCAAACACAAACACTACCAAAGATCAGCTGTGGCACAATTTGACACATCTCTCGCGTTATAGTCTAATGACAACAACACCACCAGTCCGATAGCTGGTGTCTTCTCCCCCAATACTAGCACTCCCAAGAAATGATAGGCCTTACGTTGACCTGGTGTAGCATTAAGTCAGAAAAACATCACTTTATAAGCCAGTAATGATCCAACGAGCAGCTGTCTTGCTGACAGTGGTGTCAGTCTCTCACAGCTAACGGTTCGGAAAAGTTGCAATTTAATGACGATGACAAACTACATACTGTAAAATCCAGTGTCTCAGACATGTAAGTCTGCCTCTCTGCACACAACCGTATGTCTGATTTTGCCACGTTGTCCTCTATGTGAACCACATGTACGGTGTGTATAATAGGCTGTTTAAAACGTCCGTCTATCTCACTGCACACCAGCACGCACTGTATTTACTGAGCAGTAGCTGAACCCAGGGACTCCCAGAGGAACAAACTGAGAGTGTTGACTGTCCTGGATATGATGAAACCAGGGGTTGCATCTAAAATGGCAATTTATTCCATATCTATATATCTATATATAGATATCTATATATAGTTCACTACTTTAGACCAGTTTCCTGGTCAAAAGAAGTGCACTATGTAGGGAATAGCACCCATTTCAAACGCACACCAGGAGTGATGCCGAGGGTTGAGAGCAATTACCCCCCCTGTCAAAGTAGCTGCTGCCATAGGAGACAGGCCTGGAACCTGTAATGAGTGCTGTGATTAGTGAATGGAGTGCCAGAGGGAGAGAGCCTCCCACGAACAAACAGTGTCTGTTTGTCTGTCCGTCCATCTGTCTGTCACATGCGTTGACGTGATACTTAAAAAAAAAAAGACTTGATAGCATGTGATTATTGGAAATGTGTCAAGCAATTATTTGAGATACTTGCCAATCGGACAAAACTACAATATTTACTTGTAGTCATCTCCCCTGGGTCTAGTTGGTATCTATGTGCTTAGCTAATGAGCAGAACATGTTTCATAGTGTACTTCAATAAATAGCATGCTTATGTTCCATGATTTGATTATTGATCAGGCCTTCATTGATACCACTTTAGTCAGTGTGTGGTGTCAGACGTTCTGTCTGGATGGGTTCTGGCTTGCATATCTGGGTTCAAAAAGTATTGGAAGTCTTTCAAATATTTGATCAACTTTTTCCGAAAATCAACTGTAAACCCTACGGTACAAAATGGACCGCTAAAGAGGCAGGTCTCTATAATGGAATGAGCAGCCAAGGCATATAAGATGTGTTCCTAAGGCACAACAACAGCTTGGGTGAGTCAGGAAGGGGAGGGAAAGGGAGGGATGTAGGGATGATAAAAGAAAGCGAGAGAGAGTGAGAAGATGATACACATTGTGCCTTGCACAAGGCACAAAGCAGAGACGGGGAGAAAAAGAATAGAAGGCAGATGGAGACACAAGCACAACAAGTCCATGCCTCTCGAGTCGCGCAACACCTTGGACCAGTCATCCGACACTGATTGGCAAGTGATCCTCGTTGGTGTTTGTTTGATTAAGACACCATGCATTATTCACTATTGAGGAAACAAACCTTGGGGCCTCTGGGAAAACTAGCAACAGTTTCTCTCTTCAGCACCGGCCTCTCTGGACATCTCTGGAAAAGGGGAAAATGGGAAGGAGAAGACAGCAGAGCTGAAGCCTCGATTGGGGCCCTTGTGTGCCTTAATAAACAAGCCACTTATCGAGCAGGCGGTTGGATAGGCAGCCCCACAAGGACCTCGGACGAGTGATTGTGATTAGCATGTTAGAGGAGATGCTTCTATGTATGAATCCAGGTACCTGCTTAGTCAATCCAGTTACAAACAATAATTGAATTCTATCTAATCATTTCACCCCATTCAGTCTATTCTATTGTGGAATTGTTTCACGTGTGTTTGGAAAGGCAAGGGTTAAACTAATGGTTTTAATTTAAAGGCCTCCCACCAATTTGGTCTGCTGATTAGATGCAGGTGGATACAGGTGTGGGGAAGGCACATGTTTGGGAGAATGAAGGATGAAGTAAGGAGTGTTTGCACATTTTTAGTTCTCCTATTGGTGTAACTTTTAGCCATTTCAATCTTCCTGTTTTATGTCCAAGTATTTATTTGTATTTATGGATACTAAAACTCCAGAATTTGAGGAGATCTGTTCCAGTCATATTTAAAAACGTCTTAATGTGACAAGTAATGGTCAGCTTCGTCACAGGAGACCGTCTCTGTGTCTCGGTTTAGTTAAATAAATAAATAATTGTTTTGGTGTCATTATCATGCATTTTGATTATAAGCAGAGATAAGTGTGTATTTGTGTGTCTTTAGCGCCTTATTCCCTGTAATCTAGTACATTCCTTTTGACCAGAACCTAGAAATTGCAGATTGTGCCTTTAGAACAGATGATTGATGCATTATTACAAACAGGTCTGTCTAAAATGGCACCATATTCCCTACAATATATCCTAGCTCACTACTTTTGACCAGAGCCCTGCATATTGCAGATAGAGCCTTTCAAAACGACTGTTATTAATGCTGTCTTTGGCTGAGTGCACTTCATGCCTTCCTTTGCCAGATGGCAGTCTGGAGTTGGAGTCGCCGCTTCTCAGCTCTCCAGAAAAACAACCAGAAACCCAGCAACCTCTTTTCTCACATTACTCAGTGATTTTAATATAATCTAAGCCGTATTAGCTCTCAACGGTACAGCTTTCGGCAGTATCTAGGGGCAGCATATGGAATCTGATTTGATATTGAAATGGCCCTATTTGAATAGTAATGTACAGGGAGGGGTTGGAGGCACTAACAATACATCCAGACGTACCCACATTTGGAAATCCATATCGGTAGCCGCGGCTCTGATGCATTGTGGCGTATAGCATACCAAAGTATGTGTGTGAGGTAGTCTTCAGAGAGCTTTCTCCCCTCTCTTTTGCCCCCCTCCTCTCTTTCTCTCCCTCTCGCTCTGTTCTCTCTCTCTCTCTCTTGTCCAACATCAAAGTGAAACCGAGGGAGCGGAGGGGACTCTGCATCGGCGCAGATAAGAGAAGTTCCATTAAGTCGCTTTGCCTCACAGGGATAACATTTCTTTCCCCTTCTCTGCCTTCCCAAACGGCTCAGGACGTCTTTTCTCTACGTCTAGCCCCCTTTGTGTCATGGCCTCTCTTCCCTCTTTTTTTACAACGCTATTTACCCGGGTTGTGACATCTCTTTTTCCGCCGTGGTTTGCTCACGTACTTCTATATTCATCCAGGGCCCTCGGTCAGCACGTGCAAACACGAGGCGAGCAGCGAGACTTTTAAGAAGAATTCAGACAAGAAATGAAGGTTAACAAAATACCTGTAAAGCCTACTGTAGATTATTTAGATTTGCTCAACTGCTTATACTTTTAAATGTTTAACAGAAGTAACATCTATTGTATAGAAGCTGTCCTGAATATGAAAAAAGAAATGGCTGACATCCTACGATGATTACGTCCTACCAACGCATGGCAAACACTCCATCCTAGCCCCATAGCCTGAGGGTACAGTGAGGGTCACAGGTATCTCCCAAATGGCACCCTATTCCATACAATCCGTTACTCCCAGAACCCCTCCCACCCCGTGCACGTTGTGGTTTTTGCCCTGGCACCACACAGCTGATTTAAATAACCAACTCATCACCAAGCTTTAATTATTTCAATCAGCTATTTTGTGCTAGGGCAAAAACCAAAACGTGTACCTACGGTTGAGCCCAGGACCGAGTTTGGAAAAGCACCTCTTTCTCACTTAGTGGACCAGGCATATGAGTCTCCATACATGACCATGGACACAATCACACAAACAAAGACACACACACACAACAACGACAAACAAACGTTGTTAATTTTCCACTTGGTTTCAACTTAAATACCCAAAGAGCGGGCCTTACGGCGCACTGGAAAATGGAAGAGCGCAGCGGCTCGTTTGTCTGCTACCTTGGACTGTTTGTCCAATATGTCATCCGTTTTTGTGTCAGTGGGAAGGCAAGGCGGAGCACGGGGCAGGAGGCTCGTAATGCCCTGTCAGATCAAATGGAGAGTGACAGTGGAAGTTATGTATTTCTGCGAGCACGCTATTAGGGCTAGGTGAAACACCGCCTCTCTCTCGCTCTCCTTCAGTCCTATCTGAGTGCGAAGTGAATACATGTATTTTAATACATACCTCTAACATCATTAGGTCATTGTTTTTCTTACCGTTGCCCTACAAATGAACTTCACTCGTATGGGACTGCTTCTCTTCTGTTTTCGGGTGTGTGGGGGGGGGGGAGCTATCGATTTATCCTTAAGATCTTCAGACGCCAACCTTATACTGCAGTCGCTGGCAGCTGCTTTGGTCTGCTTTAGCCCG
Organism: Salvelinus namaycush; assembly: GCF_016432855.1. Lineage (NCBI taxonomy): Eukaryota > Metazoa > Chordata > Actinopteri > Salmoniformes > Salmonidae > Salvelinus > Salvelinus namaycush. The sequence continues at coordinate 49,693,998 of NC_052314.1, forward strand.
GGAGTTCAAGTGAGCGAGGATAAACCAAATGAGATCACCTGGAGCGATCTGTTACAACGCCTGTGCGTAAAACTGTTTCTTCTCCGGTTCGATCTCTCTATCGGTGAAAGTGTTTTCTCCCTGATGCTTTTGCTTATTCCCCCTAGGATGTCACGATAACACGCATGCAGGTTTTACAAAGTGTAATTGCGGGCTTCTTACTCTATACATTCAATTCAGGGGAGAAAGAGATGGGGAAATCGCCGGTTCCACCTCTTCCTCCCATTAGGGTTCAATAACCCCAAAAACAATTTTTAAAATGTTTTACAGTGAAAACACAATACATATTTATATTAGCTCACCACAATAGCCAAACACACAATGCCATTTATTCACCGCCAACATAGCTTTCACAAAATTAATCACTAACTTCATCAGATGACAGTCTTATAACATCATGTTATACAATACATTTATGTTTTGTTCGAAAATGTGCATATTTAGAGGTACAAATCGTGGTTTTACATTGTGAATACGTAGCCATGATGCACCAAATTGTCCGGAGAAATTTTGGACAGTCACGTAATCTAACCAAAAAACTCATCATAAACTTTACTAAAAAATACATGTTGTACAGCAAATGAAAGATACACTGGTTCTTAATGCAACCGCTGTGTTAGATTTTTAAAAATAACTTAGTACAACGTACAGCATGCATTATTGTGAGACAGCGCTCACCAATTCTCCGCCTTGTTGGAGCCAACATAAACCACAAAAATACGGAATAACATCAGAAATATTCTCTTACTTTTGATGATCTTCCATCAGAATGTAGTGCAAGGAGTCCTAGTTCCAGAATAAATCGTTGTTTTGTTTTAGAATGTCCATTTCGTCTGTCGAATTAGCAACTTTGGCTAGCCATGTGGAGGGCACATGTCCAAGAAATCTTTGCGCCTGGAACGAAAAATTCCAAAAGTCCCAATAAACGTTGAATAAACTGGTCAAACTCGGTTGAAAATCCTACTTTATGATGTTTTTCTCTTATGTATCCAATAAAATCAGAGCCGGAGCATTTCGTCGTGTATACCGAACGCATTTCAGAAGACAATGTGAGGTTCCCTGGTGCGCAGTTGAATACTGACAAAAGAGCGAACCTGTCACTCCAAAAGCTCTCATTCGGTCTCACATCAAGCTAGACACCCCATTCAACATTCTACTGCCTGTTGACATCTAGTGGAAGGCGTATGACATGCATACAGATCCATAAATATAAGCCAGTTGAATAGGCAGGCCCTGACACAGAGCCCCATTTTCAGAATTTTCACTTCCTGTTTGGAAGTTTGCTGCCAAATGAGTTCTGTTTTACTCACAGATATAATTCAAACAGTTTTAGAAACGTCAGAGTGTTTTCTATCCAATAGTAAAAATAATATGCATATTGTATGATCTAGAACAGAGTACGAGGCAGTTTAATTTGGGCCCGATTTTTTCCCAAAGTGAAAATAGCGCCCCCTATTAAGAAGAAGTTAAGGCATGCAACCTGCTAGCTAGGTAAACAATGAACCATAATCCCAACTCATGACATTACTACCCTACATGAATCTGCAGGTAGCAAACCAACCAGGTTCAATGTTAGCCAACTAACATTAAGCCATAACTAGTGGCTCTGAGATATGAATTATAAGATCATACATGTAACGTTAGCTAGTGAGCCAGCCAGCTAAAATTAGCTAGCTATCTAACAGTACAATTTAATTTGAAATTAAAAGATTATATCAAAATTAGAAAAGTGTAATATCTGAAAATGTAGCTAGCTAGACTATCTTACCCGTGGTCTGAAATTGGAGTAGATAGCCAGAGCGAATTTACCAGCTCGTACGTCTATCAACAGTTGTTGCAGTGATATTCTATTGAAATTGATATTTGTAAAGTGGAGTCTTTTGTTAAGACTAGCTAGCTAAACAATGAACCATAATCCCAACTCATGACGTTACTACCCTGCATGAATTTGCAGGTAGCTCACCAACCAGGTTCAATATTAGCTAGCTAACATTATGTTATAACTAGTCAAGCAAATGTCTCTTAGTTACGAATAATAAGATCATACACGTAACGTTAGCTAGTGAGCCAGCCAGCTGACGTTAGCTAGCTAACAGTACACTTTAATCTGAAAGGAAACCACTTTCTGTCAAAATTAGAAACGTGTAATATCGGAAAATGTAGCTAGCTAGGCTATCTTACCCATATACATCTTCATCATGGATGGACGCGTCTCCTGTCAGATGCCATGGTTGCCCTTAGTTTGAAGATGTAATCTGGACACAGGTATTTTCTCCATCTCCTCAGCTATTATACTCGAATTCCACTGATTTTAAAACTCGGTCCTCCAGAAAGTGGAGATCATACACGTAATGTTAGCTAGCAAGCCAGCCAGCTAATGTCAGCTAGCTAACAGTACACTTTAACTTGACAATAGGTTTATGCAGTTTTACTACGTGATACATTTACAAAAAAAAGCTGTGTTAGACAGGTTTATCTAGGCATACTGACCAGCTCAAATAGACAGAAGCGTGCTATATGGCAGACCAATCCAAACTCATCTCTCAGCATGTCCAGCCCACTCATCTCAGCCAATCATGGCTAGCGGGAAGGTTGCTCACTTTTTCTGTGGCTAAACCAACTAGGCTAGTAATTTTTTTATTGTATTCGTATTTACAGATGGCATACAAGTTTGTCATTAAGGCACATGAAAGTTCACATGTTCCAGAAGGCATTTCTGCTAAAAAACACATTTTGATTTAAAAAAAAGTTTACGTTCAAATGGCTCTCCTGTGAAGTAGTGACCCGCGACATACGCCTAGTTTCCTGAAACAGGTCCCATTTAAGAATGATGGAGTCCACTGTGTTCTTGGGTACCTTGAATGCTGCAGACATTTTTTGGTACCCTTACCCAAATCTGTGCCTTGACACAATCCTGTCTCGAAGCTCTACGGACAATTCCTTTGACCTCATGGCTTGGTTTTTGCTCTGACATGCACTGTCAACTGTGGACCTTATATAGACTGGTGTGAGCCTTTCCAAATCATGTCCAATCAATTGAATTTACCACAGGTGGACTCCAATCAAGTTGTAGAAACATCTCAAGGATGATAAATGGAAACAGGAAGCATCTGAGCTACAGTTTTGAGTTTCATAGCAAAGGGTCTGAATGCTAATGTAAAATATGGTGATGGATCTTTGATGTTATGAGGCTGTTTTGTTTCCACAAGTCCTGGGGCCCTTGTTAACTTCCCACTGTCACGCCAGTGAGTTTTGGACTTTTAAGAGTGAGACTTTTAGGTTGTACCATTAGACTTGTCTATTTCTTCTACATCCACTGATACCAACCATTAGTCTGTGATTAACGGGCTGAGTTAGAGAGTTTTTTGTGAGATGAGGGCGGATCCCGAAGGGAGGCAGTTCTTCTCAGAAAAACGTCTGTGGAGTTTGAATGGTTTGAGCTACATACAAACTATTATCACCCATCTATGAAAAGCTGAGACTCTCACGAACACGTACATGTAATATGTACATATGTTTTACTCTATGATGCTCAGGCACCACACCAGAGTTGTTAGAAGGTAAGGGATTCTTCTACATAGATAATGGTAATTCCAAGACACCGTGTCCACAACACAATAAGCTCAAATAGTTACTGTCACGAACTCGACACAGTTGTCATTGACTAGTTGGATATTTTCTGTACTCACAGCATTCTTATAAATGGGCTCCTTAGTGACGCAGAGGTCTAAGGCACTGCATCTCAGTGCAAGAAGTGTCACTACAGTCCCTGGTTTGATTCCAGGCTGTATCACATCCGGCCGCGATTGTGAGTCCCATAGGGCAGCGCACAATTGGCCCAGCATCGTCCGAGTTTGGCCGGCATTGCAAATAAGAATTTGTTCTTAACTGACTTGCCTAGTTAAATAAAGGTAAACAAATATATATATTAAAAAAAATACATCAACACTGTCTTTTTGCCATTCTTTATCAAGGGGGCCAATACTTTTGGAGGTGACTATATATACACATGATTGCTTTATTTCACACGGACAATTTTAAGCTGCACTTGGTCAAAACAGTGTCTACTGAAAAGCCAAATAAAGACAACTTAATAAAACCACAGTCAGTGTCGGGTTTCAAACAGTTAAGAGATTTAACTAAGACTCAACTCTTTTTCCCACACAAACATCTCAGCTATTTCCAGCAGCTTGTGTCTGTGAGTCGGTCAGGTTGAAGTGATATGCTGTTGCCACCTACCTACCCTCCAGGTCACTCAGTATAGCACTATGATTAATGAATAGGATCTTTGGAGATGCATGGGCTGAGGATAACGCAAAGCCTTGGTGGCCCAGATAAACATTGGGTTCAGGACCTCACTGGAGCACTTCCTTTGAACTCCCCGTTCCAAGTTACTTAACCTGTGGATGCCTGTGTAAAAGTAATATGTGTGTTCGGTTTCCATATTAGGACAGCAGCACAGCAATGGAAGTTGTGTAAAAATGTAAGCTTAGTCACCCACCACGGGGAAGGGGCTCTGACAGGGGAGGAGGGCGAACTGTGTTTATTTTTTTATCTAAGGCAACCTGACATGCTTGGCTGACACGCACAACTTTGGGATTCTACGCAAAGCCCCTTTTGGTCCGGTGCCATTTTAGGAAGCAGAGTTAATTAAAACCGTTATTGACATTTCAGTTACGGAAGTTGGGCAACATTATCTTAATGAGTTTCGTTCCGAGCCGCCACCATCGAGCTGTTTTAACTACAAAGTGCCCACCCCACATTCCCCTGCTAACGTTTACACAGCACCTCTGAGGTCACATCCTGTACCTTCTCTGAAACGTTCTTTTAGGTCTTTCTCTGAAACAAGACCTTCGCGTTGGTCTTTTCTCTTCCCTAGGTGCTTTTGTTTGAATCAGGGAGTGCCAACTATAGAAATGTGAGCTATGATTATGTTAGCTGCGGCGTATATAGCTGAGATTCAACTCGACTTGACAAGACACGGTCTTTCTGTCTGTCTCCCCGAATAGGATGGGTCAATTTGTTTAACCCTCCGTTAGTGAAAGCAGATACGAAGAGATTATTATTGTTTTGACTTAGCCATTACACTGATTGGGATAGTTTTGTTGGGGCTCTTTTCTGCAGACCAGGCAAGATAGAGCATGGCTGATAGTGGATAAACCAACAGTAGCACTATTGACTCAACTTATGCCTCAGCCGTGCTCTAATGTATTATACATGAACGCTCAGACAGGGAACGGGAGAAGTCTAAGATGACAAGAACGAAGGAGAGAGAGAGGCAGGTTGATGGCAAAAGAGAGAGAGGGCAAGAAAGACTGGAAACAGTGAAGAGAGGTACAGCATGGTTAGAGACTCACAAACAGGCCTAGAGAGCGAGGAAAAGAGAATGAGAGAGAGAAAGGAGAGGGAGTGATGCATTATAGCGTTCCGGACAGATGAAACGTGTCCATTTCGCCCACTCTGCGGTTGACCTCCAGACACCCCCACTCCTCTGTCTGCCTCTGTCTGTACAGTACAAGACAATTGAATCAGACAATGCTCTAAAAGAAGCCTGTGTTAATGTAGAAGGGTCCTGTAGCTCTGGTTCTGTCATCTTTGTTGTTGTGGTCTTTGGTGTTATCGTCTTTGCTGTTATGGTCCTTTGTAGTCTTTGCTGTTATTGTCCTTTGTAGTCTTTTCTGTTATGGTCCTTTGTAGTCTTTGATGTTATGGTCCTTTGTAGTCTTTGATGTTATGGTCCTTTGTAGTCTTTGCTGTTATGGTCCTTTGTAGTCTTTTCTGTTATGGTCCTTTGTAGTCTTTGCTGTTATGGTCCTTTGTAGTCTTTTCTGTTATGGTCCTTGGTGTTATGGTTTTTGTTGTTATGGCCTTATATGTCATATGGTCCTATGTTTTTAAGTACATTGTGGTCTTTAATGTCTTACATTGTTGTGTAGTCTGTACTATGCATGTTAGAGGTAAATGTCATGTTTATGACATGGCTTATGAAGAATCTGACTCACTAAAAAAGCATTTTCCCCCTCTGGGCCACCGTAGAGAAGTATCAGTAAGATTGGCCCATGATGCTGACCTACATAAAAGTTATCCTACATGACTTTGTGAGTATCTCGTCTAGCTAATGAGCAGTAGCAAGAGAGAGAAGAGTTACGTGAGTAATACCTGAAGCTTTTGGCCTAATTAAGAAGGGGATTAAACTATAAGGGACATTTAATTCCGCACGCAATTACAATTAGAATTTTGATTGTATATAGTATATTACTGTCGAAGAAGTCAAAGGGAAGTGAGGCCTTGCACCAGCGCAGTTCTGTTCAGTTACTAGTCTTAGCGTATTATTAGTGTATCAATTAACTTGTTATGTCAACTTGAGTTGCTTTTCGTACAATATAGTTATGACTACCCATACATACACTGAGTGTACAAAACATTAGGACCTCTTTCCATGACATAGACTGACCAGGTGAATCCAATTGAAAGCTATGATCCCGTATTGATGTCACCTGTTAAATCCACTTCAATCAATGTAGACGATGGGGCAGAGGCAGGTTAAAGAAGGATTTTCCTGGATTGTGTATGTGTAACATTCAAAAATATTTAAGTGTCTTTGAACTCTGTATGATAGTAGGTGCCAGGCGCAACGGATTCAAGAACTTCAATGCTTCAATGCTTTCATGCTCAACAGTTTCCCGTGCGTATCAAGAATGCCACTGTAGAGTAGGCCAGACGGCTAAACTGAAAAACCTAACCTAAATAAAACGATGGCGGAGCCGCAAGGGTGTTGATTTACATAGTGATTCCGGAAGAAAAACTGTTCTGCCACAAAGTATACATTATAGAAGCTAAAATATAAATAACAATGCTGCCCCATCAACAGCTCAGTAAAAAATGGTCCGTCACCCCTCTGAACTGAAAGAGAGGATCCTTTTTGTCGGGGGAAGCCCCTCCCATCAGAACATACCAATCTCTTGAATTAATTAAGCATTCGCCAACATCCAAGCCTACATTTTTCACTCAGATAAACATATCATGAATTTTGTACATTGCACCTTTTGAAATCCGTTTATCATGATACAATATAACACATTTACAAAATGCCATCACTACTGACACGGTGTGCTCCAATTTGCCCATTCCCATAAACGAGCCATTCGGGACAGGCACTACAAAGCCAGTCCGATTGCCGTAGCTCTGGTGCGTATCCCAGCATACCCGGAAGCTACAGAGACGTAGAGAGAGGAACAGACGCAAAAAAATCTCGCACTCATCCATAACATTGATAAGTATATTGAACGCTTGTCTGTATATTCTTCATAACATAATAAACTGTTACTGACGGAAGGTAAGAATAAAGTGTGTCATGTATGTACTAAGATAGCGAAGTTAGCAATGTGGGTCGACACACAAGTTAACGTAGCTGATAACGGAGCAGGGAGGGGGCGATATGTGTGCCTGTGGCCAGTGTCGGACTTCTCCGTCACAACCACCCAAAGGACATCCAGCCAACTTGACACAACTGTGGGAAGCATTGGAGTCAACATGGGCCAGCATAACTATGGCACGCTTTCGACACCTTGTAGAGTCCATGCCCTGACGAATTAAGGCTGGTCTGAGGGCAAAAGGGGGTGCAACTCAATATTAGGAAGAGGTTCTTAATGTTTTGTACACTGTGTATATTTAAATAGCCATTAATTTTTATTAATTTTTATTTTATTTAACTAGGCAAGTCAGTTAAGAACAAATTCTTATTTTACAATGACAGCCTAGGAACAGTGGGTTAACTGTCTTGTTCAGCGGCAGAACGACAGATTTTTACCTTGTCAGCTCGGGGATTTGATCTTCCTTTCAGTTACTAGTCCAACGCTATAACCACTAGGCTACCTGCCGCCCCTTATTGTTATGATTCTTTATTATAATGATTTCCTCTTGACCTTTTGTTCAACTGTTATGCCATATGACATTACTATTACCCCCACTGTAGGCTCTAACCATTGTCAGGGGGACTAACAGAGAGCGCAGGAGCTGTAGCCTCACCGTTACCTACAATTAAAATCTAATTATCTCCTGTGGGGCTGATCAACGGTGGCCCTTTGAACGCGGTTTAATCGTAGCCTCTCGCTAGCAACCCGACAGTAGGTTAGCCAGGGCTATATGGGCCAATACCCCATGGCCAAATCAATTCTAGTCGACATTCACGTTGAAGAACCGAAGTCGTTGACCCTGTATTAAAACCCACTGTGGATTTATATTGAATCCCATGGGGGTTGGCGAACAAAACGATCAAATACATTGGTCCAACAAGGACAGTGTCCAACAATGTGTTATCTAAAAAACTAGCCCCCCCCTCCCCATCTATACACCACCTGCTTTCAGCGTAAAAAGTATTCTTCACGGTTTTGATGAATCGTTGCATGCACAGAGGCACTTGGCAACCCAGTGCCAAAGAAATGATGAATTGGGCATGACACGCGAGTTGTTCACTTAAAGAATGATAATGCCCTCACTTTCTGAGGAGCTCCATTCTTTCCCATAATGCAGGATGATACGGTTGGTGGATGACGCGCCAGGTCCCCACAGCGGAGCACCTACTCTATACAGGAGAAATAACAGATTGATGATCGGTTTGAGTTAACCTTCCACACATCCCTAGCTGTCTGAGCAGACTGGGCATATCAGCCTGACCAGAAGTGTTTTGCTTAACATGGCAACTTAGACAAAAAGCCCAGAGCCTGAAGCGAAATCAGACCCTTTGTTAACTGACTGGCCACGTCATAAAAACGTCTTCAACCATCAGGCAAGAAAAAAAGAAAAAGCGTCGGTAACGTCATCCTGCAGACGTAGGATACGTCCCAAATGGCACCCTATGTCCTATATATTCTCCTATAGGCCCTGGTCAAAAGTATTGCACTACAAAGGGAATATGTTTCCATTTGGGATGCACACTTTTTTTCATTGCGGTCTGGTTGTGCGGCCCAGTTGGGTTGCTGCGGTTCTATTTCTCTCCTCCCCTGCTGCAGAGCGAGCGCGCCAGGCCTCCTTTGATATCTTCCCACGCTGGATCTGAGCCATGCCGGCTTCAATGGAAACTCGGTGTCTCCCAGGCAGCGCCGGCTCAGTCGGCGGGAGACCTACACCATGCCACTCGCCATACACCGCTAGCCGTATCACACCGATGGGTGTCCCAGCCCCACTCACAAAAAGGAAGGAATGGATGAAGGGAGGGAAAGCAATTAAACATGAGTCAAATGTGTTTTGTAATCAACTCATTGAGGGGATTTGGAGGGAATGGAAGTTCCAAGGATATCGTTCCTTCCCGCTTGACGAATTTATCGTCTTGGTAGAGACTGTTCTGTGTGTTGAGTTTTGAGCATGTATTTTCTCCCCCACAGGCCTAAAACAGGAAATGCCAATTGTATACTGCTACTAGGCCTAAATGAAAATTGTGCTTGATTCAAACCAGTAGAGACACAATACAAAAGCTCAAGGATATTTGATTTTCTAAATTATGCAGGCCTAAGAATATTGCAGGTTAGAGTTTTCCATCATGAATATTGTTTTGGTGGCAGCTCTGCAGAGTTGTCACTAGCTGGCACAGGCACAGTTTTGTACCTAACCTTAATCACACTGCTAACATTAATGTCTAACCCTAACCTTAAATTAAGACCAAAAAGCTCATTTTTATTTCCCATGACGTTTTACAATATATCAAAAGGGGAAATGGCTCAGTTATGCTTCCAGGACATGACTCATGACAATACACGTCAACCTGCATGAATAGCCTTCCTATTAGTTATGTCAACCTTTATTTTAATTTTATACTGTCTGCATATCTAGCAAAACAGTAGAGTTGGAATAACGGCCTATTCACCCGACTTGGCCCGAACCTCAGCACACTGCAACTCGGAGATAATTATATTATGGAGCTGTACCCTGTCAGGAGAGTACCCATTATTTCATTTCCAATGTAATATTTTCCCCTGATTGAATCAATTGTGCATGATAATTGAGGCTGAGCGTTTCCATTAAGACTGCGATTTCCAACAAGCAACCCATCGGCGAACGAACGTAGAGGCAAAAGCGTGTGAAATGGGGTAAAGGTATTTGACTCTTGCATAAATTACACAATCAGGTGCAGTGAAGCCGACAGGCCCGACACTCTTCTCCCAACCCCACTACAGTCCCACCCTCAATCTACTCCACAGCACTTCAGTCAGAGGTAAAAATGTCCTACCCGTTACACCTCGAACCGACGTGGCATTGACGTAATTTGACATTGTGTGACAGGTTCGCGACCAAGGTGTCCGCCCAGTTGTGATGAGACCAGACGAAGGGGCGTAATGGTATGCGGATGAGGAGCCGAATGTGATCTTATCGTGTCAAATGTGAAATTAATATTTCAGAGACAACCTCAAGTACCTTTTCAGTCACAGTAAAGCTGAGAGAGAATGGACAGAAGGGAGGAAGGAAGAGAAGAGCAGAGATGGAGGGGGGGGGAGTGAGATCATCTGGGAGACAGTAAAAGAGAGAGAGTGGGTAGAGAGAGGTCAGAGAGGAAAGGACAGAAAGACAGGAGGGCAGACAAAGAGGAGAGAAGAAGGGAACTTTAAAGTGATGCAGAGTGCCTTGGACAATGAGCCCTGTTTGGGGCGATGAGAGATCCAGACTCCAAAAGACAAGAGAAACAGTGGAGGCGAAGACATGCTTGATCACTCAGTCATTGATTGATGAAGCATCAATGTAGGAAAAAAAACTCTGTACCAAAATTCCAACTTTCAAGTGCAAATGTCCTAATCAGCATATCAATGATATTGTGCTCTAAGGCAATAAACTCACTTTAAATTAGCGGGCGTAGTGTGCTTTCAAAAGGAAAGTCGTTATGGAGTCAAACTATAAATATGCCCGGTTTCTTTGTTCTTAAGATGCCCATTGTGGGAAACTGTAAAACCCCCCCCACAGGCATTGTGGGCAGGAGGATTGTAGACAAAGAACCTAAAACAAGAGTACACATGCACATGACATCACATATTTATCATTGCACTCTTTGTGTCCACGAGAAAGTCATAGATGTTGGGTTTAGTTTGAGATATTTTATCAGCTAAGCAATCCAAACAGGGCTCTATCGAAATACAAAAATTCTGCTGGCCGCCTGAATAGGATTTTGGCCTTGGGTTTAGTGTTTAGAGATCAACTGAATAGAACTTGCCACCATTTGCCCCCCAAAATAATTTTTTATCTCAATTAATTGCAAATAGCTGTCTCTTATTCATGATGTCCTTGTACGGTAAAAAGGCGAGCTGTCTTGACTCGGCACCTTTCTATTGACTGTTTCTATCATCTCCGCACCGTAGGAGTTCTTTTAAATGACACCTTGGAAAGAGGATATAACAAACTGTCAGTCAAACAGCCTATATGCTATCCTTATGTAGTGTCAATGTGTTTGCAAATACTCCAACGTCTATAAGGCATATAAATATACAGTGCCTTCCCCTTTACTTTTTCCACATTTTGTTACATTACAGCCTTATTCTAAAATGGATTCAATTGTTTTTTCCTCATCAATCTACAGACAATACCCCATAATGACAAAGCAACACCAGTTTTTTTTTAACATTTTTGCTTTATTTATTAAAAACCCCCAGAAATATCACATTTACATAAGTATTCAGACCCTTTACTCAGTCATTTGAAGCACCTTTGGAAGCGATTAAAGCATTGAGTCTTCTTGGGTATGAAGCTACAAGCTTGGAACACCTGTATTTGGGGAGCTTCTCCCATTCTTCTCTGCAGATCCTCTTATGCTCTGTCAGGTTGGATGGGGAGAGTCGCTGCATAGCAATTTTCAGGTCTCTCCAGAGATGTTAGATCTGGTTCAAGTCCAGTCTCTGGCTGGACTACTCAAGGACATTCAGAGGCTTGTCCCGAAGCCACTCGCCCCAGTCTGAGGTCCTGAGCGCTCTGGAGCAGGTTTTCATCAAGGATCTCTCTGTACTTTGCTCCGTTTCCTTTCCCTCGATCCTGACTAGTCTCCCAGTCTCTGCCGCTGAAAAACATCCCCACAGAATGATGCTGCCACCACCATACTTCACCGTAGGGATGGCACCAGGTTTCCTCCAGACCTGATGCTTGGCATTCAGGCCAAAGAGTTTAGTACTGGTTTCATCAGACCATATAATCTTGTTTCTCATGGTCTGAGTGTCCTTTAGGGGCCTTTTGGGAAACTCCATGCGGGCTGTCATGTGCCTTTTACCGAGGAGTGGTTTCCGTCTTGCCCACTCTTCCATAAAGACCTGATTGGTGGAATGCTGCAGAGATGGTTGTCCTTCTGGAAGGTTCTCTCATCTCCACAGAGGAACTCTGGAGCTCTTTGTGTGACCTTTGGGTTCTTGGCCACCTCCATGACCAAGGCCCTTCTACCCCGATTGCTCAGTTTTGCCGGGAGGCAAGCTCTATGAAGAATCTTGGTGGTTCCAAACTTCTTCCATTCAAGAATGATGGAGGCCACTTTGTTCTTGGGGACTGTCACGCCCTGGCCTTAGTATTCTTTGTTTTCTTTATTATTTTAGTTAGGTCAGGGTGTGACATGGGAAGTTTGTGTGTTTTGTCTAGTTTAGGGTGTGTGTATTGTTTAGGGGGTGTTGTATAGTGTATGGGGTTGTGTTCAGGAGAGAGTTCTAGGAAAGTCTATGGTTGCCTGGTTTGGTTCTCAATCAGAGACAGATGTCATTAATTGTCTCTGATTGGGAGCCATATTTAAGGCAGCCATAGGCTTTAGGTGATTGTGGGAGATTGTCTATGTTGAACGTAAGTAGCTTGTGTGTGCACTTTCGTTTGTAGCGTCACGGTTGTTTGTTGTTTTGTATAGTTTGTATAAGTGTTTCGTTTCGTGTTCATCTTCGTCGTAAAATAAAAGAAGATGTATTCATACCATGCTGCACCTTGGTCCATTCATTCACCTCAAGACGACCGTGACAGAATCTCCCACCACACATGGATCAAGCAGCGTGAGCGGAACCAACAACAGCGGCAAAGTAACCAGGACTCGTGGACATGGGAGGATGTATTGGACGGCAAGGGTTGCTACACATGGGAGGAGATCCGAGCTGGAAGAGATCGCCTTCCATGGGAACAGCTGGAGGCGATTAGGAGAGCAGAGGCAACCGGAGAGAGGAACCGAAGTTATGAGGGTACGCGACTAGCAAGGAAGCCTGTGAGTAAACCCCAAAAATGTATTGGGGGGGGGCTAAGAGGTAGTGGGCCGAGGGCAGGTAGGAGACCTGCGCCCACTTCCCAGGCTAACCGTGGAGAGCGGGAGTACGGGCAGACACCGTGTTACGCAGTAGAGCGCACGGTGTCTCCTGTACGTGTGCATAGCCCGGTGCGGGTTATTCCACCTCCCCGCACTGGCAGGGCTAGATTGAGTATTGAGCCGGATGTCATGAAGCCGGCCCTACATATCTGGCCACTAGTGCGTCTCCTCGGGCCGGTTTACATGGCACCAGCCTTACGCATGGTGTCCCCGGTTCGCCTACATAGCCCGGTGCGGGTTATTCCACCTCCCCGCACTGGTCGGGCGACAGGGAGCATTCAACCAGGTAAGGTTGGGCAGGCTCAATGCTCAAGGGAGCCAGTACGCCTGCACGGTCCGGTATTTCCGGCGCCACCTCCCCGCTCCAGGCCAGTACCACCAGTGCCTACACCACGCACCAGGCTTCCAGTGCGTCTCCAGAGCCCTGTTCCTCCTCCACGCACTCTCCCTATGGTGCGTGTCTCCAGTCCAGTACCACCAGTTCCGGCACCACGCACTAAGCCTCCTGTGCGTCTCCAGAGCCCTGTACGCACTGTTCCTTCTCCCCGTACTCGCCCTGATGTGCGTGCCCTCAGCCCGGTACCACCAGTGCCGGTACCACGCACCAGGCCTATAGTACGCCTTGAGAGTCCAGTGTGCCCTGTTGTTGTTCCCCGCACTAGCCTGAAGGTGCATGTCCTTAGCCCGGTACCTCCAGTTCCGGCACCACGCACCAGGCCTACAGTGCGTCTCAGCCGGCCTGAACTGCCCGTCTGCCCTACGCCGTCTGAACTGTCCGTCTGCCAAGTGCCGCATGAGCTGCCCGTCTGTATTGAGCCTTCAAAGCCGCCCGTCTGTCATGAGCCTGCAAAGCCGCCCGTCTGCCATGAGCCTACAGAGCCGTCCGCCAGACAGGAGCCGCTAGAGCCTTCCGCCAGACAGGAGCCGCTAGAGCCTTCCGCCAGACAGGAGCCGCTAGAGCCTTCCGCCAGACAGGAGCCGCTAGAGCCTTCCGCCAGACCGGATCAGCCAGAGCCTTCCGCCAGACCGGATCAGCCAGAGCTTTCCGCCAGACCGGATCAGCCAGAGCCTTCCGCCAGACCGGATCAGCCAGAGCCTTCCGCCAGACCGGATCAGCCAGAGCCGTCAGCGAGCCATGACCAGCTAGAGCCGTCAGCGAGCCATGACCAGCCAGAGCCGTCAGCGAGCCATGACCAGCCAGAGCCGTCAGCGAGCCATGACCAGCCAGAGCCGTCAGCGAGCCATGACCAGCCAGAGCCGTCAGCGAGCCATGACCAGCCAGAGCCGTCAGCGAGCCATGACCAGCCAGAGCCGTCAGCGAGCCATGACCAGCCAGAGCCGTCAGCGAGCCATGACCAGCCAGAGCCGTCAGCGAGCCATGACCAGCCAGAGCCGTCATCCAGCCAGGATCCGCCAGAGCCGTCATCCAGCCAGGATCCGCCAGAGCCGTCATCCAGCCAGGATCCGCCAGAGCCAGCCAGGATCCGCCAGAGCCAGCCAGCCAGGATCCGCCAGAGCCAGCCAGCCAGGATCCGCCAGAGCCAGCCAGCCAGCCAGGATCCGCCAGAGCCAGCCAGCCAGGATCCGCCAGCCAGCCAGGGTCAGCCAGCCAGTCCGGTGTTGTACCTCAGTCCGGAGCTGCCGTCCCTCAGTCCGGAGCTGCCCCTTATCCTGGTGCTGCCCCTTATCCTGGTGCTGCCCCTTAGTCCGGTGCTGCCCCTTAGTCCGGTGCTGCCCCTTAGTCCGGTGCTGCCACTTAGTCCGGTGCTGCCCCTTAATCCAGTGGGGTTAATTTGGAGGGTGGCCATTTGGAGGAGGATACGAAAGCGGGTAGTGACTATGGTGGGGTGGGGACCACGACCAGCGCCAGAGCCGCCACCGTGGACAGACGCCCACCCAGACCCTCCCCTAGACTTTATGCTGGTGCGTCCGGAGTTCGCACCTTGAGGGGGGGGTTATGTCACGCCCTGGCCTTAGTATTCTTTGTTTTCTTTATTATTTTAGTTAGGTCAGGGTGTGACATGGGAAGTTTGTGTGTTTTGTCTAGTTTAGGGTGTGTGTATTGTTTAGGGGGTGTTGTATAGTGTATGGGGTTGTGTTCAGGAGAGAGTTCTAGGAAAGTCTATGGTTGCCTGGTTTGGTTCTCAATCAGAGACAGATGTCATTAATTGTCTCTGATTGGGAGCCATATTTAAGGCAGCCATAGGCTTTAGGTGATTGTGGGAGATTGTCTATGTTGAACGTAAGTAGCTTGTGTGTGCACTTTCGTTTGTAGCGTCACGGTTGTTTATTGTTTTGTATAGTTTGTATAAGTGTTTCGTTTCGTGTTCATCTTCGTCGTAAAATAAAAGAAGATGTATTCATACCACGCTGCACCTTGGTCCATTCATTCACCTCAAGACGACCGTGACAGGGACCTTCAATGCTGCAGACATTTTTTAGTACCCTTCTCCAGATCTGTGCCTCGACACAATCCTATCTCGGAGCACTACGGAAAATATCTTCGACCTCATGGCTTGGGTTTCACTCTGACATGCACTGTCAACAGTGGGACCTTATCCATTATTAGCATGTTTTAATTACTCCTATGAAAATTGTAGACTTTCAGGTACTCAATAAAAAGGTCTGATTTCATTACTTCTGAATCAATGTTGTGATGTGAAAATCCTGGCAAATACTGGTTTTTCAGACATTGTTCATCCTGACCAGACAGGTTTTTTACATGGACGATATATTGGAGATAATATACGACAATTACTTGAAACAATTGATCATTTTGAAACATCAAAAATAACAGGCCTGGTCTTCATAGCTGAATTCGAAAAGGCGTTTGATAAAGTACGACTAGAATTTATATATCAATTCCTGGACTACTTTAATTTCGATGAATCTCTTATACAATGGGTTAAAGTTATGTACAGCGACCACAGGTGTAAAATAGTAAATAATGGTTCTTTCTCAGAAAGTATTGAGCTTTTAAGAGGAGTAAAACAAGGCTGTCTGTTGTCTCCCTATTTATTTATTATGGCCCTCGAAATGCTAGCTATTAAAATGAAATCCAACAAGAACATAAAGGGGTTAGAAATCCAGGGGTTGAAAACAAAAGTGTAAATTTGACTCAAGTTTTTCCTAAGGTCCACAATCTGGATCCCTGCACAGTCTCAAAGAAGATCCTGATCACTATTTTAGCCTCTCTGGACTAAACCCTAATTATGACAAGTGTATCATACTAAGCATTAGATCGTTCAAAGACAGAATGTTTACAATACCTTGTAGGTTACCAATAAAATGGGCAGATGGTGAAGTAGACATATTTAGTATTCATAACTTAACACAACCAATTTCAAAAGAAAGTTTGCAAAAATGTACACGATTCTGCAACCATGGAGATGTAACAAAATTACATTGATTAACTCTTTGGTCCTATCATATTTTAATAACTTACTAATGGCACTGCCTACTCCAGACGTTTACCCTAGACATTTTTTAAATCATATGAGCAAAAAATGTTTCACTTTATTTGGAATGCTAAGCCAGACAAATTTAAATGTGCCTATTTATATAATGAATATTAGTTTGTAGGGCTAAAATTATTAAAGCATTCATCCTCTCACTAAATGCTTCACTCATACATAAGTTATACTTAAAATCAAATGTTATTGGTCATGTACACATGGTTAGCAGATGTTAATGTGAGTGTAGAGAAATGCTTGTGCTTCTAGTTCCGACCGTGCAGTAATATCTAACAAGTAATCGAACAATTTCACAACAACTACCTTATACACACAAGTGTAAAGGAATGAGTAAGAATATGGACTGTGGCGTACAGCAGGTCAGCCACCAGGGGGAGACTCGTCGAGGCCTGGTGACAGACGGAGTATACATCACGAGGCGATGGCTCCATCTGCTGGACGTGCCAGGTCTTGAAGGGCTACTAATTGGGGCTGATTGGGGAGTTGGTGAGTAATCAAGGGCTGATTGCTCACCAGCTGTAAAAGCCCCATGAAGCTGCCAGAAGGGCAGTACACAGGAGAGGACTGGGGGAAGTAAGGTGACTTCCGTGTAGTTGGAGACGGTGCCCGAGCTAAGACGTTTGTGTGCCAAACAGGACACAGCAAGACCCGGAGCACAGAAGACGGTATCCCGGAGAGGGTCTCATGGGGGAGACCTATCCTTTTCTTTTGATTTGTTATTTAACCTCTCTGGGACTGCGGGACGCTAGCGTCCCACTTGGGGAGCACCCCCCACCCACCCCCCACTGATTAGCATCGCTAGCATAGCGTCACAATTAAATAGTAGCATCTAAATATCATTAAATCACAAGTCCAAGACACCAAATGAAAGATACAGATCTTGTGAATAAAGCCACCATTTCAGATTTTTAAAATGTTTTACAGGGAAGACAAAATATGTAAATCTATTAGCTAACCACGTTAGCAAAAGACACCACTTTTCTAACTCCATCAGTTTCTTACTCCATCAGGTGCTATCACCAATTCGACCAAATAAAGATATAAATAGCCACTAACCAAGAAAAAACTTCATCAGATGATAGTCTGATAACATATTTATTGTATAGCATAGGTTTTGTTAGAAAAATGTGCATATTTCAGGTATAAATCATAGTTTGCCATTGCAGCCACCATCACAAATCTCCCCAAAGCGACTAGAATTACTACAGAGAGCAACGTGTATTACCAATTTACTCATCATAAAACATTTCTTAAAAATACACAGCTCACAGCAATGGAAAGACACAGATCTTGTGAATTCAGACAATATTTCAGATTTTCTAAGTGTTTTACAGCGAAAACACAATAAATCGTTATATTAGCATACCACATATGCAAACGTTACCCGAGCATTGATTCAAGCCAAAGAGAGCGATATCGTTATCATCGCCAAAATATATTAATTTTTTCACTAACCTTCTCAGAATTCTTCCGATGACACTCCTGTAACATCATATTACAACATACATATAGAGTTTGTTCGAAAATGTGCATATTTAGCCACAAAAATCGTGGTTATACAATGAGAATAGTAGCAAAACTGGTCTGAAAATGTCGGGCGCCATCTTTGAGAGTGATCTAGCCTAATCGATAACTAATCATAAACTTGACTAAAAAATACAGGGTTGACAGGAATCGAAAGACAAATTAGTTCTTAATGCAATCGCTGAATTACATTTCTAAAATTATCCTTACTGTGCAATACCGGGTCCGCCAAAGCGAAGCTACACAAAACAAAATGGCGATATATGCGTTTAACATTTTTCAACAGAACAGCGATTTATCATCATAAATAGTTCTTACTATGAGCTGTTCTTCCATCAGAATCTTGGGCAATGTATCCTTTCTCGGGTCTAATCGTCTTTTGGTCGAAAGATGTCCTCTTGTCCCGTCGAAATGGCCACTAACGTTCGACCGGTACTGGAAACGTGCCCAGCGCTTCAAAGTGCATCACAAAGAAATGCCTCAAAATCGCACTAAACGGATATAAATTGCTATAAAACGGTTTAAATTAACTACCTTATGATGTTTTTAACACCTATAACGAGTAAAAACATGACCGGCGATATATAAGTGGCTAAACAACAGCTTGGAAGGAGGCCAGTCCCGACGTCCATCGTGCGTCAGGCGCAGGAAGAAAAGAAAGCTACTTCCGCCTTGTGCTCTTTTATACAGGCCCTGATTGCGCAATCGACTCCATTCAAATTGTCACCTCTTACTGACATCTAGAGGAAGGCGTGGGCAGTGTTTGTATCCTCATAGCATTTACAGGGACATTAAAACTGACCTGGGACCAGAGGCCAAGATTTCTGAAATCTCACTCCCTGTCAGGAAAAGTGCTGTAGAATGAGTTCTGTTCCACTCAGAGACATAATTCAAACGGCTATAGAAACTAGAGAGTGTTTTCTATCCAATAATAACAATAATATGCATATTGTACGAGCAAGAATTGAGTACTAGGCAGTTTAATTGGAGACCAATTTTCGCTAAGTCGAAACAGCACCCCCTATATCCCCAAGAAGTTAATAAACACCCTTGAAACCGAGTTAATCCTACTCTGTCCGTGTCTGATCCCTGGTCTGCCACAGTACATATAAATATATGGATGAGCGATGGTCGAGCGGCATAGGCAAGATGCAGTAGATGGTATAGAGTACAGTATATACATATGAGATGAGTAATGTAGGGTATGTGAACATTATATAAAGTGGCATTGTTTAAAGTGACTAGTGATACATTTATTACATCCATTTTTTAATTATTAAAGTGGCTAGAGATTTGAGTCAGTATGTTGGCAGTAGCCACTCAATGTTAGTGATAGTTGTTTAACAGTCTGATGGCCTTGAGATAGAAGCTGTTTTGTAGCCTCTCGGTCCCAGCGTTGATGCATCTGTACTGACCTCGCCTACTGGATGAGAGCGGGGTGAACAGGCAGTGGCTCGGGAGGTTGTTGTCCTTGATGATCTTTTTGGCCTTCCTGTGACATCCGGTGGTGTAGGTGTTCTGGAGGGCAGGTAGTGTGCCCCTGGTGATGCGTTGTGCAGACCTCACTATCCTCTGGAGATCCTTATGGTTGTGGGCGGAGCAATTGTCGCACCAGTAACTTAAAACTTTCTACCTTCTCCACTACTGTCCCGCCAATGTGGATAGGGGGGTGCTCCCTCTGCTGTTTCCTGAAGTCCACGATCATCTCCTTTGTTTTGTTGATGTTGAGTGTGAGGTTATTTTCCTGACACCACACTCCGAGGACCCTCACCTCTTCCCTGTAGGCCATCTCGTCATTGTTGGTAATCAAGCCTACCACTGTAGTGTCGTCTGCAAACTTGATGATTGAGTTGGAGGTGTGCATGGCCGCGCACTCATGGGTGAACAGGGAGTACAGGAGAGGGCTGAGAACGCACCCTTGTGTGGCCCCAGTGTTGAGGATCAGCGGAGTGGAGATGTTGTTTCCTACCCTCACCACCTGGGGGCAGCCAGTCATTAAGTCCAGGACCCAGTTGCACAGTGCGGGGTCGAGATCCAGGGTCTCGAGCTTAATGACGAGTTTGGAGGGTACTATGGTGTTAAATGCTGAGCTGTAATCGATGAACAACATTCTCACATAAGTATTCCTCTTGTCCAGATGGCTTAGGGCAGTGTGATTGCGATTGCGTCGTCTGTGGACCTATTTGGGCGGTAAGCAAATTGGAGTGGGTCTAGGGTGTCAGGTAGGGTGTAGCTGATATGATCCTTGACTAGTCTCTCAAAGCACTTCATGATGACAGACGTGAGTGTTATGGCCCTCTTTAAGCATGTGGCAACAGCAAACTGGGACAGGAATTGATTGAATATGTCCGTAAACACATCAGCCAGCTGGTCTGCGCATGCTCTGAGGACACGGCTAGGGATGCCATCTGGGCCGGCAGCCTTGCGAGGGTTAACACGTTTAAATGTTTTACTCATGTTGTCTGCAGTGACGGAGAGCCTGCAGGTTTTGGTAGCGGGCCGTGTCAGTGGCACTGTATTGTTCTCAAAACGAGCAAAGAAGTTGTTTAATTTTCCTGGGAGCAAGACGTCGATATCCATGACGGGCTGGTTTTCTTTCTGTAATCTGTGATTGACTGTAGACCCTGCCACATAGGTCTCATTTCTGAGCTG
The DNA here is from genome assembly GCF_016432855.1 of Salvelinus namaycush. Taxonomy (NCBI): domain Eukaryota; kingdom Metazoa; phylum Chordata; class Actinopteri; order Salmoniformes; family Salmonidae; genus Salvelinus; species Salvelinus namaycush. The sequence goes on from NC_052314.1 coordinate 49,714,986, forward strand.
TCTAATTGCAACTCTACTTTGTCTCTATACTGAAGCTTAGCTTGTTTGATTGCCTTGCGAAGGGAAGAGCTACACTGTTTGTATTTCCGGTCGCCTTGTCATGATTAAAGCAGTGGTACGTGCTTTCAGTTTTGCGCGAATGCTGCCATCAATTCACGGTTTCTGATTGGGGAAGGTTTTAATAGTCACCGTGGGTACAACATCACCGATGCACTTGCTAATAAACTCGCTCACCGAATCTGCGTATACATCAATGTTCTCTGACCATATCCGGAACATATCCCAGTCCACGTGATCGAAGCAATCTTGAAGCATGGAATCCGATTTGTCAGACCAGCGTTGAACAGACCTGAGCACGGGCGTTTCCTGTTTTAGTTTCTGTCTATAGGCTGGGAGCAACAAAATGGAGTCGTGGTCAGATTTGCCGATAGGAGGGCGAGGGAGGGTTTGTATGCGTCGTGGAAGATAGAGTAGCAATGATCCAGAATGTTGCCAGTCCGTGTCGCGCACTCGATATGCTGATAAAATTTAGGGAGCCTTGCTTTCAGATTAGCTTTGTTAAAATCCCCAGCTACAATAAATGCAACCTCAGGATATATGGTTTTCAGTTTACATAGAGTCCAATAAAGTTCTTTCAGGTTGGTCGAGGTGTCTGCTTGGGGGGGGATATACACGGCTGTGATTATAATCGAAGATAATTCTTTTGGTAGATAATGTGGTCGGCATTTGATTGTAAGGAATTCTAGGTCAGGTGAACAAAAGGACTTGAGTTCCTGTATGTTGTTATGATCACACCACGGCTCGTTAATCATAAAGCATACACCCCCGTCTTTCTTCTAACCAGAGAGATGTTTGTTTCTGTCGGCGCGATGCGTGAAGAAACCGGGTGGCTGTACCGACTCTGATAACATATCCGAAGTGGGCCATGTTTCCGTGAAACAGAGATTGTGACAATCTCTGATTTCTCTCTGGAAGGCAACCCTTTCTCAAATTTCGTCTACCTTGTTGTCAAGAGACTGGACATTGGCAAGTAGTATACTCGGGATGTTGGTAAGTTGACGTTGCTCTTATATCCAATAGTTCTTCCCGGCTGTATATAATAAGACTTAAGAATCTCTGTCGGCGCCATTCTAAACTGGTTCTGCAGTAGATTATTAAGAAACACTCATCCTTTGTCCAAAAATTGCCTTTTTGTCTTTATACAGATTTTACAACTTATCATTTCCGACTAATTGAAAATTCAACTTTGTTTAAAGTATCGCCCTTTCTTTAACAAGCCATAGAAAGCTGGTTCCAATTTAAATTTTATCCTCCAGAAAAGATACAACAAATATTATCCCTGCCTAAGGTGCTTCAACAATGTACTGAGTGAAGGGTCTGAAAACTTATGTAAATACGGTATGTTCTTTTATTTAATACGTTTGCAAACATTTCTAAAAACCTGTTTTCACTTTGTCAGTATGGTGTATTGTGTGTAGATTGATGAGAGAATAAATTTTTTTTTAGAATAAGACTGTAACGTAACAAAATGTGGATAAAGTGAATTACTCTGAATAGTTTCCGAATGCATGGTATGTACATCAGAGGAGGCTGGTGGGAGGAGCCATAGAAGGACGGGCTCATTGTAATGGCTGGAATGGAACCAATGGAACAGAGCCAAACACGTTGTTTCCATGTGTTTGTGTTTGGTACCGTTCCATTGATTCCATTCTAGCCACTACAATGAGCCCGTCCTTCTATAACTCCTCCCACCAGTCTCTGCTAATGTACATGTAGGTAGGAGGTACTCAAGCAGGTACTGATTCCCTAAAAGGCACTCATTTCCTTATTAACTTACCAGTTTCTAGTAGTTCTAGACATGAAAAATAAGGTCTAGGCCCTGTGCCCGGCCTGCTGAAGATGGACGTTCTTCTCCCTCCTTGAGAAGCTGTTGAGCCCAGAATGTGGCAGAGAGGACAATGATAAGAGAGGTTCAGGAGAGGGGTGCTGTGCTTTTTCTAGTCTTGCGAAGTCACATGGTGTGAAGAAACACTTTTATGACCCATTGTCTTGGAGGCAAAGAAAATATTTCAGGGTTAGGGAGAAAGCCGAAAGTTGGTTAAGCTCAATTCAACAATGTTTGTCATTGTTTAACATATGACATTCAAACGACACATCGCTACAGCACCGACTTACAGTGTTTATATACTTTTCTGTCGAGCGGAGAGCTTTCGAATAAGCGAGGTGGGCAGGCGACTTAGTAAACTGCCATGAACTGGAAAAATGAACACGGCACATTTGTTACAGATATACCTATAATGGGGAAGTGGTGGTAAAAATCGATAGAGAATCAAGTCTGCAATTTTAGACTGGGATTGTGCTGAGGGACTTTTGCTCCATGCTTTCGGGTCGTGTCCCAAATGGCACCCTATTCCCTACATAGTGCACTGCTTTTGACCAGAGCCCTATGAGCCCTGGTCAAAAGTAGTGCACTCCATAGGGAATAGAGTACCATTTGACCCTATATAGCTATACAACGCTGATGCACGGTCACTGTCACACTGTGGACTAACCAACGCAGCAGCACAGGCTGTGCCTGGTCCAAGTCAACAGAGTATATTTACTCATACATATCAGTACTTGTTTCAGCTCCATCAATGGCCTTTTATCAGAACAATATTTCAGATGAATGAACATTGATAGAACATACAGGTAACTGCCAAAATAATGGAAACACAAGTAAATGAGGGATACAACGTATATTTAATGCAGGTGCTTCGAAACAAATGTGGTCCCTGAGTTAATTAAGCAATTAAAACTTCTCATCATGCTTAGGGCCATGTATAAAAGTGCCCAGTTATCCATTACTTTGACTACCATGGCAAGAAGAAGAGATTCAAGTGACTTTGAAAGTTGGGTCTTAAAGGAGCATGGTGGGTTTAAAGTGTGTGTGTGTGTGTGTGTGTGTGTGTGTGTGTGTGTGTGTGTGTGTGTGTGTGTGTCTGTGTCATTCACCAGATCAATTGAACACGTATGGGAGATTCTGGAGCGGCGCCTGAGACAGTGTTTTCCACCACCATCAACAAAACACCAAATGATGGAATTTCTCATTGAGGAATGGTGTCGCATCCCTCCAATAGAGATCCAGACACGTATAGAATCAATGCCAATGCGCATTGACGCCATTCTGGGGGCTTGTGTTGGCCCAATGCCCGACACTTTGTGTTGGTGTTTCCTTTATATTGGCAGTTACCTGTATCTATAGGTCTGATTTCATAATATGTCCCAGACCAGCTTTATTTTCAACCATATTGATTTTCTGAAGACGTGTTGGTAAGCAATGCTCAGCAATACAGTGTAAGTCGGAAGTTTACATACACTTAGGTTGGAGTCATTAAAACCCGTTTTTCAACCACTCCATAAATGTCTTGTTAACAAACTATAGTTTTGGCAAGTCGGTTAGGACATCTACTTTGTGCATGACACAAGTAATTTTTCCAACAATTGTTTACAGACAGATTATTTCACTTATCATTCACCGTATCACAAATTAAAATGATGTCATGGCTTTAGAAGCTTCTGATAGGCTAATTTACATAATTTGAGTCAATCGGAGGTATACCTGTGGATGTATTTCAAGGCCTACCTTCAAACTCAGGGCTTTGCTTGACATCACGGGAAAATCAAAATAAATCAGCCAAGCAATTTCCAAATGCCTGATGGTACCACATTTATCTGTACAAACAATAGTACGCAAGTATAAACACCATGGGACCACGCAGCCGTCATACCCCTCATAACATTTCTAGGTCTCCTAGAAATGAACGTACTTTTGTGCGAAAAGTGCAGTTCTCCCCATCGTTATATTTGGAGGAAAAAGGGGGAGGCCTGCAAGCTGAAGAACACCATCCCAACCGGGGTGGCAGCATCATGTTGTGGGGTGGCAGCATCATCTTGTGGGGTGGCAGCATCATGTTGTGGGGGTGCTTTGCTGCAGGAGGGACTGGTGCACTTCACAAAACAGATGGTATCATGAGAAAATTCAGTCAGGAAGTTAAAGCTTGGTCGCAAATGCGTCTTCCAAATGGACAATGACCCCAAGTCACAAAGTTGTGGCAAAATGGCTTAAGGACAACAAATGCAAGGTATTGAGTGTCCATCACAAAGCCCTGACCTCAATCCCATAGAACATTTGTGGGGAGAACTGAAAAAGCGTGTGTGAGCAAGGAGGCCTACAAACCTGACTCAGTTACACCAGCTCTGTCAGGAAGAATGGGCCAAAATTCACCCAACTTTTTGTGGGAAGCTTATGGAAGGCTACCCGAAACGTTTGACCCAAGTTAAACAATTTAAAGGCAATGCTACTGTCGGGTTCACCTAGGGGTCATAAAAAGGGTTGTACCCAAATGTTTGGTGTATTAGAATAATGTATTATGCTTATGTTTTATTAATAGAAGGGGAGGGGTTAAAAGACCCCTCCCTTCTTACAGTTAAAGGGTTTTAGACTACTGATTAACAATAGATATATTCATTGTAGAAGTTTAGTATTGTTCTACATTTGTATTTTAGTTCTCTCTCTGCCTCATTATAAAGAGGCCCTTAGACAGAACTCTGCAGGGGAGTGAAGGAGATAAGACTAGGTAAACATTTCACAATGGGTCAACTTTGGGGGAAGGGGACATTTACTGCTAAGTGTTTAGCTAACAATAAAGGCCCTGTTTATACAGCTTTGTAGGCATGGTTTTGGTCCCAGGAGTAGAGGATGATGATATAGGCAGTGACGTCACTAGGGCGCGACTTAGGGTTTAATAAAACCACTGGAGACCTTTTGTTTGGGGCAGAACTTACTCAGAAACATGCGTGCTATGTTCCTGTTTGTCAACTTCTGTCTGCAATTGCATTAATAAAGGTTTTTGAATGATTTAATTAAAGATATTGTCATAATGCTAATTTCACCAATGAACCAATGATTGACAAAGAAGGACGTAAGAAACGAACCCTAACACTACCAAATACTAATTGAGTGCATGTAAACTTCTGACCCACTGGGAATGTGATGAAAGAAATACAAGCTGAAATAAATCATTGTCTACTATTATTCTGACATTTCACATTCTTAAAATAAAGTGGTGATCCTAACTGACCTGAGACAGGTAATTTTAACTTTGATTAAACGTCAGGAATTGTGAAAGACTGAGTTTAAATGTATTCAGCTAAGGTGTATACTTCCTTACTTTACATCATGTAGCAGACTCTCTTATCATGTTTAAATGTAGCAATAATTGTTCAGATCCTTTCCTTTATCCGTAGATATCTTTACTATATGCAGGAGAAAATATGCTCTAGTATTATTATTGTGGCCTTCGTTTAGAGCTTGGGCTTTGGGCTCCCGAGTGTCGCAGCGGTCTAAGGCATTGCATCTCAGTGCTGGAGGTGTCACTACAGACCCCGGTTCGATTCCAGGCTGTATCACAACCGGCCTTGATTTGGAGTCACTTAGGACAGTGCACAGTTGGCCCAGCGTTGTCCGGGTTAGGGTTTGGCCGTCATTGTAAAGAAGAATTTGTTCTTAACTGGCTTGCCTAGTTAATTACATAAATAAAGCCCTTCCACAAACATGAATGATAGCATATCCTGAACACAGATGGAAAACTCAACATTCAGATCACAGCAAGCAGGCGACAGCGATCTCTCTCTCTCTCTTGCCCCCTTGCCCTCCCTCTCTTGGACTGATGCACGTTGCCATGACAACCATTCAATCCCATACCCTTCAGAACAATTAGAATTCAACACTGTCGCTACTGCCTGCCGCCACTGACGCTAACCACATAACCCCCATTCTGCAGGCGCGGGTTGGATTGCTTGTGTGTCAAATGCTCTTCCTGAGCATCCTAAAATGTTATTAGGAAGAGAGACAGAAAATAATGCCTTAAACCCCATCTGCGCAAATGTATCTTTATTAGAGAATCTGCTGGGCAAATGTTTGCATTGTGCATGTATTGGATGGGTGTCTTGTGCCAACTGTAGAACGCTGGCCATTAAACGGACACCGGCTGGCAACCGGCCCATTCTAATCCACCACAATGAGAACATTTCTGTCCTTGCAGTCATGATTTCAGGCATGATTGTAGCTGAATCAATGCTCGTCTGAGCTTTCTTTCTCTCTCGCGCGCTCTCTCTCTTTCTCTCGCCTCTTCCGCGAAGAGGACAACGCTCGGATTGATCACTTATTCTAATTACCCTCCCTCTCCCTCCATCTCTGCTCCCCCCAAGTCAATTGCCAGCAGCTGAACAGATTGTTTATAATGAGAAACAAATCTCGAGCTTCTAACGATTAATAATAATTTTGGGGCCACTTGTTATGCATTTGGCAAACTGTGGGCGGCATACAGAAACGTGTTGAACATACGCCCGTCTCGATGTATTGTAGCTAAGTGTTCTGCTCTGCCTGTGTGAAACAAATCAAACATCCCAGCTGAGAGTTTAACATGAAGCCTCTGCCATGTTTTGGAATGATTCATCTCGTCATCAAATGACAACCAGTTGACTTCACATCCTTCCTTTGTCATTCAGTGAAAGGTGTTATGTCACACTGCTTTCCAACGGTGTGATTCTGGCTCTTTGCCTGGTCTTTGAGGACTACTAACCACACCCGCAAAGGTCAACAAAGCCTTTAGCCAAAGTCACCCGAGTTGTAAGGGAAGCACCATAGGCCTAAAGGCACTGAAACAGTGATTAAGAGGTGGACCGATAGATTGAGCGCTTGATGAGGACGTGCTCCTTGGGGAAAAGGAGGGGGGCCTCCCCTCGCCACGAAGCAAGGCCTCCCCCGTCTGTTTCCTAAATCTGTTGTTCTCGTGTCTGGTGCAGTGCACATTGTTTTCAATCGAGGTAGCAATTCTAAAGAGATTCAATCAGTCAAAGACAACGTTGCCTTGGCGCTGCTGGCAGTAGAATGGAAGTATTAAATGATCTGCTTAAGTATTTCTGCTGCAATAAGCCCCAGAGCGAAGTGAGCCATTGCTAAATTCCCCCTCTAACAGTGCCAGCTCAGAGTTGGGGCAGTTAGTCACACCGGCAACGCTGGTTCAGATTAATGCCCATAGAAGCATCCTAATTGCCTAATCAAGCTTTCACAAATGGGATCGCTCTTTGAGGTACAAAACTGTGTTTCACCCCCCTCCCCGATTTTGTCTCTCCCAAAGTAGACCGAGTGATTTCTGAAGTCCTTTCTTCATACAGGGCGATGCGAGAGCGAGATGTTGGTTTATGTATTGTAATTTCCATTTCTTATTAACACGTCCTTCCTCCAGAAGTTGAGAAGATGTCTTGATCTATGATCGACAGTCCTTCTGAATAATCTGTTTTGGGCTTTAGTTAGATTATCAAGATCTATCGAAACAATTGGCATTCGTTTGTGACAGTGACTTGATTAACATCCCACCATGTCCATCAGAAGTGACTTCCACTGCTTTAAGCTGAGGTCAGACGTTTGGATTGCACCGTACATGCCGTATAAGCATTAGACATCACGCAAACCTTGTACTGCATCATCACTGTCAGAAGAGAGATTCAAGTTTGGATTCCTTCGTTAACCCTTCACTTGATACCTTCCGAAGGGTAAAAATAGACTGTTCTCCAGACTCCAGCGGGTACATTCGGCTCAGCGGTGCAAAGTATTGTTACGAGAGACACGTCTTTAAACGCTTATCCTCAACCACGACAGCATCTAGCACACTGATGTGATTTGAGCTTAGCTCACTGCACCACAGAACCACAGAGCAGTGGGCCCTTTTCAAAAGTAGCGCACTAAATAGGGAATAGGGCTCATAGTCATGTCTGCCACAGCAGCAGAGCGAAGGTATTTAAAAACTTCAGAGATCCCTCTACACACCGCACGACACACAGCAAAGTGTCGTCCAGGCGTGAAAGTAAAGGGGCTATCATGGATTACACCGATGATTGTAGTTGGCACTTGGCACTCTCCAGCCATAACTCCTTACCCTCCGTTGCGCACTGGCTCATCAATCTTGATCAGAGAAATACATAAAAATGGGCTTTGCCAAATTCAGCGACCGCCAGGCCAGTCTGGTCAGGGTAAACAAAACAAATGGCCACACCTCGGAAAGACTTGCTTTGCTTTCAGAAAATCCCAGAGGGACAGCAATCGAGGCTCACCCCAGTGAAGTGATGAGGAGGTAAACGGGGGTATAACGTTTCACACCGTCGGAGGTTTTAAAATGGGCGACTCGGCACAAACTGGACTGCGTCAGCTAAAGCGACGCGATAGGTCCTGTAAATGAAAAGGGGGGGGGTCTGTGAAGATGTCAGACGATTTGATTGTCTCGACTACTTTTCTATAGAGCGATGAGAACGATAAAATGTGAGTGACAAGTGTTGCTGGGAACTAAACTGAAGTTGATTAAAGAAAGATAGACTTTTGCGCCCACAGTTGAATTGCGAAGCGTTTTGACCTTAAGGTCTTTGTCAGGTCTAATAACTAAACTGAAGTTAACAGTTGCACTGTGTCCCTTAACTCCTTATATGGTCCTATGGCAGCAAAAATAGGACACACTGTATAAGCATTAGTCATCACCCAAGTCTTGTACTGCGTAGTTACTGTCAGAAGAGAGATGAATGTTTTGGATTCCTTCACTTGATACCCCCCGAAAGGTAAAAATATACTGTTCTCCAGACTGCAGCGGGTACATTCGGCTCAGCGGTGCAAAGTTTTGTTACGAGAGACACGTCTTTAAACGCTTATCCTCAACCACGACAGCATCTAGCACACTGATGTGATTTGAGTGCTCGAAGTCACCGAACAAAGAGGTCTATGTTAAATTATTATTATATGCACCCCCCCCGTACCGATCCAACCCAGCATGTTCCACAAACCACAGTGCATGATTGAGCGAGGTTATAAACAAGAACAGGCCAAATTCAAATAGGGTGGGAGACATGCGGCACACGGTATTACCCATCCACACGCATAAAGATACAATTATGCCTGTCACATTCGCTAGCCCAAAATGCCTTCGTACGCACAGTCACCAGAAAGCGTATTCACGCATAGTCACCACCGAACTGAGACCCCAATCGGACTCGGAATGTAAAAAAAGAAATTCCCCCTTAACTAATCCTCTCGTACAGGCTGTACACATTTCTGAAGGGCGGTTCATGTACATAGCGTTTTTAACAGCTTCTAAATGCGCCATCTCACACAGTGGGCCAACAAATGATTTACCTGTTTATGTTCTTCTAAAGGGGGTTAGGCAGGCGGAACAGGGGAAGGAAGTCATGGCCCTCTGACATCTAGTCACTGTGGCTCGTCTTTATTCTACCCTGTTAAAGCTTTCGAGTAGACATGCACTAACTCGAAGCAATACCTTTTCATTCTTTTACAGTATTGTTTCCATTAGTACTTACCAGACAATTAGGTGCCAAAAATGAGTTATATGGCAACAATGGGTACTTTCTGGTAAACCTTTCATAAAATCAACGACCGAAGGGATAAGTGATTGATGAGTGCAAGGGCCTTCAATTACTGAGTGGGGGAGCAACTCGAAAACAAGAAACCTGATAGTCTGCGGCACTGTGTGGTCTGCGGTACTGTCCGTAAGACCCGGGGCTCTGGCTTTCTACCCAGATCTCCCTATTAGCCTCTCCTCTCAACGAGCTGAGTGTGGCTGGGTTTAGCTGAGCCAGGCCCTCCCTGGGCCCCCGGGGAGCCTGCCGGTGGTGGAGGAAGGAGTGTGTGTGCTGCTCTGTCTGAGCTGAGGCAGACTAATCTTTCAGCAGACTCACTGATTTGTTGTTGTCTACAGCATTGAGGGCACAGCGGAGCGTCTTATTGTAGTCCCTCACTCCCTCTGTCTGTCGATCTCTTCCTCCCCTCTGTCAGTCTGTCTCTCTGTCTATCTCTTTCCCCAACTCTCTGTCTGTCTGTCCACCCCCCCACTGTCTGTCCACCCCCCACTGCGCTGTCTGTCTCCCTCTCTCTCTGTCTGTCTGTCTGTCTATCTCTCCCTCCTGTCTGTCTGTCTGTCTGTCTGTCTGTCTGTCTGTCTGTCTGTCTGTCTGTCTGTCTGTCTGTCTGTCTGTCTGTCTATCTCTCCATCCTTTCTGTCTGTCTATCTCTCTCTCCTGTCTGTCTGTCTATCTCTCTCTCCTGTCTGTCTATCTCTCTCTCCTGTCTGTCTGTGTCTGTCTGTCTGTCTGTCTATCTCTCTCTCCTGTCTGTCTGTCTCTCCCTCCTCTCTGTCTGTCTGTCTCTCCCTCCTCTCTGTCTGTCTGTCTCTCCCTCCTCTCTATCTGTCTGTCTCTCCCCCCTCTCTGTCTGTCTATCTGTCCCTCCTCTCTGTCTGTCTATCTCTCCCTCCTCTCTGTCTGTCTCTCTCTCCTTTCTGTCTGTCTGTCTATCTCTCTCTCCTCTCTGTCTGTCTGTCTCTCTGTCTCTCTATCCCTCCTCTCTGTCTGTCTGTCTCTCCCTCCTCTCTGTCTGTCTCTCCCTCCTCTCTGTCTGTCTCTCCCTCCTCTCTCTCTGTCTGTCTGTCTCTCCCTCCTCGCTCTCTGTCTGTCTGTCTCTCCCTCCTCACTCTCTGTCTGTCTGTCTCTCTCTCCTCTCTGTCTGTCTGTCTGTCTGTCTCTCTCTCCTCTCTGTCTGTCTCTCTCTCCTCTCCTCTCTGTCTGTCTGTCTCTCTCTCCTCTGTCTGTCTCTCTCTCCTCTGTCTGTATGTCTGTCTATCGCTCTCTCCTGTCTGTCTGTCTCTCCCTCCTCTCTGTCTGTCTCTCTCTCCCCCCTTTATGCCTGTCTGTCTGTCTCTCCCCCCTTTAGGCCTGTCTGTCTCTATCCCCCCTTTATGTCTGTCTGTCTGTCTCTCCCCCCTTTATGCCTGTCTGTCTGTCTCTCCCCCCTTTATGCCTGTCTGTCTCTCCCCCCTTTATGCCTGTCTGTCTCTCCCCCCTTTCTGCCTGTCTGTGTGTCTCTCCCTCTTCTCTGTCTGTCTGTCTCTCTCTCCTCTCTGTCTGTCTGTCTCTCCCCCATTTATGCCCGTCTGTCTCTCCCCCCTTTATGCCTGTCTGTCTGTCCCCCCTTTATGCCTGTTCCTACCCCCTTTATGCCTGTGTGTCTCTCCCTCCTCTCTGTCTGTCTATCTCTCTCTCCTCTCTCTGTCTATCAATTCAATTCAATTTGCTTTATTGGCATGACGTAACAATGTACATATTGCCAAAGCTTATTTACAATATAAAAATGAGAATCAATGTCTATCTCTCTCTCCTCTCTGTCTGTCTATCTCTCTCTCTCTCCTCTCTCTGTCTATCTCTTCTCTCTGTTTGTCTGTCTGTCTATCTCTCTCTCCTCTGTCTATCTCTCCTCTGTCTATCTCTCTCTCTCTCCTCTGTCTATCTCTCTCTCCTGTCTGTCTGTATGTCTATATCTCTCTCCTCTCTGTCTATCTCTCTCTCCTCTGTCTGTGTCTATCTCTCTCTCGTCTGTCTGTCTGTCTGACTGTCTATCTCTCTCTCCTCTATGTCTGTCTGTCTATTTCTCTCTCCTCTGTCTATCTCTCTTTCCTCTCTGTCTGTCTATCTCTCTCTCCTCTCTGTCTGTCTGTCTATCTCTCTCTCCTCTCTGTCTATCTCTCTCTCTCTTCTGTCTATCTCTCTCTCTCCTCTATGTCGGTCTCTCTCTCCTCTCTGTCTGTCTGTCTCTCCCCCATTTATGCCCGTCTGTCTCGCCCCCCTTTATGCCTGTCTGTCTGTCCCCCCTTTATGCCTGTCTGTCTGTCCCCCCTTTATGCCTGTGTGTCTCTCCCTCCTCTCTGTCTGTCTGTCTCTCTCCTCTCTCTGTCTATCTCTCTCTCCTCTCTGTCTGTCTATCTCTCTCTCCTCTCTGTCTGTCTATCTCTCTCTCCTCTCTCTCTGTCTATCTCTTCTCTCTGTTTGTCTGTCTATCTCTCTCTCTCCTCTGTCTATCTCTCCTCTGTCTATCTCTCTCTCTCCTCTGTCTATCTCTCTCTCCTGTCTGTCTGTATGTCTATCTCTCTCTCCTCTGTCTATCTCTCTCTCCTCTGTCTGTGTCTATCGCTCTCTCCTCTGTCTGTGTCTATCTCTCTCTCCTGTCTGTCTGTCCATCTCTCTCTCGTCTGTCTGTCTGTCTGTCTGTCTATCTCTCTCTCCTCTATGTCTGTCTGTCTATTTCTCTCTCCTCTGTCTATCTCTCTTTCCTCTCTGTCTGTCTATCTCTCTCTCCTCTCTGTCTGTCTATCTCTCTCTCCTCTCTGTCTATCTCTCTCTCTCTTCTGTCTATCTCTCTCTCTCCTCTATGTCTATCTCTCTCTCTCTCGCCCCTGTCTGTCTGTCTCTCGCCCGTCTCTCGCCCCTGTCTGTCTCTTGCCCCTGTCTGTCTGTCTCTCGCCCCTGTCTGTCTGTCTTTTGCCCTTGTCTGTCTGTCTGTCTGTCTGTCTCTCGCCCCTGTCTGTCTGTCTTTTGCCCTTGTCTGTCTGTCTGTCTGTCTCTCGCCCCTGTCTGTCCCCCCGTTCGGCCGTCTGTCTGTCTGTCTGTCCCCCCTTTCTGTCTGTTCGTCTCCCCCCTGTCCCTGCCTCACTCAATTGAAGGAGCTTTATTGGCATGGGAAACACATGTTTACATTAACAAAGCAAGTGAAATGGATAAACAAAAGTGAAATAAGCAAAAAGTGAACAGTGAATATTACCCCCCCCCCCCCCCCCCCACGGCAGGTCTGTACAACTGTAGATCACACGCTGGACTAAGGGGACACATGAGAATTCAAAAACAATAGCCTTCCAGGCACAATGTATTGCATCATCATTATTGTATTATCTCCCTGGTTATCTAGGAACGGGACGCCCCTTAAAATATGAAGTATCGATCACAAACGCAAAACGCACTGCTCCATTAACGGCCGTGTGGATATTCAATTGCGATCGATAAAGAGGCAGGCAAAAGCAAAGTTTTTAATGAATAGCAACTTCATCAAGAGACTTCAGTTGTCGAGTTGTTAGTATAATCTCATTCCCTTGGGAGGAGAAGTGGATGAATATTCATCAACATTAGTCAAGACCTGCACGTATGTATTAGTGGCCCCGTTAATTCCGCAAACAGTCTCAACAGAGCTGTGAGAAATCCGCTCCAAATTGGGTCTTAATTGACCGTACATGGGGGGAAAAATGTCACAACCGTCTCCCTTTCCATGTCCTGATAGTCACTCTTTATGGGCGCACGTGATAGCAATTTGTCTTATCGGCGGCACGCTGGTACAGCACGCGCCATTAACAAAGACCAGATTAGTTTCAATACCAGGGATGAGGATCATTTTTCAGTTGTAACAATTAGTTCACGTCGTCTCGCGGAATGTCGTGAGTTGTAGAGGACAATGCAGCTACGTGATGACGGATCGACTGGCCTCCTGACTCATGGTAGGGAAAGAAGGGTCTGGGGACTGTATTGTAGTACCCGCCTGGGTTATTTGCTGGTAATGCAATCCCCGATAACGTTCTTACGTCCTTTGTCTCGATTTCTCTGCGATCCGGGAGACGGTAAATAATGGTTGAACCACTTGACGTGCTTGTTGAGTAAGTCGGAAAATGTTAATTGAACTCTTCCGTAATTGGTCTGATTTCTCGAAACTGCATGAAAAGGTCACATTTCAAAGTTTGTGTTTTTATTTTTTTATTTTATTTGAATGAGAAACAGTGACACTAATAGATCAAAAGGGTTCTACATCTTCTTTGGTAATCCAATGGGATTTGCTCATAAAATAAAAACATGTTTGGAAGAGATTAGTTTTTTGCCCTCTCATTGCTTGCTCGGCATTTGATGGTTGCATTACAACTTTGCTTTGCCACAGAAAGCCTTCTCTAATCCACGTGCATACAAAATGACAATTATAGCATCATAAACATAACATTTTGCTCATCACACAGGCCTCAAGGTTATTACAGTGGAATATGCCCTGTATTATTTGCCATTTGCAATATGCCTCTTTTCCAGTACCCCGATTGTCCTTGATTTATAGCAGTCATTTGCAATTGTATGGACAAGCATACCTGCTCACATTGGGCGTTTTTGATGTCTTTGGAACACTTATTTTGATTTACAATGAATGTCGACAGCACTCTCAGAGAGCGTGTATTTCAACCGGATTTCTTTAGTAGAATTTAAAGTGCCCATTGTAGATGGTTTTCTTGGAACTAAATCACGAGCTCCCATTTTGAAGAGCTGTGAACAAAAAGCTAAATTGTTTTCCCTTTGCTAAGATAATTTGGCAAATGTAGAAATGGCCAAGATTGGCAACTGCCTTCAAATTCCCACATTACTCTTCATAAGACAATTGTAAGTTCTGAATAGAGCTGGCAGAATATTTAAAAGCCATGGTTCATGGAAAACACAATTTAATAAAATATTAGCTATTTGAAGAGTGAATTGTGCGGTATGAAAGTCCCATTCTGGAAAATGACTCCCTTTCTCTCGCTGTTGTTGTCGATACGGTTCTCAGTTCCAATCATTCCAACAGCAATTTTCGTCATGAATCTTGTTCTGGAGGCAGCTCTGCAGAGCACTAGCTGGCACAGCCGCAAAGTAATAAATTCCGATTTTTAACCTAACCTAACGCTAACCTTAACCACACCGCTGACCCTAATGCATAACTCAAACCTTAAGTTAATGTCTTGTTTTCATTCATTTTTACAATTTAATATTTTGACTTTGAAGCTGTCCTATCTAAGGGGAAATCGCTCAGTTCTGCCTCCAGGACAAGACTCATGACAATAAAAGTCAACCTGCATCATTCCGGAGACCGTTATCACAAAGCATCGGAGTAGGAGCTGAGAACTGAGAACCTAGAGACAAGGTCAGACAAGGTGAAATGTTTCTGTCTCTAGGCCTCACCATCACAGTTTCAAACCTAGATGCTACCATTAGACATACACTGAGTGTACAAAACATTAGGAACACCTGCTCTTTCCATGACATAGACTGACCAGGTGAATCCAGGTGAAAAGTATTATCCCTTATTTGTCACTTGCTAAATGAAGGGGAGGAGACGGGTTAAAGCGGCAATCAGCAGTAGAAACAATAACAAAGCAGGAAGGAACTTGACACAACTTGACACCAACCAAAGGAACTTGACACCACCCAAAGGAACTTGACACCACCCAAAGGAACTTGACACCACCCAAAGGAACTTGACACCACCCAAAGGAACTTGACACCACTGTGGGGCGCGTTGGAGTCAACATGGGCCAGCAATCCCTGTGGAACTCAATATTAGGAAGGAAGGTGTTCTTAATGTTTTGTACATTGTATTATTTTAACAACACTGTAAAACGTACAATCAATAGCCTCGTCTTTATGTGCCACACGATTTTCAATATTGTTTGGCCATTTCATTTTTCGAAAACGTTTTGTAAGCCCCGTTAGACAGTAGTGGCTTTACGCTTAGGAAAAGATGGTTAACTAGATCGGGTATTGTTTTTGTGTCAAGAATTATGCAATACCTCTATGCCAGTTTGATCTCCTCAACAAGGCCCTGTCGACAATTGACTTCTGGTTCCCAAGTAACTCTCCCTAATGCAATTAAACGATCCCAGATTGAACACTGTAATTTGTTTATGAGCCCCGCACCATTCAATAGTTTAGGGTAGATGGTGGGTTATAATATAGGCGATTGATTAAGTGCTCTGACCCGTTATGTACCGCAAGCTGTAAAAAATAAACAAGTCTCCCAGGGTGCCATTTTAACAGGCATGCATAAATAGGGGTCACCCATACAATCTCGGGAATTGACAGGTTTATTAAAACGACAACGTAACGAGCTGCGTGGACTCGTCCGTATTAGATTCAGAGGGTCAGGCCTAATAAGCATTCTCACAGCAGCTGCTGTGGCCTCAATCTCTCTGTCTCCCTCCCTCCCTTTCTCTCTCCGTCTCTCTCTCGCTCTCCGTCTCTCTCTCTCTCTCTCTCTCTCTCTCTCTCCGTCTCTCTCTCTCTCTCTCTCTCTCTCTCTCTCCGTCTCTCTCTCTCCATCTCTCTCTCTCTCTCTCCGTCTCTCTCTCTCTCTCCGTCTCTCTCTCTCTCTCTCCGTCTCTCTCTCTCTCTCCGTCTCTCTCTCTCTCTCCGTCTCTCTCTCTCTCCGTCTCTCTCTCTCTCTCTCTCTCTCTGGATCTCTCTCTGGATCTCTCTCTCTCTCTCTCTCTCTCTCTCTCTCTCTGGATCTCTCTGGATCTCTCTCTCTCTCTCTCTCTCTCTGGATCTCTCTCTCTCTGGATCTCTCTCTCTCTGGATCTCTCTCTCTCTCTCTCTCTCTCTCTCTCACTCTCTCTCTCTCTCTCTCTCTGGATCTCTCTCTCTCTCTCTGGATCTCTCTCTCTCTCTCTCTCTCTGGATCTCTCTCTCTCTCTGGATCTCTCTCTGGATCTCTCTCTCTCTGGATCTCTCTCTCTCTCTCTCTCTCTCTCTCTGGATCTCTCTCTGGATCTCTCTCTGGATCTCTCTCTCTCTCTCTCTCTCTGGATCTCTCTCTCTCTGGATATCTCTCTCTCTCTCTCTGGATCTCTCTCTCTCTCTCTCTCTCTCTCTCTCTGGATCTCTCTCTCTCTGGATCTCTCTCTCTCTCTCTCTCTCTCTCTCTCTCTGGATCTCTCTGGATCTCTCTCTCTCTCTCTCTGTCTCTCTCTGGATCTCTCTGGATCTCTCTCTCTCTGGATCTCTCTCTCTCTCTCTCTCCGTCTCTCTCTCTCTCTCTCCGTCTCTCTCTCTCTCTCTCTCTCTCTCTCTCTCTCTCTCTCTCTCTCTCTCTCTCTCTCTCTCTGGATCTCTCTCTCTCTCTGGATCTCTCTCTCTCTGGATCTCTCTCTGGATCTCTCTCTCTCTGGATCTCAATTCAATTTCAATTCAAGGGGCTTTATTGGCATGGGAAACATGTGTTAACATTGCCAAAGCAAGTGAGGTAGATATTATACAAAAGTGAAATAAACAATACAAATTAACAGTAAACATTACACATACAGAAGTTTCAAAACAATAAAGACATTACAAATGTTATATTATATATATACAGTGTTGTAACAATGTACAAATGGTTAAAGCACACAAGTTAAAATAAATAAGCATAAATATGGGTTGTATTTACAATGGTGTTTGTTCTTCACTGGTTGCCCTTTTCTTGTGGCAACAGGTCACAAATCTTGCTGCTGTGATGGCACACTGTGGAATTTCTCCCAGTAGATATGGGAGTTTATCAAAATTGGATTTGTTTTCAAATTCTTTGTGGATCTGTGTAATCTGAGGGAAATATGTCTCTCTAATATGGTCATACATTGGGCAGGAGGTTAGGAAGTGCAGCTCAGTTTCCACCTCATTTTGTGGGCAGTGTGCACATAGCCTGTCTTCTCTTGAGAGCCATGTCTGCCTACGGCGGCCTTTCTCAATAGCAAGGCTATGCTCACTGAGTCTGTACATAGTCAAAGCTTTCCTTAAGTTTGGGTCAGTCACAGTGGTCAGGTATTCTGCCACTGTGTACTCTCTGTTTAGGGCCAAATAGCATTCTAGTTTGCTCTGTTTTTTTGTTAATTCTTTCCAATGTGTCAAGTAATTATCTTTTTGTTTTCTCATGATTTGGTTGGGTCTAATTGTGCTGTTGTCCTGGGGCTCTGTGGGGTGTGTTTGTGTTTGTGAACAGAGCCCTAGGACCAGCTTGCTTAGGGGACTCTTCTCCAGGTTCATCTCTCTGTAGGTGATGGCTTTGTTATGGAAGGTTTGGGAATCGCTTCCTTTTAGGTGGTTGTAGAATTTAACGGCTCTTTTCTGGATTTTGATAATTAGTGGGTATCGGCCTAATTCTGCTCTGCATGCATTATTTGGTGTTCTACGTTGTACACGGAGGATATTTTTGCAGAATTCTGCATGCAGAGTCTCAATTTGGTGTTTGTCCCATTTTGTGAAATCTTGGTTGGTGAGCGGACCCCAGACCTCACAACCATAAAGGGCAATGGGCTCTATGACTGATTCAAGTATTTTTAGCCAGATCCTAATTGGTATGTTGAAATTTATGTTCCTTTTGATGGCATAGAAGGCCCTTCTTGCCTTGTCTCTCAGATCGTTCACAGCTTTGTGGAAGTTACCTGTGGTGCTGATGTTTAAGCCGAGGTATGTATAGTTTTTTGTGTGCTCTAGGGCAACGGTGTCTAGATGGAATTTGTGGTCCTGGTGACTGGACCTTTTTTGGAACACCATTATTTTGGTCTTACTGAGATTTACTGTCAGGGCCCAGGTCTGACAGAATCTGTGCAGAAGATCTAGGTGCTGCTGTAGGCCCTCCTTGGTTGGTGACAGAAGCACCAGATCATCAGCAAACAGTAGACATTTGACTTCGGATTCTAGTAGGGTGAGACCGGGTGCTGCAGACTGTTCTAGTGCCCGCGCCAATTCGTTGATATATATGTTGAAGAGGGTGGGGCTTAAGCTGCATCCCTGTCTCACCCCACGACCCTGTGTGAAGAAATGTGTGTGTTTTTTGCCAATTTTAACCGCACACTTGTTGTTTGTGTACATGGATTTTATAATGTCGTATGTTTTACCCCCAACACCACTTTCCATCAATTTGTATAGCAGACCCTCATGCCAAATTGAGTCGAAGGCTTTTTTGAAATCAACAAAGCATGAGAAGACTTTGCCTTTGTTTTGGTTTGTTTGGTTGTCAATTAGGGTGTGTAGGGTGAATACATGGTCTCTCTCTCTCTCTCTCTCTCTCTCTCTGGATCTCTCTCACTCTCTCTCTCTCTCTCTCTCTGGATCTCTCTCTCTCTGGATCTCTCTCTGGATCTCTCTCTCTCTCTGGATCTCTCTCTCTCTATCTCTCTCTGGATCTCTCTCACTCTCTCTCTCTCTCTCTCTCTCTCTGGATCTCTCTCTCTCTGGATCTCTCTCTGGATCTCTCTCTCTCTCTGGATCTCTCTCTCTCTGGATATCTCTCTCTCTGGATCTCTCTCTCTCTCTCTATCTCTCTCTGGATCTCTCTCACTCTCTCTCTCTCTCTCTCTCTGGATCTCTCTCTCTCTGGATCTCTCTCTGGATCTCTCTCTCTCTCTGGATCTCTCTCTCTCTGGATATCTCTATCTCTCTCTCTGGATCTCTCTCTCTCTCTCTCTCTCTCCGTCTCTCTCTCTCTCCGTCTCTCTCTCTCTCCGTCTCTCTCTCTCTCTCCGTCTCTCTCTCTCTCTCTCTCTCTGGATCTCTCTCTCTCTGGATCTCTCTCTCTCTCTCTCTCTGGATCTCTCTCTCTCTCTGGATCTCTCTCTCTCTCTGGATCTCCCTCTGTTTCTCTCTCTCTCTGGATCTCCCTCTGTTTCTCTCTCTCTCTGGATCTCCCTCTGTTTCTCTCTCTCTCTCTGGATCTCCCTCTGTTTCTCTCTCTCTCTGGATCTCCCTCTGTTTCTCTCTCTCTCTCTGGATCTCCCTCTGTTTCTCTCTCTCTCTGTCTCTCTCTCTGTCACTGCCACAAGTATGAATTTGCTTGTCTTCAATAAGGGTTTCTTGTCTTTCCCCAATAAGGTCAGCAAATATATCTAGAATAATCAGGCCGCCCTCACGGCTGCGCGGGTCCTCGTAACGCCACTCTGTTTGGGGTGGCGTTTGTATCAGAAGTAGGACAAAGCTTTCTTTGTAACGTTCAATGTGCAAGGCTGACACTAATCCGTGTTTGATTGGTCTATACGGATGTTGAACAGTATTGTTCAGCATGTAGCTGTATTTGTTAGGTCTAGACTTCCTAAAGGAAAAGAGAAAGTCTACAGCTTAGTTAAATCCACCTCTTTGTACCCAATCAAATTGAACCGAAACACAGACTGGAAAGGAAGTGGAGGCCCGATTTATGATAGCCTTCGCATCCCCCTGCGGGAAATGAGACGCGTCTAGGGTTGTTGACCATTGTTATAAGAGCTGAATGGCACCCAAGCCTCCACTACAACACATCCACTACATACAGTAACAAAGAGCAGTGCTTTCAGTTATCTGAGGTTCTTTCATGTGCCGCGAGTAGAATTAAAGATAAACCTTGAAAGCGAAGTTGCAGAGAGAGAGGGAGAAATGTGCCATGTATTATGGATGGCGGGTTATTTTCTCACCATTTTTCTTTCAAGGATGGAGAGAACACAAAGGAAACTTTTTTTTTCTTCCTGATTACAGTTTTCTGTCATTTGTGAATTTGGCTCAGCCGTGTGTGTGTCAGTTTCATGCGCGCGCGCGCGCGTGTGTGTGTGTGTGTGTGTGTGTGTGTGTGTGTGTGTGTGTGTGTGTGTGTGTGTGTGTGTGTGTGTGTGTGTGTGTGTGTGTGCGAGCGAGCGGATTTTGTAGGTTGATTCTCATTTTCCACTAATTTTCACATTTTCATTTTGTACTTTTGACCTTTGTTGAGGCATTTTGGCCCGCCCTTGAATCTTAACAGTTTGATATTTTGGGTAACACTTTGAATTACAATGCTCTTATTAAATTGTGGATATTCATATTTAACAAGGACACTGTAATGCAAAGTGTGACAGAGGTTCGATTCTCATGTTCAATGTCAGTCTTATTAGGAGGATTATACAATCTATGTCCCAAATGGCACCCTATTCTCTGTGTAGTACATTTCTTTTGACTATGGGCCCAGGTCAAAAGGAAGGCACTAGGATGTATTTCGGGACTCAGACACAGTTTCTTAGAAAAAAAGTATATATCCCTAATGAACATTATTTGATTCTTAGAAGGATGCCATATCCCTAACGAAAACAGGTCTACATATTTTTGTCACTATGGTCGTATTCATTTCCTTCCAACTTCCCTCTTCCCCTCCATCTCGTTGAGGACAACTATTGACATTTCACAGGCCGGCCATACAGTACAATAAACTCACTGTCTGATTCAGCTATTTATGCCCATAAAGATCGTTGATCAATGGTTATCACTGCTTCCCTCTCTGCCAAAGCCTCAGGCCTCTAAAAACCGTCGCAGAGAAATATCCCGGCTCGCAAAAATGATGTGCGGCTGTGACCGGCCAGATAGACAGTCCAAAATAACATGGGGTGCAGAGTTATGACGGGCATAACTCCGTTGCCCGTGGTATGCAGTTCATGTGTAGTAGGGCTATAATACACAGCATAGTATGAGCCTGCACTGAGATCAAGGGAATCAGGCATGCAGTGATGCAAGTGGATTGGACCCCAGGACAGGAATACTAGCAGTCGCTAAAGGGGATCCAAATAAAATATAAACGTGGCCTGTAGGACGGCTTTTAATAACAATATTATTAGTATAATAGTGATAGTATTACTGTTTTCATGTGGGTATGATGAGTGTCCCTAATCCACAGAAGTCTGCTGGCAAGGATATTGGGATGTAAATTTTGATTTTGCGTAGACATGCACTGTGTGAACTTTAAAGTGCCCAGTAAAAGCCTTGGGGTGACTCAAAAACTCCAAAGTTCAATCCCCTCACTGTCTTATATCAGGAAAAGCACAGGATCACGAACTAAAGTATGTAACTAAGACTAATTTCATCCATCCCGCTGGCAGTCGTGTGTGTGTGTGTGTGTGTGTGTGTGTGTGTGTGTGTGTGTGTGTGTGTGTGTGTGTGTGTGTGTGTGTGTGTGTGTGTGTGTGTGTGTGTGTGTGTGTTTGTCTGAATTTCAAGGCTATAGCCAAAGAAAAGCTTCAATATTGAATATTGTGGCAATGATTCCAAAAGTACACACCATTACGAACTGCCCTCCCCTAAGGGAATATTTGCAGAGTTAATCAAACTCGGATCGTTCTTACACACCGTCTGTTAGCTAAGCCATCAGTAGTTGCTAGCGTTTCATTCTGGGTGAAGTCAACAGAATATTCAGTGAAAAAAATATATCCAACACAACATGCAACAATTTCATTTATTTTTTCCATTACAGATCATATGAGGGAATCAGTCACTTGAAAGAAATTCATTACTCCCGAATCTATGGATTTCACATGACTGGGAATACAGATATGCATCTGTTGTTCACAAATGCCTTTAAAAAAAAAAAAATAGGCCTGACAATGTGCCTCAGGACCTCATCACGGTATCTCTGTGAATTCAAATTGCCATCGATGAAATGCAATTGTGTTCATTGTCCGTAGCTTATGCCTGCCCATACCAGAACCCCACCGCCACCATGGGGCACTCTGTTCACAACGTTGACATCAGCAAACCGCTCGCCCACACAACACCATACACGTGACCTGCGGTTGTGAGGCCTGTTTGACGTATTGCTAAATTCTATAAAACGACATTGGAGGCGGATTATGGTAGAGAAATGAACGTTCAATTCTCTGGTAACAGCTCTGGTGGACATGTCTGCAGTCACCATGCCAATTGCACGCTCCCTCAAAACTTGAGACATCTGTGGCATTGTGTTGTGTGACAGAAACTGCACACTTTATAGTGGCCTTTTTATTATACCCAGCCAACGTACATCTGTGTAATGTTCATGCTATTTAATCAGCTTCTTGAAATGCCACACCTGTCAGATGTCACAAAGTGCTATACAGGTCTCCCGAGTGGCGCAGCAGTCTAAATCATTGCATCTCAGTGTTAGAGGCATCACTACAGGCCCTGGTTCGATCCTGGGCTGTATCACAACTGGCCGTGATCGGGTGTCCCATAGTGCGGCGCACAATTGGCCCAGCGTCATCCGGGTTAAGGGAGGGTTTGGCCGGGGAAGGCCGTCATTGTAAAATAAGAATTTGTTCTTAACTGACTTGCCTAGTTAAATAAAAAATGTAATAAAACCCCAAACAGCAAGCAATGCACACGTAGAAGCACGGTGGATAGGAAAAAAACCTAGAGAGGTACCAGGTGGGCCAGTCCTCTTCTGGATGTGCCGGGTGACAGTGGGGCGAAGTGGCTTATATCATTCAGTTATATCAGACCAAGTTGTCTCCAACTAACCAACAATGACTCACCTACCGTAAATCTTAAAATAGACGAAGTCCCAAATAGCCGCCTGTCCCTTTCAATAGCCAGGCACGCATTTCAGCAAATACACGCCTGTTTCAAATAAACACAGGGTCTAAATGAATTGTTTACGAGGTTACCATGAATTGTTTGAGGTTTAATGTTTGATTTGTTACATTAAATAATTCAGTAGTGACAAAAAAAAAAAAAGTGAATCACCCCGTTTTTGTCGGCAGTAAGAAACTGCTAGCCATTAGCTGCTAACAGCTGAGACCTGCGAGCTAACTGGCAAGCACAGACAGTCAACAGCTTCAGGAGTACAGACCCCTAGGAATCGGCCGATCGCCCTGTAGTGACGTTAATGCATGGTCAAAAAGGAGAATAATTATTCTGTCAATTATTTCGAAAATAGAGGCATGCATACTAAGATGAAATAAATATGAAACAGTGTGTAAATGTTAACACATTAGTGCAGGAAATTAAGAAATTAATTAAAATGCTGGAAGTGAATGCTGGAATTAAACAATTAACTGTTCAAATGAGAAGAAGCGGTTTGCATTAAAGGAAATAGACGCCTGACTGGAATAGAAGCCTGTTGTTTTCAATAATTTAACCAAATATACACCTGTGTTCTTAATTGAAGTTTTATGGTACATACATAAGTACTGGCGAAGGCAACGGGTTTAAAGATGTCCGCCTTTAAAAGTTATGATGACCTTGTGATAACATGATAATAGACCATGTAGCGTCTTCCAGTCCAGTAGATGATGCAATGATTGCTTTTGTACTTTTGGCTCAGTCAATGCTTTTAAGGATGACTTGGGAGGAAATTTCACTGTGCTTGGCTGTTGTAATGCACTGTGATTACACCGGTATTAGTGTGTGTGTGTGTGTGTGTGTGTGTGTGTGTGTGTGTGTGTGTGTGTGTGTGTGTCGCTCTCTCTGTGTCTGTGTGGTGCGAGCTTCCTGAAAAGGAGCTTACAAATCCTGGTCAAAGCATACAGACAGGACCACCAGGCATGTAAGCCCATGATGGTTATGAATTTCCATTTAAAACCCAGATCAGAAAACGATTCATCATTGAGGAATGGAAGCCTTGAATAAATATCACTCTGCCTACACAAGATCAGAGTGATTACTGCTGCGCACACACTTTCTCCTGCCATGGGGTTGAGTCACTGTTGTCTTCCCGTCCTTTTAAATCTCACGCGTTTCACTTTCAGTATTTGGTTTAATCATATCATAACTACATGTCATTATAATCAATCGTCAAAAAAAATAGGAATAGTAAAACAACGCTTAATGTTAAAGGAAAATAATTTTTATTTGATGGTATAAAACTGTCATTCTTCAACTGTTGCCATAGTAACACATCTTCTTTCCTTCCCCCCGAAACTAGTTGATCATTTCTCTCCATCTTTCTGTCAATGCCTTTCTGGACTCTGTGACATCACATCAAGTTTTGATCAATAGGAACACAGTTGATATAAGTGATACATGTGATCAACATGATTGCCACTTGTTTATCTTCAGGCTAGATTTCACCGATTTTTAACGAAACAATTTCAAATGATTAACTTTTTGTCAATAGCTCATCACCAAGACTGGATTCTGAATGTTGTTGTAGATTAAAATGCCTAGTTATTTCATGCATATTGCTTTTATTTGCAAAATATTTCCAAGTACTTTTCAGAAAATCGGTGCCTTAACACAGATTGAGTTCCAATTCATTTTGGCATTCATTTGTGTGTGCATATTCAGACCTACTTAGGGACCACAGCACTGCTATTCAACCGTCTCCAGAAATGAAACCTCTTAATAAGTCTATTCCATTAAATGTGATTTTTTTAAATTAAGACGACAGACAATGAACAGTACTGCCATTTTTTTTCTGCAGTCTTTTAAATACAGATTAACCTTCGTTATGAAAATGGTTTTAAAGCATTAAAGTGAGAGGCCTTCATGAATTAGACAGACTTACTTTTCAATCTGTATTTAGGTAATAGTAACATATGACCATTTTATACTTTTCTAGTGCAATGATAAGTTATGTGTGTCCAAATAGCTGTCAATACATATTTAAAGGATAGTGTTTTTCCCCAGCATTGTGGCAGCTAGACAATATTTTGCTCACGCCCCCATAGCAACATGATGTACAGTATGGATTTTGTTCTCGGGAATGAGCGCCCTACGATTTCTCATTCAGGTGGAGAAAGATTTTGAATACACTTTTGTTGCAAAATCAATTGGAGCTTTCTCTCTCTCTCTGAGCGCTTTTTACCTCACAATTTGTTTGCCACCTTTTCCGTTTTGATGAATTACACCACGCCAAAAACAATGTACGGCTGGGTCCTGGGCTTTTTTGCTAGCACACACTTTCCCCATGCCCTGAATTAGTCTGACATTTCATGCCCGAATGGCTCTCTGACATTTAGTTTAAGGAAATATCATGGTCTGCTGAACTGTCAAGGCCTAAACCTGAAAACACAGATGAATAAGGAATGAAGTAAATACGTAATGCAGTACTGAAATGGTGGTCTGAAATAAATACATATACCATACTGAAATGGTGGTCTGAAATAAATACATATACCATACTGAAATGGTGGTCTGAAATAAATACATATACCATACTGAAATGGTGGTCTGAAATAAATACATATACCATACTGAAATGGTGGTCTGAAATAAATACATAATGCAGTACTGAAATGGTGGTCTGAAATAAATACATATACCATACTGAAATGGTGGTCTGAAATAAATACATATACCATACTGAAATGGTGGTCTGAAATAAATACATATACCATACTGAAATGGTGGTCTGAAATAAATACATATACCATACTGAAATGGTGGTCTGAAATAAATACATATACCATACTGAAATGGTGGTCTGAAATAAATACATATACCATACTGAAATGGTGGTTTGAGTCAACCACCTGAAATACAAACACGCTATACGGAAATGGTGGTTTGTATCATATTGAAATAGTTTTGTATCAACCTGCTCACATTGCCAGTTTAGTAATGAAGTCTTAATTGTCTCTTTATTGACTATATTGGTTGAGTGGATTGTTTTGTGTACAATGCTCCAACTTTTTTGATCTTGTGGTTCATTCACAACTGCAAGATGCCAGTCTGGATCTCAACTGATTGAATTCCACTTCCTCCTCTCGTTTGGGAAAAAATATTACAAAACGATGCACACACACACATGCGTTCAACCATCCTCTGAATATTTCCAAAAAGCCTTTTTATATGATTGCATGCATAATTAATTTATTTTCCGTCATGCGGAGAAATTGGATCTTTGGAAAATGATAAAAGGGCCTCTTGATTGCTTTGAGATTCGAGTGGTAATTGTCTTTTTCAAATCGCTTTTTTTCCCTCAAGTTTCACTCCATATAACCAATTCAATTTCTATTTTTTCCCTTTCCCGGGTCCTATAAGCATATCCTACTCATTCCCATGCACCACTGCTCATGTGGGCCATTACCGCAAACATCAGATAGGTTCCACAAGTGTTGTCATACAGGGCATTGCGTCTTCATCTCAGCCCTGCATGTGAGGTATGAGGTTAATATACACTTTTCATCCTCAATGTTCTGTTATTTGCATCTTAATGTTGCCCGAGAGAGAACAGCAGTCACAATAGGCTGGGTCTTAAGATCCTGTGGTGCAGAAGACACGTGCTACTCCCTGTACCACAATAGCCCAGGCCGTGGGTAGAAACAGATGGACACTCACATACGGGTAAGTTAAGAGATAGGATGCGTCCCAAATGGCACCGTATTCCCCACATAGTGCACTATTCTTGACCAGGGCTATAGGACTCTGGTCAAAAGTAGTGCACTATGTAGGGAATAGGGTGCAATTTGGGATGCAAGGGTAGTGTTGTACACATATGCCATAGAGACCCTATGGTTGCACGTATAGACATAGAACACGGGTAGTGTCTGTTCCTCTCAAATAATTGATTGGATTTATATTTTAGTGCTTACATAGTAACGGGGAACTCACTTGAGATCGGATTACAGTGCAGGCTACTTCTATGCTACGTATCTCATGAGTCAAACAGCGTTTTAGTATCTGTTTTGTTGTTGTATCTCGCCATTGCATGTACAGCACAAGAAAAGGTCACCGCCTTTACCCCTACCCTCAAAAACCCGACGATGCATCAATGAAGATCACACACCTAGTTCTCTTTTCAAATACTTGTTCCAGTATCTCACTACAAATAACGACATTATCAGAGTAACCTTAAGGTGTACCTTATGACAAATATGTAGTACACCTCTCTCCATACAGTACAGAAACACAGCAGCGAAAACATAACCACCAGCAGAACCGGCAGAGTCTTTTTGAAGCTTCACTCATGACAGGCCTACAGTACCGTAGCCCACGGCAGCATTAACTACTCTCTGTGTCTTGTTTAATATGCTGTATTATTCCGCTGTCACGGCCATAACGCCGGGGAGCAGACAGCAGCACTTCATGTCAAGCCTGTGATACCAAAGGTGACGGCGAGGCAGCGCCATGTTTTTTTCGTATTTTTTATGACACCCCTGTTGCAGGTCAATTACTTACCCAGAAGATGACAGAAGACAACAATTAAGACCTCTAGCGTGGTGGAGCGAGGGAGGAAGGAGGGGAGGCGGGGGGGGGGGGGGGGGGGGGGGGGGTGTAACTGTA
Source organism: Salvelinus namaycush (assembly GCF_016432855.1). Taxonomy (NCBI): domain Eukaryota; kingdom Metazoa; phylum Chordata; class Actinopteri; order Salmoniformes; family Salmonidae; genus Salvelinus; species Salvelinus namaycush. Next base: position 49,742,634 of record NC_052314.1, read on the forward strand.
TAGTTTACCACAAGGGGACGGAGGTGGTGGCGTCAGTGTTTAATATTCTGCCACCTGCTTAACAACAACTCCCCCAACCTTCCTGTCGCAAGCTATCAAGCGTCCCCGCCTGGCTTTATCAGTGTTAATTCACATGTGTGTTTCTCTCTTTCAATTCAATTCAAAGGGCTTTATTGGCATTAAACATATGTTTACATTGCCAAAGCAAGTGAAATAGTTTTTTCCCCCTTTTGTTTATTGTCTATCAGAAAGGATCCGTGAAAAATTACTCACAAAAGTTTAAAAAAAATATGTAGACATTTCAGTGTTGTAACAATGTGTAACGGTCGTCGTAATATTCCTCCTCCTCCTCGGACGAGGAGAGGAGAGAGGGATCGGAAGACCAATTTGCAGCGAGGTATGATGACATAATGAACTTTATTAACAAGACGAAACTAAACACACGAAGAACACTTGATAATTTTACAAAACAACAAAACGAAGTAGACAGACCTGAACGAGAGAACTTACATAAAACATGAAGAACGCACGAACAGGAACAGACTACATATACTAACGACAACGAAACAGTCCCGTGTGGTGCGAACAAACACTGACACGGAAGACAATCACCCACAAACAAACAGTGAGAACAACCTACCTTAATATGACTCTCAATCAGAGGAAACGTCAAACACCTGCCTCTAATTGAGAGCCATACCAGGCAACCCAAAACCAACATAGAAACAGAAAACATAGACTGCCCACCCAAAACTCACGCCCTGACCAATAAACACATACCAAACAACAGAAAACAGGTCAGGAACGTGACAGAACCCCCCCCCTCAAGGTGCGAACTCCGGGCGCACCCCTACAACTCAAGGGGAGGGTCTGGGTGGGCATCTGTCCGCGGTGGCGGCTCCGGCGGTGGACGAGGACACCACTCCACCACTGTCTTTGTCCCCCTCCTTAGCGTCCTTTGAGTGGCGACCCTCGCCCCCGACCATGGTCCAGGAACCTTCACTAAGGCCCCTCCTACATAGAGGAGACAGCTCAGGACAGAGAGGTAGCTCAGGACAGAGAGGTAGCTCAGGACAGAGAGGTAGCCCAGGACAGAGGGACAACTCTGTACTAATGGCAGCTCCGGACTGAGTGGCAGCTCCGGACTGAGTGGCAGCTCCGGACTGAGTGGCAGCTCATGACTGGAGGGCAGCTCATGACTGTAGGGCAGCTCATGACTGTAGGGCAGCTCATGACTGAAGGGCAGCTCATGACTGTAGGGCAGCTCATGACTGTAGGGCAGCTCATGACTGTAGGGCAGCTCATGACTGTAGGGCAGCTCATGACTGTAGGGCAGCTCTGGCAGCTCCTGACTGGCTGGCGGTTCTGGCTGCTTCTGACTGGCTGGCGGCTCTGGCAGCTCCTGACTGGCTGGCGGCTCTGGCAGCTCCTGACTGGCTGGCGGCTCTGGCAGCTCCTGACTGGCTGGCGGCTCTGGCAGCTCCTGACTGGCTGGCGGCTCTGGCAGCTCCTGACTGGCTGGCGGCTCTGGCAGCTCCTGACTGGCTGGCGGCTCTGGCAGCTCCTGACTGGCTGACGGCTCTGGCAGCTCCTGACTGGCTGACGGCTCTAGCGGCTCGGGACAGATGGGCGGCTCTAATGGCTCGTGGCAGACGGATGGCTCAGAAGGCGCTGGGCAGACGGATGGCTCAGAAGGCGCTGGGCAGACGGATGGCTCAGAAGGCGCTGGGCAGACGGATGGCTCAGAAGGCGCTGGGCAGACGGATGGCTCAGAAAGTGCTGGGCAGACGGATGGCTCAGAAAGCGCTGGGCAGACGGATGGCTCAGACGGCGTTGGGCAGACAGCCGTCTCTGAACCGCTGAGGCGCACAGTAGGCCTGGTGCGTGGTGCCGGAACTGGTGGTACCGGACTGGAGACACGCACCTCAAGGCTAGTGCGGGGAGCAGGAACAGGGCACACTGGACTCTCGATGCGCACTATAGGCCTGGTGCGTGGTACCGGCACTGGTGGTACTGAGCTGGGGCGGGAAGGTGGCGCCGGATATACCGGACCGTGTAGGCGTACTGGCTCCCTTGAGCACTGAACCTGCCCAACCTTACCTGGTTGTATGCTCCCCGTCGCCTGACCAGTGCGGGGAGGTGGAATAACCCGCACCGGGCTATGTAGGCGAACCGGGGACACCATGCGTAAGGCTGGTGCCATGTAAGCCGGCCCGAGGAGACGTACTGGTGGCCAGATATGTAGGGCCGGCTTCATGACATTTGGCTCAATGCCCAATCTATCCCTACCAGTGCGGGGAGGTGGAATAACCCGCACCGGGCTATGAACACGTACAGGAGACACCGTGCGCTCTACTGCGTAACACGGTGTCTGCCCGTACTCTCGCTCTCCACGGTAAGCCCGGGAAGTTGGCGCAGGTCTCCTACCTGACTTCGCCACACTACCCTTTAGCCCCCCCCCCCCCCAAGAAATTTTTGGGTTGTACTTGCGGGCTTTTCGGGCTTCCGTGCTAGACGCGTCCCCTCATAACGCCGGTTCCTCTCTCCGGTTTCCTCCGCTCTCCGAGCTGCCTCCAGCTGTTCCCATGGGCGGCGATTCACTTCAACTTTAGCCCATGGTCGTTTTCCTTCTATGATCTCCTCCCAAGACCAGAAATCCTGCTTCGTGCGCTGTCCGTTAACCCGCTGCTTGATCCGGGTTTGGTGGGTGATTCTGTAACGGTCGTCGTAATATTCCTCCTCCTCCTCGGACGAGGAGAGGAGAGAGGGATCGGAAGACCAATTTGCAGCGAGGTATGATGACATAATGAACTTTATTAACAAGACGAAACTAAACACACGAAGAACACTTGATAATTTTACAAAACAACAAAACGAAGTAGACAGACCTGAACGAGAGAACTTACATAAAACATGAAGAACGCACGAACAGGAACAGACTACATATACTAACGACAACGAAACAGTCCCGTGTGGTGCGAACAAACACTGACACGGAAGACAATCACCCACAAACAAACAGTGAGAACAACCTACCTTAATATGACTCTCAATCAGAGGAAACGTCAAACACCTGCCTCTAATTGAGAGCCATACCAGGCAACCCAAAACCAACATAGAAACAGAAAACATAGACTGCCCACCCAAAACTCACGCCCTGACCAATAAACACATACCAAACAACAGAAAACAGGTCAGGAACGTGACACAATGTGCAAATAGTTGAAGTATGACAGAGAAGAAAAAAAATAAACAGATAAATATGGGTTGTATTTCCAATGGTGTTTGTTCTTCACTGGTTGTCCTTTTCTTCTGGTAACAGGTCACAAATCTTGCGGCTGTGGTGGCACACTGTGGTATTTCACCCAATAGAAATGGGAGTTTATCAAGATTGGTGACCTGTTGCCACAAGAAAAGGACAACCAGTGAAGCACAAAAAAAAAAAATCTAATTCTTTGTGGGTCTGTGTAATTGGAGGGAAATATTTGTCTCTAATATGGTCATACATTTGGCAGGAGGTTAGGAAGCACAGCTCAGTTTCCACCTCCTTTTGTGGGCAGCTTTTCTTAATTTTGGGTCAGTCACAGTGGTCAGGTATTCTGCTACTGTGTATTCCCTGTTTAGAGACAAACAACATTCCAATTTGATGTTTTTTTTATTGATTCTGTTTTTTCTTTTCTTCTGATTTGGTTGGGTCTAATTGTGTTGCTGTCCTGAGGCTCTGTGGGGCATGTCTGTGTTTCTGAACAGAGTTCCGGTAACAGCTGGCTGAGGGAACTCTTCTCCAGGTTCATCTCTCTGTGGATTTAATTTTTTTAATTTTACATTTTATTTCACCTTTATTTAACTAGGTAGGCCAGTAGAGAACAAGTTCTCATTTACAACTGCGACCTGGCCAAGATAGAGCAAAGCAGTGTGACACAAACAACACAGAGTTACACATGGGATTAACAAACATACAGTCAATAATACATTAGAAAAGTATATATACAGTGTGTGCAAATGTAGTAAGATTAGGGAGGTAATGCAACAAATAGGCCATGTTGGCGAAATAATTACAATTTAGCAATTAAACACTGGAGTGATAGATGTGCAGAAGATAAATGTGCAAGTAGAGATACTGGGGTGCACAGGAGCAAAAAAATAAATAACAATATGGGGGTGAGGTAGTTGGGTGGGCTATTTACAGATGGGCTATGTACAGGTGCAATGATCGGTAAGCTGCTCTGCCAGCTGATGCTTAAAGTTAGTGAGGGAGATATAAGTCTCCTGCTTGAGGGCTTTGTTATGGAAGGTTTGAGAATCGCTTCCTTTTAGGTGGTTGTAGAATTTAATTGCTCTTTTCTGGATTTTGATGATTAGCGGGAATCATCCTAATTCTGCTCTGCATGCATTATTTGGTGTTTTTACACTGTACACGGAAAACACCAAATTAAACATGCCCCCCCCCCCTCCAAACATGTAATGGATATAGAGGCCATGTTTTCATCCTGTCTTTGCTTGTGTGGCAGCAAACATCTCTGAGAGATATAAGAAGTCTGGTTGAAATGATCCAAATTACTTCACAATCAAATGAAGGAATTGAAAGAATTGCACAGTTACATTTGAGAACTCCAGTGGTGAAGGGATAAATAGCTAATTCGCTAATAGACCAATTAAAACAAACAAACAACAGTCAACACTCCGAACACTGTGTCCTTTAGCTTTGTATGGAAGACAGTGGGCAAATAGGCAAACAACCAACAAAAAACGGTATAATTTATGTCATTTAAGCAGATGTTTTTTATTATCCAAAACGAGTTACAACACGTGCATACATGTTCTTATTGTTGGCCCCAGAGGGAATCGAACCCATGACCCTGATGTTTTTAGTCACCCACCAACTGAGCAACACATCTATTTACCCTGGCGAACTCATCTCCAGGATGATTTAACGCCCTCGTCTCTTGCAGCTATGGATATGCTAAAAGCCTTGCCCATGTCAGTTCGAAACGAGATGATTTTCACTGCCAAGAAAACATCCCAAATACATTGAGTGCTGGTCTGCCTTTGCAACATATTTTGCATTCTCTCAAGTGCTCCAACATAGAGTATATTTTATTCATTTGTCATTGTTTATTGGGGAGTCTATTTCCCCATTGGACACAGCCATGCCATGGAATCTGATTCTATTACGATTTCTAGGTCCAAAACACTGCTCTATGGATTCAAAAAGGTGGACAACCAAAACGTTTGCTGGACACAGAACCTCTCCGCGCCAACTTTGCCAGTTTTGTGGGATTTTGCCATGGTTCTGTAGCTCAAACCCAGAACATATAACTAAGAAGTTGGTCAGCTATGCTCCAAATTAGGAAGAAATTACATTTGAAGGGAAACATCTGTCCATCTGGCTGCCTATCCAAAAGGTTGAATTAACGTGACACATGCAGACCCAGGTCAATTAACTTGAGCTCAAAGCCAGTGGACAACAACAACAACCGTGACACAAAGGTCACCATCATTACAGGCACATGACTGATGGCCAATCAGCTGCTTCTAGTTCTCGCAAAACAGTTGCACATGTCTAGATCAGTGCCACGCGCATCTTTTAATGTGAGTCAAACATGGCCACCAGGGTTAACCATGAGGACCTCTCTCTCTCTTGGAGATCAGGCACAATATTAGACACACACACACACACACTCAAACCCCTCCATACTCCATTGAGCATGTTTCTCTCTCTCTGGTGCCCTGTATTTCAAGGTCTTGCGAGTTAATGAGGGCAGGCTGAGGTGAGAAAGCGAGAGAGAGAGAGTGAGAGAGAGAGACTATCAGTCTTTTATTACTCTCCATTAATAGTCTTCTCAGCACCCTCCATGTTTAAGACCTAATGCTAGCTGTGCTAATGCTACAGTAGGCTTAATGATACTGATCATTGACTTTGAGAACTATCAATTCAATGAGACGGCTTAAGTGTATTCAGACAATGTTCACTGTTCAGGACAATCTTTCCTGAGATTGAATGTTGACTGGTCAACGTTGTCAAAGTTTAAATGCAAGATTCAATAATTGTCCCATCTGGATTCATTTTTCAGCCAGCGGCCATTTTGGCTTCAGGCAGACAAGAGGCAAAGAAGCAGAAGATTTGGTTTCTGTGTTTTGTATTCAGTCACAGTCTGCAGGCGGAGATCAATATTCATGAATATGATGTCCAGATCATTACAAGGCCACTGTTCCCACATCAAAGAGAGTATCCTGCATCCCAAAATGCACCCCATTCCTTATATACTGCACTACTTTTGACCAGGGCTTATAGGGCTCTAGTCAAAAGTAATGCACTATTTAGGGTAAAGGGTGCCATGTGGTACACAACTCACTTTTCATTACCTATAAACAATAGGAGAGTTGTTGAGTTGAGTACTAAACACCTTTAGTACACCAGGTACGTAGGACGTAGACGGCGGACGTAAAGGTAACGTAAAGGTAATGGCGGACTGAACGAAGTTATGTAGAGCACCTCAAGATAAAACATAATATTCGAAATATCTGCTAAATTAGACTAAAATATTAGCACTAAATAATCTGGTGGGTGATAACCTTCAATCTGGATAATAACACAAAACAAATCCTAAGACTAGAGACATTTATCGACAAATATTACGAAAACAAGCAACACCCAAACATGACGGAGAGTAAGACAGGGGAACCGATTCAAAAACGAAAACGTGACTCCTCAACCGACACTGATGATCTAATATTCTCACCACCGGCAATGGTAAAGGTCGAAACCGATCTGTTAAAATCAATAAATGACAAACTGGGTATACTTGAATTAGTTAGTAAAGATATAAAAGAGTTGAAGGCAAGCCTAGAGATGAGTGATGAAAAAGCTGCGGCTTTGGAGAAGGAAACACACGCGCTAAAAGGGACAGTCAATAAGATTGAAACCGAAATGAATGAATTTAAAAAGGAGAATAACGTTCTGAAGGAATGCTTACTGGACATACAAACTAGATCCATGAGAGAGAATTTGGTACTTACAGGTATCCAAGAGAAAGAAGGAGAGGTTCCTGAATCTGTAGTTAGAGAGTTCCTTTTTGCAGCGCTTCAGATTCCACGCGAAGTTATCGATAAGATCCAACTTGAACGTGTACACCGCCTCGGACAGAGAGGGCAGAGGTACGAACGCCCAATCGTTGCCAAATTTGCTTCATTTAAAGATAAAATAATGGTTAAAAGCCTGGGTAAAAGACTTGCTGGGACCAAAATTGGCATGAATGATCAGTTTCCGAAAGAAATTGCAGAACGGCGCAAAGTTCTGTATCCAATTTTCAAAGAAAATAGATTAAAAGCGAAATGAGTAGCTCTCGTCGTTGATAAACTATATATTGATAACCAGCTGTTCAGAGACACAAAGATTACTCCATGGTTATTTTAAAAATTACAAAGTTCTCATAGATGAGGAAAATAAACACAATTCAAGCCCGGTTATTGATTGTAACAATACAAAATATAGCTTTTCTATAAATCTTCACATATAACTAATTGAACACAAGCTCTATTTCTACATAGTGAAGATAAAAACTAAGTAAACAGAAGGCACAGTATGTGTGGATGGTGTGGTGTGTGTTTATTTTTATTTGTTATGTTTGGAAAGTTGAGTGAGTGAGTAATGAAATAGTTGCATATCCCAGAGCCAGTGTATTGCTGTGGGCCGGGTATGAGAGGGCTTTCAATGTTGTTCAGATGATGGATATACTTTTATAATGAATTATACGTCTTATTTATTTATTGTCCTATCATGGGGAACTACATTTTTAAAATAAATTATATCTAATTATTTATTATCCTATTTTAATGGTACGGTCCATGGCCCTATACCCTAGACACCCACATGAATGGCCCAGATACTAAGGAGAAGTCCCTAACTGTTTTATGTGCATGCTGTAAGCGGTCTGTATGCAGCCAAAATGAGGTCAGGGACCAAGAGCAGCACTGCCCCCTCAAGATTCTGAGCCTGCTTGGCAGGGTTGGTCCTGCAAAGCCAAAGCCCCCTAAAGGGAGAGCATAATATACAAGGAAATTCTCAAAGCTGCTAATGAGAACCTTGACGACCCTGTACCTAGCCGGTGGGGATTCCGGTGGGGTGCCCCCACCCAGGCAGTGGCAGTGCTGGCAACACTAGCTGCAGTAACCCATGGGGAGGGGGTCACACTCGGACATTCAGAGAGGGGGTATATTATTGTGGCCCTGGTGGCACGAAATCAAGTCGGACTGCATGGAGATGCTTGGGAACATGGTCAAAATGGATGACCTTATTGTGGGTGTTTCAGGAAGAAGGTGTACATTTGACCTCCATCATCTAGGATGTGACAATGGTAAATAAATCTCTACATTTATGCTCATTTTTTGCGCGGTCTTGCAGGCCTTCTCATGCAGCTGCAACTGCAAGTACATTTGTAAATCATGACCCATCTTGAGTTGGGCTCTGGGATGGTGCAATTGTTGAGAGGGTGAGCTTATGGTTGTGTGGGGGTAAGGGCTGAATGTGTGTGGGTGTATGTGTGTATCCCACAACTGTTGCGAAGGAAGAAGTAAAAGATGTTAGGGACTATAGAGGATGATTCACAGCAATATGAAATAAAAATCGAGGTGAGGGCGATGGAAATGCATTTGGCAATGGATCTGCTTCGGTTCGGTGGATGGCGCTGTGTGCACTTTTCGAAGGATGGATCCCAGTCGGTCCGGGGCTGTGCGATGCGGGGGGTCGGGGGTGGTCTGCCGGGCATTGGGATGACAACCCAACTCGAGATGGGGGCTTTTGGCGGGTGGAATAGTGGGGACCAATTGGAGGTTTGCTTAGTGGAGATGCAAATGTCATGGTACAACTATATAGACACTCAATCATTATGTTACTTTTTAATAGGACGTTTACAAACATATATTTTGATAAAAATAATTGAAAGGTGTGTCTCATTATGGTAAGTGGTGAAATAAGTATAGCCAGTTACAATTGTAATGGCTTAGCAGATAATAAGAAAAGACGATCAGTATTTACCTGGCTAAAAGAGAAGGATTATAATATCTACTGTTTACAGGAAACCCATTCGACAGTTTTAGATGAAGTTTTGTGGAAAAAGAACTGGGGGGGCGAAATATATTTCTCCCATGGGCAAAGAAATTCAAAAGGGGTGATGGTTTTAATTAATAATAACTTTGATCCAAATGTGCAACTTGTCCAAACAGATCCTCAAGGTAGATGGATTATTTTAAATATGTTATTGGACAATAAACATATATGGCTTATTAACCTATACGGTCCGAATAATGATGATCCAAGCTTCTTTGACAATATATATAAGAATGTATCAACTCTACAAGCAACACTAGACTCTATTATTATAGTGGGAGATTTTAATACGGTCTTAAATACCTCTATGGACCGGAAAGGAAATCACACTACAAACTATCACCCTCAGGCACTTAAGGAAATCAGGAATGTCATGGATATATTGGAATTAGTGGATATATGGAGACTTAAATACCCTGACCTAGTGAGATATACATGGCGGAGGCTTAATCAAGCTAGTCGCCTTGACTACTTTCTTATATCATTCTCTCTGGCACCAAAAGTTAAAAAGTGTTTGATAGGGGACAGAATGCGGTCGGACCATCACATAATTGGCATATATATTACTCTTACAGAATTTCCACGTGGGCGAGGATATTGGAAATTTAATCAAAGCCTACTAGATGATAAATTGTTTAGAACTAGGACAGAAGAATTTATAACTGACTTTTTTAGACATAACATAGGTACAGCAGATCCCCATATTGTATGGGACACTTTTAAGTGTGCCTTTAGAGGCCATGCAATTCAGTACTCATCTATAAAACAAAAGCAATTTCGATCAAAAGAGTCCATATTAACAAAGGAAATTGAAGGACTAACAGTACAGTTAGATAACAATAAAAACGGTACCATAGAGGCACAGAATAAGTTAGAGGAAAAACAAAAAGAAATGGAGGAACTTATTCAAGAAAGATCCAGTGTAATATATTATAAAAATAAAGCGAACTGGATGGAATATGGGGAAAAATGCACCAAATTCTTTTTCAATCTTCAATATAGAAATGCTACCAAAAAAACGTATTAAAACTTGTTACAAATGATGGAGTCACGCATGATTCACCAAATGATATTTTGAAAGAGGAAGTAAAGTACTTTAAGAATATGTTTTCGTTTCAGGCTCCTCCATCTCCACTAACTGAAACTAATTGTATGGATTTTTTCCCTAATAATAAGGTAAAATTAACATCTGTACAGAAAGACTCATGTGAAGGCCTAATTACAGAGGAGGAACTACTTGATGCAATTGGGGCCTTTAAGGATGGGAAAACTCCAGGACTGGATGGCATACCAGTGGAAGTATACAAACATTTTTTTGATATACTCAAAGGACCATTATTAGCTTGTTTTAACCACTCCTATATAAATGATAGATTATCAGACACGCAACAAGAAGGTGTGATATCATTATTACTGAAACAGGACCCAAGTGGTATATATAAAGATCCAGTCCATTTAAAAAATTGGAGACCTCTTACACTTCAGTGTTGTGATGCAAAAATCCTAGCAAAATGCTTGGCGCATAGAATAAAAAAAGTTTTGTCAGATATTATTCATCCTAATCAGACAGGTTTTTTACATGGACGATACATTGGAGATAATATAAGGCAAGTACTGGAAACAATAGAACACTATGAAATATCGGGGACACCAGGCCTGGTTTTCATAGCTGATTTTGAAAAGGCTTTTGATAAAGTACGACTGGAGTTTATATATAAATGCCTAGAATATTTCAATTTTGGGGAATCTCTTATAAAATGGGTAAAAATTATGTATAGTAACCCTAGGTGTAAAATAGTAAATAATGGCTACATCTCAGAAAGTTTTAAACTATCTAGAGGAGTAAAACAAGGTTGTCCACTATCGGCATATCTATTTATTATTGCCATCGAAATGTTAGCTGTTAAAATTAGATCAAACATTAATATTAAGGAATTAGAAATCCAGGGCCTAAAAACTAAGGTGTCATTGTACGCTGATGATTCATGTTTTCTTTTAAAACCACAACTAGAATCTCTCCACGGCCTCTTAGAGGATCTAGATACATTTGCTATCCTCTCTGGATTAAAACCAAATTATGATAAATGTACCATATTACGTATTGGATCACTAAAAAATACACATTTTACATTGCCATGTAGTTTACCAATTAAATGGTCTGACGGAGATGTGGACATACTCGGTATACAAATCCCAAAAGAAAGAAATGATCTCACTCAAATAAATTTTTATAGAAAGTTAGCAAAAATAGATAAGATCTTGCTACCATGGAAAGGAAAATACCTGTCTATTTGTGGGAAAATCACCCTGATTAACTCTTTAATCATATCACAGTTTACCTATTTGCTTATGGTTTTGCCTACACCTAGTGACCTGCTTTTTAAATTATATGAACAAAAAATATTCAATTTTATTTGGAACGGCAAGCCAGATAAAATTAAAAGGGCCTATTTATATAACGAATATGAATTCGGAGGGCAGAAATTATTAAATATTAAAGCATTAGACCTCTCACTAAAGGCATCAGTCATACAAAAGTTATACTTAAATCCAAACTGGTTCTCTAGTAGATTGGTACGAATGTCTCATCCTATGTTCAAGAAGGGCCTTTTTCCATTTATTCAGATTACACCTGCTCACTTTCGGTTGCTTGAAAAGGAAATAATCTCCAAAATATCTTTATTTTTTAAACAAGCCTTAGAAAGTTGGTTGCAATTTCAGTTTAATCCACCTGAAAGGACGGAACAAATAGTACAACAAATCTTGTGGTTAAATTCAAATATAGTAATTGATAAAAAAACTGTATTTATCGAAGAAATGTTTAAAAAAGGTATAATTTTTGTGAATGATATCATAAATAGGACTGGTGGAGTAATGTCACACATGCAGCTAACACAGACATATGGAAATGTCTGCTCTACCCAAAATTACAACCAATTAATTGCAGCATTACCACAAAAATGGAAGAGGCAGGTAGAAGGGGATAAAAGTAAGGAACTTGTATGTCGGCCTTATATTAAAGAACATAAATGGTTAAAGAAAAGTGTGATAAATAAAAACATATACCAATTTCATTTAAGGACCAAAAAACTTACAGCTGTGCCATATAAATTGCAAAATAGTTGGGAAGAGATTTTCGATGTACCCATTCCATGGCACATGGTTTATGAATTGATACGCAAAACAACGCCGGATTCAAAACTTCGAATTTTTCAATTCAAATTATTGTACAAAATTCTTGCAACTAATAGAATGTTATATATATGGGGGATACAATCTTCCCAGCTCTGTAGATTCTGCTGTGAGGAGGCAGAGTCATTAGACCATTTATTTTGGTATTGTCCGCATGTAGCTCGTTTTTGGTCACAGGTCCAGGAATGGTTGAAGAATTGCAACATTTGCGTAGAACTAACGCTACAGATAGCAATACTGGGGGATTTGAAAAGCCATAGTCAATCAATCAATAATATAATAATTATTTTAGCAAAAATGTTTATTTTTAATTTACAATCCGTGGAAGCTATGAGAATAGGAAGATTCAAATCTTTTGTGAAGCATCACAGCACAGTTGAAAAATATATGGCAAATAAAAATCCGAAATGGATGATGTTGGAAGATAGATGGGAAAGGTTGAGTGGAGCTGAAGGGTGGGACTAATAACAAGATAAACAATGTAGGGCATACGGGATCTGTGAAATGTGTATAGGTGCGGAGCTATTGTGAAATAGCACAGTTACAAGTGGAAATCAAACTGGATGGACAACAGAAATAGAGGAAGGACTAAGAACAAACAAGAGAGAACTATTATAAAGTAGACTGTGTCTGTAAAATGTGTATAAGATGTATAAATTGAAGGTAAAAACAGAAATGTTTATCAGTTTACTCCAATTGGGGGATCGGTGGTAGGGTTTGCGGGGAATAATAATAAAGGTATACTCTTTAAAAAAAAGTATGTATGTCTATGTAGGTATGTGTATGTATATATGTGTATATGTATGCATAAGTGAATGGATATATATATTTACCCAAAAAAATATGGGGGATTGGAAATGATGCAGACAATTACATTGGAAGCAACATTCTTTCCGCAACATTAAGCTGATCCACCCCCCAGAGAGAAAAAAAAAAAAAAAAAAAAAACAATAGGAGAGTTTAAAGACCCAGGAAACCAAACATTTGTTTCAAGCTCCTGTAAAACACCCAGTTTGGGCAAATTACTCTGAAAGATGGTTGCGTTTGTACCGTGTCTACGGTCAGGAGAGGTTTATTTTCCAGCTAGTTTTTTAATGAGGGTCTGCCCGGGGGCTTGTGTTACACCCTGCAACTCTATTCTACTTTGTCGAGTTTGATATCGTATTGTTGTAATGTATTGTGTGGCAATGTCTGTTTGAGAGATAGATGCATCGCTGGATATGGCTCATCAGCACAGACATTGTTTTCATGCTAGCCTGGATAATTAAATGTGTACTAGTCCATTTCAACCTGGGATCGATTGACTCCAGGTGCTTCTGTAGTGAGGAAAACCACACACACACACACACACACACACACACACACACACACACACACACACACACACACACACACACACACAGTCTGGTAGTTAAGCAATAGGCTCATGTGTTGCACTACCACAGGTCCAAAACTTCATCCATTATTGACCTCCGTGGTCTGGGCCAGCTGCCTTAGAGTGTTAGGAACAGAGAGGAATTTAAAGTATATGCCTATTACCTATGCATTGTGTGTGTGTGTGTGTGTGTGTGTGTTCCTGCATAGCAATAACAAGTCAACTTTAGTATGTCTTTTCCTTAAATCACATATGAAAAACCATGACAGGAATTTAGCTAAATGATGCAGGGAGGAGAAAGCAAAGTTGTTTTTACTAAAGCAGCAATGTAATATTTGATCTATTTGCGATAGTTACGGTACATTGTTAGCCAGATGAAAATAACAAGAGGGCCCCCATGGTCGATCAGTTTTAATATAAACGACACACATGTAAATTACACCAACATACATGCTGTAATTTTCTGATTTAAAAGCTAATTTGCATTAGAAACACAACCTAACCGTACATGTTAAAACATATACAATCACTCAGCTGTTGTTTTTCTTCGTAGACTGTACTAGACTTTAGGGAGGAGTCACTAATTTAAATGGCTTTTTCAAGCTCATAGAGAATAGCACGTTCAACGCAGCATCTCTAACCATCCATTATTTGGCGAGAGTTTTGCTTACAGACATTAAATTAAACATCCGACATCTGGTAATGCTCATCTGTGTGTCGTTACCGGGAGGTTTCGCTTTATGACATTCACTTTCATCTTGTCACATTCCATGAATATCATTTCTTAACATTCATTTTGGATTGTCCAAAAAAAGTGGGGGTCTGACTTAATTGTATGCAAATGTGCCATTTTACTTCATTATGATATCGCTATGAAACGGGATTGCTGCTGGGTTATTGAGAAAACAAATACCTCGGGCCAAATACATCTGGGATTTAATACATTATTATTTTTTTTAAATCACCCTTTGGACAGAGAGCATATTTTGTTCGACTTCTTTGCTATATTGGCCTACTGAATCCATTTATTTTAACAAGAAAAAAAGTGCTTTTATTTGTCTCAGGAAAGATCAAGCACATTTAGCTTTTCTGTTTTTAAGCTAGAGAGATCTGCATTGGATGCGTCGCAAGCCAATTCATCCTCCAATATCGCACTTCTACATCTGCGGTGAAAGGTGGCAGAGCTAGAGCATGTTTGTCAGACCATGAGACATCCCGAAAATTGGTGTTCTCACGAAAACGTCTGTAGCGTCCGAAACGGTTTGACCTGCAAACTCTACAGAAAGGGGAGATTCTCACAAACTTGATTGTGTTCTCCGGTTTGCTCCGCGACCCCCACAAGTGTCAAGGGACTTCTCTGAAGGTAACCAGTACCAGTTTAAAATCATTTATGGAAGTATGAAGGTACTTTTGTGCCTACCAATTAAATTATTTAAATTGGTTTAATTGAATATACTTATTTCATTTAATATTTCCTTGTTTCTTATGATTTCTTTTTTGACAGTCGTTTTTTTTTGCCATTTATGAATGTGTTATTCAATGCGTCTATCAGGGCTATAGAAGTAAAGGCCAAACTATTTTTTAAATAAAAATTTATCATTTTTGTATTGCTAAATGGGTCCCAAAGTTCTAAATCAAATAGTTAAATGATCCATAGTATGACCATCTTAAAACAATACCACATGTCAGTTTAGACAATTTTAAACATGAATGATTCCTGCTCTTGTTGTTGAGACAGGGCTGACAATGCATCATCACGCATTCATCTCCTTTTCCAAATGTTACATATCCCAACCCCTTTCTCAGTGAGGGAGGGGAGTGTGGCAGGAGTTTTACATGGTCAGAGAGCCGGAGTAGAGAGCAGCCATCTCTTGTTAGGACTGCAACGCTGCATTTCCTCAACCAAGGGTGTGATCCGACTGCAAAAATGCCCATTTCGCCTGATCACATCACATCCCAAAATGACTCCTCTCCCTCCACCGAGAGCTTGATAAATTGTCGCGCCTCACCGGCAGCAGCCCTTTTTACACCTTGTCAATGACTGAGCATTTCTTGTATGTGGGTCGGATTATTCGTCAGTGTTTTTTATTCTATTTGCCCCCCTTATTTTCTCCACTCTTTATCCTAAGCTCTTTTTCCCCTCTCCTTTTTACAGTTTCCTGGTTACATGACATAGCAAATTCATAGAGAGAGCCACTGAAGACAACATGTTTTGGCTGCATGTTCTCCCCAGTGATCTCTCACTGTCACACTCCCAGGATGTATAAATGCTAATCCCTATGAATATTTCCATCCCCCTGTTCATCCGTCTCTCTCCTCTACCACTGTTATTGATGCTTCTGTTGCCTCTACCATAGAATAATACTTCATAACCATTACATATAAAATGTAACATACCAAAGCATTAAAAAACATAGCCTAACTTAATATACAGTGGCTTGCGAAAGTATTCACCCTACTTGGCATTTTTCTTATTTTGTTGCCTTACAACCTGGAATTAAAATAGATTTTTCGGGGGTTTGTATCATTTGATTTACACAACATGCCTACCAATTTGAAGATGCTAAATATTTTTTTCTTGTGAAACAAACAAGAAATAAGACAAAAAAACAGAACTTGAGCGTGCATAACTCTTCACCCCAACTAAAGCCAATACTTTGTAGAGCCACCTTTTGCAGCAATTACAGCTGCAAGTCTCTTGGGGTATGTCTCTATAAGCTTGGCACATCTAGCCACTGGGATCTTTGCCCATTCGTAAAGGCAAAACTGCTCCAGCTCCTTCAAGTTGGATGGGTTCCGCTGGTGTACAGCAATCTTTAAGACATACCACAGATTCTCAATTGGATTGAGGTCTGGGCTTTGACTAGGCCATTCCAAGACATTTAAATGTTTCCCCTTACACCACTCGAGTGTTGCTTTAGCAGTATGCTTAGGGTCATTGTCCTTCTGGAAGATGAACCTCCGTCCCAGTCTCAAATCTCTGGAAGACTGAAACAGGTTCCTTCAATTCTGACCAGTTTCCCAGTCCCTACCGATGAAAAACATGGTGTTCTCAGGGTGATGAGATGTGTTGGGTTTGCGCCAGACATAGCATTTTCATTGATGGCCAAAAAGCTCAATTTTAGTCTCATCTGACCAGAGTACCTTCTTCCATGTGTTTGGGGAGTCTCCCACATGCCTTATAGCGAACACCAAATGTGTTTGCTTATTTTTTTCTTTAAGCAATGGCTTTTTTTCTGGCCACTCTTCCGTAAAGCCCAGCCCTGTAGAGTGTACAGCTTAAAGTGGTCCTATGGACAGATACTCCAATCTCCGCTGTGGAGCTTTGTAGCTCCTTCAGGGTTATCGTTAGTCTCTTTGTTGCCTCTCTGATTAATGCCCTCCTTGCCTGGTCCCTGAGTTTTGGTGGGCGGCCCTCTCTTGGCAGCTTTGTTGTGGTGCCATATTCTTTCCATTTTTTAATAATGGATTTAATGGTGCTTCGGGGGATGTTCAAAGTTTCTGATATTTTTTTGTAACCCAACCCTGATCTGTACTTCTCCACAACTTTGTCCCTGACCTGTTTGGAGAGCTCCTTGGTCTTCATGGTGCCGCTTGCTTGGTGGTGCCCCTTGCTTGGTGATACTGCAGACTCTGGGGCCTTTCGGAATAGGTGTATATTTACGGAGATCATGTGACAGACAGATCATGTGACACTTAGATGCACACAGGTGGACTTTGTTTAGCTAATTATGTGACTTCTGAAGGCAATTGGATGCACCAGATCTTATTTAGTGGCTTCATAGCAACGGGGGTGAAATACTTATGCACGCACCCCTTTTCCGTTTTTTATTTTGTATAATTGTTTGAAACAATCAATTTTTTTTCATTTCACTTCACCAATTTGGACTATTTTGTGTATGTCCATTACATGAAATCCAGATAAAATCTATTTAAATTACAGGTTGTAATGCAACAAAATAGGAGTAACGCCAAGGGGGGGATGAATACTTTTGCAAGGCACTGTATCATAACATGACACTTAACAACATAAAATAAGACCGGTGTTTTTAAACTGGGGCATAGAGACCCCCGTGGGACAGCAGGGAAGCACCAGTGGGTCCACAATTATTTATTTATAATATTGGTTTTTATTATACCTGCAAAACATGAGTCTTGATAATATGATATATCTGTCTTTTCTATCCACCCCCTCTGACAATCATGTTTTTCCTATCCAGGGATTTTATTTATGATCAGGTTTTGTGAGAGATGTAACCACTTTAGATTGTTTCAGTTGATGGGTGCTTCGCTAGTCTGTTGTGCTTGTTGCAGTAAAACTACGTGTGGTTATTATGAGGACCACAACGTCGAATGTTGGCTTCAACTTGGCTTGTCATACAAAGCGTTCTAGTACAATAGGAATCCGTTTTTTGGTCGCTTGCTTCTTTCGAAAAACATGACACAATAACCCAACATCTCAAATGGCTCGGGTGAGATTCATAGCCACGGGAAATAGTTTGGGGTTGGGGATGCTGCGAGAAATTTGTTTTGCCCACGTTGAAGATGTTTATATCGGTCCGCTAATACAGAACTAGCAAAGGCCCAGTGTACTACTTTATGTGAAATTGTAAACTAAATGTATTTGAGTGTTTACAAGCATTTGTAACTTGCGTCTGATAAGTATCTTTACAAAACAGTTCATCTGATAATGCTTGTGGAATATAAAAATACTTGCTCGATATGTTTTCAAGTTTCTTGAAATACTTTGCAAACGCAACTTGTTTCTATGTGAAAACTGAAATGGTCTTTTCGTTCCTTTTCAGTAGCTGCTCTGATCTAGAGCGACTTGCAGTAGTGAGGGCATACATTTTCATACTGGTGTACAGTGGGAATCGAACCCACAACCCCAGGTACAAACATAGATGAGCCTGTGTATAATACAGTAATGTACATTAACACATTGTGTTTTATAAAAAATTATGTTTTTTTATTGTATTGTCTACAGGTACCAACCTAGACGAGCAGCCTATGTACAATACAGTAAGGTACATGAACACATCAAATGGCCTACCCCAGCCGACCCAAAGCCAATTGTGCGCCACCTTATGGGACTCCCGATCACGGCCGGTTGTGATACAGCCCGGGATCGAACCAGGGTTTGCAGTGATGGCTCTAGCACTGAGATGCAATGCTTTAGACTGCTGCACCACTAGGGAGAACTGGTTTGTAAGTATGGAAAATTAATACTGCACAAAAAGTAGTTGTATTCCATGTATTTGTTCAAGAAGAAAATATTGAATTTAATGTTTATGTTTTGTGTTTTTGACTAATTTTGCACCTTTTGATGTAAATGTTTGAGGACAAGGTTTTGTTCTTTCTGGATTCCCCTAGAATGACAATCTCGGAGAAAAGTACAGTGCAACAACTCTTACAAATCTGACTACTGAATCCTGCAAGATACTATTGTTAATTATACAATTACCTTTTTGCCAAAGCAATTTGTGCTCAGTTTTTGGCCACACTACGGAGGTCTATGTTGGTCGGCGAATACTAGTAAAGGCCCAGTGAACTACTTTTGTGAGAACAAAAAAATAGATATATAAAAAAAATCATATTTTCTTTATTGATCATTTTTATTTTATTCTGATTTTCAGCACCCTCAGCGCCCCTCCTTCCCGCGGCTATGGAGAGATGAATGCTTCTGCTACGTGAACATAGGCTTCAGCAACATCTACCGGTATTCACATCCCCATGCATGCATCCAATCTATTTCAGGTAATGTCCACATTATTCTGACATATTTTAGAATGTAAAAATAATTTCAATGCCAATACATTGGCATGGCCTATAGAATGTATTATTCTTAAAGTGGTAATGCATACTTTTTTTGCATACTTTATGGGGGAGTTTCTTTCTATATTAGGCCTACAACAATATATGAAATTGAGGTCCTTGAATATTACAATTAAGTGCTTGAAAAATTCCTTGAAAGTTCATGAATTTGACTTGCCAATGTCTGTATGAATTGTGTAGCCTATTAGTGACACATATCGGCATAAACAAAATTATATAGGCCTACACGTGTACAAGGTGAAAATACATTAGACAAAAACATTCGTACGGGTTCCTTGGCCATGGGCTCAACATATTTGGGGGTCCTTGACATAAGAAAGTTGGAAAACCCCTGCCATAAGAGACACACCTACACACACATAACAATGCATCAAGGCCTATACTACATGTTTTATTTTATTTAACCTTGATTTAACTAGGCAAGTCAGTTAATGATCTCAATCAAAATCTCCATCCGACTGAAAAACACCCCAGTACGTCCTACTGTTTGTGTTTATAGTACCACTGTGCAAACCAGCCACCCGGTACCCTCCCACCACTGGCGTTGCTGTAGCCCCAGGACCAGGCCTCTACACTGGGGACGACGGGCCTCCACAGGGTATGCCCTCACTGCGGCACTGAGATGAGAAGCATAGCAGAGTCTGTCTAATTGAGGGAGCGGTGTATTACAGCCTTGCCTTAATGCAAGGCTGTAATATTTGTCATAAGAAGCTCCCGCTTCCCAGAAAGTGCCGCTAATACGCTGTAGCTGCTTTCCCACAGCATGCTGCATGTTGGTATTGGAAATATCTTCTATCAACAATTTCTCCATGACATCCTAAAGGTAGAGGATTGAAGGGATAAAGCTTTTAATTCCAACATCACTTCTTTCTTCTTCAAGTAGAAAGTATTCACGCTCCTTGACTTTTTCCACATTTTGTTGTTACCAAGTGGGATTAAAATTGAAAATGATCTTTTTTTGTACATGATATACACAAAACAATGTCAAAGTGTAAGAAAAATTTCAACATTTGTAAAAAAAAAAAAAACACAAAAAAAACCATGAGTAATTAAGTATTCAACCTCCTGAGTCAATATGCAGTGGCAAGACAAAGTATGTGAACACTTTGGAATGTTAACCCCTCATCAAATTTGATCTAATCTTAATATAAATCACAATAATAAACAAACATAGTGGGCTTAAACTAATAACACACAAATTATTGTATTTTTCTTGTCTATATTGAATACATAATTTAAACATTCACAGTGTAGGTTGGAAAAAGTATGTGAACCCCTAGGCTAATGACTTCTCCAAAAGCTAATTGGAGTCAGGAGTCAGCTAACCTGGAGTCCAATCAATGAGACGAGATTGGAGATGTTGGTTAGAGCTGCCTTGCCCTATAAAAAACACACAAAATTTGAGTTTTCTATTCTCAAGAAGCATTGCCTGATGTGAACCATGCCTCGAACAAAAGAGATCTCAGAAGACCTAAGATTAAGAATTGTTGACTTGCATAAAGCTGGAAAGGGTTACAAAAGTATCTCTAAAAGCCTTTATGCGCATCAGTCCATGGAAAGACAAAATGTCTATAATGGAGAAAGTTCAGCACTGTTGCTACTCTCCCTAGGAGTGGCCATCCTGCAAAGATGACTTAGAGAATGAATCCTAGAGTGTCAGCTAAAGACTTACAGAAATCTCTGGAACATGCTAACATCTCTGTTGACGAGTCTACGATACGTAAAACACTAAACAAGAATGGTGTTCATGGGAGGACACCACAAAAGAAACAACTGCTGTCCAAAAAAACATTGCTGCATGTCTGAAGTTTGCAAAAGTGCACCTGGATGTTCCACAGCGCTACTGGCAAAATATTATGTGGACAGATGAAACTACAGTTGAGTTGTTTGGAATGAACACATAACACTATTTGTGGAGAAAAAAAGCACAGCACAGCACAGCACACCAACATCAAAACCTCAACCCAACTGTAAAGTATGGTGGAGGGAGCATCATGGTTTGGGGTTGCTTTGCTGCCTCGGCGTCTAGACAGCTTGCTATCATCGACGGAAAAGGTAATTCCCAAGTTTATCAAGACATTTTGCTGGAGAATGTTAGGCTATCTGTCCGCCAATTGAAGCTCAACAGAAGTTGGGTGATGCAATAGGACAACAACCCAAGACACAGAAGTAAATCAACAACAGAATGGCTTCAACAGAAGAAAATACGCCTTCTGGAGTGGCCCAGTCAGAGTGCTGACCTCAACCCGACTGAGATATTTTGCCATCTACAGTGGTTCCTCCTTTTAAAGTTGCAAGCTTACACCGCGGGACTTAGAGGTACCCAGCGTCACGGATTCATTGCTCGAGACCACCGCAAGGGGGAGTTAGAGCACTCATTATGCATTTGGGTTCCAATGACGAATTTGACGCGAGCCACCCATCCCTGGTGACTTTCTTCAGCAAAGATGGCTGACATAACATTACGGTGGAAGCAAATGTAAGTAATTATAACGTCAAAACGAGTCAAGCAAAACATTTACAATTGAGAGGAATATGTTAGTTAATGTAGAGACAAACGATTGTGCATATGTTTTTGTCATAAAGTTAATTTACGAAAATCGCTATTTTTCAGTCATATCCAATACCAGGTGTATCAAACTCCATTCTTTGAATGATGCTGTGTCTGCATGTATGTATTACAGTTATACACTTCAACAGTGGTTTCCACTCCTGCCCCTGGGACATCAATGATTACACATTGTAACTATGCAATAGACTAGAAACAGTGAAGTGAAGGCTGATTTTGAAATTCGTATATAGTACAGAAAAAAACAGAACACTACACTTCCTATGCATATCTAACTCCCTTCTTCTGCATTAATCAGAGGAGGTTCTCCCAGACATGTGGACGATTGAAAACAGGGCAGCAAAGTTTGTTTGTCACGTGAGCGGTTTAGAGCATATTACTACTTGCCTGTGAATACCATACCTTCTCCGCTATGCAATCTGGTTTCAGAGCTGGTCATGGGTGCACCACAGCCACGCTCAAGGTCCTAAATGATATCTTAACCGCCATCGATAAGAGACATTACTGTGCAGCCGTATTCATCGACCTGGCTAAGGCTTTCTACTCTGTCAATCCCAACATTCTTATTGGTAGACTCAACAGCCTTGGTTTCTCAAATGATTGCCTCGCCTGGTTCACCAACTACTTCTCTGATAGAGTTCAGTGTGTCAAATCGGAGGGCCTGTTGTCCGGAGCTCTGGCAGTCTCTATGGGGGTGCCTCAGGGTTCAATTCTCGGGCCAACTCTCTTCTCTGTATACATCAATGATGTCGCTCTTGCTGCTGGTGATTCTTTGATCCACCTCTACGCAGACGACACCATTCTGTATACCTCTGGCCCTTCTTTGGACACTGTGTTAACTAACCTCCGGACGAGCTTCAATGCCATACAACTCTCCTTCCGTGGCCTCCAACTGCTCTTAAATGCAAGTAAAACTAAATGCATGCTTTTCAACCGATTGCTGCCTGCACCTGCCCGCCCATCCAGCATCACTACTCTGGACGGTTCTGACTTGTATGTGGACAACTACAAATACCTAGGTGTCTGGTTAGACTGTAAACTCTCCTTCCAGACTCACATTAAACATCTCCAATCCTAAATTAAATCTAGAATCGGCTTCCTATTTCGCAACAAAGCATCCTTCACTCATGCTGCCAAACATACCCTCGTAAAACTGACCATCCTACTGATCCTTGACTTTGGCAATGTCATTTACAAAATAGCCTCCATCACTCTACTCAACAAATTGGATGCAGTCTATCACAGTGCCATCCGTTTTGTCACCAAAGCCCCATATACTACCCAACACTGCGACCTGTACACTCTCGTTGGCTGGCCCTCGCTTCATACTCGTCGCCACATCCACTGGTTCCAGGTCATCTACAAGTCGCTGCTAGGTAAAGCCCCGCCTTATCTCAGCTCACGGGTCACCATAGCAGCACCCACCCGTAGCACGCGCTCCAGCAGGTATATCTCACTGGTCACCCCCAAAGCAAAATCTTCCTTTGGCCGCCTTTCCTTCCAGTTCTCTGCTGCCAATGACTGGAATGAATGACTGGACGTGTGGAAGAGGACAGGGAAAGAGATGGGAGTAACATTCCAGGCTATTTGCTCTGAGACCGGCATAATAATATAATGAAACAAGCATAAACTTTAATGAACATTCTAGCCCAAAGTTCAGCACACTATTGACTGTGCCCAAATGTATTAATTGGGGTTGGGGCCAACAGTGGCTAAAAACACTATCAATTGGAATCTTTAACATGTGGAAAGGGGAAAAAGTCTCACTAGTGTTGAGTAATGTGCTGTTAAAATTGGTGTAGGTATTATTTATTTAAAGAGCATATTGAAGTTAGAAGCAAAAGCCTACAACTATTTTAGCACCGTTTTTGAGATTTTTATTTCACTTAATCTCTGTTTGGGTAATGGTTAGACTAGAATTAGAAAATTAAGGTGCAGAAATGTTATGCTCTTAGTGTAACCTTTATTTAACCATGCAAGTCAGTTAAGAACAAATTCTTATTTACAAGGACAGCCTACTCCTACCTCCCCGTCGGGGAATTGAAACCCGGTCTCCCGTGTGCCCTGTCCGCACGACACAGGGATTCTTAACTAAATAGCCCAGTACTGTACTGCCGACCGTCACGTTGTACAGCGCCATATTTTCCGTCCCATCCTAACGGAAACCCAGAGGGTTTTTCATTTTTCTTGGAATAGAAACACCATAATGTTAATCGAATTAATTAAGTCAAATTTCTTAAAATCAATCCCATATACTATGTTATTACAAAACAAAGTTTTTAATTCTCTGGTAATGCCAATATGGAAGACTATCAAATGTTTCTCAAAGATGCCCTCAAACTAGCACAAACTTGCATTAACAGAAAAAAATGGCTGACAATTAGATAACGTGCCACAGGATGCAGTATGACACAACTTTTAAAGGAGCAACCACTGTATCAATAGGTGTCCTTTGCGAGGCATTGGAAACCTCCCTGGTCTTTGTGGTTGAATCTGTGTTTGAAATTCACTGCTCAACTGAGGGACCTTACAGATAATTGTATGTGTGGGGTACAGAGATGAGGTAATCATTAAAAAAAAATCCTATTAAAGACCATTATTGCACACAGAGTCAGTCCATGTAACTTGTGACTTTTTGAGCACATTTTTCCTCCATTTCAGCTTTTCATTTTGCATTAATTTGTAAACATTTCTAAAAACATAAGTCCACGTTGACATGATGGGGTATTGTGTGTTGATCAGTGACACAACATCTACATTTAATTCATTTTAAATTCAGGCTGTAACACAACAAAATGCGGAGAAAGTCAACAGGGTGAATACTTTCTGAAGGCACTGTATTCTGCTGCTGTATTCTGCTCTGGGTGGCAGGCAGCCTAGAGGTTAAGAGCATTGATGATGTCAGTTAAGGCAGCCACTCCCCACATCTCTCTGATTCAGAGGGGTTGGGTTAAATGTGGAAGAATGCACATTCTGTTTGAATGCATTCAATTGTGAAACTGACTAGGTATCCTGTTTCCCTGCTATTCTGCTTCATCTAGCCATTGGTTAAAAACAATATCTGAAAATGGAAATGATAGACAGCGAATATCGCCAGAGGTGATCCAAGTAGCCAGAATAAGATGTATGAGAGAAGCGAGGCATTCCAGTAAAATCACTTCCTGCCCCCAGACAGTTCAGGATTTTGTTCATTAGAACCATAGCGATACCGCATGGGGTTATGGGTAAACAAATATTGATTTCTACAATAAGACTAATTACATTGGACATACTGTTGTAGTACGATGACGCACAATATCTATTCACACCACATATGCTGGCACTCCGCATGTTGACACTGTTTAGCGCTGTAATGGTTTTTGTACTCATTTTCTGAGGGGTACAGCGTTTTTTGAAGGTCACCATTATGATGCCAGTGTTTGCATCGCAGTGTTGTGCATTTGGGGGCAGACTGATGCAGTTAGCGGGATGTCCAGATTGCTAATTGACATTGAAAAGCACCATGGAATGTGGCGCCCGATTTTCCTCTCGCAAATGTTTTCTCTTGTCGAGCTTCAGACATGACTTTGTTTTTCATTGCATTCTATTTGCACCGGCTGCTGCTGGTGTTGGCAGACCAAGGTTTTGGTAATCTGGCATGCCAAGATTAGCTAAATCTCAAATGCTAATAATCCCAGGGACAAAGATGCTATGAATGTGATCAGCTGTGAAAATTGGACTGACACTGATTTGTTTAGTCAGTGGAAGAATGATCATGAATGATACAGTTGCTATATACAGTAGTTGGCCATTTTCCCATTCATGATTATGACTGTGTCCATATGTGACTGACTGGGGTTCAAACCTGTGGCTCCTGTGTGCCAGTGCATGTACAGTGCATGTACAGTGCATGTACTGTGCATGTACTGTGCATTCGGAAAGTATTCAGGCCCCTTGACCTTTTCCACATTTTGTTACGTTACAGACGTATTCTAAAATATATTAAACTGTTTTGTTTTAAGGAGTGGCTTCTGTTTGGCCACTCTACCATAAAGACCTAATTGGTGGAGTGCTGCAGAGATGTTTGTCCTTCTGGAAGGTTCTCCCATCTCCACAGAGGAGCTCTGGAGCTCTATCAGAGTGACCATCGCGTTCTTGGTCACGTCCCTGATCACGGTCCTTCTCCACCGATATCTCAGTTTGGCCTGGCGGCCAGCTTTAAGAAGAGTTTTGGTGGTTCCAAACGTCTTCCATTTAAGAATAATAGAGGCCACTGTGTTCTTGGGAACCTTCAATGATGCAAAATAATTTTGGTACCCTTCCCCAATCTGTGCCTCGACACAATTCTGTCTCGGAGCTCTACAAACAATTCCTTTGACCTCATGACTTGGTTTTTGCTCTGACATGCACTGTCAACTGTGGGACCTTATATAGACTGGTGTGAGCCTTTCCAAATCATGTCCAATCAATTGAATTTACCACAAGTGAACTTCAATCAAGTTGTAGAAACATCTCAAGGATGATCAATGGAAACAGAATGCACCTGAGCTCAATTTCAAGTCTTATAGCAAAGGGTCTGAATACTTATTTAAAAATTGTATTTCTGTTTTTTATTTTCATGAAATAGAAAAAAAATTCTAAAAAATGTTTTTGCTTTGTCATTATGGGGTATTGTGTGTAGATTGATGAGGATTTAAAAAAAATCTATTTTGGAATAAGGCTGTAACATAACAAAATGTGGAAAAAGTCAAGGGGTCTGAATACTTTCCGAATGCACTGTATTAGCCTGCTGAGCTAACACCTAGGCCTGGTCACAGAGTCAACGCAGACAAAGTAACTCATGTTACACTAAGAGCACTCTCACCATGGTGTACAATGAAAACAATTGACTCTTTGTTATGTATTGGGGTTGTGCCGCAGAGCATCATGGGGGTTGAATGTGTTGAGATAAGCACGTTCTAGATAAATGGTTGAACTGATTCCTGTCTCCCGTCCCATCATTATTGAATTGTTATAAAGACATGGTTATATAACTAACAAAACATAACATAAAAGACAGGCGACGAGGAAGTATGAAAATTATTCTGTCGGGAAGAAGTCGGTTTCTACAAGTTTAAAACTTATTCTCCATGGTAGCACAGTGTATTACTAGCAGAGGCAAGTTCTTAGTCGAGCTAGCTAGCTAGCTAAGAGTGAGTTATTATCGTCATGGACAACAAAAAAAGATCTGAGACAAGCGTCGGAGTGGGAAAACAACGTGATTTAAAAAGGGAGGAATGAGTAAAGGAAAGAACATTTACTGTGAAGACAAATTTGGAATTAAAAACTGCTAAATGAAAGAACTTAAGGATGAGACGTCAGTGAGTGAAATGATTGAAGATACGTAGCTGAGGAAAATATTGACTTGAGTGACAATCAGGAGCCTATTGAGAAACAAAAAATGTATGGAATTGTTGGAAGCATTGGACAGTTTGATGAAACTGTTGAGCAGTGGAGCTCATATTCAGAACGTTTCGGATATTTTGTTGTATTTTATTAAGGAAGAGGGAGAATCGGTGACAATGTTTGCTGCTGCATTAATAAATAAACTATCAGAGCACTGTGAGTTTAATGATGTTCTAAATGACACCATTAGAGACAGACTAGTATGTGGGCTAGGGAGTGAAGCTACACAAAATAGTCTATTGACTGAAAGTAATCTGACTTTGGCAAGGGCCATTGAAATCAGCGTGTCCAAGGAACTAGCTGCTAAAGAGGCTCAGCAGTTGAGTTCATCAGGCCGAGTGCACAGAGTTGGAACTGAAAATCAGAGACAGGGAAATCAAGGAAACTGCTTCCGCTGTGGCAAGAGGGACATCAGTCATCTATTTATACGCTGGTGTAAGGACATGGATTGCAGAGTCTCTGGCAAAAAAAAAAGTCCCCACATCGAACGAGATTGCAGAAACAAGAAAAGCTCGGAGAAAACGTCAGAC
The DNA here is from genome assembly GCF_016432855.1 of Salvelinus namaycush. Lineage (NCBI taxonomy): Eukaryota > Metazoa > Chordata > Actinopteri > Salmoniformes > Salmonidae > Salvelinus > Salvelinus namaycush. Next base: position 49,770,668 of record NC_052314.1, read on the forward strand.
TGAAAATAACTAAGGGACATTCCAGTGAAAGAAAAAGGGACATTGTTCACGCTGTTGAGCAGGAGAACACTGAGGTGAGTGACTCTTCAGATGAGGAAGTCACACTGAATATACTGACTGCTGTCTGTCCCTTGCTAGAGGGGCAGCCGGTGCGTATAGAGATTGACACAGGGGCAGCTGTGTCCCGTGTCAGATAGTCTACAAAAAGACACTAAAACACCTCCCACTTCAGCCAGCACACATCGTGTTAAAGACTTATACAGGTGAATCTGTCGCGGTGAGAGGCATCACTGAGGTGAATGGAGACTATCCATCACTACTGGGATGTTCATGGCTGGAGAAAATCACACTGGCCATCAGTGGGTACAATGACATATGGAGACACAGGCCTCTTAAAGAAACATGGAGAAGTATTTAATGGAGAGCTGGGTAGCATGAAAGACATTACAGTGAAGCTTAACATTAAGCCAAACAGCAAACCAAAGTTTCTGAAAGCATGACGCGCACCTTATGCTATGAGACGAAAACTCAAGGCTGACTTGGACGCTTAGTCAAGAACAAAGTACTGGAGCCGGTCAGAGTGGGTGAATGGGTAATACCATCATACCAGTCCTTAACAAGGATGGTATATGTGGAGAATATGTGGATATGTGGAGACTTTAAATCAGGATATGTGGAGACTAAAGTCACAGCTAGCGCTGTGTTGTCCGCTGAGCAGTATCCACTACCACAAAAGTTCAGCAAAATCGACCTCTGTCAAGCCTACCTGCAGATGCACATGCAGTAGATGAAAAGTCAAAGGAGCTGCTCGTCGATCATTTTAAGCGCTGTTCCGAAGGGTGATGGACCAAATCTTGAGTGGATTGCCAGGAGCACAATGCTACCTGAAATGACATCCTCATTACTGGAAAGGACAAGGAGGACCATCTCCAGAACTTGAATGCAACCTTACAGAAATTGAAGGACTACGGACTGTGAGTTCGTAAGTACAAATGTGCATTCTTCAATTCCTCAGACACGTCATTAATGCAACGGGATTCCACAAGTCTCCGTTCAAGGCGCGCACCATGATGCGTTGACTTGTAAGGTTGTTCATAATTGCCGTTCATAATAGGAATAATTCATGTAGGAGGGGAGGAGTTGTTGTGTATTGGGGTTGTGCCGCAGGGCATCATGGGGGTTGTTTTGAGATGAGCACGCTCTAGATAAATGGTTAAACTGATTCCTCTATCCCGTCTCATTATTATTGAATTGCTATAAAGACGTGGTTATGAAACCCATGAGACATAACATTATTGTGCACTGCACTTAAGACAAGGTCTTGTTGATGGAAAAATCTATTGACTTTACAAGATCATTTAGCCCAGGGCTCTCCAACCCTGTTCCTGGAGAGCTACCCTCATGTAGGATTTCGCTTCAACCCCAGTTGTAATTTACATGATTCAGCTTAACAACCAGCTAATTGTTGGTATCGGGTACAGGATGGTAGCTCTCCAGGAACAGGGTTGGAGAGCTCTGATTTAGCCTATTTAGCTGCCTCTGTAATAATTAATTGAAATTCGAGAGTTTAGGACTATAAGGTTCAATCTGCATTTTTCTCCAAATGTTGTTATTGACAGTCTTGTTCTGTTCGATGTTATCTGCCTATTTAGTATTCTAAAACCCCCAAAACATGTTTTTCACATTCAAAAGAATACAATATACTATTGCTGACACCATTCAAATCCTCTTTTTGCAGATAAAACCTTATAGTCCCAAGCTCTCGAATTGTATAGTGTGTGTGGCATTGTGGGCCACCACCCTGCTCACTACAAGTCCCATTAGCCTACAACCAGGCCACAGCACAGGTGCATGCAATTATGGCTCGTCAAGCTTTGCTGACAGCTTAACGCAGCTGTCAATCACGAAAACTATCAACAAAGGACTGAAGCCACTTTTTGACCTGGAATTTGAAGTTTATGTTGTACTTCGATGAAGTTTTGTTTTGTTGTTTTACATTTGAGTTCTGCGGTTTTTGTATGATGACAATCTCTTAACATAGTTAGGTGGATACCACCTGGGCTGGGTAATACCCATACAGGTAGATAGAGGACTCATCTTTATAGCTGTGCCATTATGGTGTCTGTAACACAATGGGCAGTACCATTGAGACTACAACCCATAGAGCCCCACAGTGGAGGTGTCATAATACCATAAAACCTAGCAGTCAAACAGGGAAATGGTTCCAATCCTTTTTCCTCCATTAATTTCCCCCTGGCATGACTTTTTGATAACCATGTAAATCTCTCTCGGACAAGGTGACTTATCTATTCAAAAATGATAATTAGCATCAAAGTAGACATAATGCAAAACTACACATCTCTGCAAGCTTCTGCACGTCATTTCTATCTCCAGAGATTCTTACCTTTGCCTCGATTCGGCAGTCTCTTCCAGATCACCATGGCATTTGTATTTCTTTATGATAACTACATTAGCAGATAATTAGCGTATCATTTTTTGGGGGGGTAAATACAGGCAAATATTGACAAAAGTCACCTTGTCCTGGAGAGATTTACACGGTTATCAAAACATCACGCCAGGGTAAGCCTACACGAAACACAGCCCTTATTTTAAGTGTTTCTAAAATCCCCTATGGGAATAAGGAACGGTGGAAAAACGATTGGAACCATTTCCCTGTTTAACCTCTAGGTTTTATTGGTATTATGACTCATACTGTGGTACTCTATAGGAATCCCCACCCAGTTGACTACTTTGACAACTTTAAAATGGCGGAAGAATGGTGAAAGTCCTCAATGGCGCTGCACTTGTTAAAATGGCGTTTTGGCCTCTAAAGGCCTCTTATCATTTTCTTCGGTAATGGCACAGCAGCCATTTTGCAGTAGAAAGCTCACCACACATCAGCTATCACAGTGGAGAGGTGAGGACTACTTTATGCCAATTATGAATCAGGAGTATCTGTAAATAAATGTAACCTCCAATGGTTGATGAACTTAGCTCGATTGTCGACTGTGTTTCAGTGCAGTATGAGTTTCTCTTGGAGTCAGTAGTTGGCAATATTGAGTGTCAAACTCCTTCCATGGAGGGCCTAGTGTCTGCAATTCTTTGTGTTTTCCTTTCAAATAAGCCCAAGACAACAAGGTGTGGGGAGTTCCTTACTTGTTGACCTTAATTCATCAATCAAGTACAAGGTAGGAGCGAAAACCTGAAGACACTCGGCCATCCATGGAATCAGTTTGACACTTGTGTCATATGCAATGCTTTGAAATGTGTTGGGCAGTCAGCTTGTGTGGTTTACAACCATGGGATTGTCATTATGTAGACTGAAGGATAGTTATAGACCTACAGCTGTACATTTTTTATGCATTTAGCAATGCGTAGAAATCATTTTCGTTCCATCAAGTGATCCCATTTTGATTGGATTTTTTCTCCCTCTTATTTTGACCATTTTAATTGATGAATATGGTTGTTCTAAGGGCAATCGGTTGCGGCGGGTCCTCAATTAAACAACCCATCCCCTGTACCACTGTGTACACCCCGTGTCTCACGTCTGGTTGAATTAACTATCAAGGAATAAATGATGATATCAAACAACTGCATATCGAGCCGGGGGAAATCATTGCCATTTGTGCTCAGCAGTAAGTGCAGAAATGGCAATGGCGCAGTAATCCAATACTATTAGCTTAATAGCGTATGGCAGGCATAAAGGGGGACAATATTGGCATGCGTGTCATGGGATCCTGTGTGGTAAATGATCGAAATGAAGAACATAATGCAATATAGCGACGCCCCCTCCCCTCCTCACCAGATTAAAGATGGGTTATTCAGAACAGTGATGTATATCACAGAACAAAGGCCCTTCGAGCATTTAGACAGAGGCTGCTTCTCAAATGGCACCCTATTCCCTATAGAGTGCACTACTTTTGACCAGGGCTGATGGGGCTTTGGTCAAAAATACTGCACTGTATAGGGAATAGGGTGCCATTTGGGATGCAGGCCTAGGGGTGAATGATGTACTGTAGGCCTACAAAGCCTAAAGATAAAAACCCTGGCTGTCGCTGTAATTTCCTGCCAAACATATGACACCACTTGATCTAATGTCTTAATCGGAATGCATCTGCATATGCAATATGTGGTAACTGAATAATCATTGAACATTTGATTTCTTAAGGTCTGAATTCTCTGACTCAATTATGCACATCCCACAGTGCGTTGTGAGTTGCAACACGGACGTTTGAGGGTGTAGTGCTAAATAATATTTAACAATCTACATTTGATAAACCGGACTATCTGACTCCATTTGATATCATAGTAAAACCATGTGCAATCAAGTATTATGCCTTTAGCTGACTCATATCAAGAAATGGTCATGAGAAGCAAATTCTAAATACAAGTTATAATAACTGTAACATTAATGAATTCACATACAAGGCATTAAGCTTAAGTTCCATGTCACGTCCTGACCATAGTTCTTATGTGTGTTGCTTGTTTTAGTGTTGGTCAGGACGTGAGCTGGGTGGGCATTCTATGTTGCGTGTCTAGTTTGTCTGTTTCTGTGTTCAGCCTAATATGGTTCTCAATCAGAGGCAGCTGTCAATCGTTGTCCCTGATTGAGAATCATATTTAGGTGGCTTGTTTTGTGTTGGGGATTGTAGGTGGTTGTCTTCTGTCTTTGTGTTCTGCACCAGATAGGACTGTCTCGGTTTTCACATTTGTTATTTTGTATTTTGTATAGTGTTCACGTTATTGTCTCTTCTTTATTAAATCATTTTGAACACTAGCCGCGCTGCATTTTGGTCCTCTCCTTCACCCCAGGAAGAAAGCCGTTACAGAACCACCCACCAAACTCGGACCAAGCAGCGTGGCTACGGGAAGCAGCGGCAGCAGCAGCAGCAGCAGGAGCTAGCAAGGCAGAGTGGCTGGAAGCCCGAGAGGGGGGGGGGGGTCACCCCAGGAAGAAAGCCGTTACATTCCAAAGCATTAACAGCCATTACAAGGCATTATTCTAGGCAGATCTTAAGGTTAATGTACAAGAAAAAGTATCAACTAATCAGACCTACTCAGGCCAAGGGCCTGGGTCGCATGCAAAGTAAACCTTATTCCATAGGCAGGATACAGGAGAAGAGAGAGAACAACAAACCATTCCATTTATTCCAGATCTGACTTGTTTAGTATTCAAATACAATTGTTGACCAATCCACAGACCAAACCTAAGGTAGTACACGCCTTCCTCTAAGATATCCAATCAGATCAAACTAGCCAACATCCTCTAGGAAGGGGGTCACATCTATGTGGGATGACCTGAGGGAGGGGGTGGGCTGGTTACAATAGAGATAAGACAACATTCCTGAGAGGACTGTTGCATCCGGTGTCGTCAGAGTTCACTGAACAACTACAAGTTACCACAGAGGTCATACATCTATATAGATGGCATCAGAGTCCTCCTTAGGGGACACGTTTGAGATATAATAATACTATAGTATCCATGTCTGGTATCTATCACACATTCAATGGTCAGTCCTCTGGATACAGTAGAGAGATACATGTTGGCCTCTCAGAGCGGGGAAGGCTGATTGGTCCTGATTGTGAAACATTATCACAGTCAAGAGTTACCAGTCACTGTTTTGCTCTCTATGATGGTCAGATCAGTTGGTCTGGGCAAATGGTAACTTCAAAGTTTATGAAGTATTAATTAGATGAATATAAAATGGAATGAAAGGCGTTTAAATGTATTATTAAAGTTACACTCTATCATGAGTGTTAAGTTATACTTTTCTTTGAGGAAGGGAAAAAGTTCAGATTGAAATAGCCTCGCCCTTCTGGGAGGAGATTTGCCTTGAAAATATGAAAACCATATTCATGAGGAGAAAAAAAATCACCCCAAGATCAATTATTGAGTTTAGATGAAAAGAAACAGAACATATTTCTAAGCCAACAGGGGGTCTGCGAAGTAAATGTGCCGAAATGTGTTTAGACCCGATCTGGAAGTCGAGACTTGACCGCGTCTTTATTAAACATGGATTAAATGGTATAGAGACAGAGCAGTCGTATGCAACATTTTTTTTATTTTTAAACCTGACAAAATCACTCTCAAAGATTAATTAATCAAGTCACTTATCAGATGAGGATGATAGGAAAATTCTAAATTAAACTTGAGTGAGATCCAAAGCTCACCCACTGCTTGTGTAGATCAAATCGGAATAATTCAGTGAAGGATATAAGATACACCCCTCACCTTGAACACACACATCAAGGTTTTTTTTAAATAATCATCATTTCCCATTAAAAACACATTAACATCCGCTGTTTTATATTGAGAGCTGAGTTTGGCATGGAAAACCAACCAGGTTGACGTGATTCCCTTTTATTGTGCACATAAAAGGGGCGTAGAGCCGAAGCAAACAAATGTGCGCAAGGACTGAGCTTTCCATATTGTCAGTGACTAGCTAAAATCCAAATAAATAATCATAAACATTATGGATATTAAACCTTTATGTACATACAAGTGTCTTATATCAGTTGAAAGCTTAAATTCTTGTTAACTTCTTATGGCTGCAGGGGGCGTTACTGAGTAGCCAGCTAAATCGTGCCCATTTCAAACGGCCTCGTACTCAATTCTTGCTCGTACAATATGCATATTATTGTTATTATTGGATAGAAAACACTCTCTAGTTTCTATAGCCATTTGAATTATGTCTCTGAGTGAAACAGAACTCATTCTACAGCACTTTTCCTCCCAGTGTGTCAGATTTCAGACATCTTGGCCTCTGGTTCCAGATCAGTTTTAAAAGTCTCTGTAAATCCTATGAGGATACAAACACTGCCCACGCCTTCCTCTAGATGTCAGTAAGTGGTGACAATTTGAATGGAGTCGATTGCGCAATCAGTGCCTCTATAAATGACCAAATACCGGAAGTAGCGTTCTTTTGGACCCTGCGCTCAACGCAAGAAGGACGTAGGACTTGGCTTTTTCCAAGCCTTTGTTTAGCCAGTAATATAGCGCCGGTCATGTTTTTACCCGTTATAGGTATTAAAAACATCATAAGTTAGTTAATTTAAACCGTTTTATAGCAATTTATATCCGTTTAGTGCGATTTTGAGGAAGTTCTATGTGATGCTCTTTGAAGCTTTGGGCACGTTTCGGGGTCCCGGTCGAACGTTAGTGGGCATTTCGACGGACAGAGGACATCTTTCGACCAAAAGAAGATTAGACCCAAGAAAGGATACATTGCCCAAGAATCTGATGGAAGATCACCTCACAGTAAGAAATATTTAATATGATAATTCGTTGTTCTGTCGAAAAATTTTAAACGCATATTCCGCCATTTTGTTTGCTATAGCTTCGCTTGGCGAACCCTGTATTGCACAGTAAGGATAATTTTAGAAATGTAAATCAGCGATTGCATAAAGAACTAATTTGTCTTTCGATTCCTGTCAACCCTGTATTTTTTAGTCAAGTATATGATTAGCTATTGATTAAACTAGATCACTCTGAAAGATGGCGACCGACATTTTCAGGCATGTTTTGCTACTATTTTCATTGTATAACCACGGTTTTTTATGGCTAAATATGCACATTTTCGAACAAACTCTATATGTATGTTGTAATATGATGTTACAGGAGTGTCATCGGAAGAATTCTGAGAAGGTTAGTGAAAAAATTAATATATTTTGGCGATGATTACGTTATCGCTCTCTTTGGCTTGAATCGATGCTCTGGTAACGTTTGCACATGTGGTATGCTAATATAACGATTTATTGTGTTTTCGCTGTAAAACACTTAGAACATCTGAAATATTGTCTGAATTCACAAGATCTGTGTCTTTCCATTGCTGTGAGTTGTGTATTTTTAAGAAATGTTTTATGATTAGTAATTAGGTAATACACGTTGCTCTGTGTATTTATTCTAGTCGAGTTGTGATGGTGGGTGCAATTGTAAACTAGGATTTCTACCTGAAATATGCACATTTTTCTAACAAAACCTATCCTATACAATAAATATGTTATCAGACTGTCATCTGATGAGGTTTTTTCTTGGTTAGTGGCTATCAATATCTTTATTTGGCCGAATTGGTGATAGCTAGTGGTGGAGAGAAAAAATGGTGGACAAAGAAAAATGGTGTCTTTTGCTAACGTGGTTAGCTAATAGATTTACATATTTTGTCTTCCCTGTAAAACATTTTAAAAATCTGAAATGGTGGCTTTATTCACAAGATCTGTATCTTTCATTTGGTGTCTTGGACTTGTGATTTAATGATATTTAGATGCTACTATTTAATTGTGACGCTATGCTAGCGATGCTAATCAGTGTGGGGGGGGGTGGGGGGTGTGTACCGATGTCGGGACAGCCCGCCTAACAGGTTAATCTCACTGCACTGTACGATTTACAGTAGAATTCACACGAAAGCATGCCATGTGATTGTTTGAGGATGGTGCCCCACATCAAAATATCTTTCCTCCGGCACAGGTTTCATAAATTCACAAATAGCAATTAAATATTCACTTACTTTTTGAAAATCTTCCTCTGATTTGTCATCCAAAGGGTCCCAGCTATAACATGTAGTGTTGGTTTGTTAGATAAAATCCTTCTTTATAACCCAAAAAGTCAGTTTAGTTGGTGACATCTATTTGAGTAATCCACTCGTTCAACATGCAGAGAAAGGAATCCAAAAATCTACCGCTAAACTTTATTAAAACAAGTAAAAGTACGTTTCTATTGACTCCTCAGATACCCTAAAATGTAATCAAGCTATTACATTTACATTTACATTTAAGTCATTTAGCAGACGCTCTTATCCAGAGCGACTTACAAGTTGGTGCATTCACCTTATGATATCCAGTGGAACAACCACTTTACAATAGTGCATCTAACTCTTTTAAGGGGGAGGGGGGGGTTAGAAGGATTACTTTATCCTATCCTAGGTATTCCTTAAAGAGGTGGTGTTTCAGTTGTTTCCGGAAGGTGGTGATTGACTCCGCTGACCTGGCGTCGTGGGGGAGTTTGTTCCACCATTGGGGTGCCAGAGCAGCGAACAGTTTTGACTGGGCTGAGCGGGAGCTGTACTTCCTCAGAGGTAGGGAGGCGAGCAGGCCAGAGGTGGATGAACGCAGTGCCCTTGTTTGGGTGTAGGGCCTGATCAGAGCCTGAAGGTACGGAGGTGCCGTTCCCCTCACAGCTCCGTAGGCAAGCACCATGGTCTTGTAGCGGATGCGAGCTTCAACTGGAAGCCAGTGGAGAGAGCGGAGGAGCGGGGTGACGTGAGAGAACTTGGGAAGGTTGAACACCAGACGGGCTGCGGCGTTCTGGATGAGTTGTAGGGGTTTAATGGCACAGGCAGGGAGCCCAGCCAACAGCGAGTTGCAGTAGTCCAGATGGGAGATGACAAGTGCCTGGATTAGGACCTGCGCCGCTTCCTGTGTGAGGCAGGGTCGTACTCTGCGAATGTTGTAGAGCATGAACCTACAGGAACGGGTCACCGCCTTGATGTTAGTTGAGAACGACAGCGTGTTGTCCAGGATCACGCCAAGGTTCTTAGCACTCTGGGAGGAGGACACAATGGAGTTGTCAACCGTGATGGCGAGATCATGGAACGGGCAGTCCTTCCCCGGGAGGAAGAGCAGCTCCGTCTTGCCGAGGTTCAGCTTGAGGTGGTGATCCGTCATCCACACTGATATGTCTGCCAGACATGCAGAGATGCGATTCGCCACCTGGTTATCAGAAGGGGGAAAGGAGAAGATTAATTGTGTGTCGTCTGCATAGCAATGATAGGAGAGACCATGTGAGGATATGACAGAGCCAAGTGACTTGGTGTATAGCGAGAATAGGAGAGGGCCTAGAACAGAGCCCTGGGGGACACCAGTGGTGAGAGCACGTGGTGCGGAGACAGATTCTCGCCACGCCACCTGGTAGGAGCGACCTGTCAGGTAGGACGCAATCCAAGCGTGGGCCGCGCCGGAGATGCCCAACTCGGAGAGGGTGGAGAGGAGGATCTGATGGTTCACTGTATCAAAGGCAGCCGATAGGTCTAGAAGGATGAGAGCAGAGGAGAGAGAGTTAGCTTTAGCAGTGCGGAGCGCCTCCGTGACACAGAGAAGAGCAGTCTCAGTTGAATGACTAGTCTTGAAACCTGACTGATTTGGATCAAGAAGGTCATTCTGAGAGAGATAGCAGGAGAGCTGGCCAAGGACGGCACGTTCAAGAGTTTTGGAGAGAAAAGAAAGAAGGGATACTGTAAGAAGGGATACTGTCTGTAGTTGTTGACATCAGAGGGATCGAGTGTAGGTTTTTTCAGCAGGGGTGCAACTCTCGCTCTCTTGAAGGCGGAAGGGACGTAGCCAGCGGTCAAGGATGAGTTGATGAGCGAGGTGAGGTAAGGGAGAAGGTCTCCGGAAATGGCCTGGAGAAGAGAGGGGGGGATAGGGTCAAGCGGGCAGGTTGTTGGGCGGCCGGCCGCCACAAGACGCGAGATTTCATCTGGAGAGAGAGGGGAGAAAGAGGTCAAAGCACAGGGTAGGGCAGGGTGAGCAGAACCAGCGGTGTCGTTTGACTTAGCAAACGAGGATCGGATGTCGTCGACCTTCTTTTCAAAATGGTTGACGAAGTCATCCGCAGAGAGGGAGGAGGAGGGGGGGAGGGGGAGGAGGATTCAGGAGGGAGGAGAAGGTGGCAAAGAGCTTCCTAGGGTTAGAGGCAGATGCTTGGAATTTAGAGTGGTAGAAAGTGGCTTTAGCAGCAGAGACAGAAGAGGAGAATGTAGAGAGGAGGGAGTGAAAGGATGCCAGGTCCGCAGGGAGGCGAGTTTTCCTCCATTTCCGCTCGGCTGCCCGGAGCCCTGTTCTGTGAGCTCGCAATGAGTCGTCGAGCCACGGAGCAGGAGGGGAGGACCGAGCCGGCCTGGAGGATAGGGGACATAGAGAGTTAAAGGATGCAGAAAGGGAGGAGAGGAGGGTTGAGGAGGCAGAATCAGGAGATAGGTTGGAGAAGGTTTGAGCAGAGGGAAGAGATGATAGGATGGAAGAGGAGAGAGTAGCGGGGGAGAGAGAGCGAAGGTTGGGACGGCGCGATACCATCCGAGTAGGGGCAGTGTGGGAAGTGTTGGATGAGAGCGAGAGGGAAAAGGATACAAGGTAGTGGTCGGAGACTTGGAGGGGAGTTGCAATGAGATTAGTGGAAGAACAGCATCTAGTAAAGATGAGGTCAAGCGTATTGCCTGCCTTGTGAGTAGGGGGGGAAGGTGAGAGGGTGAGGTCAAAAGAGGAGAGGAGTGGAAAGAAGGAGGCAGAGAGGAATGAGTCAAAGGTAGACGTGGGGAGGTTAAAGTCACCCAGTACTGTGAGAGGTGAGCCATCCTCAGGAAAGGAACTTATCAAGGCGTCAAGCTCATTGATGAACTCTCCAAGGGAACCTGGGGGGCGATAAATGATAAGGATGTTAAGCTTGAAAGGGCTGGTAACTGTGACAGCATGGAATTCAAAGGAGGCGATAGACAGATGGGTCAGGGGAGAAAGAGAGAATGTCCACTTGGGAGAGATGAGGATCCCAGTGCCACCACCCCGCTGACCAGAGGCTCTCGGGGTGTGCGAGAACACGTGGGCAGACGAGGAGAGAGCAGTAGGAGTAGCAGTGTTATCTGTGGTAATCCATGTTTCCGTCAGTGCCAAGAAGTCGATGGACTGGAGGGAAGCATAGGCTGAGATGAACTCTGCCTTGTTGGCCGCAGATCGGCAGTTCCAGAGGCTGCCGGAGACCTGGAACTCCACGTGGGTCGTGCGCGCTGGGACCACCAGGTTAGAGTGGCGGCGGCCACGCGGTGTGAAGCGTTTGTATGGTCTGTGCAGAGAGGAGAGAAGAGGGATAGACAGACACATAGTTGACAGGCTACAGAAGAGGCTACGCTAATGCAAAGGAGATTGGAATGACAAGTGGACTACACGTCTCAAATGTTCAGAAAGTTAAGCTTACGTTGCAAAAAATCTTATTGACTAAAATGATAGTGCTGCTGGCTGGTGGAGTAGGCTAGCTAGCAGTGGCTGCGTTGTTGACTTAGTTTGAAAGTGTAGCTGGCTAGGTAGCCTCGGTAACTGGCTAGGTAACCTTGACAATTACTCTAACTACACAATTATCTTGGATACAAAGACAGCAAAGACAACTATGTAGCCAGCTAACACTACACTAATCAAGTCGTTCCGTTGTAATGTAATAGTTTCTACAGTGCTGCAATTCGGTAGACGGTAGACGTTGGCTAGCTGCTAGCTAGCTAGCAGTGTTGACTAGGACGAAAATAGCTGACTAGCTAACCTCGGTAATTACGATAATACTCTAAACTACACAATTATCTTTGATACACAGACGGCTATGTAGCTAGCTAAGATCAGACAAGTCAAACCGTTGTACTGTAATGAAATGTAATACTACCTGCGGAGCGAAATGCGACCACTCGCTCCACCAGTGCTGCTATTCGGTAGACGGTAGACGTTGGCTAGCTGCTAGCTGCTGGCTAGCTAGCAGTGTTGACTAGGACGAAAATAGCTGACTAGCTAACCTCGGTAATTACGATAATACTCCAAACTACACAATTATCTTTGATACAAAGACGGCTATGTAGCTAGCTAAGATCAGACAAGTCAAACCGTTGTACTGTAATGAATTGTAATACTACCTGCGGAGCGAAATGCGACCACTCGCTCCAACCCGGAAGTTCCAATGCAGCTATTATACATCATACGGAAAGAAGTATGTTCAAAATGAAAACGATATTAGCAGGTGCGTCTCCTCTTCATCGCGCGCATACACGAATTTCCAAGACTGTGTCCCTGTAGTAAAACTCATTATTCTTACTAGTTTTGGAAGAAACAAGCCTGAAACTTTGAACATTGAGTGCTGACACCCAGTGGAAGCCATAGGAATTGCATACTGGGAGCTAGATTTAATTATTTCCCTATACTTTCCATTGTAAGAGCATGGGTTCTCAAAAAGAAACATTTCTGGTTGGTTTTTCTTTGGATTTTCTCCTACCATATCTATTGGGTTATAGTCTCCTACATTATGTTAACATTTCTACAAACTTCAAAGTGTCTTCTTTCCAATGGTACCAGTTATATGCATATCCTGGCTTCAGGGCCTGAGCAACAGGCAGTTTACTTTGGGCACGTCAGTCAGGTGGAAATTGAGAAAAAACGACACTAGCCTGAAGAAGTTTCATCTTAATAACAACAAGCAAACAAATGTAGAACAAAAATGTCTGAGCTCTGTAGCTTGGCCTGTCTGGTTGCTGGAGAAAGGCACGGATGTGGCTGCCACCAGGGACAGAAACATTTGCATAAAGATAGGTATATTCCCGAATACAAGGTTCCAACACTTCGATGCTAGATGACCCGTCCTGTGACAGGCAGTACATTGACTGGGAGTATAAGAGTCTACACCTTGGCTGAAATTCCTGGGGGCAGGGCCCCTTCCCAAGTCCCAACCAGTTTTGACGATATGTCCTGTTTTGTTTGCAGTGAGTACACTGTGTAGTGTTCTGTTTAGGGATAACATGTTTAGATCCAACAGAACATGCCTAGTTTGGGATATCCTGTCCTAGATTCAATATTAGTGGCCCCTGTAACAATTTCTTAGAATGTGTTATCTGCAGAAACCTCCCCAAGTCAAATGCTTTACTCAGGTGGGGAGCCAGAGTTGCGTGTTTGCATTGTCCGTAGCACGTCATGGTCACGTGATAGGGTTTCTTGGCCAGAACATTCATAAAATTGTTTCCACAGTCGCACTGTGTACAGCTCGAAAGGTTCTTGTGTGCCCTGCTTACAGGCCATGACCCTAGTCCAGTCTGCATGAGATGGACCCCAGAAGAGCGAGCAAGTTTGCTTTGAGCCACTCTAAAATGTCTGCATTGGTTTCATTGTCAACAGCTGGTTGACAATTGTGCCACGGTTGAAATCATCCGTGGCTCTGTGGGCAATTTCATTTTGAATTGAGAGCCAAAAGTGCTTCCCATACATCTCACATTTCTATACTATACACATTATACTGGGTCTTCACCTGTTCCCATTATGGTGTGAATAGAGATTTCACTGGGAATGGTCCGATGCTATTTTGGTGAGAGGTGGTCTCATTGGGTGTTAACCGGTGCAAAATGACAGATGTGCCTGCATTGTTTGCCAACGTCCTAATGACTGAAAAATGAGCTGCTCCTGCCCTAAATGGACTCGCGAGTCTATGAGGAGTACAGCAGCGGCTGAGAGTTCGAATATGAGGTCGGCAGAAAGTGTTTTCCCGGAGTGCAGCTGCGCTCTCCACCGTCGCCTGAGAGGCCAACGCCACTTTTTCTAGCACTTTACATTGACGCTCTAAGGGGGCAACATTTTCAACCTTTTGCTCATGTTTATTTCAACAAGAATAGTTTTTTTGGAACGCATCTCGTCAGAGAGGAGTTCTAAAATGCAAAAAAAAAAAAAATTTTGTTGATTGCTCAGCAAATGCACACTAACCCCCTAGAATGTGTTTTTTCTCCACCTCCTTTTTATGCATGGCAATTGTTTAGCAGTAATCAAGTATTCGCTTGTCAGATTAATACGAAGACCATTCTGATCCTTCTTGATCAATTTCTGAGCCGAATCATGAATCCAAGATTCACTTAACTGGAAAAGGTCTGTAGTTTGCACCTTATCCATTAAGTAGGCTACGTGTTCGTTATACACTGTGTACCATCTTTTGGGTGGTGGGCACTTCTTGATACACACGGGAAAACTGTTGAGCATGAAAAACCCAGCAGCGGTGTAGTTCTTGACACAAACCAATGCACCTGGCACCTACTCCCATACCCCCTTCAAAGGCACTTAACAATTTATTTCTTGCCCATTCATCCTCTAAATGGCAGGCATACACAATCCGTGTCTCAATTGTCTCGAGGCTTAAAAATGTAATCTGTCTCCTCCCCTTCATTTATACTGATTGAAGTGGATTTAACAAGTGACATCAATAAGGGATCATAGCTTTCACCTGGATTCACCTGGTCAGTCTGTGTCCTGGAAAGAGCAGGTGTTCATAATGCTTTGTACACTCAGTGTATATCGGGGAATGAATAATAACCTCCTGAACCCCAGCAGGTATACAACACTGAAGGATACTTAAATGTTTTACATTAGACTTACATGCGCATGTGGACTGTTCCAAAATGCAAAAAGCTAGAAGAAAAAAATAACTCACTCGAACCGGACCAGACTTCCAGAGTTATTAATAATACTACAAATTATCCGTAAGATCAAATCACATTTTATTTGTCATATGCGCCGAATACAACAGGTGTAGGCCTTACCGTGAAATGCTTGCAAGCCCTTAAACGACAATGCAGTTCAAGAAATAGATTTAAGAAAATATTTACTAAATACTTCACTAAACAAACAAATAAAATAGAAAGTAACACAATAAAATAACAATAACGAGTCTATATACAGAGGATACCGGTACTGAGTCAATGTTGCGCCTTCTTCACCACGCTGTCTGTGTGGGATGGACCATTTCAGTTTGTCTGTGATGTGCACGCCGAGGAACTTAAAACTTTCCACCTTTTCCACTGCTGTCCTTTCGATGTGGATAGGGGGGTGCTCCCTCTGCTGAAGTCCACGATCATCTCCTTTGTTTTGTTGACGTTGAGTGAGAGGTTGTTTTCCTGACACCACACTCCGAGTGCCCTCACCTCCTCCCTGTAGGCTGTCTCGTCGTTGTTGGTAATCAAACCCACTACTGTTGTGTCGTCTGCAAACTTGATGATTGAGTTGGAGGCGTGCATGGCCACGCAGTCGTGGGTGAACAGGGAGTACAGGAGGGGGCTGAGCATGCACCCTTGTGGGGCCCCAGTGTTGAGGGTCAGCGAAGTGGAGATGTTGTTTCCTACCTTCACCATCTGGGGGCGGCCCGTCAAAGTCCAGGACCCAATTGCACAGGGCGGGGTTGAGACCCAGGGGCTCCAGCTTGATGATACGCTTGAAGGGTACTATGGTGTTGAATGCTGAGCTGTAGTCAATGAACAGCATTCTTACATAGGTATTCCTTTTGTCCAGATGGGATAGGGCAGTGTGAAGTGCGATGGCGATTGCGTTGTCTGTGGACCTGTTGGGGTGGTATGCAAACTGAAGTGTGTCAAGGGTGGCCGGTAAGGTGGAGGTGATATGATCCTTGAC
The DNA here is from genome assembly GCF_016432855.1 of Salvelinus namaycush. Lineage (NCBI taxonomy): Eukaryota > Metazoa > Chordata > Actinopteri > Salmoniformes > Salmonidae > Salvelinus > Salvelinus namaycush. Next base: position 49,786,844 of record NC_052314.1, read on the forward strand.
AGGTCTCTCAAAGCACTTCATGATGACAGAAGTGAGTGCTATGGGGCAATAGTTATTTAGTTCAGTTATGTTTGCCTTCTTGGGTACAGGAACAATGGTATCCATCTTGAAGCATGTGGGGACAACAAACTGGGATAGGGAGCGATTGAATATGTCCGTAAACACAACAGCCTGCTGGTCTGAGCATGCTTTGAGTACGCGGCTAGGGATGCCGTCTGGGCCAGCAGCCTTGCAAGGGTTAACACGTTTAAATGTTTTACTCACGTCAGCCAAGGAGAAGGAGGGGGGGGGGGCGCAGTCCTTGATAGCGTTCCGCGACGTTGGCACTGTATTATCCTCAAAGCGGGCAAAGAAGGTGTTTAGTTGGTCTGGAAGCGTGACGTCTGTGTCCGTGACGTGGCTGGATTTCTTTTTGTAGTCCGTGATTTCCTGTAGACCCTGCCACATACGTCTCGTGTCTGAGCCGTTGAATTGCGACTCCACCTTGTCCCTGTACTGGCATTTCGCTTGTTTGATTGCCTTGCGGAGGTAACAGCTACGCGGTTTATATTCAGACGCATTCTCTTTCAAGATGCAACAAGTCAGAGGTCGCCATTTACTGTAGCGCTAAATAATACTTAACAATCTACGTTTGATAAACCTGACTATCTGACTCCATTTGATATTAGAGTAAAACCATGTGCAATCAAGTATTATGCATTCAGCTGACTAATGTCAAGAAATGGTCATGAGAAGCGAATTCTAAATATAAGTGTATTTAATTACTTTGTCAAATGAATGGATTCACATACAAGGCATGACACTTAAGTTACAAAGCATTAACAGGCATTACGAGGAATTATTCTAGGCATACATATCTTAAAGTTAACTTACAAGACAAAGCATGAACTAATCAGACCTTCTTAGGCCATAGGCCTTGGTAGCTCACAAAATAAACATGTCCATACAACCTTATTCCATGGGCAGGATACAGGAGAAGAGAGGGAACAACAAACCATTCCATTTATTCAAGATCTGACTTGTTTAGTATTCAAAAACAATTGTTGACCAATCCACAGACCAAACCAAAGGTAGTACAACTAAGATATCCAATCAGATCAAACCAGCCAACATCCTCTAGGAAGGGGGTCACATCTATGTGGGATGACCTGGGGGAGGGGGTGGGCTGGTTACAATAGAGATAAGACAACATTCCTGAGAGGACAGTTGCATACGGTGTCGTCAGAGTTCACGTCGGAACAACTACAAGTAACCACAGAGATTATACAGTACATCCATATAGATGGCATCAGAGTCCTCCTTAGGGGATATGTTTCAGATACAGTATATACCAGACATGAATACTATAGTATTATCAGTCCTCTGGATACTGTAGGGAGATACATTTTTGGCCCCTCAGAGAGGGGAAGGCTGACTGGTCTTTGGGCATTGTCTTTTGTGTTTTGTGTTTTGAGCCATTTGCCATGCGGTCGAAGGTGACAGAGAGTAAATAAATTAGGGCCGAACCTACAAGGGTCTCCGTCTCTCAATGCCATCCTCTCTTGATGCCCAGTGTAATGGCCATGTGTAACCCGTTAAAGGTTAGTCAAAAGGCCTCTCCACTCGCATCCCTGTCAGAGGGGCGGCCTATATTTTCATAACCTTGTCACTTTCATTGCGCCATCAATCTCGAAAAAGGTCAGCCGAGTCTTGCCTGTGCCGAATGGAATGAGGGGCCCGGGGTTAATTGAAAGACCGTGCGTCGGTGTATATCCAATCTCCATCCCACCGAAGAGCTGATGAAATGTGGAGGCGCCGCCACGCCGAAGCCTGGCACTATCCGACACTTTAAACCCATCAGGGCGTTTAATGCAATCCTACCCTCTCACGTAACGTGGGAAACACTCTCCTTCTCTCTCCTTCCTCCTTGCCGCCTTTTATAATTTTTTGGTTTTACAATTTCCTCTGACGCTCCTTGTTAGTTTCTCTCTTTCCCCTTACTACTGTTCCTCCAGGCTTGAAATTAGCACACGTTAGCAGTTACGTGGCGCCACATAGCGTTTGAGCACGCCCTGGCTCATACACACAGACACACGAGAATACACCTGGCCACTACTCAAAAGCATGGACATACAGGAATATAAGCATTATCAGTTTACATGAATGAGCAGTATTTGTGTGAAACAACTTTAGCCTGACATTGTTAACAGGTCGAACAAGGCGCCGTTCCTTTGCCGCTTTCCGCTGCCTTTCCTGCCGCCATGCTCGATAAAGGCAAATAAAAAGATAAACAGATAAAGCCCTGATGGAATGCAGCGTTGTAGCGATAGGGGGGGGGGGGGGGGGGGGGGTGTCCAGGCTGATCCATGGCCTCTATTATAGCCAGTGTTTAGTGACTCCGACACCCTGGATGCCAGGCGGTGCTCTCCCCACTTATGTGTGCAGTTGCCTGGTGCATTTGTCAATCGCATCCAATGTCTAGCTGTGGAAAGAGGGAGAAAGTGTGTATGTACATGAATGTGTCTGTGGGGGTGTATATACATTTATACCAGTGAGTATAATTGCTCACTTGTTTGTGCATGTACGTGCACCTTGAATCTACTCGTATGCACGTGCACATTGAACGTGTGTGAGTGTGCACTCTCCCTCATCCTATCCAATTACTCCAGTGAAGGGCTGCCTATCTCTCAGAGCAGAAGTGACCGTCAGAGACGGGTATCTGCGTCCCAACTGGTACCTTATTCCGTTTATAGGGCACTACTTTTGCCCAGGGCTCATAGGGCTCTGGTCAAAAGTAGTCCAATATACAAGGAATAGGATGCCAATTGGGACATATCCCCAGTGTGATTTAAGCCACAACCCCACCAGATCCAACCCCTCAGAGGCCGAACAGAGCAGAGACATGACAAAACCATACGTCAGTCTGATTAGGACATTCCAGCTGCTAACCGCCGCTGGCTATACTTTCCTAATTAGCGTGATTACAATTCATTACCAAAGGAGACGTGGGATTTTGTCCTGGGCTCACTCCACAGCTCAAAGTTTTGACACTTCCCAATTCAACAGATGGAGGCCTCACTTAAGTTCTCTGACTCCCTGAAGATGGATAGGCTGCTTCTCAAATGGCATCCCATTCCCTACAAGGTGCACTACGTTAGACAAGAGCCCTATGGTCAATAGGGATTAGGGTGGCATTTAGGATGTAGACATCAAATCAAATCAAATTTTATTTGTCACATACACATGGTTAGCAGATGTTAATGCGAGTGTAGCGAAATGCTCATGCTTCTTGTTCCGACAATGCAGTGATAACCAACGAGTCATCTAACCCAACAATTCCACAACTACTACCTTATACACACAAGTGTAAAGGGATAAAGAATATGTACATAAAGATATATGATTGAGTGATGGTACAGAACGGCATAGGCAAGATGCAGTAGATGGTATAGAGTACAGTATATACATATGAGATGAGTAATGTAGGGTATATAAACATAAAGTGGCATAGTTTAAAGTGGCTAGTGATACATGTATTACATAAAGATGGCAAGATGCGGTAGATGATATAGAGTACAGTATATACATATACATATGAGATGAGCAATGTAGGGTATGTAAACATTATATTAAGTGGCATTGTTTAAAGTGGCTAGTGATACATTTTTACATCCCAAAAAAGACATAGTGCTATGATGGTGATTAGATTAGTGAAATATTGAAATTGTCTTAGCGTGTTGTGCAGGGTTTCCCAAACTCGGCCCACGGGACCCCTAGGGGGTGCATGTTTTAGTTGTTGCCATAGCAATACACAGCTGATTCAAATAATCAATGCATCATCAAGCTTTGATCATTTGAATCAGCTGTGTAGTGTTAGGGCAAAAAACTAAACGTGCACCCCCTAGGGGTCCCGAGGGCCGAGTTTGGGAAACGCTGGTGTTGTGACTAGAGGCTGTCATGACATTGTACATGGAGATATTGTACTGTATCTATAGGCCTCCTGAAGACCTGATTGTATGCTCAACTAGCTGTTGTTTCCCACAAGTAACATTGTCTTTGTGTGTTATTACCCTCATATATAATGTGTGTGTGTGTGATGGCCAGTTTTTTCCACCTCATTTTCTATTAGCTGTTGAGTCCAGAAAAGGAGGTATGCAAGGGGAGGAGGAAACGCTGGGCTTGAGGAAGTTAATCCAAAGCATGGGGGAGGAGATAGGAAAAGCAAATGGGGAGAATGGAGAAAAGAGGGAAGACGAGGGAAGTAGACGAGTTAGAGAGGGTGTGCGTCCCAAATGGCACCCTATTTCCCTAATAAAAAGCTAATTTAGACCTGGGCCCATTAGAGCTCTGGTCAAAAGTAGTGCACTATATAGGGTGCAATTTGGGATGCATACAGAGAAGTGGAGGAGAGTACAGAGGAATAAGACTGTCCTCATCTACATTCCACAGAGAGACCTATCAGGCTATCCATGGGTGACCACGACCCACCGAGCACGGTGCCTTCAAATCTCACGTAGCACGCCGCTGCCTGCCTGCCAGCTCCAGTCATCCGTGACCGCCGCTTTAATTGACCAACACTCGAGATGCAACACCGTGGAGGGAGAGGCGTGGAGGCACGGGGGCACTCTCCTTCATCAGGCCTGACATTAAGAAGGTTTCGTATTGCACCAGGGTCTCAAATGTAATTACTTTCCCTCTCCCTCTCTCTTGTTTTTTTCTCTCTCTCTCTCTCTCTCTTCCTCTCGCTGTGTCTTTCTCTCACCCAGTTTCTCTTTCTCCTCCCTCCTGCCTCACTCCCCTTCTTTCTCTCTTTTACCAAGTCTCTCTCATCCTCTTTCTCCTCTCTCCCTCTCTAACCAGCCCTTGTCACTCAACCCGGAAACTTCAACGTTTTCTTCCTCCGTGGTCCATGGTTACTTAAGGCCTGACATCTGTGGAACAGGCACTGATTATGAAAAATTAGCTCCCTTTGCGAGCCTCTACGGTGAGCGACACCACAGCCAGGGCCCCACGCACACAGCACACATACATCCAAATGCTTTGTACATGCTCCAGTGGTTCTGTTTGGAAACTGCCTTTCAGCTAGCTCCGCCACGAATCCTAGAAACCATCCCAGATCAAAATTCACCATCGACCTGGAGGTTATATTTGTAGTGGTGGAAGACAAAAGTATTGAGGTTGAAGGAGGTGGCTTATAAATGGAAAGCATAGCAGCGATAGTGCAGACCTCGGGAGTATCCCTCGACAGTTTGCTTTGTAATGTAAGCCAGTGCATTCCTCTGGGCTTTTGCATCCAAAGAGCTCTGTTTTGAATCAGCAGAAGGACGGTAACTGAATGGGCAAGGGGAGAGCGTCTATCCACTTTGAGAAAATGTGTTGAATGACTGGCAACGGCACCTTTTGTGTATGTTATCGTGTACTGTATGGCAATCACATCACTCAGTCTTCCAATCTTGACTCATTCAAAGCGAACGCATAAACCACTCAACGTGTCATATCCTGCATACTGTAAATGTACTCTATACATCGTCAGTCTACTTTAGAGTGAGCAGCATGGTATAATCCTATTAAATGTCCTTACCTTCTACTTATAGTAGCAACAGCAAATAAATTGATCATGATTGTGCAATGTACTGCAGTTCAAGGCCTACACTGTAAAAAGTGAAACCTAAGCAAGCCTAAATCTCCTATTTTGAGTGATAATTGAAAAGAAAAACACATGAATTTTTTCCTTAAGTGAATTATCACTCAAAATAAGATTTAGGCTTGCTTAGGTTTCACTTTTGGCAGTGTCCCCCCAATCATCCTCCACACTGGTATTCAAACTACGTACCTAGCACATCACCACATACTCCCATACCAGCAGCCCTCTAAGTGAAATGCCATTATCCTTCCAAGCTGAAGCCGCCCAGTTACCCAGCTGTCAACCTTGACAATGCAATTTCACACATCTGTCATTCAGCAGCCACACACTGATCTCCCAGTGCTCTCCAGCACTTCTCAATGACTGGATTGGCATCCCCAGTCTCCCTCTCAACACAACACAGTACAACACGCGTCACGCTCTCTACCAAATAGGATTCCCCGAGCCTTCCAACAATGCCTCATCCTTCCAGAGCTCCTGGCATCGCCATTGTCAATTCCCTTTTGGAGGCAAAACGGACGCTATTAGCAGAGCCAAAGGGGCATTCGACATAAATGATAACAAAGGCTTAATCGGCCCGTAGTGTAGGTTCAGATGAGCTCCCTGCTGCCTGAGTGCCTAACGCACACAAAACCAAACCCATTTGTGTCATCTTTAAACAGATGGCAGTGGGATATGTTTTAGTATATATTAATGAAAGGAGGCCCAGTACCGCATGAGGAATTTGTCTTTTTGACAATACCGCCGTTGGTTGTCCACCGTCCCTATTGAGGACTTACCAAAGTTTTCCTTGCATCGATTTTTTTTACATAAGTTATTGTAGCTCTGGCCTGGGGGAGAAGTCATTTTTTAAGGCCGGGTGGACGTGCTTTGCGGTGGTCACAACATTTGAACCCCAGAGGTAGAGATAGCAGTGTGGCATTCAAATGGCACCCTATTTTCCAGGTCAAAAATAGTGCACTATGTAGAGAATAGGAGGCCACTTGGCCAATGTCAACCTCAAAATGGGGAACACTCACAGGGGATGCTATACATGGGGCCCTATTTGAAAGTGGTTTGGAGACAGAATGTTCTTATCAGTATCAGCCCTTATTGGTCAAAATAGTATTCCCCCCCCCCCCCCTTCAAATACTGTACAGGTGCTCAATATGCGTAGTCTGGCCCAATGGAATAGTCCCAAAAGTGTACTCACTGCTAACTAAAGTTATCCATTTTTTTTCTTCGAAAAGATGGAGTATGGATTATTATCAATCCGTTTAACATGTTTTTGGGCTGTTGTTAAAATTCCCCTCCCCACACCTGTGTTGAATCATCATATTACCCTGGAAACAACAACAACAACGGGTCCACCTTTTCTAACAATGCTGCTGAATAAGTCATGTCTTCGGATCTTTTTCGGGTTTTAAGTTATTCAATAACGCAAGCTCACGTTTATGAATAATTTGCAATGTTTTGGAAACAGCCAGCTGCGGTGTTAGCTTGTGGCCATGCGTTTGCCTCGTTTCCCCGACACCCCGCTGCGCGTCAACAACACTCTCCCCCCCCCCCCCCCCCATAGACTTAGCAGAAAACGTTTAGGTACTTAGTTCACTAGACAGTAAAGTGAGAACATTCAATCCCAAAATAAACCGGCATGATTCTCACCATGTCTGTATTTGTATGTACACATTTAGGAATTCATCAATGGTTTTGATTTATATTAAGCTTTTCCAGGTGCTCAAAGCACTTTACATTGTTTGGAGGAAAATGTACTTCATCAACCTGTTAAACTCTGATCTTACAGCTGCCAATGACATGAGAATCTCCACAACCCCCCCCCCCCCCCCCCCCCCCCCACTTCCCCCATGAAGGCCATAAATCCATGCGCTATGGTCATATTCATAGAGTATGCAATGTAGGTCAAGCCACCAAAAGTACAAGCATTTAGTAATCATGGAAAGGGTACACCCTGACGGTAATTGTGCATTTCCCTCTCCATCCATATTACCTCGTATGCATCCTCCCCATGCACCGTTGATCTAGCTCATTGTTTAATTGTGTACAATAGGAAAAGTGAACAGGAAAATACGTTTGAAGTTTCCTCACCTGTGCCTTATATTACAAAACTAACCCCCTAACTTGAAAGCCCCGATTGCTAGTGTCATTTTAAGATGTCAGGCTTAAAAATCCGTTCAGCCATTTTGTCTCAGTGACTCACTACCCAAACCAGACACAACTGGTTCTGCAGTAAGTGGCTAAGAGGCATCATGGGATCTCCTACTGCTCTCAAGTGTATGAACTGGGAATCATACAGGGGATATATCAATGGATAGGTAAAGGCTTCAGCATTCTCCTCATATGTATGCAAATTATTCCTGTAAGATGACAAATGCAGGCATGCACAAACCCTACACTTTTAAAATGGCCGTGTTCCTCAGGGAATTTGCACATGTTTAGAGAGCTACCATTAGGTAAAAGATTTGGGGAAAAATTTAATTTTAGAACAGTAATTGGTGACATTTTATTTCGAAACTAGACTCAGGCTCCGTATTTTTCACCTTTATCAGAATCGTTCAGTTATTGCCTTTCTAACAATACTAAGCATCTGTGGGACTTACAGCTTCGAAACAGAAAAGTACTTTATGAGGGTAGAATACAATATTATGCATTGTTTACAAATATTTCCCCAGAGGGCTTCAGAGTTTGAGGTTTTTAACATGAATCTACTATCGACAAGAAGAACCAAACTGCACAGAGCAGTGGGCCTGGAAACTGAAGATCTGGCCAGTGGAAGTTGGGTGCTGTGGATTTGTGACTTCAGGAGCTGCTGAAAGCTAGTGGCCCTGGCTGAAGGCTCCAGCTGGGTCCCAATGTTGTCAAGAAGGAGGCTGGGGGAGGTATAAAGAGGAGTGGATCTGGGATGCCATAATCCACTGTTGACTCTTCTGGAGTTGTGGCTTAATCAACAAAATGTTGATGGTGGAAGGTGCCCTCTTGAAACCCCAATGACCTAGATGTTTCATGGGTGTTGCTGCTGCTGAAAACTCAGGTTTTCCAGGTTGTCCTGTGGCGAGTTCAACAAGGCGATCCAGATCAAGTTAGTTAAAATTAGCTAGATGTAATTTTCTTCCCATTAAGCTAGCTAAACACTATTCCTCTGTTCCTCTGTCACAATAGTACCTAGCTAGTTAATTAGCAAACTGAACTAGCTAGCTAACTTTTCAAGGATGGAAAGAGATCATTTATGAAGTAGACCTACTTTAGGAACCCCTGCATATAACGTCATAGAGATAGCTAGCTAGCTACTACCCTTATCGCCAAGGAGATTCCCTCCATCTCAATCATGAAAATGCAGGTAATCCCAGGTTGCCGTTAAATGCAATCCCTAGCCTGGCTGACATGACTCACTTTGGTTTGGTATCAGCCAGACTAGGGAATCCCATGTTGTCTTCACAAATGATGACAGGCAAAATGTCCTTTCTATGAAAGCTACCTAGCTAGCAACTACTTGCAACCATCATCTAACTATTAGCTAGTACTCCATCATTTTAATCACCCAGGGCTAGACAGCTAAACCCTTTTGGATGCTAGCCTAATGCTGTCATATACCCTAGCCTACATGCAAGAACCAAATCACAATTCATTATAGCTGTTACCCATTTTTTTTACCTCAGTTTAATGCACTTTATCCATGTTATATGCCTTGTACACCAGTAATCCATTTCTTTATTTACTCCCCAGGTGGTCCCAGAAAGAAGAACAAGCTCCAGATGGCTGTGTGGGAGGTGTCGTCCATGGTCACAAGGCACATGGAGGAGTCAGAGAGGCGCTTCTTCGAGGAGGAGATGAGGTGGGACGCTGACAAAAAGCATGGTAGAGAAACCTAACAACCGACTTACAGAATTCAGAGGGAGAGGCTAATGCAGATGGGCACCATACAGACGAACATGGTGCTAGAGTTGGGGAACATGTTGAAAAATCTTTCAACAGCCAGCACAACTTCAATCACCTATGTACAGGGGGTATTTACCTCCCCAGGGCTGCCGCTTCACTCAGCCACCATCCATTTCCACATCCATCACAGTCAATCAATTAATTGCAAGCTGCCTGCCTGCTGCGTGCAGATCCCTCTCCACTCTCTCCTAAAATGTGTTAGTTTGTTAAATACCATAACTAATACTTACCAAGACATTTAGAAAGAAAACACATCTGGCTACCTTTCCATTAAAAAAAACGTCATAACAACAAAATAGTGAATGATAGTGTTGCGACCTGGAGTAAGAGTGAAGTAACTCTTCTTCATCTAACAGTAGATGAGTTAATAACTGCCCAAATTGACAGGACTGCCAGGGACTCAGCTGTCTATGGGCAGCTGGACAGGCTTTTGGCAGACCGAGGAATCACTGAACAAAAACCCCCAAAATCATTTCAAAACTGAAGTCACAACATCGGGGACAACAATAATATAAGTGGTCGGATCAGGAAGGCCCACTTTGATCTGTCTGGTCAGATTTGGGGGCACCAGGTCAGTGCTCAGCCAGTCAATTTAATGGGGGATAACCTGCTACCAGAGCAAGACTAGGCGGAATTAATGTGTAAGGACACAGACACAATATTGACACCTCGTTAGAGGTATCGTTCACATCATCTTAAGCAGGGCCATCACTGAGCGTTAACCTGTTTGGGCTGCAGGGGCAGTATTGAGTAGCCGGATAAAAGGTGCCCATTTCAAACGGCCTCGTACTCAATTCTTGCTCGTACAATATGCATATTATTATTACTATTGAATAGAAAACACTCTCTAGTTTCTAAAACCGTTTGAATTATATCTGTGAGTAAAACAGAACTCCTTTTGCAGCAAACTTCCTGACAGGAAGTGGAAAATCTGAAATCGATGCTCTGTTCTAGGGCCTGCCTATTAATGTCCTTGATATTTATTAGTATAGATGCACTTCATACGTCTTCCACTAGATGTCGACAGGCAGTGAGAGAAGAAATGGAGTGAATAACTTGATCTGGGGTCGAACAAAAGCTCTTTGTATGACGTGTCACCAGTTTCCTGTTTTCTGGAGAGCGCGTGAAGGGACCTGGTTTTGCCTTCTGTACAGCTGTCGTTATAGACGACTAATATCTCCGGCTTTGATTTTATTTGATACATGTGACAATATCATCGTAAAGTATGTTTTTTCAATATAGTTTTATTAGATTATTGAAATTTTTTCGGGACGTTAGGCGTGTTGCGTTGTGTGCCTTTGTTCAGGAAGGAGAGCTTCGCGCTACTTTGCTAGCTTTCCGTGCTAATTGACTGGAGAAGAGGACATTCTAAATCCAAACAACGATTGTTCCCGACAAAGGACCCCTTGTACAACATTCTGATGAAAGATCGTCAAAAGTAGGACCCATTTTATGATGCTATTTCATATATCTGTCGAACATGTGAAATAGTCGTTTGCGCCCAGATTTTGGGTACTCTCTCGCTATACCTAAGCTGGATGTCGTAATGAAGTTATTTTTAGAATTCTAACACGGCGATTGCATTAAGAACTAGTGTATCTATCATTTCCTATACAACATGTATTTTTTTGTAACGTTTATGTATAGTTATTTGGTCAGAAGAGTTGAGTGCCATAAAAATATCCGCACATTCTGGGAAAAAGATGCTACGTTAGCACAATGTATAACCACTGATTTCAGCTCTAAATATGCACATTTTCGAACAAAACATAAGTGTATGTATAACCTGATGTTATAGGACTGTCATCTGATGAAGCTTATCAAGGTTAGTCAAAAATTATATATCTTTTGCTGGTTTATTCGCTATCGCTAACGTGCCTATTGCTATCGCTAACGTGCCTTGATGAATGAATGCGGTAGTGTGGTAGGCTATTGTAGTAAGCTAATATAATGCTATATTGTGTTTTCGCTGTAAAACACTTAAAAAATCGGAAATATTGGCTGGATTCACAAGATGTTTGTCTTTAATTTGCTATACACCATCGATTTTTCAGAAATGTTTTATGATGAGTATTTAGGTATTTGACGTTGGTGTCTGTAATTACTCTGGCTGCTTCGGTCCTATTTGTGACGGTAGCTGTGATGGTAGCTGCAATGTAAAACTGATTTATACCTCAAATATGCAAATTTTTCAAACAAAACATAGATTTATTGTATAACATGTTATAAGACTGTCATCTGATGAAGTTGTTTCTTGGTTAGTTTGGTTGGTTCTTGGTTAGTTAGGTTGGCTTTGTGCATGCTACCTGTGCTGTGAAAAATGTCTGTCCTTTTTTGTATTTGGTGGTGAGCTAACTTTTCAAGGATGGAAATTCTGTCTGTCATCATTTATGAAGTAAACCTACTTTAGGATCTCATGCATTTAACGTCATAGAGATAGCTACCTAGCAAGGAGATTCCCTCCATCTCTATCATGACAATATAGGGAATCCCAGGTTGGCGTTAAAGACAATCCCTAGCCTAGCTGACATGACCCACTTTGGTTTGGTACATGCCAGAATAACTAGGGAATCCCATGTTGTCTTCACAAATGATGACAGGCAACATGTATTTTCTATGAAAGCTACCTAGCTATCTACTACTTTCAACCATCAACTAACTATTAGCTAGTACTCCATCATTTTCATCATCCAGGGCTTGCTAGCTAAGCCCTTTCTGGATGCTAGCCTATTGCAGTCCTGTAGGTTAGCCTACATGCAAAAAATGTCCCGGTTTAAATGTTCTTTATCCATGTTCTATGCCTTGTAAACCAGTAATACATTTCTTTACTTACTCCCTAGGTGGTCCCAGAAAGAAGAACAAGCTCCAGATGGCTGTGAGGGAGGTGTCGTCCATGGTCAAAACACACTTGGAGGAGTCAGAGAGGCACTTCGAGGGGGAGTTGAAGTGGGACGCTGAATGAAAAGCATGGCAGAGAAACCTAACAACCGACTTACAGAATTCGCCATATAGACTAACATGTTGAAAAATCTTTCAACAGCCAGCACAACGTCAACCACCTTCTATGTACAGGTGCTATTTACCTTCCCCAGGGCCGCCGCTTCACTCAGCTACCAACCATTTGACCACCCATTCCCTTCCACCATACATCTCCTCATCCAAATGACCCCAGGAAGAGGCGGAAGAGGAGCCACAACTGTATTTTCGTTAACATACACAAAATAGATGACATGGATAATAATCATTCTTCTGCTGGTCAATTGATGAATAGTTTTGTTTATTTTTATTGTTACAAGATAACTAGATTTAAAACAATTTGAAAATCAACAATTCGAAAATAATAATATAGAATGTAGTAGTAGATGTACTAGCTTTATCATATACCTACAACTTAAATAATCATTGAACTAATATATTCGTTTTTTTATGTTTGTTATAAAATAATTATAGATTTAAAAAATCTTTATGAAATGAGACAACATTGTGAACATTTTATCCTGGAGTAGTTCAAGACACAAGACAGTTCATTTAAAATGGAAATTATTAACCCATAAGAGTGGTATTTTGCAGCTCAGTTAATAAGGCATGGTGCTTGTAACACCAGCGTAGTGGGTTCCATTCCCATCACCAACTATATGTAAAAATGTATGCACCCATGACTAAGTCGCTTTGGATAAAAGTGTTTGCTAAAAAGTATATTTCTCTCTAAGCCATGTCTAAGCCGTTGGGTTCTTCAAACTCTATGGATTTTTTAAAAGAAGGTCATACCAAGGATAATTTTGCTGTTTGATTTTGAATTTTAAGACCCCTTGAAGTATCCCAAAAATATGCAAAAAAGTTTGAGGAACATTTTTATTTGGCCTTAGTGCTATTGGCCCATACAAGCACATTGAATAACAAACTCATGACATGGAACAACGGAGAGTCCCCCCCCCAAAAATCTAAAGAACGTTTGTTCCGAAGTCTTTTTTTTATTTTTTTTTACATGTATTTAAACCCTTTTCTGGGCACTAAACAGTCTCCATATATAGGGTACTAGGGGGTACCTAGCCCCCACTAAGAACAATGTCTAATTACTGACACAAAAAAAAGCAACATTTGGGGGGGGGGGGGGGGGATTGTGGATGAAGCTCATGCTCAGGCCAACAAACTACAAAGGGAAATAAATGGCTACAGTTTACACTGAGTTATTTTATGAAATTTTGTTTTTAGAAAAAGGAGTGTTTTTTTAAGTGCCGGGGTAACTGGAATAAGGTTTCACACAAATGTGTTAATACATTTAATCAATTTTATTTAGAAATTCTTTAGTAGTACTTGAAAGCTAAGTCTAGTTATTTTAAAAAAAATATGGGGGGGGGGGGGGAATGGTGTTGCACATGTCACCATTAATATTCTCACAATGAGATTTGATGTGAAGTCCCTCATTTTAAATAACTAATGTGCACATGCATTTTCTAGCTATATGACATAAAATGCTGTGTAAAATAGCTAACAGGCTATAAAGTAACATTAACTGTAAATCTATCAGTCACTAGTGGAAACCTTTACAACTGCAATTAAGTTACGTTATCTTTTTAATGTATTTAACTCAGACGATCTGGTAGTGAGGTTATACTAACTAGCTAGCTGGCTATCATTTACTGCTAGTCAAGTTGCTAGCTAGCAAGTTAGCATAAACTAGAGCCAACTGGGGTAGTCATTGTCTAAATGACAGGTAGAAGCACATTCATAATTCATAACCATAAAGGGGTAACCAGAAAGGGGTCACTCAACACACTCATTCAACATATTACTACTTTACTAAAAAAGTATCCACAATTCTCTCAAAACAAGTGGATTATTTATCTTAAGGCTTTCCTACTTCAAAATATTTGATCAACTTACCACATCGTTTTGTTGAAATATCTCCAGAAGTTGTGACAGAGGAAATGTTTTGTTGAGCAAGAGCAGTGGCAGTGGCAGGCAGGATAAATGTTGGGAAAATAATTGTGACATCTTGTTGTCTAAATGTGAATTACTGGGGAGCTAGTTACCCCCTAGTACCCTACATCAACTGGTATCGGGGACCTTCAGATGAGTCTTGTGAGGACTGTGGGCGTCCTAGAGCAAAACAGTGTTAGTGTGTATCCCAAACTGTTCTGACGCTACAGACAGAAGTTGGTAAAATCGGATGTACCCATGAGTCACAAGACGCTTGTGGGGGTTGTAGAGCAAAACTGCTGTGTTCGTGAGAGTCTCATCTTTCCATAGAGAGGTCATAATAGTTTGTATGCCAAACCGTTTGGACGACAAATATTCGGGATGTCTCATGGTCTGACAAACACTGCTATAGCTCTGTCACCTTTCACTGCAGCTGCGGAAGTGCGTGTAATGGTGGGACGGTGAGTTGGAAGCAGGTGAAACGTGTTAATAAAATCAAGAACACGACACAAACATAGGCAGAATACCGATACACAAGAACAATACCAACTGTTGCGTGAACCTGGGAGAGTGACATATAAAGGGGAGGAAATTATGATTCACAGGTGTGCTTAATGATGAGTTCCAGGTGTGCGTAATGATGAATCCCAGGACCGGTGGTTAGTACTCGTACGCCAGAGGGGAGGAGCAAAAGCAGACCCCGAGGATGAGGAGCGGGTCGTTCGGGTGGCAAAGGTGGAAATCACGGATAATGTTGGGGTCCAGAATGTCATCCACCGGAACCCAACACCGCTCCTCTGCGCCATACCCCTCCCAGTCCACCAAATACTGGAGCCGACGTCGGAGTCCAGTAGGGATCTGACAGCGTACATCGGGCTCCCCTCGATGTCCGGGGGGGTGTGTCGTGGGGACAGCATCAGCTAGGGGACCAGGAATCACTGGCCAAAGGAGGGAGGCATGAAAAGAGGGTAGTGACTGGGCAATTGTAACCTGTATGTCACCTCATTGACCCTCCGGAGAACCTTGAACGGCCCCACAAACCGGGGGCTCAGTTTCAGAGCGCAGGCGGAATGGGAGGTTCCTGGTAGAGAGCCAGACGCAATCCCCAGGATGGAACACAAGGGTCTCACTGCGGTGACAGTCTGCCTGTTCCTTTTGAATATGGACAGCGTGCTAGAGTCTCACGTGCGTATTGTTCCACACCTCCTCCGCGCGCCGGAACCACTCATCTACCGCAGGAGCCGTGATCTGGCCCAGGGCCAGCTGGAAACCCAACACACACTGGAATGGTGTCAACCCAGTAGAGGAATGACGTAAAGAGTTCTGGGCGTACTCTGCCCAAGGAAGGAAACGTTCCCACTCAACCTGCCGATCCTGACAGTGACTCCTCAGGAACCTCCCCAACTCCTGATTCATCCTCCACCTGCCTGATAGACTGAGGCCGATACCCGGATGTGAGACTAACCATGACCAAGCTTCTCCAAGAAGGCCCTCCATACTCGGGATGTGAATTGGAGGCCATGGTCTGAGACGATGTGGAAGAGTGCCTTAGTGAGCTGGAGAGCAGTGGGAAGACCAGGAAGAGGGATTAAATGACATGACTTGGAGAGTCTATCCACTACCACAAAGTCAATGGATAGATGGGATCAAGATTACTGAGGCATGTGAAGTGGCAGGAGCATTCCGGGGGTGATTTGGTTTGAGCACACATGAGTTGACATACCGTGTAACATCCTGCACCAAGGTCGGCCACCAGTATTTCTCAGATGGAATGGATGGTGCGAGAAATACCTGGATGTCCAGCGACGACAGCTGTGTGTGCCCAGGTCAGCTGCCGATCCCTTATCCCTGCTGGCAATAAATAGGCCATAAGGCAATAAATAGGCCATAGTAGCAAAGTCATTACAATTTAGCAAATTAACACTGGAGTGATAGATGTGCCGATGATGATGTGCAAGTAGAAATACTGGTGTGCAAAAGAGAAAAAAAGTTAATAAAAACAATATTGGGATGAGGTAGGTATATTGGATGGGCTATTTACAGATGGGCTGTGTACAGCTGCAGCGATCGGTAAGCTTCTCAGATAGCTGATGCTTAAAGTTAGTGAAGGAGATATAAGTCTCCAATTTCAGCGATTTTTTTTTTTGCAAATCAAGCAATTGAAGCAGAGAACTGGAAGGAAAGGCGGCCAAATGAGGTGTTGGCTTTGGGGATGACCAGTGAGATATACCTGCTGGAGCGTGTGCTAGGGGTGGGTGTTATGCTGACCAGTGAGCTGAGATAAGGCGGAGCTTTACCTATAGACTGCATCCAATTCTCTGAGTAGAGTGTTGGAGGCTATTTTGTAAATTACATCGCCGAAGTCGAGGATCGGTAGGACGATCAGTTTTACGAGGGTATGTTTGGCAGCGTGAGTGAAGGAGGCTTTGATGTGAAATAGGAAGCCGATTCTAGATTTAATTTTGGATTGGAGATGTGTAATATGAGTCTGGAAGGAGAGTTTATAGTCTAGCCAGACACCTAGGTATTTGTTGTTGTCCACATATTCTAAGTCAGAACCATCCAGAGTAGTGATGCTAGTAGGGCGGGCAGGTGCAGGCAGCGATCGGTTGAAGAGCATGCATTTAGTTTAAGAGCAGTTGGAGGCCACGGAAGGAGTGTTGTATGGCATTGAAGCTTGTTTGGAGGTTTGTTAACTTCTCTAGGATAGGGGGCAGCATTTTCACGTTTGGATGAAAAGCATACCCATATTCAACTGCCAGCTACTCATCCCCAGACGATAAGATATGCATATTATTAGTAGATTTAAATAGAAAACACTGAAGTTTATAAAACTGTTTGAATCATGTCTATGAGTATAACACAACTTATTTAGCAGGCGAAACCCCGAGGACAAACCATTCAGATTCTTTTTTTTTTGAGGTCACTCTCTTTTCAATGGTTTTCATTGGGAATCCATATTTCTAATTGACCTTCTTGCAGTTCCTACCGCGTCCACTGGATGTCAACAGTCTTTAGAAATTGGTTGAGGTTTTTTCCTTTGTGTAATGAAGAATTACGGCCATCCAGAACGAGGGTAACTTGAAGTGTACTGTTAAATAAAGGCGCGTGACCAGAAAGCTAGATACAGTTTGTTTTAATCCTGTATTGAACACAGATCACCCTGTCTTCAATTTTATCGATTTTTTACATAAAAAAATACCTAAAGTTGTATTACAAAAGTAGTTTGAAATGTTTTGGCAAAGTTTACAGGTAACTTTTGAGATATTTTGTAGTCACGTTGCACAAGTTGGAACCGGTGTTTTTCTGGATCAAACGCGCCAAATAAATTGACATTTTGGATATATATCGACGGAATTAATCGAACAAAAGAACCATTTGTGATGTTTATGGGACATATTGGAGTGCCAACAACAGAAGCTCGTCAAAGGTAAGGCATGAATTATATATTTATTTCTGTGTTTTGTGTCGCGCCTGCAGGGTTGAAATATGCTTCTCTCTCTTTGTTAACTATGGTGCTATCCTCAGATAATAGCATTGTTTGCTTTCGCCAAAAATCCTATTTGAAATCTGACATGTTGGCTGGATTCACAACAAGTGTAGCTTTAATTTGGTGTATTGCATGTGTGATTTCATGAAAGTTTGATTTTTATAGTAATTTATTTGAATTTGGCGCTATGCAGTTTTACTGGCTTTTGGCCAAGTGGGACGTTAGCGTCCCACATATCCCAGAGAAGTTAACACAGTGTCCAAAAAAGGGCCAGATGTATACAGAATGGTGTCATCTGCGTAGAGGTGGATCAGAGAATCATCCGCAGCAAGAGCGACATCGTTGATATATACAGAGTAGAGTCGGCCCGAGAATTGAACCCTGTGGTACCCCCATAGAGACTCCCAGAGGTCCGGACAACAGGCTCTCCGATTTGACACACTGAACTCTATCTGAGAAGCAGTTGGTGAACCAGGCGAGGCAGTCATTTGAGAACCAAGGCTGTTGAGTCGGCCGATAAGAATGCGGTGATTGACACTCGAAAGCCTTGGCCAGGTCGATGAAGATGGCTGTCTTTTATCGATGGCGGTTATGATATCGTTTAGTACCTTGAGCGTGGCTGAGGTGCACCCGTGACCAGCTCGGAACCCGGATTGCACAGCGGAGAAGGTACAGTGGGATTCGAAATGGTCAGTGATCTGTTTGTTAACTTGGCTTTCGAAGACTTTAGAAAGGCAGGGCAGATATAGGTCTGTAACAGTTTGGGTCTAGAGTGTCACCCCCTTTGAAGACGGGGATGACCGGGGCAGCTTTCCAATCTTTAGGGTTCTCGGACGATATGAAAGAGAGGTTGAAGAGACTGGTAGTAGGGGTTGCAACAATGGCGGTAGACCATTTTAGAAAGAGATGGTCCACATTGTCTAGCCCAGCTGATTTGTACCGGTCCAGGTTTTGCAGCTCTTTCAGAACATCTGCTATCTGGATTTGGGTGAAGGAGAAGCTGGAGAGGCTTGGGAAAGTAGCTGCGGGGGTACGGAGCTGTTGGCCGGGGTTGGGGTAGCCAGGAGGAAAGCATGGCCAACCGTAGAGAAATGCTTATTGAAATTCTCAATTACCGTGGATTTATCGGTGGTGACAGTGTTTCCTAGTGCAGTGGGCAGCTGAGAGGAGGTGCTCTTATCCTCCATGGACTTTACAGTGTCCCAAAACATTTTGGAGTTAGAGGATGCAAAGCTACAGGATGCAAGTTTCAAAAAGCTAACCTTTGCTTTCCTAACTGACTGTGTGTATTGGTTCCTCACTTCCCTGAAATGTTGCATATCACGAGGACTATTCGATGCTAGTGCAGTCCGCCACAGGATGTTTTTGTGCTGGTCGAGGACAGTCGGGTCTGGAGTGAACCAAGGGCTATATCTGTTCTTAGTTCAACATTTTTTGAAAGGGGCATGCTTATTTAAGATGGTGAGGTAATTACTTTTAAAGAACGACTAGACATCCTCTACTGACGGGATGAGGTCAACGGGATGAGGTCAATATCCTTCCAGGATACCCGGGCCAGGTCGATTAAAAAGGCCTGCTCGCAGAAGTGTTTTAGGGAGCATTTGACAGTGATGAGGGGTGGTTGTTTGACCGTGGACCCATTACGGATGCAGGTAATAAGGCAGTGGTCGCTGAGATCCTGATTGAAAACAGCGGAGGTGTATATGGAGGGCAAGTTGGTCAGGATAATATCTATGAGGGTGCCCATGTTTACGGATTTAGGGTTGTACCTGGTGAGTTCCTTGATAGATTGAGGGCATCAAGCTTAGATTGTAGGTCGGCCGGGGTGTTAAGCATACTGTAACAAATGACCCTAATGATCTAGAACCCCTGACTCCGAACCATCTGCTTCATCTGAAAGCAAAGCCAGTCCTGCCACCAGGACTATTCCAGAGAAGCGACCTATACTCACGAAGGAGATGGAAGCAAGTACAATATATCACTGACCTCTTCTGGAAGAGATGGATCAGGGAGTATCGTCCACTTATGCATGAGCGGAACAAGTGGAACAAAACTAAGAGAAACTTCAGTCCTGGTGACCTTGTGGTCATCGTCGATGACACCGCCCCAAGGAACTCTTGGCTAATGGGGCGTGTGGTGGAGGCTTTGCCAGGGGCCAAAGGTCTTGTCCGGAGCGTCATGGTTAAGACTAAGACCAATATCTTACAGAGACCTATCAATAAACTCTGTCTGCTCCTTGAGGCGACGGAGTGACACACACACAGTGCTCCATCTTTGAATCAAGTGCACCTCTGATTCGTTGATGTCGTACTCTTACATTCTTTGATGTCATACATTTTTGGACGTCAAACTCTTGACATTTTTGGAAGTTGAACACCTTTACACTTCAACTCAGACTGAGATCTATGGACTATTTTCCTATATGGCACCTTGTATATTTGTATATAGCTATGAACTGTAATAGTGCTCTGGTATAGAATGTTTTGTCTATTGGCTCTACGTTTGAATATTAAGTAATTGTTGTGCGTTCAGTGCAGTCAACAATTAGGGGCCGGTATGTTAGAGCCGATTTGGACATATTTGTATAAAAGACTGAACATACTGAGCTCCATGTACATTTGTGTAAATATATTAAATATTAATGTATATGATGAAATATTAGGTACATACCTTTGATTTATATTTACCTGATTGAGATATATTCATTTGTTGTTAGTGTAACTCAGTTTTTGGCCACCCCTCTTGCCCATTCATTGTACTGTGTTAAGTGTGTTAGTATAAAGGCAGGAAGTTGGGCTTTCGGGGGAGGGAGTCCTTGCTAGATGCGGGAGCGGTACAGTTTTTTGACCATACAGACATACATACAGACAGGTCATATTATGTATTTTCCATATCAAGTAATCTATGTTTTAAGTTGATTGGAGAATATTTTTTTTTGTTACATATAAGAAGAATACATTTTTTTGTTGCACCATATCCCTGGATGTCATTGAATGTTTGGCCGTTTGGAAACCTTGGAGTGTGGACTGTGTGCGTACGAAACAAACACGCTTCAGGCTTGGGCAGTGGCTATGGTAAAGAGGAAAGGAAGCCATTACATCCCCGTTTAGGTCACCTAACAGAACGAACTCTGAAGATAGATGGGGGGCAATCAATTCACATATAGTGTCCAGGGCACAGCTGGGAGCTGTGGGGCTGGCCCTGACCTTAGCGCATCTACTGTCTTATCCTCCATCCTCACTCCCTGCGGGCTGATTTGGTAGCCCAAGAAGAGACACCCTCTGGTGGAATTGGCACTTCTCCGCCTTGACGAACAGATGGTTAGCCAAGAGGCGTTCCAGGACTGCTCGAACGTGAGTGATGTGATCCTCCAGGTTGGTCGAGAAGATCAGGATATCATCGATGTACACAATCACATGACGTCCGACCATGTCCCTGAACACCTTGTTGACGAATGCCTGGAACACTGACGGAGCATTGGCTAAGATCAAAGGGCATAACCAAGTACTCGTAGTGACCAGACATCGTGCTGAATGCCGTCTTCAAACCATCCCCCCTCCCGAATGCAAATGAGATTGTAGGCACTCCGCCGATCCAGTTTGGTGAAGAACCGGGTCCAGCGTGAGATGGTACCAATACCTTGTGGTCATTGAGTCCACGGTAATCGATACAAGGGCGTAATCCTCCCTCCTTGGCCACGAAGAAGAAACCAGCCGACGCAGGGGACGTGGACCTGCGGATGAAACCTTGTTGGAGTGCCTCTTGAATGTAGTCCTCCATGGCCTGGGTCTCAGCCACTGACAGAGGATAGATGCGTCTGCGCGGAGTTGTAGCACCGGAAAACAGGTCAATGGAACAGTCCCAGGGCCGATGAGGGAGACAGGTAGCGCGGGTCTTGGAGAATACCTCCCTTAGATCCTGATATTCCTCCGGGATGTTGGACTGGAGGTTAACCACGACTCTGAATTGACGTGTAACCACAGGGGACAGGGAATCAGGTCTTCCGGCATTCAGGTGACCAGTCAGTTATTCTCATCCTCAACCATGAGATGGTAGGGTTAAGGCGCTGAAGCCAAGGTAGGCCGAGGATTGTCTTGTGAACTGGTGCTCTGGTGATGAAAAAGGGGATGTTTTCCTGGCGATTGGGCTCCACAGTGAGTGTTTTGGGTGATGTGTGTGATTTGTTCCGGATCCTAGAGGCCAACAGTCGAGACCTTGAACTGGAAAAGGAGAGGAGAGCGGGTAGGTCGTAATA
Organism: Salvelinus namaycush; assembly: GCF_016432855.1. NCBI lineage: Eukaryota > Metazoa > Chordata > Actinopteri > Salmoniformes > Salmonidae > Salvelinus > Salvelinus namaycush. The sequence continues at coordinate 49,809,065 of NC_052314.1, forward strand.
TTGAGAGAGGAGGCAAGGGTCTGATCTATAAAGTTCCCTGCGGCGCCGGAATCCACTAAAGCTGTAGACACAGGGCACGAGGGACAGTCAGTCAGAGTGATGGGTACTAAAAAGAGTCTAACAGGAAGAGCAGTAGATGGAATACTCACTCCTGGTCCAGGGGATGTAACATCACGTGACCGTCTCTCTGCTCTAGTGGATCCCGGATTCTGAAGTAACGGACACCGCTGGCGCTTGTGCCCTCCCTGTCCATAGTACAGACAGAGCCCCAGCTGCACCCGTCTGGATCGTTCCTCCGCAGGAACGGCGTGTGACCCCTACCTCCATGGGTTCAGGCTCTGTTCCCGAACACTCGCCGAAGGAGGGAGAGAAGATGCCGACGCTCCCGGAGGAGGTTATCCAGACGGATGGCCATCATAATTAGTGCGTCCAGGATGAGGTTGTCATGTCCAGACAGAAGTTGCCTGCCGACCTCCTCGCGCAGACCTCTTCTAAATAACGTACTGAGCGGCGGCTCATTCCATCCACTGGAAGCTGCTACGGTCCGGAAGGTAAGCGCATACTTAGCAGCCGTCTGATTCCCCTGCTGGAGCTGAAGCAGACGCTCACCTCCCTCTCTGCCCTCCGCGGGATGATCGAAAATACATTTTAACAGAGCCATGAACTCTTTCATAAGACTCAAGCTCCTCCTCTCCTCTCTCCCAGATGTCCGTAGCCCATTCCAATGCCCGCCCAGTCAGCAGAGAAATAACCGTGGCAACCTTAGACCTCTCGGTGGTGGGAGCTCCCATCTGATGTGCGAAATAGAGGGAGCACTGAAGAAGGAAGCCACGGCATTTGGATGGTGTCCCGTAATATTTCTCCACGGTAAAAGATGGATCAGAGACCAGCAGTCTAACTAGCCTACGAAACAGTAAACACAAAGCCTGGTAATAATACCCTATCTTCTGTGGGAAAAGGTAACTGTGGCAATGTTCCTCTGCCAAAAGTCAGAGTTGACAAGCATACTTGTATCCTGGGTCTTGCCAGGCCATCCAAAATAGGTATCTGGGAAACTTATATGTTGTATATACTTAAAGGTTGCAGAATTGTAACATTGGCTAACCTTGAAACGTAATTTTACATATCTGTTCATCTTTGAATATTTTGTTTTATTTGATTGGTATGTTTGAATGTTTGTGCCATCTAAAGCACAGGTACACATTGGAAAGCCTCTTCTCTGGAATCCTGCTATGGTTCTGTCAAGTTGCATACACGTTGGCAATTCGACGTGCTGTATGTTTTGTAAAGAATATAATTTTCTTTCCTGCAGACTAGACCACTTAATGTTGATATGCCAATACCAAAGAGAGTTGCCATGGTCCGGTATTCGCAAGTAGTTGCGAGCCACCACAACACAATGACCGTGCGTTTCTTATAGCAAATGGCATTTCTCCATCTGGGGTTCTGCTTTTCAATGTAGGGGCGAAGCTGGGATGCGAGGTATTCAAATGTAGATTTACTCATCCGGAAATATGCCATCCAATCACTTTTACCGTAATTGAGTAGGAAGCCCTTCCAAAACGCATGCACACGGCAGCGATCCTTCATCCAAAGTGATCTTTCAGACATCAGACCGCAGTCATAGTTATGTAAATCATCTTCCTCCTCTGATTCATCTTGTAGGTAGGAAGTTGTTTTCTCTTTGTATTAAGATACGTCTGTCTTTTGTGCCTTAACTGCACATTATAGAACGCTTGAAGGTGATGCACTCAAGAAAGAAAACATTACTTTAAGTCGGAAATACAAAGGCTAAGAAAAAACACGGAAATTACGCAACCATTTGCATCTCCATATCTTCAGCGGGTGGCATGTTTCTCAAATGTAGGAAATTATTTGACATTTGGGAGCTATTTAGGCCTAAAATGAGCAGATTTTTTCCAACATCAATCAGACAAAGAGATTCAGTATGACAACAACTATGCAGCCTGAGGCTGGTAGTTTTTATGGTAGTATGGAAGTGAAAATGAGGTACATTCAAATGTGTTACCGATCTGCTCTAGGGGTGTAATCTACATGCTTCAACTATATGGTACATTTAAGCAATGAGGCACGAGGGGTTGTGGTATATGGCCGATGTACGACAGTTAAGCGCTGTTCTTACGCACGACGCAATGCGGAGAGCCTGGATACAGCCCTTAGCCATGGTATATTCACCATATACCACAAACCCCCAAGGGGCCTTATTGCTATTATAAACTGGTTACAAGGTAATTAGAGCAGTCAAAATACATTTTTGTTATACCCGTGGTATACGGTCTGATAAACCACGGCTGTCAGCCAATCAGCATTCAGGGCTTGAACCACCCAGTTTATAATATGGTTTACAGGGTATACGCTACATAGAACACCACAGGTACATTCTACAGGTTAAGATTTGGGCAGAGGTTATGGTTCTACGGCCAATGTTCACTATTATCGGTAAGGCTAAAAGCCAGGGCCATTAAGCTTAACAGTGGCCATGGGGAGAATTGAACTAGGAGCCATGTAAGTTCCTATCTGTGGGTTGCATCTAAGTCCATGGCTACAGATGTATCGTCTCCGTTGCCACACAACGCCAGAAGCCAATGCCACCAGCTCGACCCTCTGATTGACGCCTCAAACCAGCTCCCCTAGCTTATGTCATGAGCATGTCAAGCTGGAGCAATCTAGACCCAAAGGAGTGCCGGAGCAAGGTGCAAAGGGAGATCGGTGGAGGCTGAGGAAGAAAGCCAGCAAGTCACAGCTTTTGAAAAGAAGAAACGGCAGCTGTACACATTCGGTGCACGTAAGGAAGAGAACGCTCTCTAGAGATAATGTAGCCCAAAGACCATCAGAGGAGCATAGGGAATGGACCCAAAGGCAGCTTCTTTCTCAGGGATACTCGGAGTTTGCATTACAGGTCTATAGAGCATATTTCTGCTGGAAGTCCAACCCCAACAGCAGTCTGTATTGTTTTTTGTCTATGATTGTTTTGCAATGTGTTTTGGAAGAGTAGTTGTTGCAGCTAACGGGGAACAAACAAATAAACGACAGCCGTCGTTGTTTTTAGCAGTTTCTCTCAGCAGCTATTTTGAGTCAGACAACTCGCCATACGTTAAGCTACAAAACAGACTGGCCTCAATTTTTGCCCTGAAATGACCTTTATTTATGCTTTTTTATGTAAGTGCTGTTTTGGTTCTGACTAAGCATTTTCCTTACATTTAGTGGCTATTAACCATATCCGATTGCTAAGTGCAAGAACCTGACGAGCAGGGGAGAGCAGAGAGGGGGAGTCAGATGAATAGTGAGGTAGAGTGAAAAGAGATGCAGGGAAAGTAAATTGCTCTCAGGGGAACGTTTAAAAGCCTTCTCTTTCAAAAGCCAATGAGCATCAATTCAGTGATTAATGGGAGGAAGGTGGAATGAGTGTAGTTATATGTTTATGAGCAGTTATTAGCACCTATGTCGTGTAATGTCCATGTAGTGCCTTAACCACAGCTCATATGACGTTATACATGTGCTTATAATGCATTATGAAGAGAATATTCCTAGGAAGTGAACCGGTTGAGCTAGCTGTGCTCTTCAACGCCATGGTTGTGTCCCAAATGGCACCCTACTCCGTATTTAGTGCACTATTTTTGACCAGGACCCGTGTAGATCATTGCATAGGGAAAGGGTGCCATTTGGGGCGTAAACCCATGCTTCTTCAGCACATGAGCGTTAAAACCACTGACGCAGGTCGTAACATAGCCATCCAACGAGAACATGGCAGGGAACAGACAGAGACACCGTGGCCAAGTGATAGGACAGATGCTTTGCTGGTCCTGTTTAACAGGGTAGGAGGGAGCCACCTGCCAATGCCCAGGAGGACCTGAGTGAAAGCATGCCGACAGGCTGCTAGGCCCTGCGGCAGAGTGGAGAACCGCGGTAAATCCCCTCTGACAGCTAGGGAGAGGAAGAGTGTGGATATGGAGAGGGGGAAGGAGTGAGAAACGGAGAGCGACACGACATAGAAAAAGAGAGAGAGAGACCGGGAGAGAGAGTGAACAATGAGGCAGAGGCGCAGGGGAGGGAAAGAAGGAGTTGGCGAGAGACCGAGACAGAAAGGCTTTCGCATCTGCATTTGAATTCCAAGAGCAATCTGTACCCTGTAATGTCCTCATCTCCAGTGTGATCCATGGATTTCAACAGAACCAGACTCCATTCATTCAATCCATCTCAGAGTATGTCTGTGAACGTCAGCACATCCACCGAGCGAAAACCCAATATGACAACCTAATCGAATCCTCCCTCCTCTGCACACCGCTTCTCTGACAGTCTGTCTTTTATGATTTGCCAAATGCGCCTCGACTTGAAAGACGCCTTTCCACGTGGAGCCCTTTGTCATATTGTACATGGTATGTTTCTTTTGTGATTTTTTATGTCTGGAGCCAGACAATTAATGGACTATAAACAAGTGACTCATTGTCTCATTGAGTTTGTGGACGGATGTCATTAACTGTGCATCATACATGTGCATTACGAAAATGCATAGTGGCACAGAGCTAAGGGGAATAAACGACTGCCCTGAAGCAGTGGCGTGTGTGTGTGTGTGTGTGTGTGTGTGTGTGTGTGTGTGTGTGTGTGTGTGTGTGTGTGTGTGTGTGTGTGTGTGTGTGTGTGTGCTTGTGTGTGTGTGTGCTTGAATGTGTGTGTGTGTGTGTGTGCTTGAATGTGTGTGTGTGTGTGTGAGTCTTCACGAGACGCGTGGGTTGTCTTTGTGTGTACTGCCACAGCGTACAAGCGTTGGACAAGTCCACACATCTGAAAGCCCCGCGTCTCCGAGGTTCGCAACGAGAGAGCTTAATGGCGCGCCGAGTAAGAATACATTAAATCAAAGCCCTAATTAATTAACATTTCTTACCGAGCCAAATGAATTAATTACTCGAATATTCATCATTTTTGCACAAAACGCCATTCTACATCGAATTAGATTCTCTACATTAACGCCTCGCGGTTATACAGATAAGCTCACAGGGTGTGCGGTAGAGGGGCACAAAGTCATAGCTAACCCACCAATGACAAGTGTCACCGAGTCCTAACGCACCAATGACAAGCATCCCTCGGAGCCCGTTTTCAATGGGCGACTGAATCTCATGATAGAACACCAGCCGAGTGCCACAGTGGAGCCATTGGTACAGCTGCTGCAGCCATGACGAATGACAGAGTCAGAGAAAGAGAGGGGGAGAGGAAGAAGGGAGCGAGAGAGAGACTGGTAGAGGGGGAGAGCGAGGAAGAGAGGGGCATAGACACAGAGAGAGAGAGAGAGGAAGAGACAGACCGAGAGAGGGAGAGACACATAGAGAGAGATGATAAAGAGAGAGAGAGAGACTCCTCCAGTCCTGTAGCCCCCCTTTGGGCGGTCCTGGCAACTTCTAATGAGTTGGTGGCGCTGACCTGTGAATGAAGGAGAAAATGTGGCAGTTTAGGAGGAGAAACAGCCAACCTGCTATTCCTTGTCCATTGTCTGTAGCTTTAATTGAGAACATCTATTAATCATGACACTTTGCCGATAAAAGTAATTCCCCCATTTTCTCACCGACCCTCATCTGTTATGTACAGTAGGCTTAGTCTCTGAGATGGGGTTATTTGTGACGCCTGGTTGCACACTCACTCTGAGGTGACCGCACACACCATTACAATTTTTTTTTCTCGCAATCTAACTCATTCATTCTAATACACTTTTTATCTTCTTCTTATTTTGGGATGCAGACACACACACACACACACACACACACACACACACACACACACACACACACACACACACACACACACACACACACACACACACACACACACACACACACACACACACACACACACACACACACACTCACACACCACATTCAAGCTCAGTCAGGGTGAACTGACACAGGGATGATATGTACAGAGCAGGGAATTTGGAATGTGCATTAACAGGAATCGTCCCGGCATCATCGTCAGTAAAATGCAACAGTTTGACACGAGTCCCCTGCCGAGGGGGGGAAAAGAAGGAAGGAATTTATTATCAGGGAAGAGATCTACTTATGATGGCCAGCCTGACAAAGTTTTCCCCTGCTCCAATCAATCAGCGATGTCCTCCATGAGAGGGCACCGTGCAGAGACCCTCAGAGGCTTACCGTACAGATTACTCACAGGCTCTCCTCTCTTCCACTCTCTGCTCTTCTCCTCCACTCTCTGCTCTCCTCTTCCTCTCCTCTCCTCCACTCTCTGCTCTCCCACTCCTCTTCCTTCCCTCTCTTCTTCCTCCCCTCTCCTCTCTTCCACTCTCTGCTCTCCTCTTCCTCTCCTCACTTCTCCTTTCCTCCTCCTCTTCCTCTCCTCCACTCTCCTCTTCCTCTGCTCTACTCTCTTCCACTCTCTGCTCTCCTCTTCCTCTCTTTTCCTGTCCTCTTCCTCTCCTCTCCTCCACTCTCCTATCCTCTCCTCTTCCTCTCCTCTCCACTTCATCTCCTCCTCCCTTCCACTCTCTGCTCTCCTCTTCCTCCCCTCTCTTCTCTTCCACTCTCTGCTCTCCTACTCTTCTCCTCTTCCTCTCCTCTCTTCTTCCTCTCCTTTCTTCCACTCTCTGCTCTCCTCTTCCTTTCCTCTCTTCTCCTTTCCTCCTCCTCACCTCTTCTATTCCTCTCCTCCACTCTCATCTTCCTCTGCTCTACTCTCTTCCACTCTGCTCTCCTCTTCCTCTCCTCTCCTCCACTCTCCTATCCTTTCCTCCCCTCTCCTCTCCTCCACTCTCCTCTCCACTTCCTCTCCTCCTCTCTTCCACTCTGCTCTTCTCTTCCTCCCCTCTCGTCTTCCTCTCCTCCACTCTCCAATTCCTCTCCTCCTCTCTTCCACTCTGTGCTCTCCTCTTCCTCCCCTCTCCTCTTCCTCTCCTCCACTCTCTGCTTTTCCTCTTTCCTCTCTTCTTTTCACTTCTCATTTGTTCTTGTCTTTTTTGCCTTCTTGTATGGTGTATTTCCCTGTCTTGTATTGTACTAATCTCTCTCTTGTTCTCTTCTCTCTTTTCGATGTCTCTCTCTTCGCCTCTCCTCTTTACCAACTTAACAATTGAAATAGAATGGAAAAGAAGAACTGAGAGAGACAGAGCCCGGGAAGACGGGAGGGAAAAATAGCTGGGGTTAGAGTGGGTCGAAAGACTGAGATGGAGAGCGATATACACTGAGTGTACCAAACATTAGGAACACCTTTCTAATATTGTGTTGCACCGCCTCAATTTGTTGGGCATAGACTCTACAAGGTGTAGAAAGCGTTCCACAGGGATGCTGGCCCATGTTGACTCCAATGCTTCCCAAAGTCGTGTCAAGTTGGCTGGACGCCCTTTGGGTGGGGGACCATTCTTGATACACACGGGGAACAGTTGAGCGTGAAAAACCCAGCAGCGTTGGAGTTCTCGACACAAACCATTGCGCCCGGCACCTACTAACGTACCCCGTTCAAAGGCACATAGATGTTTTGTCTCGCTCATTCCTCATCTAAATGGCACACAATCCATGTATCAATTGTCTCAAGGCTTAAAAGTCCTTCTTTTACCTGTCTCCTCCCCTTCATCTGCGCTGATTGAAGTGGATTTAGCAAGTAACATCAATAAGGGATCATAGCTTTCACCTGGTCAGTCTATGTCATGGAAAGAGCAGGTGTTCATAATGTTTTGTACACTCAGTGTGTGCCTAATGGTAGCATCTAGGTTTGAAACTGTGATGGCGAGGCCTTTGGTGAGCAAGAGCTTGCATCTAGAGGCAAAGAGACACATTGCGCCTCGTCTCATCTGATGCTTTGTGTCCTGGAGGTAGAACTGGGCTGTTTGGTATCAAACATATGGCTCCTATTTCCTCTTTGCCCATCTCATCATCATCGTTATAACCCTTTGGATACCGGAGGGGAAGGATATTGACCCCCCCCAAAAAAAACTTTGCACTCACTCCCAATATATAAATGAAGTGCTTCAGGAAAGTAGCTATAACACCGCGAGGCTAGGTTTGAACTCCAAGGCCCAGACTCCTCCACTTCCTCCTCTATCCCAGCGGTGCGCCCCCCCCCCCCCCCCCAAAATCCCACCAAATGTACCAATTAACTTCAAAGTATTCCAGAAAGTGACTATATCACTGAGAGTTGTGGGACTTATGAGGTTTGAATAGTTTACTCCGATAGCCGGAATGTGTCTCAAATGGCAACATATTCCCTCCGTAGTGCATTGCTTTTGGTAGACATTTTGCCATTTCTGGTCAAACGTAATGCACTATAGAGGAATTCCTGTGCCGTTTGTGACACAGACCCAGCCCCCCTCCTTCTCTTTCCCATTGGTGCCCCCCAAAAATGGCACATTGTTAATGATGTAAATGTAGTGACCGACACACACACACACACAAACTTGTCCACACACATACACACTTTCAATTTCCAGCAGTCAAAGCATTACCAATACCAATTACCTTGGCTCTGACCACTAGTACTAATGCCAACAGCTTTTGGCAATCCTCCCTAACCCAATATCATGTACCATTCACTATGGGCATCCAGGCACAAAGCCAACCATGCTGTGTTAATACCAGTTAGCCTCTCCAATCAGGAGGGCCAGTCTGCACACTGTCTGCACACTCGGGCCACTTAAGTTTGGCCATGACCTTACTTTCTGCTTACACACATTATAATGTGACCACTCGCTTGTCCGCGCTCCAGTCCCCAGTATTCGTTGGCTCACCTCTGCGCTCTTTGCTAACTGGGCTTAATAAGTTGTGATCGGTGGAGTTGGAGGGTTGAGAGATTGGGGGTTGAGCCCCACCATATACAGTATAGATGACATTGGAGTCAGGCAAAGGCAAGGAGGAGGCAGGAGGAGAGGCGTAGGAATACGGTAGAGTGAACTGAAGAGACCTCACCTTGGGCTGTGTGTGTCGGCCAAACTGACGCCAACTCTGTTTTTTAACAGTGAAATTGGATCTCTTTCTCTCTCCCTCCCTCCATTCCTCCCTCCTTCAGGCACTCTTCTCTCACTTTCTCTCCCTCTCTGTCTCTCCTCCCCTCTCTCTTCCGCTCTCGCCCTCTCTGTCGACCTCTCTCGCCCTCTCTCTTATTCCTTCCAGGAAGCTAAGAGGTAGGTGTTCTTTCCTTTCCGACACCTCACTCACTCACTCACTCACTCACTCACTCACTCACTCACTCACTCACTCACTCACTCACTCACTCACTCACTCACACACATCAACCCTTCAGTCGACCACCTCTACTCAAAAAATGTGTTCAATCGAGGGTGTGTGTGTGTGTGTGTGTGTGTGTGTGTGTGTGTGTGTGTGTGTCACTTGTCTGGATCAGTGAGGTGAGCCAATGACAAGACGGCATCACAAGCTCTGCTTCACTTCAGGAAGCTGTTGTTGTTGTAACTACCAGGCAGCATTTATATTTAAAGATTCCGATTTATATTTAAAGGTGAAGTTGTGGGTTGACAAAGAACACAAAGTACTTCAGTAGTCTGTAATGCACTTTGGAGTGACATATTTAGCTAAATAACACGAATGAGGCTAATTGCTTAGAAAATTGGCAAGACAAGAAAAAACCTAGAGGGAAAAAATCAAGGAGATTTTCAGAGCAGTGTTGGTTTTAAAAGTTGGTATGACAACTAAAAGAAACTCAGATGCGAATCATTAGCTCGGCAAAGGAGAGCAAGTGACATAGGAGCACTTTATTGTTAAATGGATTTCAACATACACCTTCTGTTTATGCATCATGGTGTATTCGTTACATCACAACAGCTCCATCTTCCCTGCTCACCGTCCCCAGTCGCTTGCACTCCAGTAACGCACATCTCCCTTTCTCCCCGTTCCCAGAGGCACGGCAAGCACCCGTGGAGATTGTGGGTAATATGACTCTGGGGAGCAGCTAGTGTGGCGTTGGTATCTCTCACAGGAAGTGCTCTCAAAGAGAGCGAGAGAGAGTGAAGAATGCCTCTGGGGATAAGATAGGGCCGAGATTGGACGAAAGGAAAATGACTTGGCCTGCGAGTCGTGATTCACAGCGACGTGTTTTGATACTGTCCCGGCGAGCTACAAATCTAAAAGCGAGTACACTGCCCACTTAATATTGTCTTAGGAAACAGCCACCCTACTGCTTTTTGGAAGGGGGTACATGTCCCGATAAGGACAGTGACATGTTGGTAGAAATTGTGTGGGAAAGGGGTTTTGCATTGTCTCATTTGGTAGAGAAACCATGTTGACGATGTACTGTTTTGCTTATGCATCCAGTGAACACTGTGAAGTCATCATTTGACCACGGTGGCCACTGTGACATGTCACATTTGCTAGAATCCCCAAAACTACTTTTTGTATTTTCTTCAGGTTAATCGTATACCTAACATCATCTAACATTAGAAGGGCCCTATCTAATTAAGCCTAGCGAGTGCGTGTTCGTTATAAAAAAAAACACCTGAACTTTTTTTTTTTTTTGAAATCAAGGAATGCTGACATGCAATCGCTTCCCATACTGCCATTGTTAACTTTTCGGCCTTATCATTAAAGCAAGACTTACCTCAGTTAATTTAATTTCAGTTTCAGTCAACTTTATTATCCCATGTGGAGAACATCAATTTCGTCATCACACTGTGCACAGAATTAATTCAGAGAAGATATATATATATATATCTATATATATATATATATATATCTATATATATATATATATATATAGTTTGAAGCTTCCTCACAGCAGTGAAAGTGAAACTTATGTCATCACAGTGGAAGTTATTGTCAGCTTCTGAGCGAAAGGGGTGAGGATGTGTCAGAATGGACAGACACTACAGAATGACCTTTGACCCCCAGAGTAGGAGATGTAGACCGTTAGATTATCATGGTCAATAATCTTAGCAGGACAGCGTAGGATGTCAGGAGAGTCAACTCTGGAGGTGTGTGTGTGTGTGTGTGTGTGTGTGTGTGTGTGTGTGTGTGTGTGTGTGTGTGTGTGTGTGTGTGTGTGTGTGTGTGTGTGTGTGTTTGACAGACAGACAGAGATATATCTGGTCTAATTATAAAAGAGTCACACTGACACACAGTTAAAGACATACGGTCTGTGTTCGTGCCAAACTGTAGGAATGAATTGTGCACATCATTGTAATATATTACTTTTGAAGAGACTGTGTGCAATAACTTCAAATGCAAATTCTTATGATCAAAAGTAGTGCTAAGTAAATGTCTTTCTCTACACCACAACTATTGGTCTCAATTGACATTTTTTGCTAAACAATCAGCTACACTCAGGTCTCCTGTGTTTGTTTGTGTGTGCGTGTGCATGTGTGTGTGTGTGTGCTTGCACTTTATGTGCGAGTTTGCTTTACTGCTCATGGCAACAAGCTCTATCTCCCCACCTGGGGGCTCTTGGGTAAAATATGACCCTGCTCCATGAAAACAAAGGGGATGAAACATAGCCACTGACAACAGAGACAAAGTAACCAAATAAGACCGTATAACAAATCGAGCCATAAAAACATGTTTTTTTCTTCTTCTTTAAAGATAGAATCCAGAGGCTTTGCAGAGTGAAACATACGGAGGGTGCACATTTTTCTTCCGGCGACTTGTGATGGGTTGACACTGACTGAGGGGAGGCTTGTTAGCACTTTGCCCGAGTACAAGCGAAAAGGTTACCACCTCCACAGACGAACAAAGGTTATAAAAAAAATTATGAATTCATTAGAACGTGCATAAATTGCCAGTCGCGTTGAATTAACATTCATTTATGTGAAAATGACATTACTTATTTAGAGCATTGAAGTTATTTCTTAATATGTGATTATCTCTTGTTCTTTTTTTCCAATGCCGCTCAGCCATTCGACCCAGGGTCCCGATTAAATATTGATGACATTGACCTATTTAAGACACGCGCATGGAGGAGGGTAAAACAAATAAAGAGCACTTTCGTGTTTATTCTCCTCTCTTGCTGTGCCGGGGGTCCCTCCCTGCATGGTAAAGTGTCTTTTTTAATTAATTTCATAAGGTTGTTTGTACGCCTTTCGCCTTCGAGAATGGTTCAAGGATGCAAAATGCTAAAAAAAAACATATTTTCCCCTCTCCAGTTTACCCTCTGAAACGGTCATTTAAACAAATAGCTCTACTTTCCCAAAGTAATCGCAAATGATCTCATCTAAGGTAATAAAAATAATGGCTAATGAGGCTAATTTACAGCTCTTAAAAAACCAATTGATTAAAAAAGGTTTCCACCGAGAAATGTATTGAGTTGTTCATATTTTATTTGAACAGGGCTCAATGTGATGTCATAAAGTCCTCCACAGGCTCATTGATTGCCTCACCGGACCATCCTTTAAAGAGGCCAGAGAGTGTTGTTATGTGGGTTTAAAATGTTTCCGACCACCTATCTGCTCTCACAAGATACCCGTTAAAGAATTCTACTCAGTGTAAACGTGTTTATAGAGTATAAAAACAGCACTTCTCTGAATATAATCGCTCCCACTGTCGGTAGGATAAGTTCACATAACCTTTACAATCTCCAATCTCTACAATAACCTGTGTTCACAGTTGAAAGTGTCCTACCAGTGTAAATGTGTTTTTTTGAGAATATAAAAACAGCACTTCTCTGAAGAGAATCACTCCCACTCTATGTTGGAAAGGTAACATATCTATTACAGTCAAATTGCTCCACAATGACCTATGGTTTGACAACTTACGATAGAATGTGTTTTATCCAGTGAAAAACCTATATGTACTGAACATAAATACTAGTATAATAAAAACTTTGTATAATATCTCTGTAGAAAAGTTAACATAACTTTCAGTCTTATAACTCTACAGTACAATGAAATCTGCACTTTTGTGGTTAGGGGAATTCTAGGCAGCACATTGCACACAGGGGAAATGTGAAAAATGTTGCTTTTCCTCTATGTGTACTCTTGCATATTTCCTCTGCATTTGTCTAATTATTTACAATGCTTTATTAGATTTGTGCCTTGGCTTTGACTGCGGCACCGGAATCAATCTCATTGCTGAGCAACCTCTGTGGACGCATTTTATAAATATAGAGACAGAAACAGAATCTCTTTCGTTGCGATATGGTGGGAAAGGCCTGAACGAATGACCAACTAACTCGGAGGGTCAGAACTTTACTTGAGTCTTGAAGCAGGACATGGTCATTCTGGACTAGTTCAGATGAATTGTCAATTTGCGGGGAAATAAGTCTTGACTGTCTGAGTTTTTTTTTCATTCGCGTGCATGTCAGTTGTTCTTTTGATTAGCGAACACAAATGTGTGTTTATGTACTGAATGTGCGATGCAAGAGCAAGGTGAAGTTTCTAAGTGTAGCTTTACTTCAGCATGGGTAGTAGCTTGTTGACATGTGGTCGCAATGGCCCAGTGAGTTATAGCAGGGTTTCCCAAACTCGGCAGAGCACACAAACAATGGCTCTCGAAATAGCTTTTGCCATACTACCATTTCTCTGTGTTGGGGGTAAAGGCCTAAGCGATTGATAGACCAACTAAGATGGTCGGAATTGAACCATGTACGCCCGTGGGAATTGGCCTATATAGATAGGGCTAAATTGAATTTTTTCTTACAGAAAAGACATGAAAAGCATATGCAAAACCACGGTAGCAATTGAAAGGGAACAGTTTGGAGATCATGGGGAAATTATTAGACCAAAGGTGAGGACACAAAAGTTGACAAGGCTGATTCCAAACATTACGCTGTCGATTTTATGTGCGTTTTATATTCACTGTATATTTTGCCGCCTTTGTTGATAACAACATCTGAAAATACTCTGGATACATTCAGTAACACGACAAGACTATGTACTGTGTACTGTGTACAGTACTATGTACTGAATATGTGGGGTAGGTGCAACATAAGACAACAAAAAAATGAGAAGGGTTTGAGCGAGAGGACTTACTGGTGTCTCCAAGTGGCCACACACCTCTCCAAAGTGTGCACTGTTCCTAAGCAATTTCAATGCACTTTTATGACTCAAAGAAGAGGTTTTAACTTTAGAGTACTTTTTTTTTAGCTCTCCAAGCCGTGCCGTTGAGGAATTAGAGCAGGCACACTTGAAGTTGTTTCATTTGGAACACAACCCTCAAAGATGAGGTCATCCCGCCATCACGCGATTACTACTGTTGTTTATGCGATCCAAAAACATTCTGTTATAAATTGCAATCTGGGTCAGGGGGCCATGATTTCAAAGCTTGGTCTATTGCCAACACGACGAGCTAAGTTATAAAACACAATCTCATAGTGTTAGGCTTTCACAAGGCAATTCAGAGAAACAGAATTGTGGTTCCCACAGAAAGGAGACATTAGTGCATTCAGGTCAGAGCGCGAATGGAACGGCGCGAATGGAAACCATGTGTTTGATGTATTTGATACCGTTCCACCTATTCCGCTCCAGACGTTACCATGAGCTCATCCTCCCCAATTATAAGGTGCCACCAACCTCCTGTGATTCAGGCGTGTGTGTCGTTGGAAATTTTCATCGAAATGAAAACAGGCTCGTTGCGTTCAGAACCACCCAGGGTCTGACGACATGTCGTCTTGTGACTGTACATCAAACATAGTGATCATAAACGTTGACACTGTATATGACATGAGTTTTATGACTTGGAGATGTGAAGTGCACATTTGGAATCACGGGTGTTTGGATTGCTTGTATGACATCAAAGCGGTATTTTTCTTATCATCCTCAATGTCTCATCTTTCAAAATTGCATCGAGTCATGTTAATTGACAACATTTGCCTCACTCAAAATGTTATTTTTTTGCAAACGTTGCCACATTACCGGGAGGGATGGGGGCAACTTATTGTTCCGCTCGGCACTCAAGTCTAGAACAGCTATCAGTCAAAACCCATACAGCGCATGTTACTGTTAATACATTCCAATTTAGGTGCTTATTTGTGCCCAAATCAGCTATTTTCTAACCCGTAAACGGGTACGATGTGTAATAGGCTGTCTCTTGAACCAGAACGTGGACATGCTGGAACGGTAGTAATACATCTGCCATTGTGGTAAAATGAGGACCAATCGTTAAGCTTTTATTATGAGCATAAATGTTAGTTGCTCCTTTAATGAGCAAACACTGAACACCTTTTCACTCTGTTATGCTCTGTTAAACAGTACATATGAATAAAGATAGGCATGTTTGTTCTACATTATTCTATTTCTATCTGAAGGGTGCACAGTTCAATTAACTGTGTTTCCTGTTAAGGGGAGCATAATTGGTAGTGGTGGTTTACATTTGCTATTGGATGGTGGACGAGTGTGTATAATTTGTGACATTGATTGTTTTAGGTTGTTGAAACAAGGGCCAATTGTAATCACAAGTCATTTGAGCCCTTACTTCAACCACTCCTGTCTGATTTACTGGTCGACACATTGTCAGTGTGCTCTCATTTGGCTCAAAGGAACTACAATGTTGAGTTCCACTGAGCCAAAGGCGACCATACGGACCCAATGTGCCACCACCGCGGTTCCATGATGAAACGTTAAATGTGTACCGCATTACTCAAAGCATTATTCCTTACCTCATGCATTCTCAGCCGTGTTCAATCACTCATCCCCGTCATAAATCTATACTACGGATCAATGCGTTCATTTTCCTCCCGTGCACATGTTGACGTGCGCTCGCCTGAGTCCATTGACCAGTAACCAGTTCAATAGTTAACATACGTTCAGTTTGTACGGCTATTGTACATAGAGTCACTGTGGCTACGTGGTATGAAGACGCATCTGTTGGAGTGTTGTGGCAGTGTGCAAACTGCGTCGGGTAATCTATGGTGAACCCAGAAGCGACAGTAAATACCAAAAGGTAAAAGCTACGCAGAGACCATTCGCTGTAGTTGATGGTACAGTAGCTGCAGTGCCGTACGTACGCATTCTAAGGGAAACCTGCTGTGTGTGTGAGTGCTGTTCTGTGTTGCTGACACAAAACATTTGATTGACGAGCCACTCAAAGGAGTCAATTCTGAGAAGCTCTGGGATCACTGGGGCGTTTCAACTGTGGTGTAAACACGATATACCCTGTTCACTCTACTGAGCCAAGCTGGCCTGGCCTTGTTACGCATCCACCATAGTTGCTGTAAAGGACAACGTGAAAGGAAAATATCTGAGCACTACTAAAAGGGGAGACTTTGGATGTCAGTGGCAAAATGACGCATTTTCTTGGACTCAGACATTGTCGCTATGTGTGTTGGTGTTTGTACAAGCTAGGCGCTGGTGTGGTGGCTGACTGCACAGTATGTGATATGGTACAGTATGAAGTGTCTGTGTGACTGTGCTGAGACACAAGCACAGCTTTGCAGTCTACACCGAAGACGGCCTGTGACATCAAGTCACATTCACTCTATAACATGTTCGATCCCTCTGCCAATCAGGTTGCATTGCTGTACTTTCCGCTCATGCGAACTAGCAATATACCCAGACGCCTTCTCCTGTAAATATTTCATTACGACGGTCCACGCCCCAAAGGAGGGCAGCGGGGGGACAGTAGCTTCCATTCATTTGAATGAATTAAAGGATGCCACTTCCATCCTCTACACCAGTGCAGCTACACCCTGAGCCAGTGCAACTACACCCTGGGCCAGTGCAACTACACCCTGGGCCAGTGCAGCTACACCCTGGGCCAGTGCAACTACACCCTGGGCCAGTGCAGCTACACCCTGGGCCAGTGCAACTACACCCTGGGCCAGTGTAGCCACACCCTGGGCCAGTGCAGCTACACCCTGGGCCAGTGCAACTACACCCTGGGCCAGTGCAACTACACCCTGGGCCAGTGCAACTACACCCTGGGCCAGTGCAGCTACACCCTGGGCCAGTGCAGCCGACGCTCCCCACAGTCATTTCTGTACCTCTAGCCCCTTGAATATGAATAGCTGTAAATTTTAATAGCTTTGGCCGTGGCTGTTTCCAAATGTTATTAACCTTTTAGAAATTACCTTTTGCATTTACAATTGGCAAGTGACTGCCTTCGTTGGTTGGTGCTATATCTACTGTACCTGAATCCTTCTCCTTTGTCCACTCCTTTTTAAAACTTTTTATTTCAAAATAAAGGAAAACCAATTCAGTGTTTGAAGGCGGCCCGCCAATACCATCTCACCTCATCCCGTTGTGTGGCAGTGTTTTTTTTTACGATTATTAAAAGTGCAACAAAGCCCCCAAGGAAATCACAGCTGTCAGCGGCAGCCATTTTCTCCCCCCTCTTCTCCTCTAAATGAAAACGTCAACATGTATATAGATATCACGCCAGCTGACGGTACGCATTAGTTCCCCCCCAACAGGGTTGGATCCAATCTGCATAATGTATACTGCATATCATCTGACTGACAGCACTTTGCTAAATAGATAAATAATGAATTCATTATTGATGAGCATTTTTATGTACTCTGCTGCATGTTATTATGGCTGCTGGGGGGTAATGCAATGCGGTGAGGCAATACCGCTAAGCCCTTGTTGCTACTCTGACTTTAGACATAATAAAGGTACTTTGTTAGCATCTGCCCGACATTGTGTCTGCCACTGACTGGGTTGTGTTTAGTTAAAGAGGATGGCAGCTAGTGCCTTCTATCTGGGGTTTACAATGACCCTGTTCATGGACCAATCAGCATCCATCTAGATTGCATGCCAGGAAATAGATTATCTTGGATGATCAGGTACTGTAGAATGGGCAGTATACTGCACTCACCAAGGAGCAGTTGTTTGTTTTATTTATATGATCACAATGGCAGAGTTACTAGAACTGTAAAATCGTGTAAATGGCCGTGGGCAAGTGTTAAAGAATACTTTCTGCAATATTTACGCGTCTGTATATAGCACTGGATGTTATGTGACACATCTGTATTGTTAAATGACCACTGTGTATTTTATTTTGTGACTCAACAGAAATGAGGAGAGACTGCAGTTGCTTGTTCTTCTGAGAATGATCAACTTGCAGTCACCGTCAGTGGAGTGAACGTGAGCTTTATCAAACTGTTTTCCTTTGACCTTGACCAAATCAAAACACATAGCTCTGACTGTTTTGAAGCCCCCATAAACAAAAATAAGTGTATTCTCTTTCTAATTTACTAATATCCTAACAACCAACGCACAGGAACTGTGTCGTCTGCTACAAAGTCTTTCTCCATAACCCCCTTATCCAAATCTGGGCTTGGTTGGTTGGCTGGCTGGTTACAGTAGGTTATGCAGTCCTGTGCAATTTTCTCATAGCCGACTTGCCTTGTGCATGAGGTCGAAAAGATAGAGAAAACCCAATGTTCGGTTTCCACCTCAGCTCAGTTCAACGGTTTCCCTTGGCAAAACCCACAGAATCCAAGAGGAGATGGATCTTGGCACCACCCCTTGGCATCACCCTACATAATCAACTGTTAGTTTCCCTCAACATTACCTCTAAGTTAGTGTTAAAACTTTTATCGTTCCCGGTTCTTCCAGTTGCCGAGGGATTACGTAATATCATTCCCTGTGTTCAGGCACAAACTCCTTGACTTCTTTTATTTATGTTTTAACACATCACTTAGACACATAACAGTTGTCTCTACTCCAAATTAAGCGAGGCGGCTGAATGCCCCCAATGCACAGAGAGAGTGAGGGAGAAAGGCAAGAGAGAGAGATGATCTAAAATTCATGGGATGTAGGAACACGTTTCCCCTCCTCTTTATGGACAACTGCCAGGTTGACAGTTTGTTTTAGATTTGAGAGGTCTCTTTTTCGCTCTGTCTCTCTTTTATACTGTCTAATCTGACTCAGTCAACCGTTAACAGGCGAGATATTGTGAAATAAAGGAAAGTTGGGGATCAAAGCATACCTGTATTGTATTCAGGTTTCTGCTTTATGGAACAGCTGAAACGGTGTCATGAATATAAATAGTTTTAGTGTAGGTTAGGGACATGGATATGGTAGATGGATGTAAGGGGATAGAGCACTGTTGGCTATTCAAAGTGAATGGGGCCAGCCTGAGATTCACTGAATCTGTGCCCAATGGCACCCTAGCACTCTATTCCCTGTGTAGTACACTACTTTTGACCACTATAGGGAATAAGGGTGACATTTGGGACAGAGACCTCCTGGGTAGAGTCAGTGGAAGGACACAGGGTCAGGCAGGGGGACGGCCATAAAGCGTTGTATCTCTACGGGGGTGATGTTCAGTGACAATCATATCAGTGGGGATCCACCCACCTGCGCTCCATATACAGGGCACTGAAGGGAAGTAGAGGAAGTCCTCCTCTCCGTCCATCTGTATCTCAATCTCTCCCTTTCTCTCTGTCTGCCTGTCCGTCTGTAGGCCCATCTCACCTTCTCTCTTCTCTCTCTCTCGCATTCCCCGCCCACTCTCTCTCTCGCCCTCTTGTTCTCTCTCTCCTTCTCTCTCTGGCACTCTAACCATGCAAGAACTGCTAGATCCTTTTTGGCTATATCACATGAACCCAGCAGAGTGACATTTTAGGATCTCTGCTGACAGGGCCAAGGCCAGCCATTCATGCCTGCAATATGGGGCCATGTACGCTGATCCTGCCCACTTTCCGTCTTGGAGTGTTTTGAAGTGGACTAAGCCGGCATTCAAGTCTCTTCTCTTTTGCCAAGGTTATCCAATTGTCAATGCATCTTGTGTCGTTATTCCCAATACATGTTCTCCACTTGAAAACACATGAAAAAAAAGAGGTGGTTTTATTGAAACCTTTCAGTTTGACTGTTATATCCTCCCTAGTGGTGCTGAAAGCAGACTTTTCTCCTTTTCAAGTCCTTGTCCTTTTATTCTGAAGAAGCAAACATTTTCGCAATGATGTTTGTGATGATGCGTACATTGGCCATAATCGCCTCCTGTTTGGAAATGGGGGAAAGTTGGCCAACAGTTGTGTATACCTGCAATACAATTGGGCCATGTACAGAGATATTGCCCAATTTTCCTTTTGGAGTGTTTTAAAGTGCAGCCATGCCATTCTTCTCAACCAGAAGATTCAACAATTTGCTGTGCAATGATGTTTGTGATGCATTCATTCACACACTATAATCATCCATTTGGAAGACAGAAAAAAATAATTGCACTTAGTTTTTTTCTTGTTTTCTGTGTTTAACCCAACCCTCCACGGTAATATAAATGGCACTCTTCGCGTGGAACGATGCCTCTCTTCATGTATGCTTTGTATGTATGCACACGTTGTATGCAGGCACGTCACGTCGAGTCCTGTGGTTAAGGATATGTCATTCAAATGTATATTTGAGTACAGCATAAGCAGACAGAACTTAAGAATGAATCATAAATTATAGGGAACAGGAAAAACAGTAGAATGACGACCATCCGAATGACAAGTGGGCTACTTTGTATATTTGGACTTTTACTCTATTTCTGTCACTGCACAGGAAATAACATTGCCATTATCATTAGGGCTGGAATTTGCCAGGGACCTCGCTATACAATATTATCACAACACTTTGGTGCCAGTACAATATGGATTCTCACGATTCTATATGTATTGCGATTCGATATTGTGATTTTATTGCGATTCAATGTTCCAAACATACTGCTCACTATATGTCTGCTGCAGACGGACAAGAGAGAGCCATGAGTCATGGAGTCATGGAAATAAAAGTGCTGAAAACAAATTAAGATGGAGAACAAGCTATGAAGGAAAAATACTGTTTTAGCGCAAAAATAATATTGTGATATTGTCAAAGCGATGCTATATATTCATAAAAAATATGTAACTGTATACATTTTCTCCCCCATCACTAATTATCATGATAATCAAACAGACTATGGATTTTGTTAATAACAGATTGTGATTAAAGTGGATCCAGGCCTGATATGTCATCATCGGGAAAATACTCAAAGCATTCATAGTTCGATTGCAATTATTGGCTTCTCTAATTTCCCCGTGTTCCAATAGCCTTTTGTCTTTTGGCCAGACTAAAAATATCACTGGGATGCTTCATGGATTATGTATTCAATTAACATGTAGGCTTTCCCAAATGGCACCCTATTCCCTATGTAGAGCACTAATTTTGACCAGGGTCCATAGGATTCTTGTCAAAAGTGGTGCACTATGTAGGGAACAGGGTGCCATTTGGAACGCGGACCGTAATAACCTCCAGGCTTATATCTGTCTTACACAATATATCAATATTGCCGTTCTCTACTGAATTTTCATCAATATTACAAGTTGTACGTCGGCTTAAATGTCATCCGTCACCCTATGTTCATAAATCTTAGAAATGGGAGCATGAATCATGGTAATGTGGACTATTTCAATAATTCAAGCCGTTTCTTCTTTATGTCTTCATCAAAAACGTGTTGATCGTCAGTGATGCAGCCTACTGTACCTCATTTGTTCCCACCAAACCCCACTCTGAAGTGCCGCTGCACGTATCACATACGAAGACGAAACAGAGGAAATGTTGCCCGAGCTGTGTATAGTAGATGTGCTGTGTTATTATAGCGCAAAAAAAGTTATTTTTTATTTTTTTCTCCTGAAGGCAACAGCAAATTAAAGACCTTGGAACGTCTTCAGAGAAATGTTGCCTCGGTGCCAGTGTTGTGGGAAGAATATTGTTTGTGGAGACAGCTATAAAATGAATGGGACGTGGTGCATTGAGAATGTATTCAATCCCCTTCTCTTTTTCCCCACACGTTGTTGTGTTACCGCCTGAATTTAAAAAACGGATTCAATTGCCATTTTTTGTTGTTGTCACTGGCCTACGCACAGTACCCCATAATGTCAAAGTGCAATTACGTTTTTAGAAATGTTTACAATCTAAATAAAAATGAAAAGCTGAAATGTCTTGAGTCAGTAAGTATTCAACCCCTTTGTTATGCAAGCATCTCTGTAACCCCACACATGCAATTACCTGTAAGGTCCCACATTCGAGCAGTGAATAAAAAAATAATATTATTCAAAAAAAGACACTGAATATCCCTTTGAGCATGGTAAAGTTATTAATTACACTTTGAATTGTGTATAATACACCCAGTCACTACAAAGATACAGGCGTCCTTCCTAATTCAGGTGCCGTAGAGGAAGAAAACCGCTCAGGGATTTCACCATTAAATCCAGTGGTGACTTTAAAGTTACAGAGTTGAATGGTTGTGATAGGAGAAAACTGAGGATGGATCAACAACATTGTAGTTACTCCACAATACTAACCTTATTGACGGAGTGAAAAGAAGGAAGCCTGAACAGAATACAAATATTCCAAAACATACATCCTCTTTGCATCAAGGCACTAAAGTAATACCGCAAAATAAATTGACAAAGCAAATAACTTTTTGTACTGAATACAACGTGTTATGCTTGGGGCAAATCCAATACAACACATTACTGAGTACCACTCATCTCACGGATCCCTCCGGTACTGCTGCTCCTTCCATGCACCAGTTCCGGAGTTCTACGTCACCGGCTTCTAGGTGTCACTGAACTGGTTCATTACCACCAACCCGGGACTGCCTGGTCTAATTACACACACCTGGTTCCTATTTCCCCCTGATTAGTAATTGTATATATGTGCCCTCTGTTCACCATCGTCTTGTTGGTTATTGTTACCATGTCCGTTGGTCTTGTGAGTACCTGTGCTTAGTTGTGTAGATTGTTGACAAAACGACAAATCCATTTTAATCCCACATTGTAACATAACCAAATGTGGAAAAAGTCAAGGGGTGTGAATACTTTCTGAAGATACTGTAGATCCATGGCAACAGAGCAACATGAAAGTACAAAAGTCAGGCAAAAACAGTGACGGCTGTGATATACAAAACAAGGCCCCGGGTTTGTTACTCTCACACTTTTTGACTTTTCATCCAACCGCTTTGTTTTATGCTGACAAAGTCAAAGCCAGATAGCTAATGATTTGACCCCTGAGTTGTTAGCGCACGTTAGTACAAAGAGCAACTTTTAAGAAGCCGCTAAACTGGACTAAAAAGAGGACGCGTATATTGGGCTCCCATAATGGAATAACACTTTAGGTTCACGAGTAACAGTTTTGTAGGCCAATAAGCCCACACATTGCCTTGAAGCCAGTTGCAGCGGTATGCAAATGGTCTCCCGATTTTTCATCCACATGGTTTTTGTATTGCCTGGAGTTTCCCGGGGCCTCTGATTCCCGAGTCAGTCCTCCTCTCAGCTCGACTGTTTGCATTTAGAAATTAAAATGTTCATGCAGTGCTGTAAGGTATATTAACAATTATGCAAATATATATTTGGGCATCCGATAGTAAGAGTGGAATGGTTGTAAAGCGTAGGAGAGGAGGTGAATTGTGTTAAGGAATTGAAATATGCAGAGCATACAATTACATGTATAGTAGCCAAAGATGTAATGCAAGATGAATGGTCCTAATTTGTTATCCAAATATTCAGTCTCATGCACAACATACAGACCCTGCTCACAATCCAGTTGTACTATACTTACGTGATAATGCTCGATAAGCCGGTGTTTGGAAGATATATTAGCACGGGTGTTAGGCCCAAGACGAAGTTGATGGCCGGCAAACCGTGCCAATATATCCTCCAAACAACGGCTTCGAGGGCATTATAACTTGATGATTGACATATTTTCATTAAAAAAAATGATTTTTATTAATTATTCATGCTACTTCATCCTTCCACAAGATATAGTCCCGCCACAAATCTAGAGTTGCTACGGAAGCCGGCTGGTTGTTCGTTCTATCGTTTCGGTTGCCAGACCCAGACGTTCAGTCTTTTTGTTCTGTATCTATGGACGCGACCCAGTCGTTCGTTCTAAATGTTCCATTGCCATACAGGCTGGCAACGTTCTTATCCCTTGCTTTCTAGCTAGCCAACTACGGCTAACTTACAGTCACGTCAAATGTCAAAAAGAAGAATAAAATTAGCTGCATTGCATTTGTTTAAGCTGTTTTCTTGCGACATTTATTTGGATGCATCCATAACAATTAGCTAATGAGGCGCAATTTCGCCTGGTATAGAACATGTGCTCTCTCGTCAGGATACTGCTGTTCAGAGGAGCTAGCCAACAACACAGCTAACACGAGTTCAAACACTGAAGCTGTAAAGACTACAAACTAGCTTCGTTTCAATGTACTTTTTTTTCATTGACATTTGACATTTCTTTGTATATATCCATACAAGTGGTACCAGCTGATTCATGATTTTGATTGGCTGACAAACACTGCCTGCCTTTCGGTCACGTCTCGACCACCGCCCCCTACACGTTCATTACTATGGGACAGCTGGAGATGGAATTTCAATATTAAAACAATGTTGCAAATGTCGGAGAGACAGACAGCAAGGTTTATACCAATAGAAAGGGAGCCAGACAGGGAATAGGCTATTTGATACAATGTTGCAAGTTCACTAGCAACAGCTTCTGGCCAGAGCCAGTTCATTGATTTGATACAATGTTGCACTTCACTAGCAGATAGTTCAAGTCAAGACAGATAGAAAGGGAGGCAGACAAGTGTCTGCTTCCCCAAACTTGAAACTAACGAGCCGACTATGGTCTTTACTATAACACCCATAAAAAAAATACGTGCATGCACATAGGTCCCTTGAGAAGAACGGGCGCGCCTATGGAAATCAAATGCCCGTCCAACTGATTCGTTCTGACGCCGGCCCTGGTATACACTGCTGATGGTTACAAGAGCTGCCAAGTGGCACAGCACAATATAATACTTTTTACACAGAGACAAAGACACACACAACAATAGATTTAAAAAAAATAATTAACAGATGAACAAGAGATATATAATAAGATCACATACAACGTTTACATGTGCCTTATCACACTCACAGTTTCGTCCCACTCACTTCAAGCAGCCCCTTACATTTTTCCCCTTCAAAACTTTGACAAGCTGTCAGATTCACTGACTGACAAAACAAATCTACAGCAGGCAACATAACCAGGAGATGTCACTTTGCATGTTAACAAGCTATTGATCTCAAGAGGAGCCTGCCAGTACCAATTGATTATCTCTATTAAGTGAGGGGGGCTAGGGCTGCATCCCAATGGTCCCCTTTCCCTATATAGTGCACTACTTTTGACCAGGGCCCAGGGAATAGGGTGCCATTTTGGGCTCAAACCAGCTGTAGCATGGTGAAAATATTTAAGGATTAGCCCGATATTAAGTGCACTGAAGCAGGGTTTTCTACTCCCCTTCTCCTGCTCACACTTGATGGACTAGGACACTTTAAAGGACATAGCAGTTGAACACGTCCACTTGCCACCATCATGACGTGCTCTGTCTTGAATTTCAAGCACACCACCCTAGGTCTATTAACAGAATCATGCTGAATTATGCATTCGATATATGTCATTGTGTATTGGTTGTCTGTATAATGTAGGTGACTAAAGCAGAAATGAGTCTTACTTTAAGTACTGACATTATAGTACATTATACCACGGGTGGGTCTAATCCTGAATGCTGATTGGTTTAAAGCACATTCCAGCCGGTGTCTATTCTGCAAGTTCCCACCGGCTAAGTCTATGACGTTAAAATGCCTGTCTCATCAGCCCAGCCAGGCAAATTATAAACTTCATCTCCACTATAAAAAGCATCTCACATTTCTTTAGACTAACATTTCGTCTTCAATGCAAAGTCTTGACTAGAGCTGTCCCTAGCAAACTTGCAACATTGTATCAACTAGCCTTTTCCAGGCCCTCAAAGTGTCCCACGCCATTGAGCTCGGGACAGACAGCTTTTTCATAAGATGTTTAGCTCTTTCACACCGAGGCTTGTTGATTATCAAGGCCTGAAGAGTGTTGGATAGATTTCTCAAATAGTTTTAGGAACTAGGATGTAAAAAAAAAAAATTACTTTGTTGACTTGTGGGTGGAGGTGGAGAAAAAATAACTGACAAGCTTATTAGTGGTGGATGTGGTGAGTTATCCCCAAATGGGCACTTTCCTACATATTGCACGCAGCAGGCCAGGTAGGCTTACTTTAATTCGTGCTCAGGCGTGCACGCTTCCCAAAAATTATCAGGACAGAACTGGGTCAAACGTTTCGGGTAGCCTTCCACAAGCTTCCCACAATAAGTTCGGTGAATTTTGGCCCATTCCTCTGACAGAGCTGGTGTAACGCATTTAAAGTTCTGCCCACAAATTTTTGTTAACTGACTGATGTCTTGAGATGTTGCATCAATATATCCACATAATTTTCCTGCCTCATGATGCCATCTATTTTGTGAAGTGCACCAGTCACTCTTGAAGCAAAGCACCCCAACAACATGATGCTGCCACCCCCGTGCCTCACGGTTGGGATGGTGTTCTTCGGCTTGCAAGCCTCCCCCTTTTTCCTCCAAACATAACAATGGTCATTATGGCCAAACAGTTCTATTTTTGTTTCATCAGACCAGAGGACATTTCTCCCAATAGTACGATCTTTGTCCCCATTTGCACTTGCAAACCGCAGTCTGGCTTTTTAATGGCGGTTTTCGAGCAGTGGCTTCTTCCTTGCTGAGCGGCCTTTCAGCTTATGTCGACATAGGACTCGTTTTGCTCTGGATATAGATACATTCGTACCTGTTTCCTCCTGCATCTTCACAAGGTCCTTTGCTGTTGTTCTGTGATTGATTTGCACTTTTCACACCAAAGTACATTCATTTCTAGGAGACAGAACATGTCTCAATTAGCCTAACAGAAGCTTCTAAAGCCATGACATCATTTTCTGGAATTTTCCAAGCTGTCAACTTAGTGTATGTAAACTTCTGACCCACTGGAATTGTGATACAGTGAATGATAAGTGAAATAATCTGTCTGTAAACAATTGTTGGACAAATTACTTGTGTCACGCACAAAGTAGATGTCCTAACCGACTTGCCAAAACTATAGTTTGTTAACAAGAATTTTGTGGAATGATTTTAAAAATAGAGTTTCAATGAATCCAACCTAGGTGTATGTAAACTTCTGACTTTAAATGTACATACATATATATACTTTTTTAGAATATACCTTTATTATTCCCCGCAAGCCCTACCACTCCTCCCCCAATTGGAGTAAATGAATAAACAATAACACTTCGTTTTCTACCTTCAGTTTATAAAAATTACACACATTTTACAGACACAATCTATTTAACAATTGTTCTATTTTGTTTGTTTTTCGTCCTTTCTCTATTTCTGATGTCCATCCAGTTTGATTTCTATTTGTAACTGTGCTATTTCACAAAATGTCTTAACCAATATACATTTTACAGACCCTGTATGTTTTACACTGGTTATCTTGTTGTTAGTCCCACCCTTCAACTCCGTTCAAACCCTCCCATCCATCTCTTAACACCATCCATTTTGGATTTCTATTTGCCATATATTTTTCAACTGTGCTGTGATGCTTCACAAAAGTACGGAACCTTTCTATTCTCATAACTTCTACAGATTGTAAATTAAAGAAACATTTTTGCTAAAGAAATTACTATATTATCGATTGACTCTGACTTTTCAAATCACCCAGTAATGCTATCTGCAGCATCAGTTCTAGGTAAATGTTGCGATTCTAGAGCCATTCCTGGACCTGTAACCAAAAACGAGCTACATATGGACAGTACCAAAATAAATGATCCAATGACTGCCTCCTCGCAGTAAAATCTGCAGAGCTGGGAAGATTATATCCCCCATATAACATTCTATTGGTTTCAAGAATTTTGTATAATTTAAATTGAAAAATGTGAAGTTTTGAATCCGGCGTTGTTTTGCATTGTTTTGCGTGACAATTCATAAACCATGTGCCATGGAATCGCTACATCAAAAATCTTTTCCCAACTATTATGCAATTTATACGGCACAGCTGTCAATTCTTTAGTCCTTAAATGACATTGGTATATATTTTTATTTATCACAATTTTATTTAACCATTTATGGTCTTTAATGCAGGGCCGACAGACAAGTTCCTTACTTTTTCCCCCTTCTACTTGTGTCACGATCGTCTATGGGTGAGAGAGAGGACCAAGGCGCAGCGTGTGCAAAATATATTCTCCTTTTATTTAGAGAAGGGAAAAACACACAACGAACACTATAACAAAACGAAACAAAACAACAAACGATCGTGAAGCTATAAACGTAAGTGCACACACAAGCTACAAACGTACAACATAGACAATTACCCACATTAACCTAGTGCCTATGGCTGTCTTAAATATGGCTCCCAATCAGAGACAATTAATGACATCTGTCTCTGATTGAGAACCATTCAGGCAACCATAGACACAGCTAGACACCTACACTAAACACAAACCCATCTACTCTACTTAACCCCCTAAACCATACAACCACCCTAGACACTACAAAAACACATACCTTCCCCATGTCACACCCTGACCTAACTAAAATAATAAAGGAAACAAAGAATACTAAGGCCAGGGCGTGACAACTTGCCTCTTCCATTTTTGTGGTAATGCTGCAATTAGTTAGTTGTAATTTTGGGTAGAGCAGACATTTCCATATGTGTGTGTTAGCTGCATGTGTGACATAACTCCACCAGTCCTATTCATGATATCATTTACAAAAATTATACTATTTTTTTTTCTTTTTTCGAAAAATAAGTATTTATCAATTTGTGTATTTGAGTTTAACCACAATATTTGTTGAATTATTTGTTATTTATTTTCAGGTCGATTAAACTGAAATTGCAACGCACTTTCTAAGGCTTGTTGAAAAAATAACTATATTTTGGAGATGATTTCATTTTCAAATAACCGAAAATGAGCAGTTGTAATCTGAATAAAGGGAAAAAGGCCATTCTTGAACATGGGGTGAGACATTCTTACTAATTTACTAGAGAACCATTTTGGATATAAGCATAACTTTTGTATGACTGATGCCTTTAGTGAGAGGTCTAATGCTTTAATATTTAATAAGTTCTGACATCCGAATTCATATTCGTTATATAAATAGGTCCTTTTAATTTTGTCTAGCTTGCCATTCCAAATAAAATTAAATATTTTTTGTTCATATAATTTAAAAAGCAGGTCACTAGGTGTAAGCAAAACCATAAGCAAATAGGTAAACTGTGATATGACTAAAGAGTTAATAAGGGAGATTTTTCCTCAAATAGACAGGTATTTTCCTTTCCATGGTAGCAAGATCTAATCTATTTTTGCTAACTTTCTATAAAAATGTATTTGTGTCAGATCATTTATTTATTTCGAGATATGTATACCGAGTATGTCCATATCCCCGTCAGACCATTTTATTGGTAAACTTTGTGGTAATGTAAAAGTTGCTTTTTTTGTGATCCAATACGTAATATAGTACACTTATCATAATTTGGTATTAATTCAGAGAGGTTAGCAAAAGTATCTAGATCCTCTCTGAGGCTGTGGAGGGATTATAATGGTGGTTTTAAAAGAAAACATGAATCGTCAGTGTACAATGACACCTTTGTTTTTAAGCCACGGATTTCTAATTCCTTAATATTATTGTTGGATCTCATTTTAACAGCTAACATTTTGATGGCAATAATAAACAGATATGCCGATAGTGGACAATCTTGTTTTTGTCACACCCTGATCAGTTTCACCTGTCCTCGTTATTGTCTCCACCCCCTCCAGCTGTCGCTTGTTTTGTGGAGAAGAAGGACAAGACCCTGCGTACGTGCATTGACTACCGGGGACTTACTGTCAATAATAGTTACCCCCTACCTCTCCTCTCTGTTTGAACCCCTCCAGGGGGCCACACATTTTTTCCAAGTTGGACCTTTGAAATGCCTACCACCTGTTTCGGATACGCGAGGGGGGTGAGTGGAAGACAGCCTTCAATACAACCAGTGGACATTATGAGTACCAGGTCATGCCATTTGGACCCAACAACGTTGTTTTCCAGGCGTTGGTCAATGATGTGCTTCGGGACACGCTAAACCGGTTTGTGTTCGTGTACCTTGACGACATCCTGTTATTTCCCCCGATCTGCACAAGAACATGTTCTTCGTGTCAGACAGGTCTTTCAGCGCCTCCCGGAGAACCAACTATTCGTCAAAGCTGAGAAGTGTGAGTTCCACCGCTCTACCATCACCTTTCTGGGATATGTCATTGCTGAGGGCAATGTTCAGATGGATCCTGGAAAGGTGAAAGCAGTGGTGGATTGGCCTCGACCAACGTCCAGGGTGCAGTTGTCTTGATAGTTTTACTCCTCTTGACAGTTTAAAACTTTCTGAGATTGTCACGCCCTGACCGTAGAGAGCTTTTTATGTCTCTATTTTGGTTTGGTCAGGGTGTGATTTGGGTAGGAAATTCTATGTTCTTTTTTCTATGATTTGTATTTCTGTGTGTTTGGCCGGGTGTGGTTCTCAATCAGAGGCAGCTGTCTATCGTTGTCTCTGATTGAGAACCATACCTAGGTAGCCTCATCCCACCTGTATTTGTGGGTAGTTGTCTATGTGTAGTTGCCTGTCAGCACTCATTTTTGTATAGCTTCACGGTTCGTTTGTTATTTTGTTAGTTTGTTTAGTGTTCGTTCTTTGAAATAAAGAAGTATGTATACATCCCACGCTGCACCTTGGTCTCCTCTCTTTGACGGCTGTGACAGAGATGTTGCCAATGTTTACTATTTTACACCGAGGGTTACTATACATAACTTTAACGCATTTTATAAGAGATTCTCCAAAATGTAAATATTCTAGGCATATATATATATATATATATACTCCAGTTGTACTTTATCAAAAGCCATAAGAAACCAGGCCTGCTTTCCCCAATATTTCATAGTATTCTATTGTTTCCAGTACTTGTCTTATATTATCTCCAATGTATCGTCCATGTAAAAAACCTGTCTGATTAGGATGAATAATATCTGACAATACCTTTTTAATTCTATGCGTCAAGCGTTTAGCTAGAATTTTTGTATCACAACATTGAGGTGTAAGAGGCCTCCAATTTTTAAAATGGACTAGATCTTTATATATACCATTTGGATACTGTTTCAGTAATAATGAAATCAGACCTTCTTGTTGCGTGTCCGATTATCTACCGTTTATATAGGAGTGGGTAAAACATGCTAATAATGGTCTTCTGAGTATATCAAAAAAAAGTTTGGTATACCTCCACTGGTATGCAATCCAGTCCGTGGGTTTTTAATTGCATCAAGAAGTTCCTCCTCTGTAATTTGGCCTTCACATGAGTCTTTCTGTACAGATGTTAATTTTACATTATTAATAGGAAAATAATCCATACAATTAGCTTCGGTTAGTGGAGATGGAGGAGACCGAAATGACAACATATTGTTAAAGTACTTTACTTCCTCTTTCAAAATATTATAGGGTGAATCATGAGTGACTCCATCATTTATAACAAGTTTCAATAAAAAAAAATTGGTAGCATTTATATGTTGAAGATTGAAAAAGAATTTGGTGCATTTTCCCCCATATTCCACCCAGTTAGCTTTATTTTTATAATATATTACACTGGATCTTTCTTGAATAAGTTCCTCCATTTCTTTTTGTTTTTCCTCTAACTTATTCTGTGCCTCTATGGTACAGTTTTTATTGCTACCTAACTGTACTGTTAGGCTTTTAATTTCCTTTGTTAACATGGACTCTTTTGATCTAAATGTATTTTGTTTTATAGATGAGTACTGAATTGCACGGCCTCTAAAGGCACATTTAAAAGTGTCTCATACAGTAAGGGGATCTGCTGTACCTATGTTATGTCGGAGAAAGTCAGTTATAAATTATTCTGTCCTAGTTATTGACAAGTTATCATGCAGTAGGCTTTGATTACATTTCCAATATCCTCGCCCATGTCAAAATTCTGTAAGAGTAATATATATATATATGCCAATTATGTGATGATCCGAACGCATTCTGTCCCCTATCAACACTTTTTAAACTTTTGGTGCCAGAGAGAATGACATAAGAAAGTAATCAAGACGACTATCTTGATTAAGCCTCCGCCATGTATATCTCACTAGGTCAGGGTATTTACGCCTCCATATATCCACTAATTCCAATATATCCATGACATTCATAATTTCATTAACGATTTCCTTTACGCTCCATAGAGGTATTTAAAACCCTATTAAAATCTCCCACCATAATAGAGTCCAGTGTTCCTTGTGGAGTTGATAAATTATTGTATATATCTTCAAAGAAGCTTGGATCTTCATTATTTGGACCATTTCTCAGAACAAGAAAAGACTGATGCGTTTCAGAAGAAAGTTCTTTGTTTCTGGCCATTTTGAGCCTGTAATCGAACCCACAAATGCTGATGCTCCAGATACTCAACTAGTCTGAAAAAGGCCAGTTTTATTGCTTCTTTAATCAGAACAGTTTTCAGCTGTGCTAGCATAATTGCAATATGGTTTTCTAATGATCAATTAGCCTTTTAAAATGATCAACTTAGATTAGCTAACACCGTGCCATTGGAACACAGGAGTGATGGTTTCTGATAATGGGTCTCTGTACGCCTATGTAGATATTCCATAAAAATCTGCCGTTTCCAGTTACAAGTCATTTACAACATTAACAATGTTTGAACTGTATTTCTGATCAATTTTGTGTTATTTTAATGGACAAAAAATTTGCTTTTCTTTCAAAAACAAGGACATTTGGACCCCAAACTTTAGAATGGTAGTGTATATTTAAAAAATCATGTTTATCTTATTTTCCATAATTAGCTATTAATATTTGTAGTAATGTAGGCAATTTATGCAAATGATTTTTTACCTCTCACTAGTCTCGCCATTACCAAAATTACATTATGGCAAGCAATTATTATTTTAGCAAACAATTATTGTGATTCATTCTATATTGTCCATAACATCTTTTACTCCCTCGCAAGTTGTGGGATACACACACACACACTCATACACACTCATACACACTCAAACCCTTTCCCACAAAACAACCATAGACTCAGATTCTCAACATTCTCAACATCCCAGAGCCTAACTCAAGAAAGGTCTTGATTTACGAATGCATTTACAGCTGTATGAGAAGGCCTGCAAAACTGAGCAAAAAAATGGGCAGAAATGGGGAGATTTGATTAACCATTGTCACGTCCTAGCTGATGGAGGTCAGATATACCCCCTTCCTCTGAAACACCCACAACATGGTCCCCCGTAGTGGCCATATTCCCAAGCATCTCCGTGCAGTCAGACCTTTGATTTTGTGCCACCATGGCCACAATAACATGCCCCCTCTCTGAATGTCCGAGTGGGACCCCTCCCCATTGGTTACTGCAGCTATGGTGTAATTGAATTGATGTAACCAAATGATGGGGATTAACGGTACATTTACTAGGCCTACTGGTGACATATGTAATGGGGAATTTGAAAAAAAAAACTATCAAGGGGCAAACAATTCACACTATGAAACAATGAATGAGTGTAACGGTTTTCTTCCTGGGATGAAGGAGAGGACCAAAATGCAGCGCGGCTAGTGTTCAACATGTTTAATAGGCGAATAAACGGTAACACTAATACAAATAACAAAATAACAAATGTGAAAACCGAGACAGACCTATCTGGTGCAGACAAAACACCGAGACAGGAAACAATCACCCACAAAATCCCAACACAAAACAAGCCTCCTATATATGATTCTCAATCAGGGACAACGATTGACAGCTGTCTCTGATTGAGAACCATATTAGGCTGGACACAGAACAGACAAACTAGACACACAACATAGAATTCCCACCCAGCTCACGTCCTGACCAACACTAAACAAGCAAAACACATAAGAACTCTGGTCAGGACTTTACAATGAGTTAGAATTAGCGGGAGACAGCTGAGTGCATTCTGGAGAGCTGAGTGCATGCACTCTGGAGAGATACGCTACATGTCTTTGCCACACACCCCTTCGCTTCTTTTTGTCTTAACATTTTATATTATACTCAAGACACAGTGAATATGGGTACGTGCACACAATGATGCCATTTTTGTGGATAGTCAGATTAATATAATAGTATGGTTAAAACGTTTACGTGCTTTGCAAGGAGAATGATTCTCCTAATAATCCTGAAATCAGGCTACATGTTGGCACTCTGACAAATGCAGAAAATCGGCAATCAAAATAAACGTTCTACCACAGGGAACATGTGGTTTATGGGAAGCCTTTTTGATTCTGAGTTCGGACATATGGAGTTTGCATGTGAAAATGAATTATACTACACATACAGTACATTCAGTTGTTCTGAACAAAAGAGGGAGGCTCGCTCTACTGGTGAAAGCACATGCACAGATCAGACATACTGCTGGAAAGCCCAAATCCTAATCATTTGAAAGATTGCTCAGAAAACCAAGTTTATTAATCGGTGTATGCTTACTTCGATTTTGATCTTACGCCCACGCATAATCTGCCTTACTGCCATAAACCGTTTAATGTTGAATTATCAGTGCGCATGTAAACATACGCATTATCTTCAGACATATTTTAGATGCTTTTCACTGACAGCCACAACTCAATAATCAGTTAGGCCTATTGGCACGCGCACTGCCAAGTTTGTAGACTTCCCAAATAGGCATAGGCCTGCGCACTTGTCATTTGAAACAATCCACAGCAAAAATAATGTCAGAAGCTAAAGATCCTCTGTGGCTAAATCATGCTCTCCGGTGAAGTGTTTTGAATCATTTTATTTAGAAAGGAATAATTAGATCATTTTCGCAAAACATCATCGCACTGTACACTCGCCAACTTTCTTTTCCAATTCGCAAGTGGCTGAAACCATAGATCTATACACAGTGGAAGTTGGAAGTTTACATACACTTAGGTTGGAGTCATCAAAACTTGTTTTTCAACCACTCCACAAAATTCTTGTTAACAAACTATAGTTTTGACAAGTCGGTTAGGACATCTACTTTGTGCATGACACAAGTAATTTTTCCAACAATTGTTTACAGACAAATTATTTCACTTATCATTCACCGTATCACAATTCCAGTGGGTCAGAAGTTTACATACACTAAGTTGACTGTGCCTTTAAACAGCTTGGAAAATTCCAGAAAATGATGTCATGGCTTTAGAAGCTTCTGATTGGCTAATTGACATAATTTGAGTCAATTGGAGGTGTACCTGTGGGGGTATTTCAAGGCCTACCTTCAAACTCAGTGCCTCTGCTTGACATCATGGGAAAATCAAAAGAAATCAGCCAAGACCTCAGAAATAAAATTGTAGACCTCTACAAGTCTGGTTCATCCTTGGGAGCAATTTCCAAATGCCTGAAGGTACCACGTTCATCTGTACAAAAATAGTGCGCAAGTATCAACACCATGGGACCACGCAGCCGTCATACTGCTCAGGAAAGAGATGCGTTCTGTCTCCTAGAGATGAATGTACTTTGGTGCAAAAAGTGAAAATCAATCACAGAACAAAAGCAAAGGACCTTGTGAAGATGCAGGAGGAAACAGTTACTAAAGTATCTATTTCCAGAGTAAAGCGAGTCCGATATCGACATAAGCTGAAAGGCCGCTAATCAGGGAAGAAGCCACTGCTCCAAAACAGCCATAAAAAAGCCAGACTGCGCTTTGCAACTGCACGTGGGGACAAAGATCGTACTTTTTGGAGAAATGTCCTCTGGTCTGATGAAACAAAATAGAACTGTTTGGCCATAATGACCATCACGTTGTTTGGAGGAAAAAATGGGGAGGCTTGCAAGCCGAAGAACACCATCCCAACCATGAAGCACGGGGGTGGCAGCATCATATTGTGGGGGTGCTTTGCTGCAGGAGGGACTGGTGCACTTCACAAAATAGATGGCATTATGAGGAAGGAAAATTATGTGGATATATTGAAGCAACATCTCAAGACATCAGTCAGGAAGTTGAAGCTTGGTCGCTAATGGGTCTTCCAAATGGACAATGACCCTAAACATACTTCCAAAGTTCTGGCAAAATGGCTTAAGGACAACAAAGTCAAGGTATTGGAGTGGCCATCACAAAGCCCTGACCTTAATCCCATAGAAAATGTGTGGGCAGAACTGAAAAAGTGTGTGCGAGCAAGGAGACCTACAAACCTGACTCAGTTACACCAGCTCTGTCAGGGGAAATGGGCCAAAATTCACCCAACTTATTGTGGGAAGCTTGTGGAAGGCTACCTGAAACGTTTGACCCAAGTTAAACAATTTAAAGGCAATGCTACCAAATACTAATTGAGTGTATGTAAACTACAGGGAATGTGATAAAATAAATAAAAGCTGAAATATATCATTCTCTCTACTATTATTCTGACATTTCTCATTCTTAAAATAAAGTGGTGATCCTAACTGACATAAGACAGGGAATTTTTACTAGGATTCAATGTCAGGATTTGTGAAAAACTGAGTTGAAATGTATTTGGCGTATGTAATCTTCCAACTTCAACTGTACACTGAGTGGACAGGACATTAAGAACACCTCTCTGGGATAGGTGGGACGCTTGCGTCCCAACAGCCATGTTAAAATGTAGAGCGCCAGATTCAAAAAAATTATATAAAATTAAACTTGATTAAATCACACATATAAGATACCAAATTAAAGCTACACTCGTTGTGAATCCAGCCAACATGTCAGATTTCAAAAAGGCTTTTCGGCGAAAGCATAAGATGCTATTATCTGATGATAGCCCAATGTAAACAAGAGAGTGTAGCCTATTTCAACCATGCTGGCGCTACTCAAAACGCAGATATAAAATATAAAACATGCATTACCTTTGACGAGATTCTTTTGTTGGCACTCCAATATGTCCCATAAACATCACAAATGGTCCTTTTGTTCGATTAATTCCGTCCATATATATCCAAATTGTCCATTTATTTGGCGCCGTTGTACCAGAAAAAGCATCGTCCAATTTGCACAAAGTCACGACAAAATATCTAAAAAAATTACCTCTAAACTTTGCCAAAACATTTCAAAGTACTTTTGTAATACAACTGTAGGTATTTGTAAACGTTAATAATCGATCAAATTGAAGACGGGTCAATCTGTTTTCAATACAGGATATCAACAAACTCACGGTACTTTTCAAGTCTTGCTCAACTCTCAAACATAAATACAAGACGTCACTCCACTTCCGGGTCAATATCTTTCTCAGTTCTCTAATGAAAAACCTTAACCTTTTCCATACAATGGCGACATCCAGTGGAAGCAGTAGAAACTGCGTGGATAGTGATTAGAATTCTGGTTTGCCCATGATAACTCATTGAACACAGTGACTTAAAAAAAAAAAAGTTGGTCCTCAGGGTTTTGACTGCTATATAAGTTCTGTTATACTTACAGATATGATTCCAACAGTTTTAGAAACTTCAGAGTGTTTTCTATCCAAATCTACTAATAATATGCATATCTTATATTCTGGGGATGAGTAGAACGAAGTTGAAATTGTGCACGCTATTTTTCCATATGTGAAAACTCTGCACCCTATCCCCAAGAATTAAGAACACCTTCCTAACATTGAATTCACCCCCCTTTTGCCCTCAGAACAGCCTTAATTCACAAGGTGTCGAAAGCACTCAATGCTTGACTCAATGCTTCCCATAGTTGTGTCCAGTTGGCCAGATGTCCTTTGGGTAGTGGACCATTCTTGATACACACGAGAAACTGTTGAGTGTGAAAAACCCAGCAAAGTTGCAGTTCTTGACACAAACCAGTGCACCTGGCACCTACTACCAATCCCATTCAAAGGCACTTAAATCTGTTGTCTTGCCCATTCTCCCTCTGAATAGCACACATAAACAATCTAAGGCTTAAAAAGTATTCTTTAACCTGTCTTCTCCCCTTCATCTACACTGATTGAAGTGGCATCATTATGGGGTCATACCCTTCACCTGGATTCACCTGGTCAGTATACAAATGTCATGGAAAGAGCAGGTGTTCATAATGTTTTGTAAACTCAGTGTATAATGACGAGATGCTAATGTCTCCGCCCTAACAGTGGGAGTCGTTGTCCCAATGGCAGGAAGGCAGGCGACAAGCTTAGGTCTGCATATCATGTCCATAGAAACGCATTGGGCTTATTCTGGACAGATTTTGGCGAGAGTGAGCCCTCTTGCTTTGCCTAGTCCTCTCTGCTGAAACTAGGCCTATCTGACTGGAGAAAGCATCAGAGCGAGTGAAACAGCCCATGTATCTGATACTGTCTGGCCATATATAGTATGACATACTCTTTTTGACAAGACAGCATTAGATACATGGCCAACACATACTGAGACAGAGGGGCATCGGATGCTTTATCTGAGATCGATGCGTCTTTTTGTTAGCGTGCGTCTCCGTCAAATAAATTATCAATATTTCTATATATATTATTATTATTTTTTTTTTTTTTTTTACCCCCCTTTCTCCCCAATTTTCGTGGTATCCAATCGCTAGTAATTACTATCTTGTCTCATCGCTACAACTCCCGTACGGGCTTGGGAGAGACGAAGGTCGAAAGCCATGCGTCGGGCTTCTGTCGTGGCCGCGAACCCCGGTCTCGTCGTTGTTGCTCCCTCGCTGCCTCCGCCTGCTTCCATGGCAGGCTTCTGTCTCCTGCCATGATTTCATCCCACGTCCAGGATGTCCTTCACTCCTGGCTTTCCTCCCAGGCCCAGGATCCCTGCTCCTCCTGGGCACGCTGATTGGTCCGTGGGTGGTGGGATCTTCTGTCACGTTGGTTATACTGAATGGACCAAGGCGCAGCGTCCCAATCAGAGACAACGATAGACAGCTGCCTCTGATTGGGAACCATACCAGGCCAACATAGAAATACAAAACTAGAGTACCCACCCTAGTCACACCCTGACCTAACCAAAATAGGGAATAAAAAGGCTCTCCAAGGTCAGGGCGTGACAGTTTGTTAATAACAAACCAATAATTAGCGACCCAGGATTAGTTTAAATCGAAATCGTGCAGGAAGAGAAAAAGGTAGCTCTGGTACTATTTGGACTGTACATACCTTTTTCTTTGCTGTGAAGCTGTAAGCATGCCTGTGCTCCACATTTTCCTCTTTGTCAGTCAGTCAGGCTGCGTGACAGCGAACTTGCAAATGCAAAGTCTACTCAGACTGGCCTGTGCTCTTGGTTACAACAGGCTCTGCTCCAGTGTATCAAATGTAATGACAGAAGACTCATCAGGGTCTGCATCGCTGCTCGCCATCACGGCTAAATATATGTTAAAAACTGATGGAGAGATGGATGCGCAGGAAGAGAGGGCGGAGAGAAGCAGGTGAGTGATGGCTGGAAGTGGATGCACCTGGCCGATCACAGCTCCCACACGTGAGGTGCGGTGAATGTGAAGTGGACATTATAGGACTGGCGCATACGAGTGACTAGTTGCTGTTGTTTAAATGAAGCTGCATTTATAAACATGTTATAACAGGCGCCAGCTAGTTCTTTAGATTGGCAGGGCCGAAAAATGTGATTGTATCATGTGAAACGGCACTACAGTATTCTGAAATGTTGGAGTCATAAGTATCATGATGTTTTGGTCGAGTGATATTACCATGGTGCTGGTATACCCCGTGTATAACTTTTGATAGCAGGCACTTCTGGATTAAAAAAGTAATGGTCTTAACTGCTTTAGTTCAGAAGTAAGAAAAGGGAAAATATTGATACACTGTACGTGTACCTTAACAGAGGGTGAAGTACAAAGTAGGATAACCAACCCAGACAGACAATGAGCCGTACGCTTAGGTGCTCGCTCGCTTCCAAAAAACTAGACCACTTCTTTACCAAAGCCCCAGCAAAACAAAGACCGAACAGAGCCTGTACAACTTCTCATAGACAAAGGTTTGGGAGAAGCCATTCAGTTATTGTCAAGGTTGCTAGCAGATACAGCATTCCGCTCTCCAAACCTGGAAAATACCTGGATACGCAATATCTATGGCTTTTCACGCTGTCAGCCTCGCTCTCACTGTGGAACAATAGGCAAAACACTTGGTTCATAGCTCATAGCAGAACTCTATATACAACCAACTCCAAAGAGAGTGATTATCTGCATGGAGAAGCTTACTGATGCTCTAACTAAGGCTTTTCTCTGAGACAGAGGGGGACAAATACCCCTTGAAATCCAAAACACTGGAACTCCTCACCTGGATCGATAATCCTTGAGTAAAGTCCCCTATTTCAACTCCATGTTAGGCCTCAACGGTATGTTCTCAGTAGAACAAACAAGATTCTGTGTGTCCCAAATGGAACCCTATTTCCTATACAGTGCACTACTTTCCCTATCGGGAAAGTGGTGCACTATATAGGGAATAGGGGGCCATTTGAGACACTCATCACTCTTTGTAGTATGAAACTATTCTGAAATCTCCCTACAGTAAAAGTCTGAATTTTGGGGGGGAAATTATTGTTATTTATCTTTGTGTAACATCATATTATTCAATTAATCAATGCACATGCAAAACCATAGATAATAAAAACAATCCCAACAAATCTACCTGCAATAGAGCATGCTGGGAAATGTGGTAATTATGGGTGTAGTTTTGATGGGAATGTTTTACTCTCCACAGAGTTAAACGGAAACAATCAGGCTCTCACACTCGACAGTGGTTATTAATACCAACACTGTGGTTCTCATGCATTCAGTTGTACAACGGACTAGGTATAACCCTTTCCCTTTTACACCAATGAGTGTGAATTTCACACGTACATAGTTATTTTAACACCTGAATCAACACTAGAAGTGTTGCACTGATAAATCCACACTAGGTAACGCTGGCCAATTTGCTGTGTGTTTACAGGTGGTTCAGAATCTAATAATACAACTGCTTTAGACGGGCAATTGTGCCTCTTTCTTTATCCTCCCTGCAGTGTGCATTGTGGCTATAGCTTGAATACATTTCCAGACAGTATAGTAGCTAAAGGCATTCAAGTCGCCATCTGAAATGGAATAGGCAGTGCACCAGAGTGCCCCATGGGACCTATTCAATCCCAGGCAGCTCAGTGGCAGCTGGCAGGTATAGGAGCACAAGCAGTGTGGCTCATTACAACACACAGGCCTAGCGTCTGGGGGTAGCTGTGGTACAAACGCCCTGACAAGAGACTGAGATTCACTAAACTGTAGTCTGGGCTGTGTTAAGGGGCTCAGAAAGAAGTGCAATCCACTGCAGACATGGGTTCAAATTGTATTTGTTTTCATTCAAAATGCATATTGAGTCTTCCTGGCTTCAAGTGGTATTTGTTTTCTTCCAAAAAAACATGGGCATTTGAACGAGCCCGTCCGGAATGTCAGATGGGATTGGTTGCACTTTTGGGAAAATACCATTGGCGCCATTGCACCAGACAACCATTGTCTTCCCCATAACCACTCACTCACGTTTTACAGTACATACATATCCACTTGCGCCACAGAGCTTAGAAATTCCGTTCTCCAAGTCCATATTTACGTAATAAAACAAAATTCACCTCGACCACACCTATGTTTTTGCTGTGAGCCAATGGGGTAACTTCGGTAACCACAGGTTATTTCCCCCACAGGCTTGCAGAGCCGCAACGTCCTATCTAATACCGACTGGCACTATAAGACACTGATCAAATATGTACAGAAATAGTCGGTCTGAAGTGTGACAGCTGTGGGCAGAACTTGAAGGCTATAATGTTATTTTTACATGCAAAGTCTACAGTAGTGGCAGTTGGTTCAGGAAGGCTCCTCTAGGGAGGCGTAGTGAGGCTAAGCCCAAGGCGGAACACCGGTTTGGGAATCGCCACCACGTTCCCCGAAACATGGCTACCCAATCTCATCCATCATTCTAGTATGGTGGTGTGACCCATATAGACTGATCCGAATGCTCGGGAGAAACCTCATTCAAAACCTATAGGGCTTTTAGTATCCATCTATTTAGTATCTATGTATATATCATTAGTATCTATTTATTTATCCTATTTAGCATTCAAATCTATCTATTTATCCTGCTACTGGTCACTAT
The DNA here is from genome assembly GCF_016432855.1 of Salvelinus namaycush. Taxonomy (NCBI): domain Eukaryota; kingdom Metazoa; phylum Chordata; class Actinopteri; order Salmoniformes; family Salmonidae; genus Salvelinus; species Salvelinus namaycush. The sequence continues at coordinate 49,850,853 of NC_052314.1, forward strand.
TACTCCTGTTTACATGTTGATATTAACCTTGAATATTTTACTGTAGTATTTACATATATATTCCTGGTACCAGTCACTTTTCAGCCCTGCTATTTTGGTCATTATTATGATTATTATTGTTTATCATACTACCAGTCACTTTCTCCTAATCCCTGTCTACATGTGCATATCTACTTAATTAATCTAGTATCCCTGCACCCTGTACATTTGGAAACTGGCGCTGGCCCTGTATATAGATTACACCCTCCTGTATTTTTCTTCTTTTTTTTCTAGTTGTACTATTTTGATATTGAATACTGCGTTGTTGGGAAGGGCTGGCAAGTTACGCATTTCACTGTACTTGTGCATGTGACAAATAAAACTTGACATTTTCCAAGAAACCCTCATTCAAGGCCTCTAGGAAATTTGAGTAGGGTGGGAGCAACAGTGCTAGCTTGCAGTTTCTCATTGAATTAGGATTTTGTGCCACTGTTGATGCATTGTTAGATATATCTTAGGTAGATCTACATCTAGCCAAATTCGCTTTCCAATCATTTGGATCTCTTAATTTTAGTTGTGTTGTCCGTCTAGATTACCAATGCTCTGAGACAAGTGGTTCTCCTATAACTTCCCATAGCATTTGCAAGAATTGAAGTATCCCTCAGTCTATAGCACATTCCTATGTGATATTTCATTCCGAAACAAGTATTCCCTCATGTTCTCAGCACCGAGCAATAGTTTCACCCCAGTCCAATCTAAAAACATTCCAATATTTCTCCACTCCATTCCCCCTCCAACCACCACCTTCCTCCAAAAACATTCAATCACAAAAATATGAAAACAATGAGATAGTGGTACCCCAAGAGAAAGAGCCCGAATGATAGCAACACAACACGACAATGACAATGTACCCCTAGGCGAACGAAAATAAACCATGCCGTGCACTTCTTTTTCTTCTCGGTGACATTCCTCAAATGAATGATTAAACAGTACAATTCTTTGGGAATAAAAGGGAGCGTAGAAATGTGTCTGGGTTTTTACGTTCAAAGCTTCCCAAGCCAGCCAAGGGCCATATTTATGCCGGATTGCCATACTTTCCCTAATAGGCATCACACAGCATTTGTCTCTGTATAATCGATTTCAATGCTTCTCTCACTCTGATTATCTTTGTTCGTGCAGTCGATGATAAAGACTCAATGGCCAAACAAGCCTTGCGGGAAATTACAAAAAAAAAAAACACAAACGAGTTGACTTGGTTATGATACGAAATGGAAGATTTCTGTTTGAAAATGTAACATTTGTGTAAGTTGATGAGTTGATTGAGGAAATGTTCTCGTTCTAATTTACAGCAACAACCTAGGGGAGAGTTTTAATGGAATTATGGTTTTAGGGGAGAGTGGGGTAAGTTGAGACATTTTACATTCAGCATCACTCCATCAGGGGAAATATAGTATTATTTATAGCAAAGATATCTACATATATTTGTTATATATTTTGTGTATCACCGGAAATAATCATAATTCATGTAAACATTGCAGTTTTCTAAACATAGCTTTTACAAAAAAAAGTGGTCTCTTGCTATGGTTAAGTTGACAGGGTGAGTGAAACCGTCTACAAATGTCTGTACTGAAATAAATATTACCACTACCTTTTTTAAATAATGTCTATCTTTATTTCCCAAACACAATTTAACACAATTACAATCACTTTTTTGTCTTTTAATCATTTTAATCATCATCTTTTAAAGGGCAACTCCGCCACTTTTCAACATGATTCATGATCTCCAGCACCAAACCAGTGTCTACATATGTGAAAATGGCATATTTCTACGTTTTGCTTAAGAAAAAAAATTACATTAAAAAGTTATACCCGATGACATTATCAAAAGATTAAACATTTTAAAAGCAGTGATTTTCAAACACTATGAGATGCTCGGTGAAGAAGAAGAAGAAAATAACCTCCCTTTGGTTAGAAACTCATTTTAGGTTTTGAAAATCACCGTTTTTCTTACTTTTAATCCTACCCTGTGATGAGAAGCATTTTTAAGGACCTTTCTTCTTATCTTTTTAACCACAGATCATAGAAGCACACCGTTTTCACGTATGTAGACACTGGTTTGGTGCTGGAGATAATGAACAAGAGGTTGAAAGCTGGTGTCATATGCTTGTTTTTACCCTTTAACCTCATATTCCAGCAATTTATGCCTTGCATTACGCCTGGGAAGAAAACACAATTTGCTCAACTTGCCATTGGCTCAACCATTGGCTCAACTTACCAAGGCAAACATTTGGACTATATTATCTCACACAGCTACAGCTGCTTACCACTTTTTCCATGTGGTTTCTTCTTTCACAGACGCCATGAAATAATGACCTCTTCCTAAATATTTGGTCAACTTATACATTTTGTGTATGGTTTCTCAGAAACAAGGGTGGCTCAACTTACCCCTTTGGCTCAATTTACTCCACTCTCCCCTAATGAGCCATTAGGAAATAGTGATGATTTCTACAGTAAATTAAAGGTCCCATAGAACTTGAAAAGCACTTCAAGAGCAGAGTTGTTAATGATCAAAGAGAATCAGGACAACAATTAGACATCTCATCCAAAGGACCACTCTCAGATTCATACCTATAGAAGGCAGAACAACAGTTTGTCTGTCCATCAGACTTTTCACTTCACATTATATTTTTCTGAATAGTTGTCCTCAGTCGCTGTCCAGTGTGTATATTACATTCTGGGATACATGTAGCCTCTTAGCACTGTTAGATAGCTTTTAGCTTGCCACTTAGCTAGCTACCATAGCTAGCCCTAGGAGAGTTGCTTGGAGATAGGTATTATTATGTGTTAGCCGTCTTGACGTTAGCCTGCCTCTTAGCTAGCTACTATAGCTAGCCCTAGGAGAGTTGCTTGGAGACAGGTATTATTATGTGTTAGCCGTCTTGACGTTAGCCTGCCTCTTAGCTAGCTACTATAGCTAGCCCTAGGAGAGTTGCTTGGAGACAGGTATTATTATGTGTTAGCCGTCTTGACGTTAGCCTGCCTCTTAGCTAGCTACTATAGCTAGCCCTAGGAGAGTTGCTTGGAGACAGGTATTATTATGTGTTAGCTGTCTTGACGTTAGCCTGCCTCTGGGCTAGCTACTATAGCTATTTCTCGGGGAGTGGCTTGCTTGGAGACATGAGGCGTTAGTATGGGTTAGATATCCTGACAAGAGCCATGGATCATTTCTCTGCATATTGCATGTGTAGCAGCCAGCCTCTGCCTGATTATATTATTCTAATTGGTACTTGTGGTGGAGGAAAACCTCAGAAACAAGTTATGGCGGATTGATGCCTCCGTTTCCCTCGCTTCTGCATATTGTATACCATCGTCGCCACATGTAGGCCTTCCGAACCCTCTCCAGGAAATTGCATTTCCAATGAGTTTATCAGATAAATAATTTTTCAGTCTTTCGAGCCTCATGGCAAAATACATTATTTTCTTCTGAAGAATACATTATTGGTACATACCAGAGGTAAAATGGAGATGCCGCTATGCCTAAAAGGAGGGAACATTTTTGTACACTAACCAAAACCACTTTTGGTACTTTGATTAGAGATGCAATGAATGAAAGCAGTGATATAGTGCCCATATCGAACCTTTTTTCTTCATTGACACATTTAATGCCGAGCACTCATTCAACACATTATGAGAGAAAATAGGCATAATTTATGTTACTCTTTCTTTGGATGTCAGTCCATTTTCTAGAGACTGAATTGCACTGTGCCTTCAGAAAGTATCATACCCCTTGACTTATTCTACATTATGTTGTTTTACAGCCTGAATTCAAAATGGATTACAAAAACAAAATTCTACACACAATACCCCATGATGTTTATCATTTCTAGACAGCCATTTTCAAATCTTACCATAGATTTTCAAACCAATTTAAGTCAAAACTGTAACTAAGCCACTCAGGAACATTCAATGTCGCCTTGGTATGCAACTTCAGTGTATATTTGACTTTGTGTTTTAGGTTATTGTCCTGCTGAAAGGTGAATTTGTCTCCAGGTTTTCCTCTAGGATTTTGCCAGTGCTTAGCTCTATTTTGTTTATTTGTATCCCCCAAAAACTAAAGTTCTTACCGCTGAAAAGCATACCTAAAACATGATGCAGCCCCCACCATGCTTTAAACATGAAGATTGATTGCAAACAGGATGCATATGGAATATTTGTATTCATTACAGACTTCCTTCTTTTCACTCTGTCATTTAGGTTAGTATTGTGGATTAACAACAATGTTGTTGATCCATCCTCCGTTTTCTCCTATCTGAGCTATTAAACTCTGTATCTGTTTATAAGTCACCATTGGCCTCATGGTAAAATCCCTGTGAGGTTTCCTTCCTCTCTGGCAACTGAGTTAGGAAGGATGCCAGTATCTTTGTGTGTATTGATGCACTACTGGGTTTGTTGATACAGTATCCAAAGTGTAATGCATAACTTCACCATGCTAAAAGCTATATTAAATGTCTATTTTTTTATTATTTTACCCATCTACCAATAGGTGCCCTTCTTTGTGGGGCACCTCCCTGGTCTTTGTGGTTGAATCTGTGTTTGAAATTCACTGCTCGACTGAGGGACCTTACATATAATTATATGTGTGGGGTGTAATGCAACAAAATTGGGGAAAAGTCAAGGGTGTGAATGCTTTCTGAAGGCATATAGCTATACTGACTTCATTTCACTGGAGATCTAGCTATATATACTGCAGTTTCCTGAAGGGATAATGGAGCCTCCTTTATTGGCCAGCCTTTGAATACCTGTGCTCCAGGCATCCGTGTGGTCCTTGTGACCTTCATTTTGTTGGTCTTTGTTGATCAGAACAGTGTGAAGGGCACAGAGAGGGCGTAGCGAGGGCCCTCTCGTTGCTCCAGTCCATTCTTGCCTTGCATCCATAGTTCACCTCCTTGCTTTGAAACCCTTGTTGGCTTTTGTAGGCCAGTGGTAGATCAAAGGAGGAACAGAATCATTTGTCCACCGGGCACTTTTTTGCTTTTTCGGATGAGATCTAAGCAATTTTCATCTACAAACAAAAAAACAACAAAGGTATCCACCCAGTAAAAAAAAGAGAAAGAGGGAGAACAGAAAACAAAAAAAGAGATGGATGGGATCTATCTTTTATCAGGCGTTTCAGAGGCTCTAAACGTCCCTGTCAACCATGGGATGTTTAGATCGGTCCATTAAGACTCACAGATGGGTAATTATGCTTTGGACATTCTTTTTTTTTTTACACATAACATTTACATTTTAGTCATTTAGCAGACATTCTTATCCAGAGCAACTTACAGGAGCAATAAGGGCCTTGATCAAGGGTACATCGGCAGATTTTTCACCTTGTCAGCTCAGGGATTCAAACCAGGGATTTTTCGGTTACTGGCCTAATGCTCTTAACCACTAGGCTACCTCCCGCACATAAGAAATGTATGGTCATCTAACACATGTTTTGATAATGCTATGATGAGATTACTTTTTAAAATCTGTTTCACACAAAAACCATATCTTTTTCAGATTTTTTCACACTTTATGGGAGGTCCACACTTTCGTGATCATTCCAAACTGACGATTATTATTTGATCAGGGTCTCACGCTGGGTGAAGATGAGTCGTATAAATGATCGTCATTTAGCGACATTAGCGGTCACATTAGACTTCCGTATCAACTGTGCTTCACTGATCACTCATTATCCCCCATTTATCTCTTAACGCCACTTTTATTTATTCCCACTTAGATTACACAAACCGCCTTGGAGCACGTTACAAGTCTCTATGAATATTAATAGTATTAATGGACATCTCCATGGCAAAGTTTGTCTTTACGAATTCCTGAACTGTCACAGAACAGCTGTCAAAATGTAACCTTGAGTTGGAGATGCTGTTTGCCGCCAAGTTGCATCTTTGTACATGTTAATAAAGACAGCTACTGTATACAGTATATTGTAAGGCTATAATACACTGTAGCTGCCTGAGAGCCAGATTCCTTAACATCCCATTCACATCACATATCTGACTCTCTCTTTCTCTCTCTCTCTCTCTCTGTCTCTCATCTCGCTCCCTCTTTTCTCTCTCGGTTCACTTGCAACACCTTTCTTTTCATTCCTCATTTTGCAATTATCATTCAGAGAAGAGGGCGAGGATAAAACATCTTGTTGGTTGGTCTGCCAGCTCTTTCAGTTCCCAGTGAGATAATTCAGCAGGGGGATTTCACTCTGTGCGTGTGTTGTGTGTGTGTGTGTGTGTGTGTGTGTGTGTGTCTTGTGTTCTCTGTGAACGGTTGTGTCAGTTCAGGGGTCGTTCTCCTGTCTAAACGTCATGTTATCAGTGCAGACTCCCACAAGCAGACTTATATTACCCACTCCAACATCACAGTGGCTTTTTACCGCCATCGCCACAAGACTGTATAGCCTTTATAGATGGCCCATCAACTGAAACTAGGAGATTCAACTGGGGTTGAATCCCTGAGATTATAACTGAGATTCAACAGGGAGCATAGCTGAGTATAACTGGGAATACATAGCGCCAACTCTCAGCACAGCATCTCTCAATGCAATGCAACATCAATGCATCATTTCAAAGTTTGATTTGTATCCCTTTAATTTACACTCATGTTAAAGCATGTTCAATTCCAGGCAGATCACTATTTTTCGTGAAGGGTTTGTCAGTGATGAACGGATAACCAGGGAGGGTATTTTGCTCTCGGTCAATTGCGATCTGCCATGAATTTGTAGACGGGCAGATTGTAGCTGTGTTGACTCCTCTCATCTCCCAGACATACAAATTGATCGCTAATCCATGATTTATGACCCTGGCGCTGGTTAATTTATTGGTTAATTTGTTAAACTCCTCCGTCTAGGGAGGTTTAGACGAGGAAAGCCTCCTGATCCAGTGGAGTCTGTGGAGGTTGGAGACTTCAAGAAGATGGTGCAATGGAGCTATCACGGTTAAACTACGTCCCAAATGGAACCCTATTTCCTACACAGTGCACTACCTTTGACCAGGGCCCATAGGGCTTTGCATAGAGAATAGGGTGCCATTTGGGACGAAGCCTTAAAAGGGCCCGCTCATCCTCTGACTCACTTTGATCCAGTCATCCACCCCAGTAACCGAGCCGCCTCTTCATTGTGTGTGTGTCTGTGTGTTGATGTGTATGTGTGCGTGCCTGCGTGTGTCTGTGTGTGTCTGTGTGTGTGTGTGTGTGTGTGTGTGTGTGTGTGTGTGTGTGTGTGTGTGTTCGCAATCGAAAATCATTTGACATTATTGACCGAGCACTCCTCTTCTTACTCCTCCTCTTTACAGGGTGTGTCAGCGCATCAGTGAGCAAGGTTTACCCTCGGCCAAAAGCACACAGCGGAGACTCTGAGACAATCGTGCTGACTTACCCAGTACAAGGTAGCCCACTAAGATTCAATCTGTCCCCCAACCCCAAATACAATAAAAACCCAGAATCGCGTCTAAGGCCTCTCATAACTGCTTTGAACATTTCTCCAGTGCTTTGAAACTCCATTATTTTTTTATACATACAGGCAGATTACTTTAAAGGCCAATGCAGACATGGTGGAAGCTGGTCGGAGCCGCTCAAAAAAAGCGGTGTTAGAAAAATAATAGTTTTGTCTTCACAGTACTCTTATTGACAATATTGTATATGCAATGCCGATTATATGAAAGTGTGTTCTACTTTTGACGTGTCTTTGTGTTGGGAGGCGCCGGCTCAGTCTTAAAGTTCTTCCTTCGGTGTCTGGTTGAATAAACGTTGGGTACTCGGGGCAGAACGTCTCGATGATATCATCAAGGCGGCAGATAGCCTAGAGGATAGCGAGGCGAACCAGTAGGCAGAAGACCACCGGTTCAGGTATTGCACTGGGTAGTAGGGGGCTACAGGTATCAGGTCCCATTCCATTGTGCCCTCAAGTTAGGGACTTAGCCTAAAAAATGTGTGTTGTCTGATTGGGTTGGGATGAGAGCATGAGACAAATGTCAATTTTATAGATTGTCAAATAAAGTAGCATTCTATTTAAAAAAAGTACCTTTTATATTCTATTCAAATAAAGTAGCATTCTACTCTGTATGAGGCATTTGAGAATAGAACCCCCCCTACTTGATCCATCTCTATTTCCAGTTGTGTTCCTAACTGCCTTTGTTTGCTCTAAATTCTACAGATAGAGCCAGAACTTCTACTATGCAAACATCACACCTAATCTCCTTCATGTAATATCTCTGCGCTCTGCCCCACTCTGCCACCGATCTGCTCATGTCCGACCTTTAATAATTCACATAGATCCCTAGCCTGCTAGCCCAGAGCTTGTGCATTATGAAGGTTATCCCGCCACGCTGGTCAGCACTGAGCCAGGTTAGGTGGCGGTTCGTTAGCATTCATTAAGTGAGCCTCACAGACTGCATGTCATTATATACATGAGAGGAGGAGGTGAGGAGAGGGGGAAGAGTGGTTGGGGGAGGGAATGAGGAGGGTAGGGTAGGAAGGTAGAGGAGAGTAGAGGGTAGGGGAGCGGGAGGAAAGAGCAGGAGTGAGAGAGGAGAGGAGACGAGACGAGAATAAGGAAAGGGAGAGGAGAGGAGGGGGGAAGAGAGGAGAGGCTGTGAAGAGGAGAAGGGGGAGAGGAACAAGGAGGAATGGAGAGAACGCCAGCCTTATGATGCTGACTGGCACCTTGAATTTATGGCGGCAGCCATTAGGAAAGGCATGATTGGGTGCTAAACTGACCGATCACTCAGCAGCACCCACATCCAAGAGGTTTACTGATGCATGTGTGTGCCATCTCTGTCTTGTTCACCCTCTCTCTCTCCCCCCCCTCTCTCTTGGTATCTCTTTCTTTCACAGTCGCTATCTTTGCCTCTCTCAATCTGTCAATTACGTTCACAGTATATGCACACACAGACACACGTTAACTCTCTCTTTCATACGCCCTCTTTTCTCTCTCACATGCTCTCTCACATGCTCCCTCACACAATCTTTAACTCATTCCAATATATTCCCACACTCTTCCTTGCTCACACACACAGCCAGTCTGACAGCTTGGTCCTGTGATGCGGAAAGTGATGAGGCTCTGTGGTGGCAGAGAGAGGGAGAGAAAGAGTGAGGGGGGAGGGAGGGAGAGTAGGTGGGAAAAGGGAGAGAGAAAGGGAGCGCGAGATAGAGTGGTCGTGTATGAATACACGTACTTGCATTTGAAATAGCAGGCATTTTGGGTTTGCGAAAAAATAACGTTTTATAGTATGTGAAATGTTGTATGCTTTTCATCGATAGAATTCGCTGCACACTATTGAGGAAGAGAATCGTATTTCTGACAACAGTTCATAATCAGCCGAGGGGATACGCTGTACGAAAATGAACGAATGGCAGGAATCAACGCTATTGCGGATTAGATGACGCAGTAAGATTAGTCTAGTATGCTGTATTTGTTACTTACTGCATTCGTTTTTTAGAACAGTACGTTCTAAATAGTGTGTTGTACGATTAGTACACAGTATGCAGTTTAAGTAAGTAGTAGGCAAGGCAGATTTCAGACACTGCCAGAGAGAGTAGGTAGGGGGGTGAGAGAGATGGGGAGAGAAAGTGGAACAGAGAGCGAGAGAGATCGAGGGGGAGAGGGAGAGATCGAGGGGGAGAGAGAGAGATCGAGGGGGAGAGAGAGAGATCGAGGGGGAGAGAGAGAGAGAGAGAGCGAGGGGGAGAGAGAGAGAGAGAGAGAGGGAGAGAGAGAGATCGAGGGGGAGAGAGAGAGATCGAGGGGGAGAGAGAGAGATCGAGGGGGAGAGAGAGAGATCGAGGGGGAGAGAGAGAGATCGAGGGAGAGAGAGAGAGAGAGGGGGAGAGAGAGATCGAGGGAGAGAGAGAGATCGAGGGGGAGAGAGAGAGATCGAGGGGGAGAAAGAGAGATCGAGGGGGAGAGAGAGAGATCGAGGGGGAGAGAGAGAGATCGAGGGAGAGAGAGAGATCGAGGGGGAGAGAGAGAGATCGAGGGGGAGAGAGAGAGAGAGAGGGGGAGAGAGAGAGATCGAGGGGGAGAGAGAGAGATCGAGGGGGAGAGAGAGAGATCGAGGGGGAGAGAGAGATCGAGGGGGAGAGAGATCGAGGGGGAGAAAGAGAGGAACAGAGAGAGTGGAAGAGAAGCAGGAGAGAAAAAGAAGAGCAACTTGCATATGTGGAAATTATCTCTCTCCAACATATCGGTCAGTCACATGATCCGCATTTGGACTCCCGCATGAAATTACAAAGTAGCCATTTGGCCGAACATATCGCACTCCCTGAATAATGGTCCTTTTGCATTGCCGACAACGACGATGTGCGTATGCAGACAATTTTAAAAACTCTACTCGGAAAACCCAACCCGCCTGCAAACCAACAGACGTCAACAGAAATATATGTATCGCCATAAATAATCTTTAGCTAATGCTTCGCCAAACACTCCCTCCCTCCCTCGCTCGCTATCCTCTCCTTCCATCCACCTCAGCCGACCAATTTCCTAAGCCATCGATCGGTGGTCAATTCCAGCTGGAGAGAGAGGCAACTCTTCTTCCCGATGGATTTTCACGTCACCGCCGATGACTAACTGCAAATAGCCAATCGCCAATCATGTCCCACTTTCCGCATGACCTTTCCATAACACTCACACCTGGTGCTCTAATGCAGGAGTGTGTTTTCTCCACCAAGAGGGATACACAAACCGTCAAGCTTATTTGGTGTGAATTGAAGATGGAGTTGGTGTGTTTCTCGGCCTGTTTTGGCCAATTGTTTGCTTAATGCATTTAGCATGTTTCAATGGCCTAGGGACTTCAAGCAAGGAGGAACCCCAAAAGCACAATAGGACTCTTACTGAAATATGAATCTTTGTTTTGTCTTTAGCATGTGTTAGATTGGTGAGCATGAGGACGGGTATACATTTCGAAAAAATATTGTGTGTTTGTGCTCGTGTGTGGTTGTACTGGGTTTGCGTTAGGTGGGGGTGCCTGAGGGTGCTGGACACTGCCAGAATTAACAAGAAAGAAAAATATTGATGTTGGTTCTCAACCCACTATTATAAGAGCTCCCCCAAGTATCAGTCTGTACAGTAGTTTGAACCCTGTTGAGGTACACACACACACACACACACACTCTCTCTCTATGGTACGTGGGAAGGAATTACCATTTCAATCTCATACCTTAAATCATCTTGAGTCCCTCTGCCTCAATAAATCTTTAATCTCATGCGCTCTCTCCTTCATAACGCGGGTTACCTATTTTATTCCTCTAGTCCTCCGTGAGGCAGGTTGGCTCAAGCTGTCACTTATTTTCCTCTCCTTTTTTTCTCACTCAGTTCATTCTCGGGTTCCCACCAATGATGCCTCAATTCCATTCCCTCTTCTATATTTCTTTCCTTTTTTGTTCTTCTTTCTCACGCTATCCCCCCCTCACTTCAATTGTATCTTGCCGAACAGGGATCGACAACTCTGCCAGGGAAATACATTCTGATGGCCCTCTCAGGGATATCATTTGTTTTCCATTCAATGTGGTGTTGTTGATCGCATTAGCGACCCACAGTACTTACACTTCTCCGGCCCGTATTCAAAAGATTCAAAAGGTGGCTCAGAGTGGCTCAGAGTAGAAGTGCTGATCTAGGATCATTTTGGACTTTGAAATCATAACGAAACGTAATGCCAGGGATCCTAGAACTGTCTGTTCCATTATGATTTAAAAGGCAGAACTGATCCTAGATCAGCATTTCAAAATGCTTTGTCAATATGGCCTCTGTTTCCTTTAGCACCTTCATTAATTCTCAAACTTTATTGAGCCTGTACAGTTTCATTGAAAAGACTGACCACTCTCTTTATTTCTTTAAGAATTAACTCACCTACTCCCCTGCCTCATTAAAGAGTGAAATGAGAGGGTGCTTTATTTAAAGATGGAGATATGCTAATGATGGTGAGTCAGGATGAGGAGAGGAAAGGAGGGAAAAGCAGAGGAGAGAAGAGGGGAAAGCAGAACAGAGGGGAGGGGGGAGAAGAGGAGAGGAGGTGAGTCAGGGAGAGGGGTCATCAGTAAGGTCAATTACAGATGAGCTCTCCTCTCACACCTGGCTCGTCAGGGCTGTGCCACAGGCACAGTGAGCATGTGTGTGTGTGTGTTAGAGAGTATCGCATTACTTTTTCAATTTGCAACGTTTTTTTCCATTTAAATGTGTGTGTGAGAGGGAGTGTGTGCGTGCATGGGCTCTGGCAGCTGTGGTGTACACGGCTGACTTCAGCGCCTGCCTTGCCTTGCCTCTGTAATGGACCAGCTTCCACCATGGACTCAGACAGCTGTTCCTCTCAAAACAAATCATTCCGTTATGAACCCCTCCAAGGAAAGCCATAAATTCTTCGATAGAGTTGTTTTGTCAATTTGTTCTTGTGTCTGCTGCAGTTTGTTCAAACTTAGGGGGCGAAGAGACATACTAGAACAAGAAGGATTGGGAGATTTGCGAAACGATACAGGCGATTGAAATGATTCGGGTGTTTTCTCAATAGAACATGCTGTTTTTTCAATCAGTCAGGGCTAAGAACCTTACGTCATCTTCAATATTGATCAAACATACTTTGCTAATAAACCAAAAGTTTCAATTGAAGGAACTTTTTACTAGGCCCCATTGAGGCCCGTCCACATCCAACCAGTGTATTAACCAGGTTAAACAAGGGATGCATTCAGTTGATTGAGCCTTTTGATACATTGCTACAGTAGATGGTTTGTACTGAATGGCATGTTTCCCCAAAACATGCACCTTTGTTTACCAGCCTCAAGGTATGTTTGCTCCTGTTTAATGGGTGTGGTTTTCTGCGTTGTTGGGAATGGCCTGTAAGTAAGCATTTCACTGTTGGTCTACACTTGTTGTTTATGAAGCATGTGATGAATAAAATTGTAATTTATTTGGTGGGGTGTGACCTGATCAATATGGGGGTTACCTGTTGAAACGGGAAAACTTGTCCAGCACACCATACACAATCGCCCTCGAAGCCACCATGATCACACCATCCTTCAACTGGTCGTTCGGAACTGCACTGTTTCCGTTGATTTAAAAGTTGCACGTCGTTGTGCTCTGCTGAACGCAGCCCAGGTATGTGTGTGTGTGAATGGGAGGCAGTGACTTTTCCTTCAGGTATAGTCTTCAAGCGGGAGGGACAAGTTTTTAGGGTGTCTGTGTGCCTCATCAAGATACCAATCAGAGCCCATCCTGAGACATTGAACGTAGCAGCAACATTCATGGAGACGTTATCACAATGTTATCGCACCTCGGCAATGTCACCCCATTGCATTTGACACTACATGATTATTCAACGTGATTTCCAATGATGAACTATGATGATTTGCAGCTATGTTGTGCAATGTTAAGATTGCATGTTATGTCTCTTAGGTGGGGTAGTAACGATAACTCAGAGAATTTTTTTTGTTAACTTTATGTATTGTTGTGCATCATATCGCGGTATAGACAGTTCTGAGGTGCTTTGTGTGAATATATAGTCTTGGCCCTGAGAAGAGATGCCTATCTCCAGATGTTTGTGTTTGAACATACATCGTCTGTATGTGTGTGCGTTTGTGTGTGTGTGCATACATCTATCTGTCTGTGTGTGTGCCCGAGCGAGTGTAAAGCATCCATTTAATAAATCCAGCTTTTCATTGAGATTCAGGTCATCAGGTGGTAGACAATGAGAGAGATGTATGCGTCATAGAAGATACATTACTGTCACCATTAGAGGTCTTCACGGGTCAAAAAAGTTGGACCTGAAATGCATACATTTCCTTCCAGACCCGATATGCGTACATTTATAGAGACACGTTCCGGACGGACCCGAGGACAACTAGACCCGTTCCGTATAGACCTGGTTGGATCCAGACCTGGTCCAATCTGAATGAAGGAAGCAGGAGTTTTTATCCGGAGCTGATAAAGCACGAGAGGAGGGAGAGAGAGGTGCGCTATAGCAGGCGGGGGAGGGCCCGTACTGTTAGTGAGTGACACGGGGAGCAGGGAGGAGGGAGGGGGAGACGAGAGAAAGCAACCAACCAATCTGACTCACGCTAAAGTAGACTAATAGCTGCCATAGCTAGGCTATTTATAATAAAATATGACTACTGTGGGGCTCCGAGTGGCGCAGCGGTATCAGGCTCAGAAGCTAGGATATGCATATAATTGGATAGAAAACACTCTGAAGTTTCTAAAACTGTTAAAATAATGTCTGTGAGTATAACAGAACTGATATAGCAGGCGAAAACCAGAGGGAAATCGATCCGGAAATGTTTTTTTTGAGCTTGGAATGACTTCCAATGCAATGCTATTGAAAGATCTAATTTCCGCCTACCAGATTGCAGTTCCTATGGCTTCCACTAGATGTCAACAGTCTTTATACAAGGTTTTAGGCTTGTTTTTGGGGAAAATGAAGAAGTATTTGTTGTCGTTCAAAGTTGAGTGCCAGGGCAAAAGTAGTCTTTTTGCGCGTGAACTTAGGAGCGCTTTTCGTTCTTTTCCTTTGCTATTGAACATACTATTCTCCGTCTGAAATATTATCGTTTATTTAGATATTAGACAACCGATTTCACCTGATGTTGCCGAATATGATCCCGCTAGCGGGAGGTTTTAAGGAGGTTTTACGCTAAGAGGTTTTAAGGAAGTGTCACTGCAACCCTAAAGGTCCTCAATGATGTCACCAATGCCCTTGATTCTAAGCAATATTGTGCTGCTATTTTTTATTGACTTGGCCAAAGCTTTTGATATGGTAGGCCATTCCATTCTTGTGGGCAGGCTAAGGACTATTGGTGTCTCTGAGGGGTCTTTGGCATGGTTTGCTAACTACCTCTCTCAATGAGTGCAGTGTATAAAGTCAGAAAATCTGCTGTCTCAGCCACAGCCTGTCACCAAGGGAGTACCCCAAGGCTCAATCCTAGGCCCCACGCTCTTCTCAATTTACATCAACAGCATAGCTCAGGCAGTAGGAAGCTCTCTCATCCATTTATATGCAGATGATACAGTCTTATACTCAGCTGGCCCCTCCCCGGATTTTGTGTTAAATGCTCTACAACAAAGCTTTCTTAGTGTCAAACAAGCTTTCTCTACCCTTAACCTTGTTCTGAACACCTCCACAACAAAGGTCATGTGGTTTGGTAAGAAGAATGTCCCTCTTCCCACAGGTGTTATAACTACCTCTGAGGGTTTAGAGCTTGAGGTAGTCACCTCATACAAGTACTTGGGAGTATGGCTAGACGGTGCACTGTCCTTCTCTCAGCACATATCAAAGCTGCAAGCTAAAGTTAAACCTAGACTTGGTTTCCTCTATCGTATTTGCACCTCTTTCACCCCAGCTGCCAAACTAACCCTGATTCAGATGACCATCCTACACATGCTAGATTGCGGAGACATCATTTATAGATCGGCAGGTATGGGTGCTCTCGAGCAGCTAGATGTTCTTTACCATTCGGCCATCAGATTTGCCACCAATGCTCCTTATAGGACACATCACTGCACTCTATACTCCTCTGTAAACTAGTCATCTCTGTTTACCCGTCGCAAGACCTACTGGTTGATGCTTATTTATAAAACCCTCCTAGGCCTCACTCCCCCCTATCTGAGATATCTACTGCAGCCCTCATCTTCCACATACAACACCCGTTCTGACAGTCAAATTATTTTAAAGGTCCCCAAACCACACACATCCCTGGGTCGCTCCTCTTTTCAGTTCGCTGCAGCTAGCGACTGGAACAAGCTGCAACAAACACTCAAACTGGACCGTTTTATCTCCATCTCTTCATTCAAAGACTCAATCACGGACACTCTTACTGACAGTCGTAGCTGCTTTGTGTGACTTTTTGCTGTCTCTACCTTCTTGACCTTTGTGCTGTTGTCTGTGCCCAATAATGTTTGTACCATGTTTTGTGCTGCTACCATGTTGTGTTGCTACCAGGTTGTTGTTATGTCGTGTTGCTACCATGCCGTATTGTCATGTGTTGCTGCCATGCTATGTTGTTGTCTTAGGTCTCTCTTTATGTCGTGTTGTGTTGTCTCTCTTCTTATGATGACTGTTTAGTCCTATATTTATATTTTATTTGTATTTATTTATTTTTAATCCCAGGCCCCCATCCGCGCAGGAGGCCTTTTACCTTTTGGTAGGCCGTCATTGTAAATAAGAATTTGTTCTTAACTGACTTGCCTAGTTAAATAAAATAAAAGCAGTGCCTTAGACCACTGCGCCACTCGGTAGCCCGAGAACCCGATCACCATGTAATCACTACAGGAACGCCAGCTATGGCTCGGGCAGGCGGCAGTGGCCACGAGAGCACGTCAATAAAATGCACTGGGTGAGTTCAGTTATGGAATCAGTCATCTTGCTTCCGTCACCCTTTTGTATGCTTTATGTGGGTTCTCAGTTGCTTATGCATGTATGCGCATCTGTGTTTTATAATATATAACATGCTGTGTGTGTGTATGCCAGACTTGTTTGCTGAATCCGTTGGTGTTTGCATGCATAAACTGCACCTGTGTTTGTGCTACGGTCTATTGTACTATTCCAAGGTATTACCAGGCTGTCTTGGGCATGAAACAAAACAAGGTTACGTGATGTAGCGTGTGACGGAGCAGCAGTACACAACAGTAAACGGTACGCTCTACAATGAGCCACTAAGCTGCTTCTCCACAACGGAAATTAACTGCAGTGCCGTAATGAAAGTTTAATGATGTATTTCTGCTACATGGATAGAGAAAAGAGACAGAAAAAAAGTCATTACAGAGTCTTCGAGAATAATTGAACTTCTATTTTCTTCCATTTTGTCAGAATATTTCCACTCGGAGGGAAAATAATCATCTAGCATGCTTTATTACATATTACAGGTCTTCTTATTACACACATAGCACGCACGCACACACAGACAAAGGCGCAAACTGCTTCAACCAAAAGACTCATGACGTCATTACTTCATTGTCCCCCACTGTAGTGCACACTATGACACA
Organism: Salvelinus namaycush; assembly: GCF_016432855.1. NCBI lineage: Eukaryota > Metazoa > Chordata > Actinopteri > Salmoniformes > Salmonidae > Salvelinus > Salvelinus namaycush. Next base: position 49,867,831 of record NC_052314.1, read on the forward strand.
ATATTGAAGGGAAAGCTATCGAGGCTAACGTTTTCGAGTGACAAGCAGTGTTGGCCTTAAGTTTGGCGCAAAATCAAATCAAATGTTATTTGTCACATGCGCCGAATACAACAGGTGTAGTAGACCTTACCGTGAAATGCTTACTTACAAGCTCTTAACCAACAATGCAGTTTTAAGAAAATAGAGTTATGAAAATATTTACTAAATAAAAATAAATAAATAAATATATACGACAAATATATAAATAACACAATAAAATAACAATAATGAAGCTATATACAGGGGTTACCGGTACCGATTCAATGCATTCGGGGCCTCATAAGGCATTATCACTGTAAATACATTGTAGCTTAGAGTAATACTCTTAGATGGAGGTAGATGGAGAACCTGGGTAGACGCAGGTTTCCAGGAGAACTTTGCCCAGGGACAACGTCTGATGATAGGGCAGAGAAAGCTTTCAGAGTTGAGCGACATTGTTTTGTGATATTATGTTGTTTTTTTGGAGTAGAACTGTCATACTGTAGTGAACTGTTAACCGGTGAGCTATCCCGGGCCTGTTTTTCAGTCTCACAAAACACACACGCACACACACTCACTCACACAGGCACACAAGCATGCATGGTGGCATTCACTCACCACGCACGCACACAAACACACACACACACACACACTTACTATTCTTACTTACAAACTCAAACGCAAAAATAGTTTCTTCATAATACAACAATATTCCACTGCAACTTAATAGCATATTTTCCTTCTCCACAGACAGAAAACTAATATACATTTCAGGAGTTTAACATATTTCTTACATTTTCCTGAGCTGCACATTTCCACAGGGGCTTGTGGGTATTTGTCAAATAACTTATTGAGTCTGCCTGCCTACATGGCGTTATCAAAGCCGGGCCCGAGTGTTAGAATAAACATTAAAAGACGACGACGACAGGGAGAACACAATTCAACCTGACGCTCATGTGACATCAAACAAACATTTGTATTGTTGTTCAGATGCTGAATACAGACCGAAACACATTTGCTCCAGTTCCACCTGACGACTAGGAGTGACAAGTTTCGCCTTTTATTAACCCTGTACACTCGTGGGAATTGGCCTATATGGATAGGGCTACATTTAAATGTTTCTAACAGAAGAAACTTGGAAAGCATATGCATAACCATGGTAGCGATCAAAAGGGAACAGTTTGGAGATCATGGGGAAATGATTTGACAAAAGTTGAGGACAAAACAGTTAGTCTGACACTGAATCCAAACAATACACTGTTGATTTTTGCCACATTTGTCGATAACGAAATCAGTAAATACTCTGGATACATTCAATAACATGATAAAAAATATGGGGTAGGTGCAACATAAGACGTAAAAACAAGTGTTTGAGTGAGAGGTCTAACGGGTGTCTCTAAGTCGCTACACACTTCTCCAAAGTGTCCAAAGTTCCTATGTAATTCCAATGCACTGTTATGACTCAAAGAAGTGTCTTTAACTATAAGGAACTTGTTTGAGATGTCCTAACTGTGCCGTTGAAGAGCTAGAGCAAGCAGACTTGTAGTCGTTTTCTTACACAGCCCTGCATCCCCACATTTACACAATTACTGTTATTGCTTACACAGTCTAAAAATGGTCCATTATAAATCGCAATCTGGACAGTTGGGCATTATTTCAAAGCGTGTTCTATTGTCAACATACGCAAGATGACCAAAAGTACATGGACACCTGTTCGTCGAACATCTCATTGCAAAATCATGACGATTAATATGGAGTTGGTCCTCCTTTGCTGCTATAACAGCCTCCACGCTTCTGGGAAGGCTTTCCACTAGATATTGGAACATTGCTGCAGGGACTTGCATCCATTCAGCCACAAGAGCATTAGTGAGGTCGGGCACTGATGTTGAGCGATTAGCCCTGGCTCGCCCTGGTGTTCCAATTTATCCGAAAGGTGTTCGATGAGGTTGAGGTCAGGGCTCTGTGCAGGCCAGTCGAGTTATTCCACCACAAAATCGACAAATCATTTCTGTATGGACCTCGCTTTGTGTACGGGGGCATTGTCATGCTGAAACAGGAAAGGGAAAAACTGTTGCCACAAAGTTGGAAGCACAGAATCGTCAAGAATGTCATTGTGTCCTGTAGTGTTAAGATTTCCCTTCAATTGAACTAACGGGCTTAGACCGTACCAACAGCCAGAGACCATTATTTCTCCTCCACCAAACTTTACAGTTGGCACTATGCATTCTGGCAGGTAGCTTTCTCCTGGCATCCACCAAACCCAGATTTGTCCTGCCAGATGGTAAAGTGTGATTCATCACTCCATAGAACATGTTTCCACTGCTCCAAAGTCCAATGGCGGTGAGATTTACACCACTTAAGCAGATGCTTGGCATTGCACATGGTGTTCTTAGACTTGTGTGGTGCTGCTCGGCCATGGAAACCCAATTCATGAAGCTCCAGACGAACAGTTCTTGTGCTGATGTTTCTTCCAGAGGCAGTTTGGAACTCAGTAGTGAGTGTTGCAACTGAGGACAGATTATTTTTACGCATTTCAGCACTCGGCTGTCCCATTCTGTGAACTTATGTGAACTACCACTTTGCGGCTGAACCGTTGTTGCTCCTACACGTTTCCACTTCACAATAACAGCACTTACAGTTGACCGGGGCAGCTCTAGCAGGGCAAAAATTTGACAAACTGGCTTGTTGGAAAGGTAGAATCGTAATACAGTGTCACATTGAAAGTCACCGAGCTCTTCAGTAAGGCCATTCTACTGCCAATGTTTGTCTATGGAGATTGCATAGCTGTATGCTCGATTTTATACACCTGTCAGCAATGGGTGTGGCTGAAATAGCCGAATCCACTCATTTGAAGGGATGTCCACATGCTATTGTATACAGTATATCATGTAGCTAGCTAGTTACAAAATACAATCTCAGTGTTAGGCTTTCACAGGGCAATACAGAGAAGCAGATCGTAATTTGGTGAGCATAGAATAGAGTCACGAGTTCATTCAGACGGGTGTTCACCCCAAAAAAATCACAATACGACAACCCAGGGTTATGACAACATGTCATGATTTAACTGTAGATCAAGCATAGTGATCATAAACGTTGACACCATATATTACATTCATTTTTTAATATGTGAAGTGCACGTTTGGACTAACGGGTGTTTGCCTTGCTTGTTTGACATCAAAGCGGTATTTATTATATTCCTCAACGTTTCATCTATCAAAATACATCGAGTCTTGTTTATTCACAGTATTTCCCTCACTTGGACAACAAAACATTTGCAAAAGTTGCTCAATTAGCAGGAGGGATGGGGGCAACTTCCTGTCGCGTGCAGTGTTCAAGTTTAGAACAGCTGTCAGTCCAAACCAATAGTGAGCTGTGAAGTGGAGACCTTGAGGATCCTCAGAGGAGGAAGAGTAGGACCATTAAAAAAGTAATCCTTTATAGGTAAAATTATACTAAATATATTCACATAACTGATTAGAACACACTGTTTTCCAATGAAGGTCTATAGTAGCCTCAACTGCACTCTCTGGGGTAGCACCATGGTGTAGCCGGAGGAGAGCTATTTTTCGTCCTCCTCTGAGTACACTGACTTCAACACAAAACTTAGGAAGCTCCTGGTTGTCACTCCCTTCCACAGACTTACACAGTAATTATGATGACTTCCAGAGGATGTCCTCCAACCTATGAGCTCTTGCAGCATGAACTGACATGTTGTCCACTCAAAGGATCAGAGAAGGAATCTAGTACTGAAAGCATAAGCTACAGAAAGCTCAGAGAGAAAGAAAATAGTTGAAAAGTTTTGAACAATTTCTTAAAAAATATAAGGAGAAGCAGCAGAGAGAGCTATATTTTGTTGTATTTTATTTTATTAAAAAACTTTTTTTTTAGCAAATGTAGGCTACATTCCTGAAAGGAAAGGGAAAGGGGGAATACCTAGTCAGTTGTACAACTGATTGCCTTCAACTGAAATGTGTCTTCCGCATTTAACCCAACCCCTCTGAATCAGAGTGTCACGACTTCCGCCGAAGTTGGTTCCTCTCCGTGTTCGGGCGGTGTTCGGCGGTCAGCGTCGCCGGTCTTCTAGCCATCATCGATCCACTTTTCATTTTCCATTTGTTTAGTCTTGTCTTCCCACCCACCTGGTTTCCAATTCCATCATTACATGTTGTGTATTTAACCCTCTGTTCCCCCCACGTCCTTGTCCAGAATTGTTTTTTGTAAGTGCATGTGCACGTTTATCTGGTGTGCGACAGGTTTTGTACCCATTGATTGTTTGTTCTGTTTCCAGTGGTTTTTATTGTTAACGACTCTGGGATAGGTGGGACGGTAGCGTCCCACTTGGCCAAAATCCAGAAAAATGGTAGCGCGCCAAATTCAAATATATTACTATAAAATCTATCTTTCATGAAATCACACATGAAAGACACCAAATTAAAGTTACACATGTTGTGAATCCAGCTAACATGTCTGATTTCAAAAAGGATTTACGGGGAAAGCACACCAAACAATTATGTTAGCTCAGTACATAGCCACAGAAAAACACAGCCATTTTCCCAGCAAAAGATAGTAGTCACAAAAAGCAGAAATAGAGATAAAATGAATCACTAACCTTTGATGATCTTCATCAGATGACACTCATAGGACATCATGTTACACAATACATTTATGTTTTGTTCGATAATGTGCATATTTATATCCACAAATCTCGGTTTACATTGGCACCATGTTCAGAAATGCCTCCAAAATATCCGGAGTAATTGCAGAGAACCACGTCAAATAACAGAAATACTCATCATAAACTTTGATGAAAGATACATGTTTTACACAGAATTAAAGATACACTTGTTCTTAATGTGTCAGATTAAAAAAAAACTTTATGTAAAAAGCACACCATGCAATAATCTGAGACGGCGCTCAGATTTAACAACATTTCTCTGCCATGTTGGAGTCAACAGAAATACAAAATTACATAAATATTTACATATATATATTTATATATACATAAATATTACCTTTGATTAAGATTAATCAGAATGCACTGCCAGGAATCCTAGTTCCACAATAAATCGTTGTTTTGTTCAATAATGTCCATTACTTATGTCCAATTAGCTACTTTTGCTAGCATGTGTAGTACACGTGTCCAAACACTCGCGCAGATGCAGGCAAACGTCGGACGAAAACTTCAAAAAGTTATATTACAAGTCGAATAAACTGGTCAAACTTAGTAGAGAATCAATCTTCAGGATGTTGTTATCATATATATCCAATAACGTTCCAGCCGGAGCATTCCTTCATGTCTGTAGAAGTTATGGAACGCAAGGCGATATCATGAGGGAAGCGCGTGACCAAGAACTGGCAATCTGCCAGACCAATGACTGAAACACTTCCCATCCGGCCCCACATCACACTAGAGGCTTCATTCAGCATTCTACAGACTGTTGACATCTAGTGGAAGGAGTAGGAAGTGCAAACAGATCCATATATTACAGGGAATTGAATAGGCGATGACTTTAACATCGACCAGTCTCAGAATTCTCACTTCCTGTTTGGATTTTTTTATCAGGTTTTTGCCTGCCATATGAGTTCTGTTATACTCACAGACATCATTCAAACAGTTTTAGAAACTTCAGAGTGTTTTCTATCCAATAGTAATAATAATATGCATATATTAGCATCTGGGACAGAATAGGAGGCAGTTCACTATGGGCACGCAATTCATCCAAAAGTGAAAATGCTGCCCCCTATATCAAAGAAGTTAAACTGCTCCGTTGTAAACACAGTTTTTGCTCTCCTGCGCCTGACTTCTCTGCCGCCAGTACGCACCCCGTACACAGAGAGGTGCGGGCGTCTGCCATAATCAACATCCATGTCTTCGGGCGCCCGGGGGTTAACGGCCTTGCTCAGGGTCAGAACCACACATTTTTACCTTGTCAGCTCGGGAATTCGATCCAGCAACCTTTCGGTTACTGTCCCAATGCTCTAACGAAAGAGAGAGGAATGCTATTTTTGTTAGGTAGCTGGCTAAGGCTATTCAACACTGGAGCTCTTCCAAGTCAAGGTAAACTTTCAGTTTAATACATTTATTGCCACCGGGGCCTGCTGGTGTACCTGCTAAACTGCTTGCTGTACACTGTACTGTGTGGTTGTAGTGGGTTTACTAACACGTTAGTTCTAGTAGCTATGTTGGCTATGACGTTAGCTAATTTGGTGACACCTATGTAGGCTGTGTGTTGCAGTTAGCGGTTATGGTATGAAGCTTTGGCTTGGAAACGTTTTTTTGCCTGGTCAGGGACAGCTGTTATGTTGTGCCCTGAAGTCCACAAGTGAAGGGAAAAGGTGAGAGGAGAAGGAATTTTACAACGAGCAAAGTGATGATGCTGCTATGAAAGTGAACTGTGTGTGCGGGTGATCAGAGGTGTATTCATTACGTCGATTCTGTTGAAAAACATTTCTCAAACAGAAGCGAACTGAACGGGTGTAAACCTATCTGAATTTGTTCAATAGAAACTCTTGTTTGCAACTGTTTGGACTAATAATTACACCCTAGATCAGCTAGATGCAGGCAAGAGTGTGCAAGGCAGAATTTAATGTGTCACTGTCTGTCACCTTGATTACTAAAATTTGTCTCCTGACCTATGCACCTATACGTTATAAACTTTAATTCGTAGGCTGGGTTGTAGCAACCTCATGATGGGTATAGGGGAAATTTGAGCATCATGTAGTAGCCTAAACCTATCAATGTTATATTGAGCTGGGTGAATGGAGTATGAATAAGTCATCCAATAGAAATAAGAATCGTCCTCCCTAATCTTAAACAGCACCGACAGCCACTGACACACACACACACACACACAAACACACATCTACACACACACGCAGCATGCACACACACGCGCACATGCACACAAACACAGATGTGTTAATGAATTTCAAATAGTTTCCACTTTTCCTGCACACAACACTCCGAGACAGTGGCATCTGTATGTATCCTAGGTGATGTAAACACATTAAAGCTTTTAACATGAATTAGGTACACAATGTGTCTGCCATGCAGTACACGCGTGTTGTTTTTCAAGGTTAAAGGAGGCAGCAAAAGTGACTTTCAATTTGCTGTTTTATTACTTTTGCAATATAGGCCAACCTCTAACATTTTAGAGCTTGTTATATTGTGTGTACGTGCATGTGTGCATGCTTGATATCGCCCGAGTCACTGTTAATCGCGAGCCCGTCATTCTGCCTTAACACCAGCGCCAGCGCACTTGGCACTTACACTGTCATGTCACGGTGTGCGCCTCAAAGCATATCACAGTCCAACCCGTCATTTCATCTCAGCCAAGATCAAAAGAGACTTCATAACTTTGCCAAAGCCCAGAAGTTCCTCTCTTTTTTTACAGCTTTTTTTGTGTTTATGTCCATCATTCAGGAAGACCATTGGTCGGAGGCAATCCTTTACCCTGAGGACGTAAACAGTCAGGGACAATGATGTTTGCAGCAGGTATAACTAGCATTACGTATTTTTTTCTGCTGCCAGCCCCAAATACACTGAGTCAGACTAGTGGAGTCTGGTGATGGGAGGACAGGCTCATAATAATGACTGGAATGTAATACACTGAATGGTATCAAACATATGGTTTCCTATGTGTTTGACGTATTTTTTTTTTTATACCATTCCATTCCAGCCATTACTATGAGCCTGTCCTCTGATTTAACCTGTTAGGCGGGCTGTCCCGACATCGGTACACTTATGACAACATCCAGCTCTATTGCAGGGCGCGAAATTCAAAATCTATTTTTTAAAAATATTTAACTTTCACACATTAACAAGTCCAATACAGCATTTGAAAGATAAACATCTTGTTAATCCAGCCAACGTGTCCGATTTTTAAAATGTTTTACAGCAAAAACACCACGTATATTTATGTTAGTTCACCACCAAATACAAAAGAGGACAGACATTTTTCACAGCACAGGTAGCATGCACAAAGCCAACCTAACTAACCAAGATCCAACCAAACAAACCTAGAAACAACTTCCTCAGATGACAGTCCTATAACATGTTACACAATAAATCTATATTTGTTCGAAAAATGTGCATATTTGAGCTATAAATCAGTTTTACATTGATGCTACCATCATAGCTACAGTCAGAAATAGCACGGGAGTAGCCAGAGTAAATACAGACACCAACGTCAACTACCTAATTACTCATCATAAAACATTTCAGAAAAATATGGTGTATAGCAAAATGAAAGACAAAGATCTTGTGAATAGAGCCAATATTTCCGATTTTTTAAGTGTTTTACAGCGAAAACACAATATATCGTTATATTAGCTTACTGCAATGGCTAACACACAACAGCATTGATTCCAAGTAATCGGTAGCGATAGCACAGCTCGACAGATATATTAAATAGCATCCCAAATTGGGTCCTTATCTTTGTTGATCTTCCATCAGAATGTTGTAAAGGGGTCCATTGTCCAGTACCGTCTTTGTTTGAATCCAGAACGAACTATTTCCCTCTTGAATTAGCAAGCACACTGGCCGTGCGGCGCTAACCTCTCCTTCTTGAAAAAATACTTCCAACGCATCACGTCTAATGTCCCGAATAAATTTCAATAATATAATTAAACTATATTGAAAAAACATACTTTAGGGTGATATTGTGGCATGTATCAAGTAAAATCGAAGCCGGAGAATATATTCACCTATAACGACAGTTTTCCAGGAGGCAATACAAGGTCCAACTTCGCGCCTTGGAGAAAAAAAATTATGGCGGTCCTCTCACTCCAAGAGGCTGTATTCAATCCCTGAACGAGATATTCAAGTCCTTTCTGCTCTCACTTCCGCATGACACCCAGGGGAAGGCGTATGACGTGTTTCTATGGTCCCAAGTGACATGCCCTTTTATAGACAAGCTCTTGAAAAGAGACCTCGCATTTGGAAATCTCACTTCCGGATAGGAAATGGGCTGCAGAAAGAGTTCTGGTTCACTTAGAGAAATAATTCAAACGGTTTAAGAAACTAGAGAGTGTTTTCTATCCAATAGAAATGATAATATGCATATTGTACGAGCAAGAATTGAGTAGGAGGCCGTTTGAAATGGCCACCTATTTTCAGGTTACTCAGTGCTGCCCCTTGCAGCCATAAGAAGTTAAAGTGCCACCAGCCACCACTGGGGTAGACCCAGGTAAAACAGGGGTTGGTAGTCTGGTCTATTTGGGGCTTAGGTGTCACATTTGTGACCAAGTCCGTCCCGACTTAATTGAATGTCTATTGCCAACAGGCAAAACTATATTACCCAGTGTTGCCTGCTGACTTTGAAGGAGAGCTTCGCTAATTACTAGAACAATCTAGCAGTGTTTTTTCCCCTTACCACATGCTTTTGAAAGCTTTCTAGTACTTCCTGTGACTGTTAAGGTTTGATGACGTCTGGATGTATGTTAGTCTAGTGAAGCACAGTTTGTACCATAACCTAAACCTGTGTTCTGTTTCCCCGTCTCCCCAAGGAGTTGAAACGACAACGATGTTAGTGTGTGTGTGTGTGTGTGTGTGTTAACCATGTCCTGGCATTACACTCACAAATTCACATATCCCCTCCCCCCTCTAAGAGGTGTTTCTCTCAAGTGTATTTAACACCAAAAATAACACTAGCGGTCCGGCTTCCTACTCTGCAACCAGGGCGCTGTCGCTAAAGAGATGCTATCTCTCTCGCTCTCTCTCTTTCTGTCAATACCTGAAACTGGGTCTTGGTCAGACTGTTGACCCCTAACCTTAAGGGTCAGTTAGTTAGGGGGACAGGGGACTGCTCACACATCTGTGAAATAGAGGGAGTCTGAGAGACTCGTACCACACACCTGGGTCTCAGACTGTTTCTGTATCAAGTCTCTAAATAGACGGGGACAATTCAATCTCAGTGATGTCTTGATTTAGACACATTTGTAACTTTTACACAACTTCTTCCGGAAAGGGTTAGGGTTAGGGTTATGGTTAAAAGTGCCACCAGCCACCAAGAGTGTGCAAAGCGGTCATCACGGCAATGGGTGGCTACTTTGAAGAATCTCAAGTGTAAAATATATTTAGATTTGTTTAACACTTTTTTGGTTACTACATGATTCCATATGTGTTATTTAATAGTTTTGATGTCTTCACTATTATTCTACAATTTTGAAAATAGTAAAAATAAAGAAAAACCCTGGAATGAGTAGGTGATGCCCAGAAATGAACAGTGTACAAACACATCTTCACATTGTAGCCATTAATCAGGTTCTTATTCACTTACTGTGCATTAAAAAAGCACACAGCGCCTTTGGGAAAGTATTCAGACCACTTGACATTTTCCACACTTTGTTACATTACAGCTTTATTCTAAAATAGATTTTTTTTAAATCCTAATCAATCTACACACAATAATCCATAACGACAAAGCAAAAACAGTTCCTTTTTTAGCTAATTTATTTAAAAATGCAAAACTGAAATATCACATTTACATAAGTATTCAGACCCTTTAATGAGTACTTTGTTGAAGCATCTTTGGCCGCGAATACAGCATCGAGTCTTCTTGGGTATGAAGCTACAATCAATCAATCAAATGTATTTATAAAGCCCTTTTTACATCAGCTGATGTCACAAAGTGCTGGACAGAAAACCAGCCTAAAACCCCAAACAGTAAGCAATGCAGATGTAGAAGCACGATCGCTAGGAAAAACTCCCTAGAAAGGCAGGAACCTAGGAAGAAACCTAGAGAGGAACCAGGCTCTGAGGGGGGGCCTGTCCTCTTCTGGCTGTGCCAGGTGTAGATTATAACATGGCCAAGATGCTCAAATGATCATAGATGACCAGCAGGGTCAGATAATAATATTCACAGTGGTTGTAGAGGGTGCAACAGGTCAGCACTTCTGGAGTAAATATTAGTTGGCTTTTCATAGCCAATCATTCAGAGTTAGAGACAGCAGGTACGGTAGAGAGAGAGTCAAAAACAGCAGGTCCAGGACAAGGTAGCACGTCCGGTGAACAGGTCAGGGTTCCATTGCAGCAGGCTGCCAGCTTGGCACATCTGTATTTGGGGAGTTTCTCCCATTCTTCTCTGCAGATCCTCTCAAGCTCTGTCAGGTTGGATGGGGAGCGTTGCTGCACAACTATTTTCAGGTCTCTCCAGAGATGTTCCATCGGGTTCAAGTCCGGGCTCTGGCTGGGCCACTCAAGGACATGCAGAGACTTGTCCTGAAGCCACTCCTGCATTGTCTTGGCTGTGTGTTTAGGGTTGTTGTTCTGTTGGAAGAGGAACCTTCGACCCAGTCTGAGGTCCTGAGCGCTCTGGAGCAGGATTTCATCAAGGATCTCTCTGTACTTTGCTCCGTTCATCTCTCCCTCAATCCTGCTTCTGAAAAACATCCCCACAGCGTGATGCTGCCATCACCATGCTTCACAGTACAGACGTGACGCTTGGCATTTACGCCAAAGAGTTAAATCAGACCAGAGAATCTTGTTTCTCATGGTCTGAGAGTCTTTAGGCACCTTTTGGACAAATCCAAGCGGGCTGTCATGTTTCTTTTACTAAAGAGTGGCTTCTGTCTGTCCACTCTACCATAAAGGCTTGATTGGTGGAGTGTTGCAGAGATGGTTGTCCTTCCACAGAGGAACTCTAGAGCTCTGTCTGAGTGACCATCGGGTTTTTGGTCACCTCCCTGACCAAAGCCTTACTCCCCTGATTGCTTAGTTTGGCTGGGCGACCAGCTCTAAGAAGAGTCTTGGTGGTTCCAAACTTCTTCCATTTAAGAATGATGGAGGCCACTGTGTTGTTGGGGACCTTCAATGCTGCAGAAATGTTTTGGTATCCTTCCCCAGATCTGTGCCTAGACACAATTCTGTCTCTGAGCTCTACGGACAACTCCTTCGACCTCATGGCTTGGTTTTTGGTCTGACATGCACTGTCAACTGTGGGACCTTATATAGACAGCTGTGTGCCTTTCCAAATCATGTCCAATCAATTGAATTTACCACAGGTGGACTCCAATCAAGTTGAAGAAACATCTCAAGGATGATCAATGGAAACAGGATGCACCTGAGCTCAATTTGTTTAATTTTATACAAAGATTTTTTGCAAAAATGTCTAAAAACCTGTTTTCACTTTGTCATTATGGGGTATTCTGTGTAGATTTCTCAGGATTTTTAAAATGTATTTAATCAATTTTAAAATACGGCTGTAAAGTAAAAAAATATGGAACATGTCAATGGGTCTGAATACTGTACATGTAGAAGCCTTATATACTTAGTTAAAAGTCTGGAAGATAATCAAACAAGAAGAGATGCAATGCAATAAAGAAATGTCTATAGGCATGTCTGATGTGATTAATTCTGTCTGTAGAATGATCTACTTCTACTGATCTACATCAAACTTCGCTATAGTTGCTAGGCTATAGTTGCTAAGAAGATCAAGAGTTGAATGTTATTTTATGTCATTTACAAATTCATAATCTATCTACTTTGTACGTGTACTTGGAAAGTAGGACCTCCTACCCTCGTTCAGTTTTGATTATCCTTAATAACAGCATACTTGGACCATTTCCTGTTTAACCATACTAAGAACCATCACCGGATGCTATTATTATTCATTATTATTTCTACTCTGCAGTGGAACAAAGTCCTTCTCTACCGCTCAAGGGTTGCTGAACTCAGTTTTTTTTTTGCACACGATAACCGCTTATAATATTAACCAAAATGCATTTTCTCCCTTTACTTTTCAATAACGCACCAGTATTTCTTTCAGCCTTTGGACATGTAAGCACAGACGCAGAGAGGTTTGCTATTATATCACGGTTAGAACATTCGTTACGCCCTCGCCGTTGTGTGTTGTGTTATTTCTCATTTCAGAACATTGTGGGAAAAAAAGTACACAACAACCTGGAGCAGAGAAAGCATTGCAATTGATCATATGGTGCTGCTGTTGAACGCACAGGGGTACATATCCATGCTTTTTTTTCTGGCTCAGGTCAGGGAATCTCAAGACGGGCATTTACATAACAAGTGAATATTTATTTTTCTCTTTGTCAGGCCTTGGCACTGTCTGTGAGGAAGGTGTGTTCATAATTCTACACTGGCAGTGTGATCACACACATTGACACACACACACACGCACACTGTTGCTTGACTGCAGCGTTAATAGGCTTTGCTATCTGCCTTTAGCCAGGGAGCAGACAATAGGATGAGTTCTGAGCCACGCACAGCCACGTTCACATCCAAACCTTTAATTGACCCCTCCAATGACAATGGCGATTGTAATTTCTACCACTGGGGGAGTGAACCGCCCTCCTCTTTCTAAAGAGCCTTATCCCTCACACTCTCTTGCCTTCTCTCTTAATTTATACTCCTCTGTTCATGTCTCTTTCTGGTTCTCTTATCTCTCGCACGCTGGTGTCTCTCTCCCTTTCTCTTAATTTCTCTCTCTTCTCCCTCTCTTTCTCTCTCTCTGTCCCTTTCCCACCATCCCTCTTTTCTTAACACAACACAGCAGAGGACAAAGGGAGAGAAAGGGAAGGAATGATACGATACAATATACTTTATTGTCAATTTACATGGACATTCGTTTTGTGAAGCCAGCATACAAATACACAAAACTGTAATGCCCAAAAAATACACGATAATACATTCAATATGGAAAACACTGGCAAGATAATTATTAACACACACAAATTCAGCATCCTGATGGCCATCGGAATTGATCGTGTCCTGCTCCTATTCTTGCTGAACAATGGGACCTTATATCTCCTTCCGGGGGGGCAGCAGCTCAAAATATTGGGCAAGATTGTGTGTGGGGTCCTCTTGGATGTGCTTTGCCTTCATAAAGGGAAAGGGAGAAAGGTGGAGACAGGACAGACACACAGTCAGAGGTGGCGACCAGCTAGGTCTCACTTCCAGATAATAGTCATCTGTAGCAGGCCAGTGCTCCGGCTCACTCTCACCTTACACGCACTGCTTGTATCGGAGAATAGACAGGAACGGGAAAAAAATACAAAAAGAAAGCTTCACAGGGGTTTTATCTATTCTTTTGAGGTAGTTGTAAGCGCTTGCATTTGAGAGACTCTCACTTTACTCGTGGAGATATGAGTTGCGCTGAAAACTTTGCTTGTTTGTGTACAGTATCATCTTTGATGTTATAAATGACTGCCCATAACAAGGCTCCTGAAAGTTATTTAGGTTACAAGCCACTGCTACTCTTTGCACTGCAAGTGTGTGTGTGTGTGTGTGTGTGTGTGTGTGTGTGTGTGTGTGTGTGTGTGTGTGTGTGTGTGTGTGTGTGTGTGTGTGTGTGTGTGTGTCTTACTGTGTATCTGTGTGTGTTGATCATGTTACCATTCAAGATGGGCCTTTCAAGTAGCTTTGTGTGGCAGTAGCTGTGAGTTTGTGTGTATGTGTGCGTGCATGTGAGTGCATGTCCAATGTCTTTGTCTCTGTAATTTAAAAACCAGGAGACAGAAGGAACGAGGCGGAACGAGGGTGGAAAGTTTTCCTTCTGTTCACGTAAATCTGCTTCAGCAGCATGAGAGAATTATTGCTCTCTTAGTGGCTTGTTCTTTACACCTCACTTTTTTTCTCTCATTCCATCGTCCTCCTCCGTTCCCTTACTTATTTATATAGTTTATTCCTCTTTGTTTTACTATTGAGCAGCGGCAATATCTCTCTCTCTTTCTCTCTCTCTCTGGGTTTTTACAGAACCTAGGAGCTCTTCTTTAAGTAATAAGCCTCTTTTGTTTATGGCTGCCGTTACCTGTCTGCCGCTATCCCGAGGACAGGATTTGTGACCAGGGGCGTGAGTATGTTTAATACCCATGTCTCTCCTTTGTGTTATGCCCCCCCCCTCCCCCGCGCGAGCGAGCGAGAGAGGATGCTTCTTTATGGTCTACGTCTGGAGTGTCATCGCGCCCGTCTTGACTGTGTTTGTTTAAATCCTACCGTATGTCTTGTTCACTGCACTTTGACACCCTTTCCATATCCCTATCTCTACCGCTTTCCCTCTCTTTTTCTCTTATACAAACAACCTGGTTTCATCTCCCCATACAGCTTACAGTCACGCACGTCGTCACTGACGGGGGCCAGACTGAAAGATTTCTAACTCTAGCCCTCTCTGGGAGTAGTTGCTGTCTTCATTGTCTGGCCTGTCTGAAGTGGATTATAAGCTAAACTGTTTTATAAAACTCAAATACTTAGAGGTTAGCTTACTTACTGTATACTTGAGAAGAAAAGGAGAACGAATACTTTTGAAATGATTTCATCAACAACTTTGATTGCTTTTTTTGACAGCTCGGTTTCGATCCAGAGCCTCAGCAGATTTGTGTATAGTAGTCTTTTGTAGTCCTCAGCATGGATTGTGACTTTGTGGTATTCTGTGCTGTAACTGCCTACATACACACCACAGTTGTGATAGTATCTCATCACAAGAACAAAAAAAAACGATTTTAGCAGATTTTCACCTAAACTTTTACCCCCCCACTAAATAGAACCCGATCTCCGCAGGACCCTGCCATCCCATTTTCATTGAGCGAGCTAATTGGTCCCTCGGAAACATGGGGTGCAACCTACCGTGCTGACCCCCCTATATAGGAAATATAACGGTTCCGAAAAAGTTCAGTCTTGCCATCCACTTTGGCATTGCTAATTCCGTGCCGGATCCTCTCGGTTTTGACACTTAACATTTCCAATAACCTTTTCCTCCCCGTAGGTGAGAGAGCAGTGCACAGGGGCGATGATAGACAGCTCTGGAATTACATTTCCATAATGTTAGTCACCGACGCCAACAATGATTATGTTCTTGGGGGCCTATTGTTCATCCAAAGTCATTTTATGGTTTACCTCTTTATGTACTGTTAGGAAATGGCAGTTTTGAGTGCATTTTGGTTTAGACAGCACTACTACATAATTAGGTGGCAGCAATTTCCTGTTTTGAGTTGCCAGGAAGGGGCGTGGCTAGTTCTAGCACTCTCATGGGCAGCGTCCCAGATGGCACACTATTCCCGTTTTCTACTTTAGACCAGGGTCAATAGACAACTGAGACATCACACGACTGGCCCTCCCGCCGATAGTTGAAGCGAGGGCTCAACACAAGGGTGACACGTGAATAGCTAAGTAGATGTTTTCAATTTGGGTGACCTGTACATCAATACCTATTGATTGCACTTCACATCAACAACGATTTCTTGAACGATGAGAGAAAGGCACTTGAGGTCAGTAACCCTATAGGTTAGTCAACTTTTCACTCTGCTTACTTGTTCATGTCTGTGTGTTTGTTAGCGTGCGTGTGTGTGTTTGCTTGCGTGCGTATATGCGAGCCTGCATGTGTGATATTGTGCACTCACGCAGGATATTTGGAGTGTTAATGCCTTGATTAAAACACACTCACCTCTCTCTTTGTCACACCTTCCACTGCGATTTTTGAGGCCGCTGACAGAGAGAATTCCATTTTGTCCAGACTCAGTGCGATGCGAGTACCGCCTGTGTGATGAAGAGTTTACGCAAGGCCGCGGAGCTTATTGAAATGCTGACACTTATTGATTTTCCTCTCTGTCTGCAGCTATGTTGTGTTTGAGTCTTTCCATCTCTCTCGCTCTTCTCTCCTCTCTCCTTCTGTCTGTCTCTCTATCTCTCTTTCTGTCTCTTTCTCTCGCGCTCTCTCACACACACACACACACACACACACACACACACACACACACACACACACACACACACACACACACACACACACACACACACACACACACACACACACACACACACACACACCCTATATTTCTCTCTCTCTCTCTCTCTGTCTCTGTCTCTTTGCTTTCTCTCTCTTTCTCTCTCTCTCTACATCTTTCTTCTCTCTTAGAAGACTCATCCCATCCACACTTCATATCTTCCGGTGCCGGTATGTGGCCATATGATATAACTGTGCACGACGCTATAGCACCAGACGGCAATTGGCAACTACACCAGTTCCAGGGTTGAGGTTAAATTCCTTTTCTTGAAAAAAAAATACATAAAAAAAATACACGAGATACAAACATACATAGTACACTTACAACAACTTAGATGCAGACAAACAACAGCTACATCTCATCAGCCCAGATAAAAAATATTGGTTGGCCATGCTATTTCAATATTTCAATAATAAATCATTACATTTTTCCATTGTGTTAATGATGGTGTATTTGTATTTATTATTTATTAATTTATATTTATTTCATAGTACAGTTTCTTCTTTTTTTGTTTGGTTTAGTCACATGATTTCTCAATTTGCCAATCGGTTATGCAGCCAGACTTATTTGACATTCCTTTTGCCGCATCCCTCTCAACCATTACATTTTTTCAATTCCTCATCAATGCGCAGTGATTTAACAGTTTTTACAGTCATTTTCTTAATGGCTGCATCCTTATTAGTAACTGGAGTAAGCAATTTCAGAAATGTGTCAAGTGCAGCATCTGGTTGCTCCTCATTACATACCAAAGAGCAGCAAATATTCTTTACATTATCAACATAGGAATCACAAAAAAAAACTATTGTCGGACTTCTAATACACAATATTAGGTAAAGCTTTTGGGACCTTGGTTATCCAAGATATGGCCACCATACTGTGATCGCTACTGTACATTTGATGGATTTGGATATTACTTTACAGCAGATTTCTGCAGCATTAGTAAAGATGTGATCAATACACGTGGATGATTTCATACCTGTGCTGTTTGTAAATACCCTGGTAGGTTGATTGATAACCTGAACAAGGTTGCAGACACTGGTCACAGTTTTGAAACTTTTTCTTGAGTGGGCAGCTTGATGAAAGACAGTCAATATTTAGGTCACCCCAAAAAAGTATACATAATTTAACACATATTATCCAGACATTGTTTGTTAGCACTTGGTGGTCTATAGCAACTTCCTACAAGAATGTGCTTTAGGTGAGGCAGATGAACCTGTAGCCATATTACTTCAGTTTTTGACAAGTATTTGACAAGAGATCCTCTCTAAGCTTTACTGGAATGTGGATTTGAATATAGACAGCAACACCACCCCCGTTGGCATTTATATATTGTTCTGTAGACGTTATAACTATGTAATGCTACCACTATATCATCAAAGGTATTATCTATCATATGAACATCATTTTCTTACTCAAATAAGATTCCCTCAAGGTTGCTCTGATGTGCAAATTATTTAAAATCGATCTTTTTTTTAATGTAACTTTTAAGTTGCATGTATTTGAAAATACAGTGCCTTCGGAAAGTATTCAGACCCCTTAACTTTTTCCACATTTTGTTAACTTACAGCCTTATTCTAAAATTGATTAAATAAAAGTTTTTCCTTTTCAATCTAAACACAATACACCATAATAAAAAATCAAAAACAGGTTTTTAGAAAACATTTTTTACATAAGTATTCAGCCCCAATAGAAATTATTTCATACCTGTGCTGTTTGTAAATACCCTGGTAGGTTGATTGATAACCTGAACCAGGTTGCAGACACTGGTCACAGTTTAACACTTTTTCTTGAGTGGGCAGCTTGACAAAAGACAGTCAATGTTTAGGTCACCCCAAAAAAATTACACATAATTTCACACATATTGTCCAGACACTGTTTGTTAGCACTTGGTGGTCTATAGCAACTTCCTCTCTAAGCTTTACTGGAATGTGGATTTGAATATAGACAGCAACACCACCCCCGTTTGGCATTTATATATTTTTCTGTAGATGTTATAACCATGTATTGCTACCACTATATCATCAAAGGTAGATGTATATAGAAATAGAAACGCCTTATTTATATAAGTATTCAGACCCTGAATACTCAGACTTTACCCATATTTTTTTACGTTTCAGCTTTATTCTAGAATTGATTAAATACATTATAAAATCCTGAGAAATCTACACAGAATACCCCATAATGACAAAGCGAAAACAGGTTTTTAGACATTTTTGCAAAAGTAGAACATTTAAAAAACAGAAATACCTTAGTTACATAAGTATTCAGACCCTTTCCTATGAGACTAGAAAATGAGCTCAGGTGCATCCTGTTTCCATTGATCATCCTTGAAATGTTTCTACAACTTGATTTTAGAATCTATAAACGCCTTTAAATTAAATGGTGCAACAGTTTCCGAGGCACAAACAGTCAACTTCCTTGTTGCCGGCTCTCCAAGTTTAATGGGCTGCCGTTAATTATTTAACTGTTCCAATCCCTACAGCTCGTTGAATTATGGACCATTTTGGTGCAAAAGTTTACACTGTGTATGTGTGTGTGTGTATTTACTCACCCACAAACAGACCATCACCTGAATAACAAGTGTTACAGGAGGTGGATGACACTCACACACACACACACACACACACACACACACACACACACACACACACACACACACACACACACACACACACACACACACACACACACACAGTTTTGTGCTCAATTAGTGAGTGGAACTCCAAGTACCAGGTGACATAACAACTCTTAGGCCACCCAACTGACTCATACATTATTCGTACAGTGGGGGTACTGTTACTTAACCCAGGGGTGTCTCAAATGGTACCATATTCCCTTTAGAGTGCACTACTTTTGACTAGGGCCCTCTGGTCAAAAGTAGTGTACTACAGTATATAGGGAATAGCGTGCCATTTGGGATGTAGAACCAAATAATAAGACCAGGCGTGTCAACGCCATATTTCTGTATCTTAGAAACAGGCAAATGCATTTCCCCAATTCACATCCACTGTTTTGTGTAACATATGAGAACATACTCTTTGGGCTAGGGGGCAGTATTTTGACGTCCGGATGAAAAGCGTGCCCAAAGTAAACTGCCTGTTACTCAGGCCCAGAAGCTAGGATATGCATATAATTGGTAGATTTGGATAGAAAATACTCTAACGTTTCTAAAACTGTTAAAATAATGTCTGTGTATAACAGAACTGATATGGCAGGCCAAACCCCAAGGACAAACCATCCCAAAAAATGTTCAGTCTACCACTGTTTTCAATGGCTGTCATTTTTATTATAAGGTGAAATCCTCCCAGATTGCAGTTCCTAGGGCTTCCACTAGATGTCAACAGTCTTTAGAAAGAGTTTCAGGCTTGTTTTTGGAAAAATATGCTCGAAATTGTAGTTTTTCTAGGTGGCTCCCATTATGGCTGTAGTGTTGGATGAGAGTGGATGCGTGCGTGGATGAGAGCGCGTTCTTTGTTGTTTTTCTCCGGTAAAGACAATAACGATTCTCTTTCTTAAATTGTATCATTTATTTACGTATTAGGGTACCTGAGGTTTGGTTATAAACATTGTTTGACTTGTTTGGAGAAGTTTATTAGTAATGTTTGGGATTCATTTTGTATGCATTTTGATGGAGGGAAACCGGTGGATTATTGACGGAAGCGCGCCAGCTAAACTGAGTTTTTGCGGATATAAAAGACGGACATTATCGAACAAAAGGACCATTTGTGATATATCTGGGACCTTTTGGAGTGCCAACAGAAGAAGGTCATCAAAGGTAAGGCATTTATTATATCGCTATTTCTGACTTTCATGGCGCACCTGCCTGGTTGAAATATGTTTTTCATGTTTTTCTATGTGGGCGCTGTCCTCAGATAATCACATGGTGTGCTTTCGCCATAAAGCCTTTTTGAAATCTGACACAGCGGCTGGATTAACAAGAAGTTAAGCTTAATTTTGATGTATAACACTTGTATGTTCATGAATGTTAAATGTGAATATTTCTGTCATTTGAATTTCGCGCTCTGATATTTCACCGGATGTTGTTGAGGTGTGCCGCTTGCGGGAAGCCTAGCCATAACAGTAAAGTAACTGTTTAGAGAGAGTGTGTGTGTGTGTGTATGTGTGTGTGTGTGTGTGTGTGTGTGTGTGCTCGCGCAAATATGTGTGTGATGAAGTAAGAGTGGCGGTGGATGATGGACCTTCTCAATATGTAGTGCTTTGTTGTAGGGGTCTCTGAAACGTTGGAGAGGGGGGTACACAGCTATCTGAGTTTTTCTCTAGATGATGCACCTTAGTGTGTGTGTGTGTGTGTGGGGGTGGGGGGGGGGGGGTGCATTCACAGGTGTGAGTAGATGCCTGTACCGTGTGGAATGTATCTGCATTCACCCCTCTGGAGGCTCTGTGGTATTTTGTATTTTTATTAGGGCTCTCCATTAGCTGCTGCTAAGAAAGCAGCTTCTCTTCCTGGGGTCCAAATACATTACAGCACATCACAACAACAAAAACAGTGGATCATGTAACATTATTACACCACTACACACAGTTGAAGTCGGAAGTTTACATACACTTAGGTTGGAATCATTAAAACTCGTTTTTCAACCATTCCACAAATTTCTTGTTAACAAACTATAGTTTTGGCAAGTCGGTTAGGACATCTACTTTGTGCATGGCACAAGTAATTTTTCCAACAATTGTTTACAGACAGATTATTTCACGTATAATTCATTGTATCACAATTTCAGTGTGTCAGAAGTTCACATACACTAAGTTGACTGTGCCTTTAAACAGCTTGGAAAATGACAGAAAATAATGTCATGGCTTTAGAAGCTTCTGACAGGCTAAATGACATCATTTGAGTCAATTGGAGGTGTACCTGTGGATGTATTTCAAGGCCTACCTTCAAACTCAGTGCCTCTTTGCTTGACATCATGGGAAAATCAAAATAAATTAGCCAAGACCTCAGAAACAAAATTGTGGACCTCCACAAGTCTGGTTCATCCTTGGGAGCAATTTCCAAACGTCTGAAGGTACCACGTTCATCTTTACCAACAATAGTACGCAAGTATCAACACCATGGGACCACGCAGCCATCATACCGCTCAGGAAGGAGACGCGTTTTGTCTCCTAGACATGAACATACTTTGGTGCAAAAAGTGCAAATCAATCTCAGAACAACAGCAAAGGACCTTGTGGAGATGCTAGAGGAAACAGGTACAAAAGTATCTATATCCAGAGTAAAACGAGTCCTATATCGACATAACCATAACCTGGTGCACTTCACAAAACAGATGGCATCATGAGGCAGGAAAATTATGTGGATATATTGAAGCAACATCTCAAGACATCAGTCAGGAAGTTAAAGCTTGGTCGCAAATGGATCTTCCAAATGGACAATGACCCCAAGCATTCATCCAAAGTTGTGGAAAAATGGCTTCAGGACAGCAAAGTCAAGGTAATGGAGTGGCCATCACAAGGCCCTGACCTCAATCCTATAGAAAATTTCTTGGCAGAACTGAAAAAGCGAGTGTGAGCAAGGAGGCCTACAAACCTGACTCAGTTACATCAGCTCTGTCAGGAGGAATGGGCCAAAATTCACCCAACTTATTGTGGGAAGCTTGTGGAAGGCTACCTGAAACGTTTGACCCAAGTTACACTCAATTAGTATTGCCTTTAAATTGTTTATGTAAACTTCTGACCCACTGGGAATGTGATAAAATAAATTAAAGCTGAAATAAATAATTCTCTACTATTATTCTTACATTTCACATTCTAAAAATAAAGTGGTGATCCTAACTGCCCTGAAGCAGGGATTTTTTTACCAGAATTAATTGTCAGGAATTGTGAAAAACTGAGTTTAAATGTATTTGACTAAGGTGTATGTAAACTTCCGACGTCAACTGTATCTCCAATACAACATTTATAATACAACCATACAACAATATGTACGTGTGTGTGCTTGTGTTTCTTCACAGTCCGTGTTGTTCCATAAGCTGTAGTATTATCCTTTTTTTATATCCGATTTTGCTGCTTGACTGAGTTACATGATGTGGTCTAGAGTTCCATGTAGTCATGGCTCTATGTAGGACTGAGTGTTTCCCGGAGTCTGTTCTGGACTTGGGGACTGTGAACAGACCCCTGTTGACATGTCTTGTGTGGTATGCATGGATGTCTGAGCTGTGTGTAACTGTTTGAACAGACAGCTCGGCCCTTTCAACATGTCAGTGCAGTACCTCAAACAAAAACAAGTAGTGATGTAGTGTATGTCCGTCAACTAGGCTCCGTGGCAGCCACCAGGCAGTCAACAGGCAGACCCGGGCAGCTAACACTGAGGATAAGCCAGAGGGGCTGAGGGGGGTTTAGATCCCCTGGCGGAACTACCTGTGGCTAAATAGGCTGTTATTGATCAAACAAGGAGAAGGAATGAGAGCGAGGGCAGAGGGGTGAGGAGAGTGAGCACCTTTAGCCCACGGGGACCATGGAATTCTCCCAGGACCAAGCACAGACTGCAGTTTCGGTTCGGTGAGCTATGTGTGACAGGCTCTGAATGAGAAAGATTAGGGCAGTGTTGTATTGAGGGGTGGAGGGAGAGAAAGTCGGTGGAATGAAAAGTTACTTTGGAGTCTCCTCACAAACGAATGGATGCAGTCGTGCATGGGCATGCACATCACACACACACACACACAGATGCACACATGTACTGTACAGTAACCTGAGATGACAACTCTGAGAGACTTTCTATATTTTGATGTGGATATAGACAGCTAAATGCTTTAATTAAAAGTATAACACGCTCCGTAATCTACAGATGGCACCACACTCCATAATTAACACTAGAAGTGCAAATTGAGTCATTTTGAATCAATTTGAACTTAAAGTGGAAATGTCTCTACAATGTTTTAACTCATGCCGCCCTTTGTCCTTTACTTTTACTAAATAAGTATATTTAACATACATAGGTTGTTAGAATTTTGATAACACAAACAAAAATTGTGTTTTAAGCTGTTTAACATCCCCCCCCCCAAAAGGGACCTTTTCGAACCCTCCTCCAGAGTCACATGCAGGTAAGGTGTTTGATTCCTACACAGTATCAGAAAGAGCAGATTTGAGGTTTCCAAAACATTTTGCCAAATAACTATTTATATCTATTTCTCTTTTTCCAAGAATAACCGCTGTTATGCGCTCCACACATGAGCACATGGCAACAGATAGCCTAAAGTAACATACATTTATGAAAATGCTATTGTGTTTTTTGAAATAATACTTTTTTAGTATTGTAATGTTACCCAATACCTTCATTAACACAACCAAATAATTTTTTTCCCGAAAGTGTAAATTAAGTGATTTCTTTTTTTTACTGTTAGAATGTCCTCAAACCCAGCTTTTCTAGTCTTAAAAGGGCAACACACTCCATAATATTTGTTGCCTGCAGTTATCGCAAATGCCTCCATTTGATGAATATACAACATGGATTGAATGATGTTGTCTGCCATGGGGACATTTCAAGACACGTTTGTGTGCATGCGTATGTGAGAGGACATGAGCACGTTCTTGTTAATTCGATTTGAATGTCACTTAGATCTGAATGTCACTTAGATCTGAATGGTTCTTAGATCTGAATGGTTCTTAGATCTGAATGTCACTTAGATCTGAATGGTTCTTAGATCTGAATGTCACTTAGATCTGAATGGTTCTTAGATCTGAATGTCACTTAGATCTGAATGGTTCTTAGATCTGAATGTTACTTAGATCTGAATGTTACATATCTCTGAATGTTACTTAGATCACATTTTTTCACAGATTTAATTATTTTTTAGATCTGAATGTTATATAGCTGTGAATGTTACTTAGATCTGAATGTTAGGTAGCTCTGAATGTTAATTAGATCTGAATGTTACTTAGATCTGAATGTTACTTAGATCTGAATGTTACTTAGATCTGAATGTTTCTTGGATCTGAAAGTTATTTAGCTGTGAATGTTACTTAAATCTGAATGTTAGGTAGCTCTGAATGTTACTTAGATCTGAATGTTAGGTAGCTCTGAATGTTACTTAGATCTGAATGTTTCTTGGATCTGAATGTTACTTAGATCGGAATGTTACTTAGATCGGAATGTTTCTTGGATCTGAATGTTATTTAGCTGTGAATGTTACTTAGCTCTGAATGTTACTTAGCTCTGAATGTTACTTAGATCTGAAATTGACTTACCTCTGAATTTTACTAAGCTGTGAATGTTACTTATCTGTGATGGTTTCTTAGAACTGAATGTTACTAATATCTGAATGATACTTAGATCTGAATGTTAATTATCTCTGTATGTTACTTAGATATGAATGTTACTTAGATCTGAATGTTGCTTAGATCTGAATGTTACTTAGCTGTGAATGTTACTTAGATCTGAATAATTCTTAGCTATGAATGTTACTTAGCTCTGAAATCTACTTAGATTTGAATGTTTCATAGATCTGAATGTTAATTAGCTCTGAATTTTGCTTAGATCTGAATGTTACTTAGATCTAAATGTTAATTAGATTTGAATGTCACTTAGATCTGAATGGTTCTTAGATCTGAATGTTATTTAGATGTGAATGTTACTTAGATCTGAATGTTACATATCTCTGAATGTTTACTTAGATCAATTTTCACAGATGTAATTATTTATTAGATCTGAATGTTACTTAGATCTGAATGTTCTTATGTCTGAATGTTTTCATATCTGAATATTCTTATTTCTGAATGTTACTTAGCTCTGAATGTTACTTAGCTCTGAATGTTACTTAGATCTGAATGGTACTTTGATCTGAATCTTTCTTGGCTCAAAATAGTACATAGCTCTGAATGTTACTTTGCTCAAAATGTTACTTAGATCTGAATCCTACTTCACTCTGAATGTTACTTAGCTCTGAATGTTACTTAGATCTGAATGTTTCTTGGATCTGAATGTAACTTAGCTCTGAATGTAACTTAGATCTGACTGTTACTTAGATCTGAATGTTACTTAGCTGTGAATGTTGCTTAGATCTGAATGTTGCTTAGCTCTGAATGTTGCTTAGCTCTGAATGTTGCTTAGATCTGAATGTTGCTTAGATCTGAATGTTGCTTAGATCTGAATGTTGCTTAGATCTGAATGTTGCTTAGATCTGAATGTTGCTTAGATCTGAATGTTGCTTAGCTCTGAATGTTACTTAGATCTGAATGTTACTTAGATCTGAATGTAACTTAGATCTGAATGTTAATTAGATCTGAATGTTGCTTAGATCTGAATGTTGCTTAGATCTGAATGTTGCTTAGATCTGAATGTTGCTTAGATCTGAATGTTGCTTAGATCTGAATGTTGCTTAGTGTTGCTTAGATCTGAATGTTGCTTAGATCTGAATGTTGCTTAGATCTGAATGTTGCTTAGATCTGAATGTTACTTAGCTCTGAATGTTACTTAGATCTGAATGTTTCTTGGATCTGAATGTTAGGTAGCTCTGAATGTTACTTAGATCTGAATGTTACTTAGCTCTGAATGTTACTTAGATCTGAATGTTTCTTGGATCTGAATGTTAGGTAGCTCTGAATGTAACTTAGATCTGAATGTAACTTAGATCTGAATGTTACTTAGCTCTGAATGTTACTTAGCTGTAAATGTTGCTTAGCTGTGAATGTTGCTTAGCTGTGTATGTTACTTAGATCTGAATGTTACTTAGATCTGAATGTTACTTAGATCTGAATGTTACTTAGATCTGAATGTTACTTAGATCTGAATGTTACTTAGATATGAATGTTACTTAGATCTGAATGCTGCTTAGATCTGAATGTTACTTAGCTGTGAATGTTACTTAGCTCTGAATGTTACTTTGATCTGAATGTTTCTTAGATCTGAATGGTATGTGGTATCCCAGGAGGTCTACCCCGGGGGATGTTAATATAGGGGAGGTACGTTAGGCGACGTTGGCTCCCTCTGCTGGGAATACGGGAGCTGGGAACCCCGACACGGACTGCTCCAAGTGGAGGTAATTAGGGGAAAGTGCCAACCAGCCGTGGAGGCCA
Organism: Salvelinus namaycush; assembly: GCF_016432855.1. NCBI lineage: Eukaryota > Metazoa > Chordata > Actinopteri > Salmoniformes > Salmonidae > Salvelinus > Salvelinus namaycush. Next base: position 49,894,615 of record NC_052314.1, read on the forward strand.
AATAGAAGGAGCACTGTGGCACACCGCGAGAGAGAATGGGGAGAGACTGACACCAAGCAAAAGTAGAGGAGAAGGACCGCGCCATACCTAAGTGATTTTTTTTGTTATGTTTATTGTCTGTCCTAGTAAAGTTGTTTTTTTGCGGAGTAAAACCTCCCTGTCTCTGTATCAATCTCTGCTCGCTCAACCCAACACCCCACTGTTTACCACAGTTACTTAGATCTGAATGTTACTTAGCTCTGAATGTTACTTTGCTCTGAATGTTACTTTGCTCTGAATGTTACTTTGCTCTGAATGTTACTTAGCTCTGAATGGTACTTAGCTCTGAATGGTACTTTGCTCGGAATGTTACTTTGCTCTGATTTCTGATTTAATTAGATTTTCCCATGATGTCACGCAAAGAGGCACTGAGTTTGAAGGTAGGCCTTGAAATACATCCACAGGTACACCTCCAATTGACTCAAATGATGTCAATTGACTCAAATGATGTCAATTAGCCTATCAGAAGCTTCTAAAGCCATGACATTTTCTGGAATTTGCCAAGCTGTTTATAGGCACAGTCAACTTAGTGTATGTGAATTTCTGACCCACTGGAATTGTGATACACTGAATTATAAGTGAAATAATCTGTAAACAATTGTTGGAACAATTACTTGTCATGCACAAAGTAGATGTCCTAACCAACTTGCCAAAACTATAGTTTGTTAACAAGAAATTTGTGGAGTGGTTGAAGAACGAATTTTAATGACTCCAACCTAAGAGTATGTAAACTTCCGGCTTCAACTGTAGCTCTGAATATTACTTAGCTCTTAGCTCAGAATGTTGCTTGGCTCTGAAGGTTGCTTGGCTCTGAAGGTTACTTATGCAGTTGGTCTTAGGTCTGAATGTAGGCTTTTGTAATACCAAACATTACAGTATGTTCTTTACAGTGGCCTTGATAAAAAAATATATACATATTTGAATATGACAAATGAACCCAAATAAAAGCCTACTTCATAGAAAGAGAACACAAAGTACAAAAGGAACACACTCGGACAAAACAAACCTTATTCCTTAGCAAGGGACCATTTAGCTATTTGAAATTTAGAACACCCTGTAGCTATAATAAGTAAGTCAATGATTTGATGAAACACGGAACAATTTCACAACATATACCCAATACACACAAATCTAAGTAAGATAATGATGAATTAAGAATATGTAAATATATGGACGAGCAATGTCAGAGCGGCATAGACTAAGATATAATAGAATACATTTGTTCCTCCTTTAAAAGTTGCGAGCTTGCAGCGCAGGACTCACACGGAACCCAATCCGGCTGGGCGCGTGCGCCATCATGCATAAATGTATTTTGTCCCCCCACACCAAATGCGATCATGACACACAGGTTAAAATATCAAAACAAACTCTGAACAGATTATATTAATTTGGGGACAGGTCAAAAAGCATCAAACATTTATGGCAATTTAGCTAGCTAGCTAATTTGTCCTTTTTAGCTACCTTGCTGTTGCTAGCTAATTTGTCCTGGGATATAAACATTGAGTTGTTGTACTTGAAATGCACAAGGGCCTCTACTCCGCCAATTAACCCACATATAAAACGGTCAAGTGAATAGTTTCTAGTCATCTCTCCTCCTTCCAGGCTTTTTCTTCTCTTGACTTTATATTGTGATTGGCAACTTTCATAAATTAGGTGCATTTGTTACACCCCTGAAAAAGGGGAGAAAGAATCACGACTGTGATACGGTAATGTAAACCTCATTGAAACTTTTAGTGCAATCATTTTACATAAGTAACACATTTTACAGAATAACAGATCTACAGGAAATAGATAGTTATGTAGGGTACAAGGCTTATTCAAGTCATAACAGTATACACTGTACATCACTGAAACAAATACTATTTTCAATATAACTGTCAAGCACAAAGCTTTAACTCAGTAAACCATAACTCAATTTATCAACAGGCAATAAAGTGTTTGAAAAACAATTACACAAATAATGCCGCAAAATATCTTATTAACAACGCACATATTCATTCACAATCGACATAAAATGGCAGCTACGTAGCAGTACCTAGCAGTACGAAGCTAGCTGCAACTGAGCAGGGCTCATGTTACTCTCTGCAAACTTAACTAACTTCCTCAATATGTTACTAAGACACACCTTAAACACTCTTGACATGTTAGCGAGTTATTACATTTAAATTACTCTTTTTTTATCATCAATAACGTACCTGAAAAAGGGGAGAAAGAATCACGACTGTGATACGGTAATGTTACCTCATTGAAACTTTTAGTGCAATGAGAAAAAGACCGCGATTTCTCCGTGAACTTGAGTGGAGACCAGAGCAATCGATCTCAGGCTCATAGATTAAGAGCATTTAGTAGATCACAGATTAACACTTACCCACGACAAAATAAAGTAATCAACATAACGTGTACACATTCCTCTCACAATTCGTACCCTTTGTATGCTTGACGGATTTTAACACAATTATATAAATGTTATAAATCTATCAACTAATACTGAATGCATGATCTTCTTAACCTTAGATGTTTTAAGATCCTCACATACTATGAACTTACTAATACTTTTTAATGTATAACAGGCTATTAGTATTTCCTTTAACCTGTCACACATTACCGCCACTGACTTTGTTCGTCTTTCAGTCACCCACATGGGTATAACCAATGAGGAGATGGCAAGTGGGTATCTGCTTCTATAAACCAATGAGGAGATGAGAGAGGCAAGACTTGCAGCCCGATCTGCGTCAGAAATAGAACTGACTTCTATTTTAGCCCTTGGCAACGCAGACGAAATAATTGAATAACATAGATTTAAACATGTATTTTGCAACACTCGATGCACACGCGACGCGAGCAGTGTAGTCAGCCAGTTAGAGGTACCCAGCGTCATGGCTTCATTGCTCCAGACCACCACAAGGGGGAGCACTCATTATGCATTTTGGTCCCAAGGTTTTTATTTAACCAATCATATTGAGTGGTTCCAATGACGAATTTTGACGCGAGCCACCCTTGCCTTGTGGCATTCTTCAACAAAGATGGCTGACAAAACATTACGGTGGAACCAGATGTAAGTTGTTATAATGTCATAATGAGTCAAGCTAAAAATTTACAGTTGAGATTAATATGTTAATGTAGAGACAAATGTTTGTGCATATTTTTGGGTCATAAAGTTAATTTACGAAAATTGCTATTTAGCAAGTTATCTGACTCGCTAACGTTAGCCAGCTAGTTAGTGTTAGGAGAATGAATTTGTAATTCGTGTTGTTTAATGTTTTAGGGACTCCTGAGAGAACCAGCAAACCAGGTTGACGTCTTGTGAAACAGTGGATGTAAAGAATCTAGCTAGCTAAAGCATTTACTGCAGATTGAATGTACAATTGTGTAAGCTTGCCTTGCAATGCAGCTGAAGTAACATAGCTAGCTAACTATTTATTTGCTTATTGTGTTGTGGAGGATAAATACAACTGTGTGCCTATGGATGTGTAGCTAGCTACAGTATGTAGCCGATCTGTGTATGGACCCTAAAAAGTTAGGTTCTGAACCAATCTATGAACCTTAGCTATCATAGTTGTTGTATCAACCTCAAGTCTGAATGGCATTAATGAAGCCTAATGATAGAGTAGAATATGAAAACTTTATTGTGCCAAGGATGCAAGTCCTATATACACATGTACTGTAGTTATTACCACTAATGAGATTCCCACATTGTCGCCTGTACATTGAATATTTTCACTGATCATGTACTCTTCCTTGGCAAATAAAGGTGCGGTTCAGGTATGAATCTCTGAGACATTCTTTTTCAGTCATATCAAACTCCATTATTTGAATGATTCTGTGTCTGCATGTATGTTTTACAATTATACTCTTCAACAGTGTTTACCACTCTTGCTCCTGGGACATCAATGATTACACATTGTAACTATGCAATAGACTAGAAACATGATTGATTTGTAATTTATATATGCATAGTTTTTTCTGTATATCTAACTCCCTTCATCTGCATTAATCTGAGGACACAGGATAGTATTTCAATGAGATACTTAATTTCAACCAGTGGAGAATGTGAAACGCTGTATTGCAAGAAGATCATTATCCAGGTGTTATAAATACATACATGCATTATAATTATGATAATTGTAATATTATAAATACAAGTTCAATCTGTACTTAAATGCACATATGGTGTGCATTATAAAACGAGGAAGAAAGACGAGGTGGGAGAGAGGTGTAGAAGACAGAAAGGGAAAGGGGTAAGAACAGCGGCAGACAGCGTATGATTCATGAATTACAGTGCTACACAAATATTCTCTCATTTCATCACAATTACGGTGTCTCCTAACCAGCCTTGGGCCTCCAGTTGGCCCGAAGGTTATCTTAAGAGCGGGTGAGGTGGCGATGACTAGACTGGCTTCCTCTCTCACATCAAAACCTACCTGCAGACGTGAGAGCATGATTAAGCCTTGTTTTTTTTATTCTAACACGGTCAGTCATCTTAAATCAGGAGGTGAAATGCAAAACTGACCTTGGATCATTAACTCTGGGACTACTACATGTCTGTCTGTATTTCAATGTAAAGCATCTTTTTAATAATACTTCCTGTTGACCCGACCAAGTGACATCTCACCTATGATCATGCTATGCCCTCTGTCAGCCAGTTCAGATGCGGGAGGGGTTCACCAAAATAGCTGATTTAACCTAGAGGATTTAGTGAGAAAGGGGAGAGGGATGAAGTGAAGAAGAGAGACTGTTATTGGTGTGTGTGTGTTCTCACCTGGTGTCCACACTAAGTGGCTAAAGAGTACTTTAAGCTGAAAAACTGACACATGAGGACAAACAATAGGAGATAATGTCAATAGAAGATACTGTATGTGACGCAGACACCTATCGGAGTGTATCTGAAACAATTAAATATAGAGGGATGTGTCTCACCACTTGGTTATTGCAAATCATGACTTGGCAGCAACATATAGTGAAAATGGCTGTGTTTATGTGGTGTAAATCTGAAAATTAGCAGCTGATATCTTAAAGGTTTTTTAATTAATGCATGTGAGACAGGTTTCATGTACAACAAGACAGGCAGAGACGGAGAAAAAGACCACAGAACATTTTAATTACCTCTGGTTGTGGACACTTTTGCCAGCAATAAAGCTTCCACGGCCTGTTCCTCGGACAGTGAACATCTGGCAATATCTACATTTGACCCCTTGGTCAGCTCGCTCTCTGAAAGTAAAGAAAACAGCTTCTTTTTTATAGATATGAAAACAATAACTGAGATATGACCATTCAATTTAAAGCAGCAGATGTAATTTTTACCTGAGATGTCATCTTTGTAGGTGTCCACTTTGACTTCCTTTGTGTCGGAAAAAAGTTGCTTTCAGAACAATTTTTTTAGATATAGGACTAATAGGACTAAAATGCATGTCTGCATGTCTAAAATGCATGTCTGTTTTTTTCACGATTACATCAAAACGACAGCAAGCAGCTGGGAAATATGGTCATATTATGAAACTGGGCTCACGGCGGATGTAGAAAGTAAACATCCGCACCTCAATGGTGTCAACTGTGCATATGTCTGCGTAATGAAAAAGTAGGGAAAAAATAAAAACTTCTGACTATTTCTGGTCTAGCGATCGATGAGAAACGAGCTCGCTGTCCAGACTTACACAATTACAAAGAGGAGATTCTCCTGATTTAAAATGGTGCCCGTGTAACAGTTTTGCTTCCGTCCCTCTCCTCGCCCCTGCCTGGGCTCGAAACCAGGAACCCTCTGCACACATAGACAACAGCTAACCTCAAAGCATCATTACCCATCGCTCCACAAAAGCCGCAGCCCTTGCAGAGCAAGGGGAACAACTACTACATCACCGATTGAAACTCTATTAGCGCGCACCCCGCTAACTAGCTAGCCATTTTACACCGGTTACACCCGACATGAAAAAAATCTAAATATACACATTGCGAGATATTTGTCGAAATAAGCAGACATGCCTATATTTCCCCCATAGGAAACAATGGGAAGACCGCAAAGTTCCAATATTATTTTTGTTTACATTTAAGCTATAAAACAATGTGAGCAGGTCTCATTGCCAACAATAGCGAAGCAGGCATTGTGAAGTTGAACAATAAGCTGGGAATAGAACATTCGGAAGGCGAGTTGGTGCCACGGTGCTCAATAGAACTAATAGGAGCTGGCAGGGTGAAAAATGCACTAAAATAAGGCCTGTTTTATCGCGATTACTTCAAAACGACGGCAAGCAGCTGGGAAATATGGTCATATTATGAAACTGGGCTCCACGACGGATGCAATTAATTAGTTTTTATCAAAAAAGAACGTTGCTAAAAATTTCCAGCTTACTATCTACACGGATTTCAGAGCACTCACATCTGAGTGTACCTGAGCGCAGAATAATTACTTTACGAGCGCTCAACACCCGTTGAATATAGCCGGTGTCGGGAAAAAAGAGTAATTAAATTGTTTCCAGCTGCACATTTACAGTCACCAACGCTCTGGCTAACACGAAAACTGCCTTACCTGCTCTGCCAGGGCGTGTAAAATGGTCAGTGGTCTCATTTGTGTCTGGAAGTAGCTAGCCAATGTTAGCTTGGGTGCTTGACTGCCATTGTGAGGCCAGAATGCTCCAATCAACCCTACTCCTTGGCACGAATGTCCAGTGTGCGCTCCGAGAGCGAAACGGTCGGAATTTACAAACTAACTTCTCTGAATGGAAACACCATAATATTAATCAAATTAATTAAGCCAAATTTCTTAAAATCAATACCATATACTATGTTATTACAAAAAAATTGTTAAATTCTCTGGTAATGCCAATACGGAATACTATCAAATGCTTCTCAAAGATGCCCTCTGGTGGTCAAACTAGCAGTAACTTGCAGTAACAGAAGAAATGGCTGAGAATTAAATAACGCAGGGTGTGCCGCAATATGACGCAACTTTAAAAGGAGGAACCACTGTACATATGAGATTAGTAATGCAAGATATGTAAACAGTGACAAGTGTTCCATTTTTTAAAGTGGCCAGTGATTTCTAGTCTATGTATATAGGCAGCAGCCTCTAATGTGCTTGTGATGACTATTTAACAGTCTGATGGCCTTGAGATAGAAGTTGTTTTTTAGTCTCTCGGTCCCAGCTTTGATGCACCTGTACTGACCACGCCTTCTGGATGATAGCAGAGTGAACAGGCAGTGGCTCGGGTGGTTGTTGTCTTTGATCTTTTTGGCCTTCCTGTGACATCAGGTGCTATAGGTGTCCTGGAGGGCAAGTAGTTTGCCCCCGGTGATTCGATGGGCTGACCGCACCACCTTCTGGAGAGCCCTGTGGTTGTGGGCAGTGCAGTTGCCGTACCAGGCGGGGATGCAGCCCGACAGGATGCCCACTATTTTTTTTCATCTGTAAAAGTTTGTGAGGGTTTTAGGTGCCAAATCAAATTTCTTCAGCCTCCTGAGGTTGTTGTTGCACCTTCATCACCACACTGTCTGTGTGGGTTGACCATTTCAGTTTGTCCGTGTACACCGAGGAACTGGAAGCTTTCCACCCTCTCCACTGCGGTCCCATCGATGTGGATAGGGGGTGCTCCCTATGAAGTCCACGATCATCTCCTCTGTTGACGATGAGTGAGAGGTTATTTTCCTGGCACCACACTGCCAGAGCCCTCACTTCTTCCCTGTAGCGTCATTGTTGGTAACCAAGCCTACTACTGTTGTGTCGTCTGCAAACTTGATGATTGAGTTGGAGATGTGCTTGGCCATGCTGTCATGGGTGAACAGGGAGTACAGAAGGGGGCTGAGCACGCACCCTTGTGGGTGTTGAGGATCAGTGGAGTGGAGGTGTTGTGTCCTACCTTAACCAACTGGGGGTGGCCCATCAGGTAGTCCAGGACCCAGTTGCACAGGGCAGAGTTCAGACCCAGGGCCTCAAGCTTAATGATGAGCTTGGAGGGTACTATGGTGTTGAATGCTGAGATATAGTCAATGAACAGAATTCTTACATGGGTATTCCTCTTGTCCAGATGGGATAGGGCAGTCACCATATCAGTATATACGTCAATGTTATTCTTTGAAGCTAACCGGAACATATCCCAGTCCACATGATCAAAATAATCTTGAAGCGTGGATTCCGATTGGTCAGACCAGCGTTGAATAGTCCTTAGGACGGGTACCTCCTGTTTGAGTTTCTGCCTATAGGAAGGGAGGAGTAAAAAGAGTTGTGGTCAGATTTGCCCGAAAGGAGGGTGGGGGAGGGCCTTGTATGTATCCCGGAAGTGGCCGAGTGCTTTTAGCAGCGCGAGTACTACAGTCTATGTGTTGATAGAACTTTGGCAGCCTTTTTCTCAAATTTGCTTTGTTAAAATCCTCAGCTACAATAAATCCGGCCTCAGGATATGTGGTTTCCAGTTTGCATAAAGTCCAATGAAGTTCTTTGAGGGCCGTCGTGGTATCGGCTGGAGGTGGGATATACACGGCCGTAACTATAACCAAAGAAAATTCTCTTGGGAAATAATACGGTCGGCATTTGATTGTGATGTATTCTAGGTTGGGTGAACAAAAGGACTTGAGTTCTTATATGTTATCACAATTACACCATGAGTCGTTAATCATGAAACATACACCCCCGCCCTTCTTCCCGTGGAGATATTTATTCCTGTCTGCGCGATGAACTGAGAATCCAGCTGGCTGGACCGACTCAGACAGTATATACCGAGTGAGCCATGTTCCCATGAAACAGAGTATGTTACAATCTCTGATGTCACTCTGGAAAGAAACCCTGGCCCTGATCTCGCCAACTTTATTATCCAGAGACTGAATATTACTGAGTAATATACACTGCTCAAAAAAATAAAGGGAACACTTAAACAACACAATGTAACTCCAAGTCAATCACACTTCTGTGAAATCAAACTGTCCACTTAGGAAGCAACACTGATTGACAATACATTTCACATGCTGTTGTGCAAATGGAATAGACAAAAGGTGGAAATTATAGGCAATTAGCAAGACACCCCCAATAAAGGAGTGGTTCTGCAGGTGGTGACCACAGACCACTTCTCAGTTCCTATGCTTCCTGGCTGATGTTTTGGTCACTTTTGAATGCTGGCGGTGCTTTCACTCTAGTGGTAGCATGAGATGGAGTCTACAACCCACACAAGTGGCTCAGGTAGTGCAGCTCATCCAGGATGGCACATCAATGCGAGCTGTGGCAAGAAGGTTTGCTGTGTCTGTCAGCGTAGTGTCCAGAGCATGGAGGCGCTACCAGGAGACAGGCCAGTACATCAGGAGACGTGGAGGAGGCCGTAGGAGGGCAACAACCCAGCAGCAGGACCGCTACCTCCGCCTTTGTGCAAGGAGGAGCACTGCCAGGGCCCTGCAAAATGACCTCCAGCAGGCCACAAATGTGGTCGGACTAGAAGACCACTCCAAGTACCTCTCCTTCGCCAGCGTTGTTTTGGGACGGCCTCTGGAATCAGTTCAATTGCCCTGGTGGGTGCGAACAAAGGATCTGTCGTATTCCTGGTCGTAATGCTGGTAGTGCTGGTGAGTTACCGCCGCTCTGATGTCCAATAGTTCTTCTTCTGTGAAGAGCACAGCAATAACACAAAACCTTTTCTGGGCTAATAATGTAAGAAAGAATTTATAAAAAAACTAAATACTGCAAAGTTTCCTAAGAGCTAGAAGCAAGGCAGCCCACTCTGTTGGCACCATTTTAGTGATCCCTCTGACAATCCCGCAGATGAAGAAGCCAGATGTGGAGGTCCTGTGCTGGCGTGGTTACACGTGGTCTGCGGTTGTGAGGCCGGTTGGACATACTGTCAAATTCTCCAAAATGACGTTGATAGAGAAATGAACATTCCATTCTTTGAAAACAGCTCTGGTGGACATTCTTGCAGTCAGCATGCCAATTGCACACTCACTCAAAACTTGAGACATCTGTGGCATTATGTTGTGTGACAAAACTGGACATTTTAGAGTGGCCTTTTATTGAACCCAACACAAGGTGCACCTGTGTAATGAGCATGCTGTTTAATCATCTTGATATGGCACACCTGTCAGGTGAATGGATTATCTTGACAAAGGATAAAATGCTCACTAACAGGGATGTAAAAAAAAAAATTGCACAACATTTTAGAGATACAAGCTTTTTGTCTGTATGAAAAATGTCTGGGATCTTTTACTTCAACTCATGAAACATAGGACCAGCACTTTACATGTTGTGTTTATATTTTTGTTCAGTGTACAATGTTGTTGACCTATCCTCAGTTTTCTCCTATCACAGCCTTTAACTCTTTGAAAGTCACCATTGGCCTCAAGGTGAAATCCCTGAGCGGTTCCTTCCTGTTAGCAAGGACGCCTGTGTCTTTGGGTGTATTGATATGCCATCCAAAGTGTAATTAATAACTTCACCATGCTCAAAGGGTTATTCAAAGTCTGCTTACATTTTTTTTTTGCCATCCAATTCCCTGCTCTACTGAGGGACCTTACAGATAATTGTATGTGTGAGGTACAGAGATGAGGTAGTCATTCAAAAATCATGTTAAACACTATTATTGTCCATTCAACTTATTAGTGACTTGTTAAACACATTTTCACTCCTGAACTTATTTAAGCTTCCCGTAACAAGGGGTTGAATGCTTATTGACTCAAGACTTCAGCTTTTCATTTTTTGTATTGATTTGTAACAATTTCTATAAACCTATTTCTACTTTGACATGATGGGGTATTATGTGTTGGCCAGTGACACAAAATCTAAATTGAATCCATTTTAAATTCAGGCTGTAACACAACACAATATCGAACAAGTCAAGGGGTGTGGATATTTTGTAGTAGCACTCAGAGAGAGGGAGAAGTGTCGTTATAATGGTTGTTTTATTCGACAGAATAGAGTATTGTGTGTGTGTTCTACTGAGGATGGGCCTCTATGAGATAGTACTGACAGAGGAGATTTACGATGTCTTTGGGTGATAAAACCTAAAGAGCATTCCAGAGAACATGAGCTAATGGTTCTGTTCTATGCCGTACCAGGGAGAGACGGTTCCCTTTTGGAGTAAGGGGGCCAGACACTGGTCTTTACAATGAAAACTGTTGACACAGGAGTAACTGTCTGCTATGTTTTATAGATACCTTTCATACAAGATCTGTGGTTCGTCAGTGTAAGTTGAGAGGGGTGTATCTTGGCTATAAAAGATCTTTGTACTTTTCTGTTGGTACATCTCATCGGTTCATTAGAAGTAGTGAATTGTTGAAAGTCCAATGTTATTGCAAAGCTTATTATTATTAAAGATGTAGTTTAAGTATAACTCTGACTGGTGTGTAGTTTGTAACTCTCCTCATTTGGTAAAGCAGAAATATGCCACCACAGAAGCCTGGTGAGAGTGAGGAAGGTTGTCTGAAAGATTGGACTCACTGACTGAGCTGTGCAGTGTCGGGGGTTGGGCTACTGGGCTGCCAGACTCCCTCTCGCTCTCTCCCTCTCTCTCTGTGTCTCTCTCTCTGTCTCACTCAGTTTACCCCTCTCTCTTTCTCTCACTCTCTCTCTCCTGTCACTCCCATGTGGTCAGCCTTGCCTAGGGTCAAGCTTGCGGCTTTCCCAGGGGCCTCCTCCACAGTGTCAGCTCGTTCACACCGAGAGTGCCACATACACGCCCTCTGCCTTCTTTCTCTCTCTGCCCTCTCTCGCGCTCTCTTTATATATATGTCCCTCTCTGCCCTCTCTCGCTCTCTCTTTATATACTGTATGTGTCCCTCTCTCTGCTCTCTCACTCTGTTTCTCTATCTGCCATCTCTCACCTCTTTCTCTTTCCATCTGCCATCTCGCTCTCTCTCTCTCTCCCCCTCGCACATGGCTTTACCATGTATACAGAGTATCAATATATCCGATTCCAAAACATAACTCCTTCCTTCCTGGGAGGACCAATTCCTAACTATGCAAAGGTTTCAGAGCTGGTTCTCGATTGAGTTAATATTATTTTTCCATTTTGCGCCATGGCTGTCGTTAGTTGACCTCCCAAAACAATTAATAATCCACTCCCGGTCACTAGGCACATTGTCATGTTGTCTCAATAGTAATTCATTATTAAAGTTCAAAACTTTGAAGTGTTTATTAACACTGCAAATATGCACATTTTACAGAAAAACACAAAGTACCTACGCATTTTTCCTCATGTGATTAAACAGGCCTATTTGTACAGTAAATAAAGCTAAAGTCAAGGACCTGCTTATTTGGATTGTGTTGGGCATGTGTTGGACATCAGGGGGGAGGATTGTGTATCTTACACATTTTCCTAAATACTGTACCTTAATATTAAATCAAAATGTATTGTAGCATACAGCAATGATTTTCAAAAACCTTCTAGGATTTGACAACTGAGGAAATATTGTTGTGTGTTACATAAAACTCAAATTCAATGTCCTTGCTTTGAGAGGGTTGTGTTTGAATAAATATATGAGCAATTTAGCAACCTTCATGTTTTTTTCATTCAGTCCTTTTGATTGAAACCTTGGTTGCAGTTAAGCGGTGAGTTCATATTATCTATCGTTTTATTGCCTTTACAAAAACACAAACAGGGGTACACCTGTTTAGTAGAGTTGTCTTTTGAATTGTGTAACGGGTGACCAAGGTTTCTTTCTAATATTGAAAGGGTGACTGAGACACTAGCCTTGCTAGCTGTGGTGGTTTTATTCAAACAGAAGGCATAGAGAGCAGTACAGCCCAAAGCCTGTACAGTACAAGAGAGGTTAGTTGGAGAGCCGAGGAGAAAGGGGGGACTGGGAATTAATGTGGTGGCAAGTGAAAGACGAAAGCCTGTGGTGCAACTCTGAGCTGGATTTAGGCACTCGAGTCCTGGGAATTTCTCTGCCGTTCCAGGGTTGCGCCACTCCTATGACCTAGTGAGTTTTACAGAAGGCTGGCTACACAGGAAGAGATGCACCATGGGTAATTAAAGTTCTCCGGAGGCTTTTGAGAATTTGCTTTTTTAGAGGTAGAGAGACAGTGAGAGAGAGAGCTTTAATCCTGGAGGATTTAGCTGCTTTTGCTGCTGCACACTAATGCTGTTCGCTAGTGTATCTCTACTAGAGAATAAAAAATACATGATATTTGCTCTCACTAGAGTTGACTTTTCTTTTTTTTTTTTTTTAAATGTTCCATCCTGAGAATAAATCACCTTTCTCCCGGATAGCCCCGTATTTCCCACCAAAACTAGTATCATTCAAAAGCATTATAAAGCACTGCCTTCGGAATGTATTCAGACCCCTTGACTTCCACATTTTGTTACGTTACAGCCTCATTCTAAAATGGAATTTAAATTTTTTTAATTCAGCAATCTAAACACAATACCCCACAAGGACAAAGTGAAAAGAGGTTTTCAGAAATGTTTGCAAATGTATTTAAAATAAAAAACAGAAATACCTTATCTACATAAGTATTCAGACCCTTTGCTTTGAGAATCGAAATTGTGCTCAGGTGCATCCTGTTTCCATTGATCATCCTTGAGATGTTTCTACAACTTGATTGGAGTCCACCTGTGGTAAATTCAATTGATTGGACATGATTTGGAAAGGCACATACTGTACCTGTCTATATAAGGTCTCACAGTTGACAGCGCATGTCAGAGCAAAAACCAAGACGTGAGGTCAAAGGAGTTGTCAGTAGAGCTCTGAGACAGGATGGTGTCGAGGAAAAGATCTGGAGAAGGTTTCTAAAACATTTCTGCTGCATTGAAGGTGTCCAAGAACACAGTGGCCTCTATCATTCTTAAATGGAAGAAGTTAAGAACCACCAAGACTCTCCCTAGAACTGGCTGTCAGGGAGGTGACCAAGAAACAGATAGTCACTCTGACAGAGCTATAGAGTTTCTCTGTGGTGATGGGTGAACCTTCCAGAAGGAAACCATCTCTGCAGCACTCCACCAATCAGGCCTTTATGGTAGAGTGGCCAGAAGGAAGCCACTCCTCAGTAAAAAGAAAATGACAGCCCGCTTGGAGTTTGACAAAAGGCACCTAAAGACTCTCTCTGATCATGGGAACCAAGATTCTCTGGTCTGATGAAACCAAGATTCAATTCTTTGGCCTGAATGCTAATAGCCACGTCTGGAGGAAACCTGTCACCATCCGTAAAGTGAAGCATGGTGGTGGCAGCATCATGCTGTGGGGGTGTTTTTTCAGAGGTAGGGACTGGGAGACTAGTCAGGATCAAGGCAAAGGGTCTATTATCATTATTATATTATATAAATGATCAAAAATGTCTAAAAAACTGTTTTTGGCATTATGGGGTATTGTGTAGATTGATGAAGGAAAACAACTATTTAATTAATTTTAGAATAAGGCTGTAACCTAACAAAATGTGGAAAAAGTAAAGGGGTCTGAATACTTTCCGAAGGCACTTTAAATATGCCTATGTCAAGCCTGATGTTACCTGAGCCTGATGAGCCCTACATTAAATATATTTTATGAGCCCTACAATAAAGACATTTAATGAGCCCAAGTTCAAAAAAGTCAAAATGGTTGTTCCATTATCCAATACATATATGTAATACAGTATACAGTTACTGCACATTATGCACAAAAGAAAACCATAAAAGCCCATAGATGTAGCTAGCTATATATATCTTAATAGGGATAGGCGTCCTGGTAGCGGGACATGAGCCGACAACATCCAGTGAAGTTGTAGGGTGCGCAATTCAAATAAATAATCGTTATATTAAACATTCATGAACATACCTAATATCATTTCACCCTTTCACACGTACCATCACACTGGTGTGATCGTTCTACAGTGGTTCCTGAAGCGTACGATCACACCCGTGTGATTAGAACACTCATTTAGAACGCTCGTTTAGAACGGCCAGTTTCGAATGACGCAACAATCAGCGTTTGAGTTGGCTACACTTTTTTCAGAAACTATTTACACAAACACAGTCCTTACAAAGTTATGTCCAGAATGTGAGCAGTTTATTTTTTGGATTCAATGTTCAGATATTCACAGAAGAATATATAGCATAACACAATCATCCTAACCGGGAAAATGTAGGCTACAATAGTCCTAGCGCTAACTGAGGAAAGATTGACCCAACACAAGCAGTCATATTTTCTAACTCTCGGCTGACATAAACTACAATATGAATTAGCTAATAGCAATTACTATGTATAATTAATCACATCACGGGTGAGCTCACCATTGATCGAAATAATTAGGTAAAACACTTTATAGAAATCGAAAGTAATCCGATGATTAGTTTCAGCGCGCAGCCATGCATTTTTCCTCACAGAAACCGAAGATAATAAGAGAAGACGAGATGAGTTTGGTCTGTTTATAGTATGCATGTTGAAGGGGTGTGTCATCTACCGTCGTTCACATCCCACCATTCATTTCCGGAAGTCCTCAAAGAATTTGTGAACTCTTACTCACCTCATTTTGTTATAACATCTTTGGTCAAACAAACGATTACGTGAAACCCAGAATGCATTGTATGTCAACAAACATGGCTACACAGCTGGAATTAGCTTAGCTCATCATAATCAGTACAACCTTCAAAAAAAGTATTTTACACACATAATATGTGCCCATTACAATCTGTGCAAGAATCGGAATGCATGATTTGTCACCTAGAATTGAAAACATGTGAATAAAGCTGTAAATACACAAATAATTGCCACACGAAACATTTTCTGATAGTGATTTATTGATACAAGTGGCGCGTGCCAGTAGTCAAACACGTACCCTCTCACTCTGAGCCATTCAGTCTGAGCCACTCGCTAAATGGGTGACAACCACAATTAGTGAAATGTATACCTTCCTGGTGACAGTCCTCCTCATGGGGATAGTAAAGAAGAACTCCCTAAGAGAATACTGGAGCACAGATCCTATGTTTGCAACTCCCTTCTTTGCCACCCTCTTTTCCCAAGACCGCTTCCTAGTTCTGCTGCGATGCCTGCATTTCGTCAACAATGCTACTGCCATCTTAAGTGACCCGTTATACAAAATAAGAAATGTTCTAACCAGCCTGACATCAGCATTTGGTCGGGTCTTTGTGCCATAAAAGGACCTATGCATTGATGAGTCCCTGATGTTATGGAAAGGTAGGCTGGCGTTCCGTCAATATATTCCCTCCAAAAGGCACAGGTTTGGAGTCAAGTTCTTTGTCATGTGCGACGTGAAGACAGGATTTGTCCAGGATATTATAGTTTACACAGGGTCCACCACTGACATCAAACATTATGAGGGGCTTGGGGTGTCCGGGTCCGTAGTGATGACCATGCTGGCTCCTCATCTCGGCAAGGGACACACTTTGTACGTGGACAATTGGTACAGCAGTCCCACACTCTTCCAGCATCTGCTCTCCAACAGCACAGGGGCCTGTGGCACAGTCAGGTCGAACAGGAAGGGGATGCCAGGATTCGGATGCAGGAAGATGCAGAGAGGGGAGGTGGAGTTCCAGGAGAATGGTCAACAGCTGGCAGTAAAGTGGCATGACAAAAGAGATGTCCATGTCCTCTCCACTGTCCATACAGCAACCATGTCGGCCACAGGGAAGGTGGATCACCTGACTGGAGTGAGAAAGATCAAACCAGATTGTGTGCTTGACTATAACCTCAAAATGGGGGCAGTGGATAAGGCAGACATGATAAACAGCTTTGTGGAATGCACTCGGAAAACAACCAAGTGGTTTAAGAAGATATTTTTCCATCTGATCGACACTGCTGCCCTCAATGGCAGCATAGTTCACCGCCAACTAACAGGTGAGATGATTACTGAACAAGCTATTTTTGTAATTGGATGTACAGTTCACATACAAATCCATTATGCAATTATAGTGACAATATCTCACCCACCTACCCACTGCCTCATCATCCTCTAACTTTCTTCATCCTCCCCACTCCCTCTTAGGTAAAGTAATTACCTACCAAAAATACAGAGAGAACCTAATGAGAGAGCTGCTGGAGGAGCACCACACCCCTCGGCGCCCATCCACTGGGGGTCGTCCTGCTGTAAACAATCCCCTACGCCTCACTGCACGGCATTTTCCCTGCAAAGTCCCTCAAACTGCTGCTCAAGGTAGTCGCACAAGGAGGCACTGCAAAGTCTGCCTGTCTGGCACTAGGAGAAAAAAGCAGAGGAAGATGACAAAATACATGTGTTTAGCTTGTGATACACCTCTATGTATTTCACCATGCTTTGAGGAGTATCACATGCTCCTCAAAGTATCACATGCTCCTGCTTATTTCTGCAGAAATAAGTGACTGACTGCCATGATACTATGCCTTTAGAGGTGGGGGGGGGGGGGGGGGGGGGGGGGTGGAAATGCAGTTGTTGTTCAGTCACTGCATGAATATTAAATATGGGTTATGCATATTCAGTTTTTTGTCCTCTAGTATAACAAGTTGTTGAACCAACTACCAATACTGCAATAAAATAGACGACTATTACATATTGGCATATGTGTTTTCTTGCTGTCTTTTCATCCAGTAAGACTGTTATGAGCTATGCTGAATAGACCAAATAAACAAACCATGGTCATATTTTTTATTTATTTAACTAGGCAAGTAATTTAAAAACACATTATTATTTACAATGATGGCCTACACCGGCCAAACTCGGACAACGCTGGGCCAATCGTGCGCTGTCCTATGGGACTCCCAATCACAGCCAGTTGTGATACAGCCTGGATTTGAACCAGGGTGTCTGTAGTGACGCCTCTAGCACTGAGATGCAGTGCCATAGACCGCTGCGCCACTCGGGAGTCATAAGGTCAGGGTAGCTTCAAAATACAACACAAGCTAATAGTTCTCTGACGCAACTAGCACTGTTTTACAGAGCTAATAGAATAATGTAGCTACATAAGCACGATTGACTATAACACCATAAAGGTTATAAAATGTGTAACGTTACCTCACGTGTCCGCGGTTATAAGGAATATATTATGATCCATACATACAGTGAGCTACAGCAGAAACTATTATAATGTAATAAGGCACTTACTTTGATAGAAACGCAGCCTGGATTTGAACCAGGGAGTCTGTAGTGACACCTGTAGTACTGATGTGCTGTGCCTTTGACTGCTGCGCCACTTGGGAGTCATAAGGCCATGTAGCTTCAAAATACAACACAAGATATTACTTCTCTGACGCAACTAGCATTGTTTTACAGAGCTAATAGAATAATGTAGCTACATAAGCACGATTGACTATAACACCATAAAGGTTATAAAATGAGTAACGTTACCTCACGTGTCCGCGGTTATAAAGAATATACACAAATATATTATGCTCCATACATACAGTACGCTACAATAGAAACGACATACAGAAACTATTATAACGTAATAATGCACTTACTTTGATAGAAACGCACACATTTCCAAAGTTATTATTATTAACGAAAACAAGGACTGCAATGAGGGCAACAGATAGAAAATGTGAACACGTGTGCAGATCATGTTCTGACGGGAGATGAGCAAATGTCTGCAGACGTGAACTGCACAAACAATTGGGAAGTGCTTGGGGGAATTTTGTCCGTGTCAGAAATGTCCCAAAAGTGTAATTGTCCGCAGAAGTAAAAATTACTATTTTTATGTGAATGAATGAGGAGGCGGAACACACCTAAATTCAAACTGTTTTTAGAAAATAAAAACTTGTTAGAAAATAATTTGAAATTGAAGTTGAAACAGCCTATAAATATAAACAGGCTGCGTGCTTTGGTTTGAGGGCAGCGCGGATAAAATGTACTGTTACGTATCAATCACATTCTGGAATGGAGAGAACATTCTAACATCACGTGCATAAAAAAACTCACGCTGGGGCGACCGTTAGAGATATTTGGAACTCACACATGAAAGGGTTAAAAACTTTAATTATTGTTATTTTAACTGTGTTGTCCGATTTACAATAGGCTTTAAGGTGAAAGCATACCATGCGATTGTCTGAGGACGGCGCCCCACATCAACATATTTTTCAACCAGCGCAAGCTTCATAAAATCACAAATTGTGATTTAAATAAATCACTTACTTTTGAAGATCTTCCTCTGTTTGAAATCCCAAGGGTCCCAGCTACAACATGAATGGTCGTCTTGTTAGATAAAAGCCTTCTTTATATCCAAAAATTCTGTTTAGTTGGCGCCATC
The DNA here is from genome assembly GCF_016432855.1 of Salvelinus namaycush. Lineage (NCBI taxonomy): Eukaryota > Metazoa > Chordata > Actinopteri > Salmoniformes > Salmonidae > Salvelinus > Salvelinus namaycush. The sequence goes on from NC_052314.1 coordinate 49,913,772, forward strand.
GATTTCAGTCATTCACTCGTTCAACGTGCAGACAAAGGAGTTCAAAAAGCTACCGCTAAACTTTGTCCAAACAAGTCAAATGACGTTGATATTTAATCCTTAGGTACTCTAAAATGTAAATAAACTATAATATTTCATACGGAAAGTAGTATGTTCAATAGGAAAGCAACATTAGTAAGCCCGCGCCCTCTCCCTCGCTTGCCGAAAGACTGATATTGTTCCGGTGTTCTTCTAACCAAAACTCAAAATTCTTGCTTGTTTTTCAAAAACCTTAAAGAAAGACTGTTGATATCTAGTGGAAGCCATATGATTTGCAATCTGGGAGACGGATTTACATAGGAACATAGGAACAAAGGTTTCCATTATAAGAGCCTGTGACCTAAAATGTTTAATTCTGGTAGGTTTTCCTTGGGATTTTCACCTGCGATATCAATTCTGTTATAGTCTCAGACATGATTTTAACAGTTTTAGAAACTTCAAAGTGTTTTCTATCCAATGCTACCAATTATAAGCATATCCTGGCTTCTGGGCCTGAGTAACAGGCAGTTTACTTTGGGCACATCAGTCAGGCGGAAATTCAAGAAACTAGACCCTATCCCTAAGAAGTTTTTAATGAAACAAGCTCCAGTAGGCTAATCTTTTTGAGTGTGAACTGCATTACCTTACTGTATTGTATCATAATGTATTATATGGACTGAAATTACGCATCTCGTTCAAACCATGATAAAGCAGGTAGAGAACATGTGATACTGGTATAGCAAATGCGGCGAATTAGATTTTAATGAGACGTATAGGTTAGCGAATTAGATTTTAATGAGACGTATAGGTTAGCAAATTAGATTTTAATGAGACATATAGGTTAGCGAATTAGATTTTAATTTTGAAATATAATATTGCCTATTTGTATAACTAGCAGGCATATACACTACCGATCAAAAGTTTAAGAACACCTACTCATTCAAGGTTTTTTCTTTATTTTTACTATTTTCTACATGTAGAAGAGTAGCGAAGACATCACAACTATGAAATAACATATGAAATCATGTAGTAAGCAAAAAAGTGTTGGTTATCAAAATATATTTGAGATTTGAGATTCTTCAAATAGCCACTCTTTGCCTTGACAGCGCATGTCAGAGCAAAAACCAAGACATGAGGTCAAAGGAGTTGTCAGTAGAGCCCTGAGACAGGATTGTGTCGAGGAAAGCTTTGCACACTCTTGGCAGTATCTCAACCAGCTTCACCTGAAATGATTTTCCAACAGTCTTGAAGGAGTTCCCACATATTGTGAGCACTTGTTGGCTGCTTTTCTTTCACTCTGTGGTCCGAATCATCCCACACCATCTCAATTTGGTTGAGGTCGGGGGATTGTGGAGGCCAGGTCATCTGATGCATCACTCCATCACTCTCCTTCTTGGTAAAATAGCCCTTACACAGCCTGGAGGTGTGTGGGTAATTGTCCTGTTGAAAAACAAATGATAGTCCCACTAAGCCCAAACCAGATGGGATGGCGTATCGCTGAATGCTGTGGTAGCCATGCTGGTTAAGTGTGCCTTGAATTCTAAATAATCACATACACTGTCACCAGAAAAGCACCCCACACCATAACACCACCTCCTCCATTCTTTACAGTGGGAAATACACATGCAGAAATCATCCATTCACCAACTCCGCGTCTCACAAAGACACGGCGGTTGGAACCAAAAATCTCTAATTTAGACTCCAGACCCAAAGGACAAATTTCCACCGGTCTAATGTCCATTGCTTGTGTTTCTTGGCCCAAGCAAGTCTCTTCTTCTTATTGGTGTCCTTTAGTAGTGGTTTCTTTGCAACAATTCGACCATGAAGGCCTGATTCACACAGTCTCCTCTGAACAGTTGATGTTGAGATGTGTCTATTACTTAAAGTCTGTGAAGCATTTATTTGGGCTGCAAATTCTGAGGATAGTAACTCTAATGGACCTTATCCTCTGCAGCAGAGGCAACTCTGGGTCTTCCATTCCTGTGGCGGTCATTATGAGAGCCAGTTTCATCATAGTGCTTGATGGTTTTTGTGACTGCACTTGAAGAAACTTTCAAAGTTCTTGAAATGTTCTGTATTAACTGACCTTCATGTCTTAAAGTAATGATGGAGTGTTGTTTCTCTTTGCTTATTTGAGCTGTTCTTGCCATAATGTGGACTTGGTCTTTTACCAAATAGGGCTATCTTCTGTATACCCCCCCTACCTTGTCACAACACATCTGATTGGTTCAAACACATTAAGAAGGAAAGAAATTCCAGAAATGTACTTTTAAGAAGGCACACCAGTTAATTGAAATGGATTCCAGGTGACTACCTCATGAAGCTGGTTGAGAGAATGTCAAGAGTGTGCAAAGCTGTCACCAAGGGAAAGGGTGGCTATTATAAAATATATATATATCAAATATCTTTTGATTTGTTTAAAACTTTTTTGGGTTACTACATGATTCCATATGTGTTATTTTATAGTTTTGATGTCTTCACTGTTATTCTATAATGTAGAAAATAGTAAAAATAAAGAAAAACCCTTGAATGAGTAGGTTTTCTAAAACGTTTGACCGGTAGTGCATATACCTTTCATAATATTTCCCCTAAAGTTAATAGCCTTACTCCTCTTTCTCTCTCTAGTGTTGCTTCATTCCTTCCTCGCTTTCAACAGTTAAATGAAATAAGTTTTGTTGTCCATATCTTCAGCGTTCTAATGACATGCTTGAATAATATAGGACTAGAAATGGATGCAGAAGGCTTTCACTTCTCTTCACAAAGATTGAATGGTTATGGGTCTGAATAAATAACTGCTATAGCCTAGCACCATCGCACATTCACTCTTCTTTAAAACTACCAATGTGTTCTATTGGCTGCTGTATTTAACATTCATCAAATAAGAGTTTGCGTTCCTCTTCGAATAGTCAATGGGTACGAGAAATACAAAAGAAATAATGTTCAGCAAGCTATTCTAGTCTAGCTTTTCCTGCATGGGACTCCAAGAGCTAAGGAGCGTTTTTTAAGGAGAGAAGCCAGCGGAGCACAGGTGCGTACTTATTGCACAAGAGACAGAGGCTATAAGTTATAAGCTTATTATGCATAACGCATCAATCCTTAGCTAAATTTAAGGCTAATACTGCATTGAATGTAAACCTGAAAGAGGTAGGCTAGGAACTCCTATATATCGGTCTTGAACAGGATTATCTGTTTTGAATGCAATTTGAATGGAATTGATGGAGTGAGAAAGACTGTGCATGCACTGATTTACAGCAACGATATTCGAGTGATAGACTCTTTTAAAACTCTGCAGCTACCGCTGCTGCTGCAAAAAAGGTGACCTCCGAAAGCCAGATGGAGATGTGTAAATTAGACGCGCTTTCAGTCTGACAGGTAGCAAATGTCGGCTTACCTGTCACAAGAAAAAAAGTTACCACGATGAGATGGTAGGACTGCATGCATTGTGAACTTCGCTCCATACTGAGATGGACTGTCTGTCCCCACCCTGAGCATTGATGAGTCATCATGTAGAGAGCAGAGACGAAGGCTGTCGAGAAGCCAAATTTGGACATTGCATATCATTTAACAGTTCCATTTCACGTAATGCTGTTCATATAAAGAATTTATTATAATTTTCCGGTTTGTCGCAGTTATTTATCCTGGGAAAAGAGAGTTGTTTTGGGCAGTAAATCTCGGTAAGCGGGTTCCCGCCATTCAACCCTAGCTCTCACTGTTACAGCTGACTGTGTGAGTGCATGTGTGCATGGAATTGTGACTTACTTTTTTAATTTAACCTTTATTTATAATATTAACTAGGCAAGTCAATTAAGAACAAATTCTTATTTACCAATTAGGCTATTCTATACCTTTTGTATAGTATCCTACGTTAGTACAGTGTCATGGTTTTCAGCTACATGTCACGATCGTCTAAGGTGGAAACAGTAGACCAAGGTGCAGCGTGGTGAGCGTACGTACTACTTTATTATAAGATGTCGCCAACAAAACAATAAACATCAAAACGAAAACGTGAAGCCAACGTAGTGCTCACAGGCAACTATACATGGACAACTACCCACAAATACAGGGGGGAAAAAGGCTACCTAAGTATGGTTCTCAATCAGAGACAATGATAGACAGCTGCCTCTGATTGAGAACCACACCCGGCCAAACACCAAGAAATACAAATCATAGAAAAAAGGAACATAGAATGCCCACCCCAAACACACCAAAATAGAGACATAAAAAGCTCTCTACGGTCAGGGTGTGACACTACACCATTGTACTCAGTGAAATCCTCTTCTCCACGTGAACATTCAGTTTGCAAATCTCCACTCATTTCTTTCCTTAGGCGGACAAATTGACAGCCGCACAGTTTTTCCCCTCCACTGCTGTGATCAAACTGGATGCCCATGTGTTTGGTCTATTATTTGCCTATTGAAAGACATTTCTCGCTGTGAGAAATTTCCCCTCTGTGTGAGGTATCTATTGCTTCTCCCCTTACATCTGAAGTGAACGTGGAAGACTTGGGTGGCCTTCAAACAGTCGTCTTCAGGCTCGAAGAACTGTGAAAACGATGCCATTGTTATGCTTTTGGATGTCTCTTTGTTCCCAGATCGGGGTGGTGTGCACCGAAGTTCTCCTGGACTCGGCATGGGACATGCCCTGCTGTTTGAGGCTGTTTGAGCTTTAAAGCCTCTTTTTATTGCTCTGCTCTGGCATGTTTTAGTCAGTGCATCCTCCCCCCCAAAAAGGATAGACATAAAAGTGAAGAAGTAGCTACTGTATATCAGATATATTGGGCTTTCTGGGTTGGCTTCAGAGTAGAAGGCTTCCAAATCGCTCATCCAGGCTTCTCTGATCTTGAGACAAAAAGTGTGAATACTTTATTAACCTTTTTCACCCTGCACAAATGTACTGTACTGTACTGCTGTTAATGTTGCTAGAGACCAGTGAAGAGCAATGGGGAAAGATAAATACATGTAAAAAAAAAATCCATCTTGTATTTCCCCTTCAGTGCAGTGTATTTGCCGCTCTGTTCAGTTGCATTATTGAAATCAAAAACCTAGTCCAAAAATAAACACTTCTGATAATGGGCCATTCTGTTTTTTGAACATGCCCCCAGTGCTATCCTACCCACCATTCAGCTGGCAATTTATTTCTTCCATTCACCATATAACTTCTTCTTCTCAAAGAAAAGGGGCCAGACATCAGAATCCAAACACGGAGGCTTAAGTATTTTCGGGGCCGATCTAACCAGCACTTCTCCTTTCTGCCACGTTCAGTCTTTTGATGGTGGTTGCAGGCCCTGAATGTTCCAGCTCTCCAGCAGACTACAACACTTTCACAGCACAGCATGACTCTGCGCGCGCAGTTAAAATGAGTACAGACCCCTAACATTCTCAAAGGTGGAACCTCAACGCCTTTTGCCAAGTGGAGTAGGAATCTAGCTCCATTAAAGGTGGTTGGTGGTTGAAGATGGGCCCTCGGCGGAAAGCGGAAAAGTAGATTGACGCCTATTCATTCGCAGGCCGGCTTCTCTTTGAGGAGGCGTTGAGGGGATTTAGGAGTTTTACTATTTTGAGAATAGGTGTTTGGGCTAATGCTCGCTCCCGGTTGCCCTTTGATAGTTGCAGTAAGGTTTCACAAAGTGATAAATGGACTTTGCCTTCTTCTTCGTTGTGTGAATCTCTCCTTTGTGCCGAAAGCCACAGCGGTAATTTCTGAAAAGGCATGACCTGTCCGTTTCTCTTGGCAGGAACCAAAATACTGTTATTATTGGTCTCTCTGAGCCACCGATGCACGGATCTCACTATATAAGTCCATAAATGTATTTTGGTAATTGAAAGAAACTCCCAAAGGAGCGTTTCTTGTGATAAGTCCGTCCTCATTGTCTCTATCACTGTCTCCATCAACACGTGTTGCAAATCAAATCAAATCAAATTGTATTTGTCGAGTGCGCCGAATACAACAGGTGTTGTAGACCTTACAGTGAAATGCTTACTTACAAGCCCTTAACCAACAATGCAGTTTTAAGAAAATACCCCCCCCCCCCAAAAAAAAAGTTAAATAAAAGTACGAGATACGAACAACAAATAATTAAAGAGCAGCATTAAATAACAATAGCGGGGAATTGTTTGCAAGAATTGTTGTAAGCATTGTTTGCATCCCCTCTCTCTCCCCCGCCCTAACTTATGCATGTACCAGTCAATTTCTCACATCAAAGACCTTGCTCCGATGGGCCCCCGTACTGTATCCTCACAACAACAGGAGATGTAAGTTAATAAAATAATAATATAGCCTGTTTCATGAGGCAGAAAATGTCTGGAGAAACATCTGTGAAACAAGTTGCGTATGAAATATGCATGGAGCCCATTCCAAATTCCTTTTGCATGGGATGGCATAGCTAGAAAGAGAATGCGAAGCTAGCGCGGGCCTCCGAGCTTATTCAAGTCCTGCCATTATCGCTCGCTATATGACTGTCATCCCAGAATGATGAACATTCCCCTTCCTGCTATCCCTCCCTCCATCCCTCCATTCGTCCACTCCCCTAACACTGGGGGCTAACGCAGTTAACACAGTCACTGGCCAACATGACATCAGAATGACTCGACCATTCTCCTTTTCCTTTGGTTATAGGAAAGATGAAGGGAAAACGACAGTGTTCATTTGCTTCATTAGGTATTTAGTCGACCCCGTGCAGTGCTTTCCTCACAGGCATGTGAATAGACTAAAGAGTTCATTACAGCCATTTCATTTGTTGAAGCAGGCTCCCAAGGCATGATGGGAGATGTGGAGGGAGGCGGGGGAGGCTGGACACAATACCTTGCACATATAGATTAAAGAGGCGGCATTTTTCAAAGGCTTCTTTGTGACTCGCTAATATTGCTTTGTCCTTGAAATGATTTGCAGCGAAAGCAGTCTCATCTCTTTGTGATGTTCTCACATATAAATATATAATGATTTCATAGAGTTGAAACAAGACCGCTTTCTCTTGGTCACAGAGGGACGAAACCACTTTGTGCTTAAAGCTGAAGTTGTAATGAGTCAGCAGGCATTTGAATGGCGTCTCTGCGTCATTCAGAGGAAGCTGGGCAGAACATGATCTGTCGTCAGTCATGAAATTATGCCACTTTTATACTGTCACTAAGTATGACTATATTTATTTTACAGTTATAAGAAAGGTGAAATATTATAGTAAGTCGTGTTTTTATTGTTACTATGTAATTTCAAGCCCTATTCCCCCACTTTTTTTTCTTTCCCCCACTATATGGTTTTTCATATTTTCATATTTGTATAATATTTGTACGGTGTACTTGTTGAGCTTGTGTCCTCAAAAGTGATTATACCCCAGCAATTCTTTAAAAAAATTACATACCAGAAAGGTGAGTTCCAGACATTTTTTAAAAACTATGCAGCATTACCAGTTACTGTTTATGGCCATCTCATGAAAAACACTTTAGGTATACAGATTGAATAGAGCCTGAAGAGGTTTCAGGAATTGAGATTTATTGGAACGGTGTTACTTTGGATGGATGGATGGCCCAAAACCCCCCCAGCCCTACCTTTCTCATGTTACTGCATTCATGCAAACCCTTACAGCCCTCCACACAGATATAGGTTCCGTTCCCCTGCTTGCATCAACCAATGGTTTTGTGGCGTGTTATCAACTGACATTGCTTTACAGTTTTTTTCAATTGTTTAAGCACAATTTTGAAAACAGGGCCCGGTTTGTCAAAACACTACACACAATTAGCACAACCCTACACCAAAGTAGCACAACACTTCAGATCATTTGCAAAATGGAACACTTTTGTCAAAACTATACACGACTTCATAAAAAGAATATTTTGTTACCATACGAAACACACACATTTCATATGACTTCAATCTTTTTGAACCAGTTACACACTGCTGTTGCTAACCTAAAACACTTTTAGCAAGTCTAATTGTCAGTGATTAGAGTAGTGTAAATGAAGTACACAGAGAAAGTGCAACTATACAAACACTACACAAGACCAACGCTGCAGACTGAGACTGATTTATTTCTCTCCATATACCCAAATCAGTCAACATGTCAACATGGAGAATCACAACAAAACATGTCCCAGTTTTCATGCTACTACAGTAGTGTGCATAACACTGTTAGCTCAGCAAACAGACAAACGTAAAATACTGTATCCAGTACAGGTTACAATTACAGTAAATAACAAAAAAACAGACAATATTGTACAGAAAATACTACAGTAAACATACTATACATTATCTCTTCGCCTAGTTGGATCTGGCCAGAGAATTTCATCAACATCACAAGCAACATCGTCATTAGCCAGACAACGCGGGAAGAACCGTCTTGAATGTCGAATCCATCCTTGCACAGCTGCGGCGTCGACTTGGTCACAGGCGTCCTCCATGGCCTAAATGAGGGGTACCTGAGCCTGGGGCTGGAGATCGTAAACCTTCCACCGCCATGCAGAGAAAAACTCTTCGATAGGGTTTAGAAACGGAGAGTATGGTGGAAGGTATAGTACTGTCAACTGTGGATGGTGTTGAAACCAGTTCTGGACCAAAGCAGAGCGGTGGAATGACACATTGTCCCAGATGACTGTGTATTGCATCTGGTGCATTTCATTTCCTGCTGTGACGATGTGGTGCAATCGGTCCAAAAATGTGAGAATATGAGGTGTGTTGTAAGGGCCCATTTTGGCATGACGGAGGACAACCCCATGCTGTGAAATGGCAGCGCAAAGGGTGATGTTACCCCCGTTCCCGACCCTCAATCCTATGTAGAGAATAATACATGTAACTTACTGGACAATGTCACAGGAAGGGGTATCACAAGTGCTGATATGGTGCATACAATAAGCGGCTGATTACTGTAACTGTAGACAGATCTTCTTTTACCTGTTTTCCTGTCGAAAAGTCCTTATGACAGATGCCACTGTATATCTGCTAAGATTTGGCTGAACTCTCAGTCCAGCCTCCCTCAGCGTCAATCCGTGGTTCACAACATGGTCCACTAGTGTTGCACAAATGTCATTTGATAAGTTTGGTCTTCTTCTTTGTGCACGTTCTCCTCCTGCTTCAGGTCTTCCTCGACCTCTGGCTCGGGCTCTGCCTCTTCCTCTATCTCCTTCTCCTCCTCTGTGTACTCCTCCTCTCACCCTCACTCTTCTTCTGACTCCTTCCATTTTGGTTGAATCTACCTCCTGCATTTTTATAGTGCTTAAACCTGATTGGTGTGTCTACAATTTAGCAATCATGTGTTTGTGCAACTGATGGCTGTGTTTAACAGATTGGCTCATAGGTGTGGTAATTTGACAGTCAGTGCTTTGGAATTGCAAGGAAGTGACATCATGATATACTTCTGTGTCTGATGTATACAAGTGTGTTTAGTTTTTTGCAAATCACTGTGTGTAATGTTTTGCAAATAGTGTGAAGCTGACAATGTGCTTACAGTTGTGCAAATCTAGCCTTGTGTTTTGCTCCTTGAGTGTAAGGTTTTGCTAATTGTGGGAAAAGTTAAATTTTAGTGTGTAAGCAATCGTAAAAAACTGTAACATATCTTAACTGAGACTTAAAATACCTATCCAAGCGTTGTAAGATCTGGCATGCGTCAGCAACACCTGGGCAGAGGAACGTGCCCTTTAGCTCTGTACTCCACTATAGGCCCAACACAAATCGTGCCAGAAATGGAGATCCAAAGGGAGTGAGAGCATTAACTGAAATATGCAAATCCAAATAATGTACTGCTCCCCGATGGAAACAAACTGTAATACAAATATGGGAATACGTAATCAAGTATGTTGTGTGGCAGAGAAAACTATTTCCAAGGGAGTGTGTGTGTGTGTGTGTGTGTGTGTGTGTGTGTGTGTGTGTGTGTGTGTGTGTGCGTGCGTGCGTGCGTGCGTGCGTGCGTGCGTGCGTGCGTGCGTGCGTGCGTGCGTGCGTGCGTGCGTGCGTGCGTGCGTGTGTGAGCCTAGCAGTTGGCATAGCATCACTTATTGGCTTCATTTCCCGAAACCTCAGTAAAAACTGGGGATGAAGACTACAGCAACAACAATAAGAACAGCGACCCCCCCCCCTCCCCCAAGCAACAAAAAAACATCTCATTTGTGACATTTCAAAGGCCTTGTGTTGAAGAGTGCTTCTGTTGAGGGGGGAATCCAGCTCTCATGCCAAGCTGTAGAAAGCTGCTTTTCATGTAGTATTCTATGCTTTGGTTCCAGTCACCGTGTTAGGTCCAATACTGTCGTTACACCACGCCAGAGAACAAAATGAACTCAGGAACTGTAGCCCAAGACTGTACTGAAGCCACCCTTTTTATCCTTTCTATGGCGTTTGATATGTTTATGTCAAAGTCTTTGATTGCGTCCAAAATGACACCACATTCCCTTGATAGCGTACTGCTTTTGACCTGGGCCCATATGGTCATATAGGGTGGTATAGGTGCTATTTGGAATGCAGTCTGTCTCTGTTCTGGCTTTTACTCCCTGGCCCCTCCAGAGACAAGGGCTGTAATGGCCACTTCAAAATAAACAAATCATTCATGTGCCGAAAAGGATCAGATTCACTGACGCAAATTGAGGTCCTCTGTTGCGTGGCCAGTTCCCTGTACACAACACTCCCTGTGAAGATTGTCTTAGCTTATCTGCGTGTTTGTGTGTGTGTGTGTGTCAGTATTGCAGCTTTAGGCTTCAAATCCCGAGATAAAGTGTAACGAGGCGAGGAGGCTTCGTACGCCTGTTAAACGTTGTTTAAAGCTGCCTTTGGTGTGCTGTTTCAGGTTGTCGACAGCCATTCATGTTTCTGAGTGATATGTATCAGGGCCTGTCGGCAAGACGAAAAGCTGCATTTTGAAACGTTTCCGTCCCGACGCGGTGTTTCCGATGCCATTCCCAATATTCCTCCATCCTGTTCACCACTAGGGGTGCGTGGGTAAAATCACTGGGGAAGCCAGAAAAAAAGCCACATTACAATTGCATTGTTGGCTCTATAACCTGTAAGTTCATATGCCTTGCTACCATGGTACACTACCAGTCAAAAGTTTTAGAACAGCTTCTCATTCAAAGGTTTTTCCTTATTTTTACTATTTTCTACATGTTTCATCACAAAAACGGAAAGCAACCTCTGTCCGTTGAAGTCAAAGCATATTGTGGACCACTAAACAGCTATTGGTTTAGAAACAAGTTGTTTTTCATTTCACTTCACCAACTTGGACTATTTCGTGTGTGTCCATTACATGAAATCCAAATAAAAACACATTTAAATAACAGGTTGTAATGTAACAAAACGCAGGGCATTGTAGCCCTATTTGGTAAAAGACCAAGTCCATATTATGGCAAGAACAGCTCAAATATGCAAAGAGAAGCAACAGTCCATCATTACTTTAAGACATGAAGGTCAGTCAACATTTCTAGAACTTTGAAAGTTTTTTCAAGTGCAGTATCAAAATCCATCAAGCGCTATGATGGAACTGGCTCTCATGAGGACCGCCACAGGAAAAGAAGACCCAGAGTCATCTGCTGCAGAGGATACGTTCATTAGAGTTTCCAGACTCAGAATTTGCAGCCCAAATAAATGCTTCAGAGATTTCAAGTAACAGACACATCTCAACATCAACTGTTTAGAGGAGACTGTGTGAATCAGGCCTACACGGTCGAATTGCTACAAAGAAAATACAACTAAAGGACACCAAAAAGAAGAAGAGACTTGCTTGGGCCAAGAAACACGATGAATGGACATTAGACATGTGGAGAATCTGTCAGTAAGTCTGATGAGTCCAAATTTGAGATTTTTGGTTCCAACCGCCATGTCTATGTGAGATGCAGAGTAGGTGAACGGATAATCTCTGCATGGAGGTGTGATGGTGTGGGGGTGCTTTGCTAACGTTTCTTTGCTACCTGCCACCTTTACGGTTTTTACTTTTAATTACCGTTTTATATTTATTTTTGTCCCTCGCTCGACTTTTTCATTAAACTTTTTCGCCCCGGACGCTTTATCTGGACATGGTTCTACACCCCCTCCACCAGCCGAAGCTAAGTATTAACATTAACATTATGCCTTCTAATTGCAGTCACTGTACTCATACTATACAGGAGAACGATCGCCTTATGGCGAGGATAGCCGTGCTGCAAGCCCAGCTTCAGTCACAATCGTTAGTCATTTGTAATTTAAGTGTAGGAAAGGATGAAACAGCGTCTGTGCCACCAACAAGTACAGATAGTAGTATAAATCCCCTCGCACAGTTCCCGCAGCTGGACAATTTTCTCATGGCTTTATCGAATCTTCCATTCCTCTCAAAAATGTTTGAAAAAGCTGTTGCGCAGCGAACTCACTGCCTTCCTGAAGACAAACAAAGTATACAAAATGCTTCAGTCTAGTTTTAGACCCCAGCATAGTACTGAGACTGCACTCGTGAAGGTGGTAAATTACCTTTTAATTAATGGCTTCAGACCAAGGCTCTGGATCTGTCTTCATGCTCCTAGACCTTAGTGCTGCTTTTGATACCGTCGATCACCACATTCTTTTGGAGAGACTAGAAACCCAAATTGGTCTACACGGACAAGTCCTGGGCTGGTTTAGATCTTATCTGTCAGAAAGATATCAGTTTGTCTCTGTGGATGATTTGTCTTCTGACAAATCAGCTGTACATTTCGGTATTCCTCAATGTTCTGTTTTAGGACCACTATTTTTTTCATTATATATTTTACCTCTTGGTGATGTCATTCGGAAACAGGCCTCCTTACTGTCCCTAGAATTTCTAAGCAAACAGCTGGGGGCAGGGCTTTCTCCTATAGGGCTCCATTTTTATGGAATGGTCTGCCTACCCATGTGAGAGACGTAGACTCGGTCTTGACCTTTAAGTCTTTATTGAAGACTCATCTTTTCAGTAGGTCCTATGATTGAGTGTAGTCTGGCCCAGGGGTGTGAAGGTGAACGGCAAGGCACTGGAGAGACGAACTGCCCTTGCTGTCTCTGCCTGGCCAGTTCCCCTCTCTCCACTGGGATTCTCTGCCTCTAACCCTATTACAGGGGCTGAGTCACTGGCTTACAGGTGCTCTTTCAAGCCATCCCTAGGAGGGGTTCATCACTTGAGTGGGTTGAGTAACTGACGTGATCTTCCTGTCCAGGTTGGTGCCCCCCTCGGGTTCGTGGCGTTGGGGAGATCTTCGTTGGCTATACTCGGCCTTGTCTTGTAGGTTGGTGGTTGAAGATATCCCTCTAGTGTTGTGGGGGCTGTGCTTTGGCAAAGTGGGTGGGTTTATATCCTACCTGGTTGGCACTGTCCGCGGTATCGTCGGACAGCGCCACAGTGTCTCCCGATCCCTCTTGTCTCAGCCTCCAGTATTTATGCTGCAATAGTTTATGTGTCGGGGGCTAGGGTCAGTCTGTTATATCTGGAGTATTTCTCCTGTCTTATCCAGTGTCCTGTGTGAATTTAAGTATGCCTCCTCTAATTCTATCTCTCTTTTTAATCTCTCTCTCTCTCTTTTTCTATCTCTTCTGTCGGAGGAGCTGAACCCTAGGTCCATGCCTCAGGACTACCTGGCCTGATGACTCCTTGCTGTCCCCAGTCCACCTGGTCATGCTGCTGCTCCAGTTTCAACTGTTCTGCCTGCGGCTATGGAACCCTGACCTGTTCACTGGACGTGCTACCTTGTCCCAGACCTGCTGTTTCGACTCTCTCTCTCTACCGCACCTTCTGTTTCTAACTCTGAATGATCGGCTGTGAAAAGCCAACTGATATTTACTCCTGAGGTGCTGATCTGTTGCATCCTCTATAACCACTGTGATTATTATTATCTGACCCTGCTGGTCATCTATAAACGTTTGAAAATCTTGGCCATGTTCTGTTATAATCTCCACCTGGCACAGCCAGAAGAGGACTAGCCATCCCTCAGAGCCTCGTTCCTCTCTAGGTTTCTTCCTAGGTTCCGGCCTTTCTAGGGAGTTTTTCCTAGCCACCATGCTTCTACATCTGCATTGCTTGCTGTTTGGGGTTTTAGGTTGGGTTTCTGTACAGCAATTTGTGACATTAGCTGATGTAAGTAGGGCTTTATATGTACATCTTATTGATTGATTGATTGCTGGTGACATTGTCTGGGATTTATGTAAATTTCAAGTCACACTTAACCAGCATGACAACCACGCCATTCTGCAGCGATATGCCATCCCATCTGGTTTGCGCTTAGTGGGAATATAATTTGTTTTTCACCAAGAAGGAGAGTGATGGAGTGCTGCATCAGATGACCTGACCTCCAAAATCACCTGACCTCAACCGAATTGAGATGGTTTGGGATGAGTTGGACCGCTGAGTAAAGGAAAAGCAGCCAACAAGTGCTCAACATATGTGGGAACTTCCAGACTGTTGGAAAAGCATTCCAGGTTAAGCTGGTTGAGAGAATTCCAAGAGCGTGCAAAGCTGTCATCAAGGCAAAGGGTGGCTACTTTGAAGAATATCAAATATATTTTCATTTGTTTAACACTTTGGTTACTACATGATTTCGTATGTGTTATTTCATAGTTTTGATGTCTTCACTATTATTCTACAATGTAGAAAATAGTAAAACTAAAGAAAAACCCTTGAATGAGTAGGTATGTCCAAACTTTTGACTGGTACTGCATGTGTTTGTGTGTGTGTTTGTGCAAATAGAAAAAAACATGTTGACTCATCCTACTTGTGGAGGAACACCAATGCCATCCTCCATTCTTTCAAATTGACAAAACGGTCTATCACTCTGTCATACAGTACATGCTTTTATTTCTTGTTGTCTTCGGCTACCTGGCTAAAATACTTGCTCATTAGCCTAATTTTCTTTCATGGGTAACATTAGCTAGTAATCATTAGCCTTCCACTTCTAGCTACATATCGAGCTTATATCCTCTCAGGACAGGGGCACAATGTATGAATTAATGGTTGGATCAGAATCGCCGTTAAAATCATCAGCCAGTAAGGAGAATTAAGTAAAACCAGTCCAAATCCCTCTCCATCCATGTCTAATTTAGCTAACCACTGGAAGACAACAACACAACGAGATGCAACAAGTCAAGTTGTTTCTGTCATTGGCATATTCTCTCAATGCGATTTGATAGGAGTGATGGTAAATCCAAACTGGCTTCCCTAGAGACTTTGTTTTGGTGTGCCAGGACCATTCACAGTTGAGATCATTCAGTTTAGCTCAAGGTTGATTGGCTATTATTTTAAACTTTTTGTCAAGGGAAGCCAAATTATTGCTGACCTCCCTTGCATTCAATGCTACGGGCAGCAACAATTTCATACTCTTTTGGACCAGACAGCATCCGATAGATGTCCTACACATACAGAGACAGGGGAGCACAAAATTATGAAACATAGAGAGACGGAAGATACATTATTTTATATATATTTTTTCAATTCTTTGGGGAATCCTGGCTTCCCTTGACATCTATGAACACACGCCACTGCCTGTCACAACCTGTTCCACAGGCCAATGGTGAAAACCTGCCCGATCTGCCAAGCATTATCACATGACAGGGAAAGTGAGAAGGAATAGTCCGTAACACCCGGGCAACGTTCCGGCATCGCCCCATATAAGACATCAGAGACCTGTCATTGTTCGCCACCTCTATATGTTTAACTTTGAGTTCGAGGGAATCCGCGGAAGCTGGTTACATGGGTGCAAACGCATTAAGGACTCTTAAAGAAAGCGATGTGGCGTATCGTCGGCATTTGGAATAATAGAGTGAATACATAGTCGCAGCTGTGTGTGGATGCAAACATGGACATGTGAAAGGGTTTTGAAAAACTCACACCTGCAGTGGTTTAAAGCGAACTCGCAAAATGTTGACAAACTTAAGTGTCTTACTCACTCAACATGTCAACTTAATTCTAGATTTTTTTTTTTTAAACGCATGACAATAAGTGGGGCTTGGAAACTGGAGCACAGAATTAGTGGGGTAGTTTTTATTGTTTTACTTTCGTACTGTATTGTTTGCAATTGCAGAAATACTGTACAAACACATGGATGGTAAATTAGGCCATTTTATCACCCTCACGTCATAACCTACCTAACATATTATGTAGGCCATGCATGCAGATTGATGCATTTTACACACTACTGAGTCAATGCATGTTAGAATCACCTTTGGCAGCTATTACAACTGTGGGTCTTTATAGGTAAGTCTCTAAGAGCTTTGTACACCTGGATTGTACAATATTTGACCATTATTATTTTCAGAATTCTTCAAACTCTATCAAATTGGTTGTTGAACATTGCTAGATAACCATTTTCAAGTCTTTGCCATATATTTTCAAGTACATTTAAGTCAACTGTAACTCGGCCACTCAGAAAATTCAGTGTCTTCTTGATAAGCAACATTGTTTATTTGGCATTGTGTTTTAGGTTATTGTCCTGCTGAAAGATGAATTCATCACCCAGTGTCTGGTGGGAAGCAGACTGAACCATGTTTTTTTCAAATAGGATTTTGCCTGTACTTACAGTAACTTCATTCCATTTATTTTTTATATTGAAAAACTACCCGGTCCGTAACGATTACAAGCATACCCATAACATGATGCAGTTACCACTATGCTTGAAAATATGGAGGGTGGTACTCAGTAATGTGTTGAATTGGATTTTCCCCAAACAACACTTTGTATTCAGGACAATAAGATAATTGCTTTGCAACATTTTTTGCAGTATTACTTTAGTGCCTTATTGCAAACAGGATGCATGTTTTGGAGTATTTGTATTCTGTACAGAATTCCTTCTTTTCACTTAGTCAATTCGGTTAGTATTGTGGAGTAACTGTTGTTGATCCAATCTTAGTTTTCTCCTATCACAGCCATTAAACTCTGTAACTGTTTTAAAGTCACCATTAGCATCATTGTGAAATCCCTGAGCGGTTTCCTTCCTCTCCGGCAACTGAGTTAGGAAGGATACTTGTAACTTTGTATTGACTGGGTGTATTGATACACCATCCAAAGTGTAATTAATAACTTCACCATGCTCAAAGGGATATTTAATGTCAGGCATTGGAAAACCTCCCTGGTCTTTGTGGTTCAATCTGTGTTTGAAATTCCCTGCTC
Organism: Salvelinus namaycush; assembly: GCF_016432855.1. NCBI lineage: Eukaryota > Metazoa > Chordata > Actinopteri > Salmoniformes > Salmonidae > Salvelinus > Salvelinus namaycush. The sequence goes on from NC_052314.1 coordinate 49,930,837, forward strand.
GACTGAGGACCGTTACAGATAATTGTATGTCTGTGGTACAGAGATGAGGTAGTCATTCAAAAATAATGTTATATGCTATTATTGCACACAGAGTGAGTCTTAAACGTATTCTGTGACTAGTTAACCAAATTGTTACTCCTAAACTTATTTATGCTTGCCATAACAAAGGGATTGAATACTTACTGACTCAAGACATTTCACCTTTTCATTAATATGTAAAAACAGAAAATAAAATAATTCCATTATGACATTATGGGGTTTTGTGTGTATGCCAGTGACCAACAAATCTCAATTTAATTCATTTTAAATTCAGGACGTAAAAACAAAAAGTCAAGGGGTGTGAATACTTTCTGAAGGACCTGTAGATACTTATACTCTAGCGATCCTGGCTACACGAGCCACGTTACATATGGGCTAACCCTATTGGCGCAATGCGTAGGATGTTATGCCTTTCACGCCAACGGCCCAGTTTCGCTGCCCTTCCCTGCCATTCGCTACGTTGGTGTCAAAAGTGGGATTGCTGCCGATAGGTCATCTGAATGCACAGCCAGACATGTGAGGGGGCTGCGGTAGGAAGATGTATGGGATGTGCCTTCCGTTCGGATGGGGCAGTGTAGCAATTCTCGCTTTTTTATGAGTCACATTACATTTCCCATCAAGTGGGTTAACCCTATTGGCGTGATGTGTAGGGTGTGTGCCTTTCACGCCAGCGACTTCTCGTCATAAGCTACAATACATTAGGTAATGGTTTCCCGACACAGATTAAGCCTAGTACTAGATTAAAAAGTTATTTCATTCTCCGTTGAGCATGCTTTTCAGTCCGAGACTTGTCCGGGAAACCGGCCCAATGTGTTGTTCTCGGATCTTTAGCATGCGTGTCAGTTATTTTCCTTCACTTGGAGCACAGCACATCAGCTGAGATATCATGCATTTAACTTGTTTGAGGGCCGCCGCTAAATTCAATATTTTGTCTAAAAGAAACAATGTCTTGCGTGTGATGTCCCTGCTACTGCTATTGATTGTCTGCAACTTGATTGACTGTAGCTTCACCATAGTGGGATGCCTTCATTGTCTGTAGCTAGCGTTAGCAGGGAGCTCCATGGCATGGAAGAGGGGGGTCGAGGCCCAGTGACAGCCCAAACAAGGCATCACTTCACTGGGTTACAGTACTAGGTTCATCCCCTCAGGCGTGTTATTGCTCCATCTCTTTACAGCTCCTACTGAACTTCTCTTCTTAGAAGTCAAGGCTTCTTTAGTTTTTCTTCCCCCCTCCCCTTTGTTTCCCTGGAACAGTTTTGACGTGCAGCGTTATTGTGACATGCTCTGAGAGGAGCTACAAAGACCCACTCAGTGGGATAGAGGATTTTAACCAGGATCATTTGCTCAGTGTGTGAGTAAAGACTCTACCTAACCTCACAAGACTGAGGCCATGTCTTGCGAGGCACATGTCATTTTCTCGGGGAGGGTGCTCAGGAGAGGTACTGGTGTTTGAGTGGTTGTTATTCCTATAAGGGTTGTGCTGTACATGCAAGACTGGTGCCTTTTGGGCTTAATTGTACCGTTTTTTCCCCGTTGTAGCCCAAAATGTAATCTTGTTTTATTTACTCCATTGTTTATAAACCATATCATTGTAAACAAACACTGTGGCTTCAAAAAGGTTTAAACTGTCATTTTGATCTCATGGATGGTCAGTCCTTGCATCCACAGCTTCAGCTTCATCCCTCAGCTGTTTTACCAAAAACCGTTGTGGGTGGAGGGGATCACTTTTTGGTGGTTTCATTCCCAGATTGCCCATTTAAAAGATGTCCTTGTCTTTACATTTGACAAACAGGAAGTGTAATAACCTGTGTGTCTTACCTCCACTACTATTTCCTCTCCATTAGATTTCCAAGAGGCCTCCTTCCTGCTCAGCCAACTACTACATTGTATCGAGGATGGTATTTGAGTAAGTTGCTCCATCAACTGATTACTGTCAGGTTTTAAAGAAGGAGACATGATACCCCCCCAATAGCTGTATTGAATGTTTCAGCAATGGCATTATCAAGTGAAGTCTGAGCTTAAAAGATTACCCATATAAAAATAGTTAATTATATAATGCTTGACAACGATGAGCCTCGACAGTTCTATATTCCTTTTACTTTGCTTTGTTCCATATAAGACCATCTAAGACATGACATTAATTAGACCATATTTCTGTATTCAACCCGAAGAGTGCTGTATAGGGTTGCCGCGTATTGAGAATATTCCAGTCATAACGGTGATGGATTGTGCTACTTACCGCCGGGTACAGACACATTAATGACGAGTCGAATGTTTTAATGGTTATGGCCGCACCTTAGTAGATTCCTCGGTGCTCACCGCAACACCTTTTGAGGGCCATTGGAATGGAATTATGACAGCATCTTTGGGTTAGGGGGGAGCGGGTGAATGTGTTTTTTCGAGATATGGTAACCACCTAATGAACAAACAGTACACAGGGGCTAACGTTGTTGGGTAGAGGAATGGCGGGATCATAATTGTCTGTGCATACAGTAGTAACGGACTACTTTAAATGATATGTGTGCAGGGTTGTTTGAGGAAGAATTGACATTTTAAAATGGACATTTTAGTCATTTAGCAGACGCTCTTATCCAGAGCGACTGACAGTAGGGAGTGCATACATTTTCATACTGTGTGTGTGGCCTGGTCCCAGATCTGTTTGTGTTCTCTCGCAAGACAGTTGAGTTGGTGAGACAACACAAACAGTTTGGTGACCAGGTTAGACTGACTCTGTGGCAGTGGTGTAAAAATACTTTGAAGTACTATTTAAGTAGTTTTTTGGGGTATCTGTACTTTACTATTTATATTTGTGCCAACTTTTACTTTTACTTCCCTACATTCCAAAAGAAAATAATGTACTTTCTACTCCATACATTTTCCCTGACACCCAAAAATACTCGTTACATTTTGACAGGAAAATGGTCCAATACACACACTTATCAAGAGAACATCCCTGGTCATCCCTACTACCTCTGACCTGACGGACTCACTAAACACAAATGCTTCGTTTGTAAATATGTCTGAGTGTTGGAGTGTGCCCCCTGGCTATCCGTCAATAAAAAAAACATTGAACATTGTGCAGTCTGTTTTGCTTAATATAAGGATTTTGAAATGGTTTATACTTTTACTTTTACTTTTGATACTTAAGTACATTTGAGCAATTCCACTTACTTTTGATAAAGTTTTTTTTTTTAAACCAAATGCTTTTAGACTTCAACTCAAGTAGTATTTTACTGGGTGACTTTCCCTTTTGCTCGAGTCCTTTTCTGTTAAGGTATCTTTAATTTTACTCAGGTATGACAATTTAGTACTTTTTCCACCACTGACGTGTGGTGGGTTGTTTTACACAGGCTGTGTGTAGCCTGGTCCCAGATCTGTTTGTGATGTCTTGCTAATGTAGTTGTAAAACAGTACAAACAGATCTGGGACCAGGCTAGGCTGTGCGCTTTTCTCCCACCATTGTTGTGCCAGTAATAGTATGTGCTCTCTGTAGCACGCATTGCTCACTAATAGTTTTGTGGACACACCAAAGAAAAGGTTGTTTTTGTTTTTGCCTACACTCAGTCACTCAATATCAAGCTTATGTTATGTTCAATGTGAAAGAAGTAAAAACACTTTGTCTTTTGGCAGGAATTGGGTTGTTCATAAAATGTCTCTCATTCAGTTCGAGTGTATCTAATGGATTTGAGATTTGACTTTTCCCCCCATTCATTTATTTGGGCTTCAGCCCAATGATACCTGCTTTTCTGGAATTGAGTGAAATAAATGGAACACATACACTGAGTGTACAGAGTATTAAGAACACCTTTCTAATATTGAGTTGCCCTCAGAACAGCCTCAATGAATATTTAGCCTCAATTCGTCTGGGCGTGGACTCTACAAGGTATCTGAAGCTTTCCACAGGGATGCTGGCCCATGTTACATTTAAGTCATTTAGCAGACGCTCTTATCCAGAGCAACTTACAAATTGGAAAGTTCATACATATTCATTCTGGTCCCCCCGTGGGGAATGAACCCACAACCCTGGCGTTGCAAGCGCCATGCTCTACCAACTGAGCCACACGGGACCGTGTTGACTCCAATGCTTCCCACAGTTGTGTCAAGTTGGCTGGATGTCCTTTGGGTGGTGAACCATTCTTGATATACAGCCCAGCAGCATTGCAGTTCTTGACACTAACCTGTGCGTCTGGCACCGACCACCATATCCTGTCCAAAGGCACTTAAATAGTTTGTCTTGCCCATTCACCCACTGAGAATGGCACACATACACAAGCCACGTCTCAATTGTCTCAAGGCTTAACAATTCTTCTTTATTCCTGTCTCTTCCCCTTCATCTACACTGATTGAAGTGATTTTAACAAGTGACATCCATAAGGGAACATATCTTTCACCTGGATTCACCTGGTCAGTCTATGTCATGGAAAGAGCAGGTGTTCCTAATGTTCAGTGACTTTCCAAAAGTTCCCATTTAAAAAAAAATACTGGTTGAGATGTTCTGGAATTTTGCGGCGCTAATTCTATCACCATCTTAGAATAGTTTGACTCTCCATCCATGAGTGTCGGTTGCCTAGCGATGCAAATACAATGTGTGGTTATTGACTCAATCTGGTGCCAGCGTGAGAATACAGACTCTGTCAAGTGAGTTGGGATGTGTTGTTCTTCCAGCCAGGTAGCTAGATTGATTGGATTTGGGGGCTTCCCCCTGAGAGCACTGTGGTCCTAGGGCAGGGATCGACTGTGTGTGTGCCTGTGCGTGTGTGCGCGTGCAAAGAACTTTCATTTGTGCGTGTGTGTGTGTGCTCGTCAGAGAGTGTGTGTGTGCGTACGTGATGCTTGTGTGTGTGTGCACGTCAGAGAGTGTGTGTGTGGGACTTTGCTGATCTGTGGGAGCCTGGCAGGGCTCTGGGCTGACCTTGTATAGCTGAGGTGGCTCTGCGTACAGTCATTTATCAATTAGACAGATTTGGGCTTGGGGTAATGTGACAGCAGCCTGCTGTGACGACTCACTGGGCATTAGCTGCTTGGCCTGGCAGGCACCGTTGTTGGGCCAGGATAGAGCAATTTACATGTGTGTTGGTGGCTCTACTGTATTGCACTGTTTGTGTATGTATGTATGTATGTATGTATGTATGTATGTATGTATGTATGTATGTATGTATGTATGTATGTATGTATGTATGTATGTATGTATGTATGTATGTATGTATGTATGTATGTATGTATGTGTGTGTGTGTATGTATGTGTGTGTATTGGGCAGTGAGGTCTGTGGCTCGGTAAGAACTGGGTACTATCAAAGCCACATTTTCTCACAAATAAACCTTGATGGAGCCTAAAATCACCGTACAACAGATAGCTTCAACAACCAGTGACATAGGCAATTTACCCCTCCAAATGTTTTGTTGTTGTTGTTGTTGTAAATATCAATGTAGCCAAGATACACAAGCGATAGCCTCTGATGGCAGAAATCTTCATATCATCCGACAAAATGGCACACTGCTCAACTCAGCCATAGACGAATGTAATATAATAGTAATAATTTGCAAAGCAAACTCCATAGCCTTTTACCGTGGATTTACAATTATTGCTATGTGCAGCAAACACACACACATAATAATATAATTATGTGAAATATTATTAAACATATACACTGAGCACACGAAACATTAGGGACACCTGCTCTTTCCATGACAGACTGACCAGGTGAATCCAGGTGAAAGCTATGATCCCTTATTGCAGTTACTTATTAAATCCATTTCAATCAGTGTAGATGAAGGGGAGGAGACAGGTTAAAGAAGGATTGTTAAGCCTCGAGTCAAGTGAGACATTGTGTATGTGTTCCATTTATAGGGTGAATGGGCAGGACAAAAGATTTAAGTGCCTTGGAATGGGGTACACGCTTATAAAAAAGGTGCTATCCAGAACCTACATGGGTTCTTCAGCTGTCCCGATAGGAGAACCCTTTGAAGAACCCTTATTGGTTCCAGGTAGAACTGTTTTCGGTTCCATTTAGAACCTTTTCCACAGAGGGTTCTACACGGAACCCACATTGAAACTCAATATCAGGAAGGTGTATACAGGGCCCCGTGTGGCTCAGTTGGTAGAGCATGGCGCTTGCAACGCCAGGGTTGTGGGTTCGTTTCCCACGGGGGGCCAGTACAAAAAATATATATATATATGAATGTATGTACTTGTAAGTCGCTCTGGATAAGAGCGTCTGCTAAATGACTTAAATGTCAAATGTAAATGTATATTTAATAAATAAGGTTCGAGCGAAAATACCATATCAATTTCTCAAAAGCTCAAAACAAAAATTCTACCCTGATAAATCAAAGTCATTCAAAGGGATAGTGTCTATTCTCATGATTCAACAATAACCTAACCTGCAAATTGAACAGGAAAATGCACTGTCACTACCTTGACTTCCTCTGCCCTTCCTTCTCGGTGACGGCATTGTAGGAGTCAGAACCCCATGTCCAGTATTTTGTTCTGCATGCACACAGTAGGGCACCCAGCACACACAATGGTTGTAGTACAGTTACTCTCATCCATGTAAAGGCCAAGGAGGGAGAAACCCCGTTCCCACTACATCAACAAAGCAAAAGTAAATGTCCAAGACGTGTAAAAGTCTGAGTAAAAAGTATTAATTGGTAATGACGTTTCAGACAAGTGGACACTCAAGTACTCACTGTTAACCTCACTGTTAACCGGCCCGACACCTAGGAGAGGGAGATGGAGAACCAAATTATGTAGAGCCACCCAAATGTGCACTCTTACCCCAGGAATTACCCAAACAACGTGTAGGCAATACGCATGCGCAAAATATGAAATCAGCTTTAAGCTACTTCAAGCAAGGCAAAGCAATGATGCATGCTTACCCTGTTCCTTAATAGATGTTAAGTCCCCTGTTTAGGGGGACTTTGAGCAGTTCTGGACCAGTTCCGACTGACATTTTGGTGTACAAAGTGCTCTGTGAACATCTGTCTGTTCTCAGTTTCCACTCTCTAAGCAGAGCTGACTTGAAGTGTCACGTTTCAGACCCCACACGTGCACAGGGAGTGACTTGTCACATTTTCTCTCCGATTCAGACAAATAATCGATTATCTTGTCGTCTGAGCGAGTGAGCCCAGTTTGGGAGACGGCAAATGAACGGTGACAGTCTAGCGAGTGCAGACATTGTGGTCATCTCGCTGGGATATTCTCAGCGGGATTTAAAGCTCTCAACATGAAAAAATAGTCAATCATTTCCTAGAATTGAAAGAAGACCACTTTGTGCTTAAAGCTGAAGTTGTAATGAGTCTGCACACATTTGAATGGTGTCTCTGTGTAACGTTCGTCGCCGGAATGAGACCAAAGCGCAGCGTGGAAAGTGTTCATGATTTAATGTTCCCAAAAACACTCAAACAAAATGACAAAACGAACGCGCACAGTTCTGTCAAGGAAACAACCTAAACAGAAAACACCCCACAAAACCCAAACGGAAAATGACAACTTATATATGATCCCCAATCAGAGACGACGATAGACAGCTGCCTCTGATTGGGAACCACACGCCGCAAAACAACAAAGAAATAGAAAACATAGATTTTCCCACCCGAGTCACACCCTGACCTAACCAAACACAGAGAATAAATAAGGATCTCTATGGTCAGGGCGTGACACTCTGTGCCCCGTTTAGGAGAAAATTCTCTGTTGACAGTTGTATGAAATAGTGCCAATATTGTATTGTCACCAAGTATTGTCATATTTATTTTACAGTTAGAAGAAATGTGAAATCTTATAGTAAGTCATTTATAATTTGCTTGTTACTATATTTTGGAACGCATTTCAATAATTTCAAGCCCTACTATGTACTTGAGCTTGTGTTCTCAAAAGTGCAAAAGTGACCTCAGCAATTTAAAACTATTTTCACCAGAAAGGTGAGTTCAAGACCTTTCTAAAACTATGAAACATTACCAGTTATTGTTTATGACCCTCTCATGAAAAATAATTACGTTTGGGAATGTCTATTTAGGTGGAAATCAACATTTTCCCCTATCATTCAACTGATTTTAACAGACTGGAGTCAGGAAAGGATTTTAATGGATTCCAAAGGAAAGAAAGGCATGACTACTCTGACGCCTGACCTTTTGACTCAGTTGTAGCATTTTTTGACATCTTGACCATAAAAACCACCATAATGATATAAAACATTAGATAACAAAAATGAATGGCAATTTTTCATGTAATTATTGTTTTTATTTAATATGTATTTCATAACAGCTTTTGGTTATTTCATTATCAGTGGGTAAGCACTGCTTCCCCTGCCTACCCTGACAGCATGTCACTGGTATTGTGTAATAAGCTTTTTATGATGGAGCACCATGAATTGATGATAAAATTCAGTGCATTCAGAAAGTATTCAGACCCCTTGACTATTTCCACATTGAGGATTTCATTGTTTTTTCCCCCCCTCATCAATCTACACACAAAACCCCATAACGACAAAGCAAAAACAGAGAGTACTTTCCGAATGCACTGTACGTAGTTGCGGCCCATGTTTCGAGTGTTTATTGAAAATGATATGTACTCTCTTTCAATATATACATTTAAACAATACTTTAAAACCATTTAAATATAATACATAGGAAAGTTGTGCTGGACTATGGTAGATGAAGAATCAATATATCTTTTTAGAGTGAGTATTTATCTGGTCAGTATGTTAGTGTATTTTGTCTGTTTGTAACAGTGTGTTATATTTGAAAATGTGTTCGTATTATAAATTGTATTTGAATGTTTTAGGACTCTTGGAAGATTAGTCCAAATGAGGACTAAAAGAGATCCAAATAAAATAAAAATCTAAAATCTCTGTAGCAAACATCGCCCACACATAGTTTTGTGTCTGGATAGATGACAGAGAGCAGGTAGTTATTGCTTTTTCTCCCCAATTTCGATCTTGTCTCATTGCTGCAACTCCCCAATGGGCTCGGGAGGTGAAGGTCAAGTCATGCGTCCTCCGAGCGCAATGAGCCAGGTAAAGCCCCCCTGGCCAAACCCTCCCCTAACCCGAACAACGCTGGGCCAATTGTGCTCCGCCCTACGGGACTCCCAATCATGGCCGGTTGTGACACAGTCCAAGATCAAACTCGGTCTGTAGTTTTGCCTCTAGCACTGCGGTGCAGTGCCTTAGACTGCTGCGCTACTCGGGAGGCCCTGCCTACAATCATTTCATCAATATCATGCTCATTATGTTTGATGTGAAAATGTTTTGAAAATGACTCTCATTCAATTCAAGTGTAGTTGTGGCGGCCCATGTTTTGGGAGTTTTTTTGGGGGTACTATCTTTTTCCAGTTTTTTTCCCCAGTACTAATACTTACGCCCCCTTTCCCTGTGTTCCCCGCCAGAGGCGAAGGGCCCCTGAAGAACTCCTCTGATGTCATCAAGCCCACCAAGAAGACCGCAGAGGATGGCTCAAGGATGGACAAACTGGTATTTTGTGTGTGTAAGTGTGTGTGCACAATACTCATTATGTTTCACCCCAAAAATATTTGTCATTTATGCACAGTAGCCTTTCTGGTTAAATTCTGCTCGTGGCTTATTGTGTAGTACGATAAACTGCAGGTGGCTACAGGAGGAGACTTCATAAAAAGCACCAATGCGCATCCACATTTTAACCTCACAGAAAACATCCCTCATGGATGGTCGGACAGAGAATAGTGTAACATTTGGGACGCACACCATATGTACCTATGTTATGCTCTACTTTTGACCAAAGCCCTATTCAAAGGTACAGTAGTGCATTGGGTGCCATTTGAGACAAAGATATGGACTTTGGCGGTGGAGACCCAGTAACATCGTTCACTCTCCCTGAAAACGTAATTGTGTTTACTTAATAGTGTTAAGTTAAGGGCTTGTTCAGACAGAGTCCTCCATTTCCCAGGTGTGGGATAGGCCCGCTCCTCATTGGCTCAGGTTCTGACTTATCAGAGGTATCTCTCTCTTTCTCTCTCTCGCTCTCTTCCCCTCCCTTCCCCCTCTGTCTCTCATTCTCTCGCTTTCTCCCTTCTCTCTCTCCCCTCTTTTATTTTTTCTCCCTCTCTCTCTCTTCCTTCTCTTTCTCTCTCCATTTCATTACAGACATTAATGAATCAGGGACGTTTCTCTTCAGTCCAGTCTTTTTGGGGACCGTCTCCAACTTTATTATGACCTTGTTCAAATTTTCAATGGCATTTATGATCCTTCCCCTCCAATCCCTCTGTCCCTCCTCCCTCTCCTCCCTCTCTTTCTCTCACTCTGAGTCATTTAAACGGTGACAGCTTTGTCTCATTAAGTTGCCATCTGGTGTAATGTATCATTAAAATATGTTTGTTTACCGCCATCTTCCGGATAAGGGCCGGGGTTAGGCAGTGTGGCATTTCTGCAGTCAGACCTCGGTTCGAAGAGTGTCTATTTTCTTGCAAATACTTTTAAAACTTTGATTTTGCCTGCCTGGAGTGCCAGCTGGGTGGAGTTTGCCCTTTATGGACTAGGAAATGGATTAAATCAAAAGTCTATATAAAAAATCAAATACTACTTGAACCCAGGTATGTTTAGAGCCAACTGACCTGGATTAAGGGGCATCTCAATAGTCTCAAGTGGTTTCCTCTCGTTGTCTCCACTTTACACCATTGAGATGTACACTATTGACGTAGAGGGCTACCCATGCAGTTCGGGCTAGGAAACCCCTCGGTCTCACCCAAGGGACATGTGGCCACAAACCATATTGAAGTCTCATAACATAGTGTCTGTTAGCAGTATAGACATAGCCACTGGGGACAATAATTCATTTGAAGTCTCCTTCTCTTCCTCCTTTTGTGTTGGAAGCAGGGAAGGCCAAATTTGTTTAATTAGATCCGAGCAACACTGCAGGCTTTTTAATACTACTTTAAAACTGCTGGGGACGTCTGCTGAGAGCTTTGTTTTCAAGGGACTCACTCCTCTTATATTAGACGTTATTATCTTTAAGGGACAATCTGGGATTGGTACATCCATTGCTGCACTTTCAAATGAGTGATGTAGACATTGTATAATGAACCCTGTGATACATTGTGTACTGTGGCTTCACAATTATGGTCCTTGCATCTGTAGCTTTTTCTGTGAATTTTAGAGTGGTTGCATTTCTCCTGCCCCTTCCTCGCTGTTTACCTCCCAAAAAAGTGTCAGGGTGGACACTTTTTCTTTATTTTCGAATCTCAGATTGCCCCTTTATAGGAATGACTTAGAAAACGGTCCACACTGTACTGCACAATACCTCACACTGGCCTTGCTTTAAATGCAGGGTGGGAGACCGGTTGGTTTATTGGTAGCAGCTGCCATTGACTTGAAATTGCCATCCCTATGATTCATTGATAATAGCTATTGCGCCATGCAGCTTCATAGTGAGCCTATTGTAGCCTATTCTTTGGTAACGGCATGCATGTTCTGTTCCTCCATTACCGACACCATACATGGCTGTGCCCATCTAATGTAAAGTAATGATATGCGACAGTGCCAATTTAATGTAAAGTAATGGTCTATTTCTCTGCCGTGGGCTTTATTGGATAAAAACATCCTTTTTAACCCCGTTTCTAATGTGTAATGGTGTGGAGTGGGGGCGATTAAGCCTGTCAATGCGTTATGATTGGAAGCGCCGCGTTCAAGTTTGCTCAACTGATGCCATTGATCATTGTTAAACTTATGTTTTCTATCCAACAGGGCCCGAGAGCGAAGGGGAGGAAGAGAGATATTCTGAGCAGCGATGAAAGGACGGAGGGTCTTTATCAACTCCTTTTTTCAAACGAATAAGGTGTGTGTGCGTGCGTTCGTGCACGTAAAGCAAGTACAACATCAAGAACATAATGCATATTTAATGGATCATTCTGAATTTGAAGAACAATGGATATCAAGGCCGAATAGAAAAGCTATAACCTTCTATCTTATGTATACGGTATGTAATTCAGGGTTTTAATCTGCCTGTGTTCCAAATGGTTTCCATAGGGCTCTGGTCAAAGGTAGCACGCTTTATAGGGAATAGGGGGCCGTTTGGAAAGCAGCCTTTCTGTTACGTTCAGAACATTTCGCTTTATTGCCTTTAAGGCCTTGATTTCCCTTGGTATGGCCCTGAGCCATGTTCAAGTCGTAAATACCTTGCAGAGAGAACTGTTATGATCTCTATAGAACTATCAAGGTTCTCTGTTGCAATAGACTGTCGTGCAGACCTGAACGAACTGTACTGTGTTGGCTCTGATCTTGTATGTTCACATCCTTTCTGGCATGGTTCCAGCAACTATGGTGGATGGATGTGTAACCGCGGGCGTAGCGTGGGCCCCCACTCCCCAGATAGTATATGAACATGTCATAAGCCGTGGCAAAACAATATATATAATTTCAGGAAATTTAAAACTGCACTACTCCGCTGTGCGTGACCAGACTGGCGCAGGACAGCGCGGCTCAGTACCGTGCTGAGTGTGAACGACTTGAAAAATCTTTGAAATACTTTGAGCCTTTTCTAGAGTCTGTTTGGGTGGGATTTGCAGTTCTGGGACTTTTCCATTGGTTAAAATAAGACGGACAAGCTCAAACAGGCACAGATAAATGATTTCAAATGATTCTTCAAGTATTTGAAACCCAGGTCTGGTGGCATATGTCGCAGCGTTATGTTGGACCATGCTTTAGCATGCTTAGCTCTTGTATCCAACGTTGTGCTGGTTTCAAGGGCCAAACAGCAGTGCCGAAGGTGTCTTCCTCTTCTGATTGTTGAGCTGCTGACTAGTGGGGGTTTGTTTACTACAGAACAGTCCCTCTCTCTATTTCCCTCTCTCCCTCCCTCTCCTACTGTCCCTCCACTGCTCCCTCTCGCTCTCGCCCTCTCTAATGGCGATTGACGAGAGCTCATCTGTTCGATATGGACTCCGGTGCCTTCACACAGCAGAGCTCAGGGTCAGCAGTGACCTTGAGAGGGAAGGCAGAGGAGTGGCTAGAGCTGTATTCTGCACTACACTGTCTGTTTGCTTGTTACAGTGAGCTACATGAAGATTATGTGTTATTGGTATTATACAGAGTATTCCACCATATTCCTTCCATCACTCTGTTCTTTTCAAATCCATGTCGGTTTGCAGTACACTGTCTGTATGTTTCTGACACAGGGCTTATACATTGTGAACATTGGAGAGAATCTCATTTGGGTTTTCTTAACTTCTCGCGTCCTTTCGCCTCCTTCTCAAAACCCATTGGATGGGGTCAGAAGTCCTGCCCCGCTGACCTTCTCACCCAATGAGTTTTCATAAACAGGCGAGGAAAGAGGACACATGGAATCAAGGAAATGCAATTGAAATTCTCCCATGGTATTATACAGGGAGTATTACACCATGTTCTTTACACCAGTCTGTTCCTTTCAGGTCTGTGATGAACGAGAGCACACATTGGGAGAAAGGTAGAGGATCGGACCACAGCCTGTTTATTTGTTCTTTAGGCTACGTCCCAATTTCCCACCCAGCTCCCAAAGTGCGCACTTGCGCACTTCCTATCATGTTACATCCATGACGTGCACTCTTTGAGAACAGGCTGGAGAATTGTGACATGGCCATCCTTGGAAATGATATGGTGAGTGTTGGTATTTGTGCTTTCTGGTCCTCTTTCAGTTTCAAGTACAAAGTTGAATAGGCAATATGAATATCTGAACTCTTACAAAGTTAAATAGTCCCTCTAAGGAACCAGGAAATGTGTAACATTCTACGGTGGGTAAAAAATGTGCAGAATTAGACTGGTATTCATGCAATTGCAGATAATAGGTTTCCAATAGCGTGCAAATAATTTTTGCATTCTGGAAAGCCATGATCTGAAATATAATTTTTTATACTATATAAATATATAGGCGCTTGTGAGTGATAAAGAAACAGGCCTGGAGGGTGGTCAGTCAAGTTGAGGGGTTTATTAGAGAACAGTGAATATAAAGGTACTTGTTTGTATGTATGTATGTACAGGTAACTGCCAGTATAAAGGAAACACCAATATAAAGTGTCTTCATAGGGCAGTGGGCCAACACGAGCCAGAACAGCTTCAATGTGCCTAAGCATAGATTATGTGTCTGGAACTATATTGGAGGGATGCAACCCGATTCCATCATTTTATGTTTTGTTGATGGTGGTGGAAAACGCGGTCTCAGGCACCGCTCCAGAATCTCCCATAAGTGTTCAATTGGGATTGAGATCTAGTGACAGACGGCCATGGCATATGGTTTACATCGTTTTTCATGCTCATCAAGCCATTCCATGGCCATTCATGCCGTGTGGATGGTATTGTCATTCTATGGGGGCCATGGTAGGTCGCACAAATAATGGCCTGCCTAGCATTTCTATACATGAGCCTAAGCATGCTGGGATGTTAATTGCTTAATTAACTCAAGAACTACACCTGTGTGGAAGCATCTGCTTTTAATATACTTTATATCCGTCATTTACTCAAGTTCCCATTATTTTGGCAATTACCTGTATGTATGTATGTAGGACTCTAGGGCTTCATTTAGTCAGGCACCCCAATTCTGATATTCTTTCCACTAATTTCACTGTTGACTAATCACATCAGATCTTTCACATCAGATCTTTTTCAGAGCTGAACTGATTAAAAGACAAATTGGTAAAAAATATATCAGAATCGGGCTGCCTGTCTAAACGCACCCATATATTCTCTGAGCAAACCACAACTAGTCATACCTCTCCGTGTCTACTATTAGACTCTACACAATAATCCAATCAGGCTGCGATATAGATAGTGATATCATCATGAGAAATTGATTTTTTTTTGAAAGGCAATACCATAGGACCATAAAGTGTGTGCATCGTTCAGGAACACCGTTATGGGTCGGGGAGGAACAAGGAAACAAATGACTTGGATGCCAAACACTTTCAGTTACCTTAAATATAAGTTATTCCTAGCTCTACAGGTAAGGTAACATTCAAACCGGGGAAAACATACAAGATATTAAGTTAGGAGGGGAATATTGACAAAAGCACAGATCTGTGGGGGTAATACTGTAAACCTCTTCATCTTCAGGCAGTGTGATCTAAGTTGAAACGTTTCATCAGGTCTGCACATGCATTACTCAGTAAACTAAACTCTAGTTCAATCGTCTCCTTAATAATGCACATTGTCGAAGAAAAGTTTCGAATTATTTCGCCCTGCCTGATTATTTCGAGGTTTACAGTCATTTTTGCACAAACCTGCGCTCTTTTTGCACCACAAAAATGCCGCCCAAAGATTATCAGCCTTGATAGATCGATCCTCTTATTGCAGTGATTTCACTACTGCCCCATTCATCATTTCCATTCAGACGGTTAATGTGTGTACGAGCAGCCGGTCAGTACCACAACAGTAATGATATAGCAATAATATTGACGGCCATTTAGTCATTTAGGTGCCCCTCTTCTGATATGTTATGTTTTTAACTTTCTAATCTCCCTTTTTTTAAGTACTTGTTTTTAGTGTCACACATTTGGCTGTCACACGGTTAAGCTACAGTAGTAATAATAGTAATAAATAGGGGTTGGAGCACACTGGCTCCCCATTGGCCGAGAAGCCCCAAAGTGTTCATGGGAGCTGTAGTTCAGAACAGGTGGCGGGATAGCAAAGTCCTCCAGGTAGGTTTTTTCATTGACCCTTCGCTCAAAAGGGAGAAAGGAGCCGGTGTTATTATCAGTATAACTCGTCTCACCAAAAGAAACAAATTAACACAAAGAAAGAAGGGAGTTTTCTTAAACTTCTCGTTGTCGGTGTTGTTTTTCTTGGTTTCATTGACATACGTCGTGGCGGCGGACGTCTTTAGAAGGAGTCCATGGCCTTGAACTCGCTGAGGGCCTGGACGGGCGAGATGTGCTTCTTCTGCGAGCCCCGTCGAACGCGGGTCTGGCACTCCTCGGGCTTCTCCCGCTTCACCAAGGGCTTCTTCTCGGGCGCCTTCATGCGCCAGCTGACCACAGGCGAGTTGACGGCTGCGGCGCCGTACACCTTGGCGTACTTGGTGGATGCCACGTAGCTGGCCTTGACTGTGAGCACCACAGCGTTCATCAAGTTCTTGGCCGCCTGGATCAGGGAGGTGGCGCTGTCCAGCTACGGAGAGAGACAGAGGACAAATTAGAAGTTAAAATCCTTATACCAACACCATATCTTACGTTGCGCGTATACCTATTTCACTACATAGTATTAACTGTAGTAACAACATTGTAGTTACATAGGAACTGCTTTTACTAGGTCAGCGTTATACATTAAATGGACATATGAAAAACCATCACATATAAACCGTCACATATATAACACCTGCAATAGAAGCAATGGTTAGGTCAACTGCAAACCTGCATCATCAACTGCACATGCAACATTCTGCAGACCCCATGAGGGGAGGAAGGGAGGAGAGGAGGGGGAGAGGTGAGAAGAAAAATAGGGGAGAGAGAGGTGAGAAGAAGGAGAGGGGAAAAGGAAGCGCTAAGTGATTGGATAGGTGTAAGCAATAATCCAACCAATTGGATATCTTTCAGGACTTCAATGAAGCATATCTATTGGGCAGGTGTAAGCATTAATACTATCCAACCAATTGGAGATCTGTTATTTCTTCAATGAAAGCGTATTGAGATGCACCCCTTTCTTCAGAGTCTATTCGACATCACATGTCACGCTGCAAGATAACAAGAACTGCCTGCGGCAAAGAGCTCTCACTGAAGAAGGCTTTATCAAGCCAGCGGTTCTTACAGTACAGAGGTGAGCTCTCTGTCTCTGGTTTCCCCCGCAGGGCGATAGCAGGTCCCTCAATCGTCTTATCGGAGCCCTGAGTAGCTAGGGTCAGAGTGACCGCTGTACCTCCAACACATCTCTGATATGACAGCCTCATTAAGAGAAAGCGGTGTCCAAAAGAGCATGGTAACGTCACCAATGGCACCCTATTCCCTATATAGCGCACTACTTTCGACCAGAGCCTGTTATGGTGAACAAATTGTGTGCTGGTCAAAATAGGGTGCCATTTCAGACGTAGTGCCCATAGAGTTCCAGCTCATATTGTCGGGATTAAATTACTGCATATTACTGGGTATTTTAAGCATAATTCGGGGTATCAGGGGCACCCACCGTGCTGCTAACCTTTTTATAGTGACCAGCTGGAGTTCGGAGCCAATTAAATCTAGCGGTTGACTCCCTTCTCGGGGTGGGGGGCAAGGGGGTAGGGGGGCCAGCCGCAGCCTCTAAATGTCAGCCAAACAAAACGCAGGAAGAGAAGAGAGGTACACCTGACCTCCACCAACTGCTAATTAAGAAGTGTCTGGGAAAAAAGTGTGTGTCGTGTAGCGAGGGCAATGTTTTTCAACGCTTAATTGTCAGTTGTGTTGAGGACTTCCTGGGTTGGGGTTGGCACCGCAAAGGGGAAGAGAGAATGAGTTTTGCCAAACAACGACCGAGAGGAGTGTTACTCAAGGACCTGAGTGTTTCTAGCCATAATACGCCAATCAGAATAGGAGGTCTATTTCAACAGAGGATTGTGGACATTTTTAAAACTCGTGAATTGAAGAATTCCGAGAATTCAGTGAGCCTGTTTAATGGAGGGACGTGAGCGAAAATACACTACATGACCAAAAGTACGTGGACACCTGCTCGTCGAACATCTCATTCCAAAATCACATGAAGTTGGTTGACCCTTTGCTGCTAAAACAGACTCCACTTTTCTAGGAAGTCTTTCCTCTAGATGTTGGAACATTGCTCCAGGGATTTCCATTCAGCCACAAGATCTTTAGTGAGGTTGGGCATTGATGTTGGGCGATTAGGCCAGGCTTGCAGACGTCATTTCAATTCGTCCCAAAGGTGTTCGATGGGGTTGAGGTTCTTCCACACCGATCTTGACAAATCATTTCTGTATGGACCTCGCTTTGTGCATGGGGGCATTGTCATGCTGAAAGAGGAAAGGGCCTTCCCCAAACTTTTGCCACAAAGTTGGAACCACAGAATAGTCTAGAATGTCATTGTACTGTATGCTGTAGCGTTAAGATTTCCCTAAGAGTTCCCACTGGAACTAAGGTGTCCTAACCATGAAAAACAGCCCCATACCATTATTCCTCCACCACCAAACTTTACAGTTGGCACTATACATTCGGGCAGGTAGCGTTCTCCTGGCATCCGCCAAACCCAAATTCGGCCGTCGGACAGCCAGATGGTGAAGCGAATGTGTTTCAACTGCTCCAGAGTCCAATGGCGTCAAGCTTTACACCACTCCAGCCGACACTTGGCATTGCGCATTGGGATGGTAATTAATTAATTAATTAATTATTTATTTATTTTACTTGACTGATGGTACATGCTTCTGATGGTCACGTTGCATTCAAGACAACTAGGAAATCCCCCCTCAAAAAAAAGAGGTCAAATCATGACGTTGGTAATCTTCAGGTTGGAAATTCAGAGCTCTAGAAAGATGCCAGAGTTTCCGACTTGAAATTCCGAGATGGATAACCATTCAAAAAGATTTTTCCCTGTCAGATCGTGTTTTTTTCCCTCAGAATTCCCAGTTGTCTTGAACGCACTGAAGTCGGAAGTCGGAGATTTCCGAGTTCTCAGTTGTTTTGAACACACCATTAGTCTCAGTGGAGAGAGGGAGACAGCAGCAGAGGGTCTGCCTCTCACGGTCGCTGCTCTGAAGGGTTGTCCACATACCTTTGTCCATGTAGTGTATGCATACACAACCAATAACATTTGATTACTGTTCTATTGATTGGCATGCTTTTAGCTTTTAGCATATTGTAGCAAAATGGCAGGGCAAGGAAGCGAAACGAGTTGCTGGCATGAAAGGCTACAAACATCCTACGCATCGCGCCAATAGGGTTGACTGGTGAGAAATTTCACGTGGCTCATATAGCAAGGATTGCTACAATATTATCCATTAACATTTATACTGCCATTAGACAATATTGCCACATTTATTGTGTAATAATTTTGAAATGTTATATTGTTAAGTTATGTAAAATCATAGGGTAATTGCAGTAAAAAAAGAAGAAAGATCAAAGAGAATGCCTGGACTCTGAGTCTCTCTGAAATGTGGTCTTTGGCAGCCAGCGTTCTATACTAGAGCCTAAGGATATAAAGTCCTTGCCAAAACGCCATACCATTTCCTAGAAATGGGGTGTATATCAACAGTATCAACTAGCTTTCTTTCCCCTCTCGATCAAGACAAGTGGACAAGGGAAGGATGCCAAGTGACATGATTGAGATTCACCCCACAAGTGCATAGGAGGGTCTATATGGGTGTATTTGAGATTGGGCAAGCAATTAATTTTCCACCTGTTCAGCGTTCAGCGTGAAACTAACTGAGATGCGTCTAACCAGTTCAGTAGTTAGTATCCACCATAACGCTGCCATCATCTGTCCTGTGTTTTTAGACAAGCGCTGATGGAGAACAGACTAGAGCTGTCTGAAAACATTACTCGCGTTCAAATCCTTGCTACCTCCATTGTTGTTTCATCAATTCCTCTCAAAGGGCATAGCGTGAGAGGATCCAAGGCTCTCCCTCAGAACTCCCCCAATGCCCTTTGAGAGGAATTGTAAGAAACAAGGAGGGAGGAAGCCTAGGGAAGGTCCCTTGGCCCACAGACAGGCCCACAGACAGAATATTGCTGCTTATCAGTGCTTTGTGCACCTGAATACAACTATTGACAGAGACCCAGGGCCTTGACTGTACCACGTGAGGGTGTTGTGTGGTGAGACTTACCCCAGAGACGATGAGCTCTCCTCCCAGGTTCTGGACCTCGGCCTTGACCTTGCTACAGATGTTGAGCTGGTGGCAGTACAGGGCGATTCTCTGCAGGTAGGCCAGCAGGTCCTGCTTGCAGGCCGAGTCAGGGCACTGACACATGCACACACGCAGAAACATGATGATAAAATGACTTTCAAAACGGAGAAAATAGCTGGTAAATGTGTTAAGAAGCAGGGTTAAGAAATAGTCTTGTTTTGTATATCAGAAGTAGTTTCTAAAATGGTTGTGCACTATTTTCTTTACTAATGGCATGTCATTTCTCCACTGTACTCATTCCTACAGCAGAAAAACAACCAATCATCGAAATAGAGGGGGCAATTAGCAAGTCCTTTCCGGCCCTCTATTGTGAGAAGCCATATGAGTCTACCTCTAGTATATACTGAGGTAACCCTATTCACTATATAGTGCACTTCTTTACACCAGTGCCCACGGGACCATTTGGGAATAGGGTGCCATTTGAGGCACAGCCACAGAGAGGGAGCGGGACAAAGGCTTTTCAGTCCCACTTGTTAAACGCACACAAAGTAGCTGTAATATATTCTGGACGTCATGCAGCGAAAATTGCTACGGCCCACAAGTTTCCTGGTGGGTAATGAAAGAATGGTGCGTTCGCTACTTTGCTTTTAAAACGCTCCCGGGCACCGTTTTGTACAGGCACCTTTTCCTCAACCATTAACAGTAAATGGTCCTAACTACAACATTCAGGCAGCATGTATAGAGTGGAAGGGAAGGGAGAAATTCACACAGGGCTCACTTCCTTGTCTTTAGGGGGGATAGGATACAATGGGAAAGCCAAGTTAAGGGGCTGCACGAGCTAGCTAAGGGACCATGTTAATTAGGGCATGCGATGTTTTCAAACATTTTGCAATGGAAGATAAACATTTGCATTTCTTATTCAGCAGTCCCTCCCTGTTTCGTTCCCGTTTCCTTCATGAACACGACCCATCTCTACCTATTCCCCTCGAGTGGCGAATCCCGTGTTTAGATTGTTCCAATGTGTTCCCTTTCCACACTTGTTTTCTTTTTGTCAGTTTAATTGTGCTTTAGTGGGCTTGTTCGCCCACACTGAGTAAGTAAGTAAGTAAGGGTGTGAGGCAGACTAGTAACGATGGACTCGAAGTACTCGTGGTGCAGCACTAATGGTCACAGATGCAGAGTTATCCTGTTTGCACAACAAATAAATGCTTTTGTGGCTATGTCCCAAACGGCACCATAATCCCTGCATAGTGCACTATTTTTAACCAGGGCATATAGGGCTCTGGTCAATAGTAGTGCACTATATAGGGAATAGGCTGCCATTTGGGATGCATGTTTTGTTCACATGATACACTGAACCAAAATAAATACGCAACATGTAAAGTGTTGATCCCATGTTTCATGAGCTGAAAGAAAAGATCCCAGAAATGTTCCATACACACAAAAAGCTTTTTTCTCTCTCAAATGTTGTGCACAAATTTGTTTCCTTCCCTGTTAGTGAGCATTTCTCCATTGCCAAGATAATCCATCCACCTGACAGGTGTGGCATATCAATAAGCTGATTAAACAGCATGATCATTACACAGATGCACCTTGTATTGGGTACAATAAAAGGCCACTCTAAAATGTGCAGTTTTATCACACAACACAATGCCACAGATGTCTCAAGTTTTGAGGGAGCGTGCAATTGGCATGCTGACTGCAGGGATATCCACCAGAGTTGTTGCCAGAAAATTTAATGTTAATGTCTCTACCATAAGCCGTCTCCAACGTCCTTTTAGAGAATTTGGTAGTACGTCCAACTGGCTTTACAACCGCAGACCACGTGTATGGCGTTGTGTGGGCGAGCGGTTTGCTGATGTTAGCGTTGTGAGCAGAGTGCCCCATGGTGGCGGTGGGGTTATTGGTATGGACAGGCATAAGCTACAGACAACGAACCCAATTGCATTTTATCGATGGCAATAGGAATGTACAGAAATAACATGATGAGATCCTGAGGCCCATTGTTGTGCCATTCATCTGTCGGCATCACCTCATGTTTCAGCATGATAATGCACAGCCCCATGTCGCAAGGAACTGTACACAATTCCTGGAAGCTGAAAATGTCCCAGTTCTTCCATGGCCTGCATACTCACCAGACATGTCACCTATTGAGCATGTTTGGGATGCTCTGGATTGACGTGTACTATAGCTATTACAGTTCTCGCCAATATCCAGCAACATCGCACAGCCAATGAAGAGGACTGGGACAACATTCCACAAGCCACAATCAACAGCCTGATCAATGCAAAGGAGATGTGTCGCGCTGCATGAGCCAAATGGTGGTCACACCAGATACTGACTGGTTTTCTGATCAATGCCCCCTACATTATTGAAAGGTATCTCTAACCAAAATATGCATATCTTTTTTCCGAGTCATGTAAAATCCATAGATGAGGGCCTAATGGATTTATTTAAATTATCTGATTTCTTTATATTAACTGTAATTGTTCCATGTTGCGTTTCATATTTTTTTGTCACGACTTCTACCGAAGTCGGTCCCTCTCCTTGTTCGGGCGGTGTTTGGCGGTCGACGTCACCGACCTTCTAGCCATCACTGATCCATTTTTCATTTTCCATTGGTTTTGTCTCGTCTTCCTTCACACCTGGTTCCAATCCCATCAATTACGTGTTGTGTATTTAACCCTCTGTTTCCCCTCATGTCCTTGTCGGAGATTGTTTGATTGTATGTGATTGTGCTAGTATGTGTTGCTGTGCGACGGGTTTTGTACCCACTTTTGTTATTTTCTATATTTTGTTTTTTGGAGTTTGGTCAGCACTTATTAAAGAACTCCGTTTATACCAAGTTTGTTCTCCTGCGCCTGACTTCCCTGCCACCAACACGCACCCACAACATTTTTGTTCAGTATACTTCAAAGTACTGTAAATAATAACTTGGCATCTTTCAAAGATCAAATCCAATTTTATTTGTCATGTGCGCCAAATACAACAGGTGTAGACTTTACTGTGAAAAGCTTACTTACAAGCCCTTAACCAACAATAGAAAAATTTATAAAATAAAAAAGTAATTAGTAACAAAAAAATAACAATATTGTGGCTATATACTGTATAAGGAGTACTGGTGCCGAGTCAATGTGCAGATCACATTGATCAGAGATATTATAATCAATGCTATAACTGTTGAATAAATACACACATGGACACAGAAGTCATTTAAAGTATCTGTCCAGTGTTCCAGATTTATTATGAAATATGAACTAGAATTTATAAAAAAATTATTAAGGATGTTAAAAATCTGCTTTTCTCAGTGCCCCTGTTAGAAACAACAGTGTTTTGGGCGTATATTGGTTCAAAAATAAAACAAATTATTGGCAGCTCAGCTGCTACCTATGCTGTCAACAACAGCTAACTAGGTTTCCTCTTGACATAACTTTGAGCTACAAACCACAGGAAAGGCGAGATGGTTGATGTGTGGAGGATCTGCTTTGACTTGCTTTCTTGTTGGCTAACGTTAGCTGACGGCTTCCAAACATCAAGTAGGACAACTCTTACAAACCACATAAGTGAGTAAGCATTTCGTTGGACAGTGTACACCATGTATATCTTGTTTGGGATAGGGGGCAGCATTTTCACTTTTGGATGAATAGCATGCCCAGAGTGAGCTGCCTCCTACTCAGTCCCAGATGCTAATATATGCATATTATTAGTATTAGTATTAGTATTGGATAGAAAACACTCTGAAGTTTCTAAAACTGTTTGAATGATGTCTGTGAGTATAACAGAACTCATATGGCAGGCAAAAACCTGAGAAGAAATCCAAACAGGAAGTGGGAAACCTGAGGTTTTATAGTTTTTGAACTCACCCCTATCGAATACACAGTGGGGTATGGGTTATTTTTCACTTCCTAAGGCTTCCACTAGATGTCAACCGTCTTTAGAACGTGGTTTCAGGCTGTAGAGGGGGGCCGGATGGGAGATGTTTTACTAAGTGGTCTGCCTACAGCCTCGTTCTCAGTCACGCGCTTTCACTTGAGAGGTTGCTCTCGTTCCAGGGCAATTCTACAGACAATGGAATTCTCCGGTTGGAACAGTATTGAACTTTTATGATGAAAACATCCTAAAGATTGATTCTATACTTAGTTTGACAAGTTTCTTCGACCTGTAATATAACTTTTTGAACGTTTCGTCCGAATCGACCAGATCGCGCTATAAATGGACATTATCGAACAAAACAAGCATTTATTGTGGAACTGCGATTCCTGGGAGTGCATTCTGATGAAGATTATCAAAGGTAAGTGAATATTTATATATGAATAATATGAATAATGTTGACTACCCAACATGGCGTATATTTCTCTGGCTGGTTTGGGCTCTGAGCGCCGTTCTCAGATTATGCTTTTTCCGTAGTTTTTTTTGGAAATCTGACACAGCGGTTGCATTAAGGAGAAGTGTATCTAAAGGTTCATGTATAATAGCTGTATTTTCATCAACATTTATTATGAGTATTTCTGTGAATTCATGTGGCTCTCTGCAATATCACTGCATGTTTTGGAACTACTGAATCTAACACGCCAATGTAAAATAAGATTTTTGGATATAAATATGAACTTTACCGAACAAAACATACATGTATTGTGTAACATGAAGTCCTATGAGTGTCGTCTGATGAAGATCATCAAAGGTTAGTGATTAATTTGATCTCTATTTGTGCTTTTTGTGACTCCTCTCTTTAGCGGGAAAAATGGCTGGGTTTATCTGTGACTTGGTGGTGACCTAACATAATCGTTTGTGGAGCTTTCGCTGTAAAGCATTTTTGAAATCAGACACTGTGGCTGGATTAACGAGAATTTTATCTTTAAAATGGTGCCTAATACTTGTATGTTTGAGAAATTAGATTTATGAGATTTCTGTTGTTTTGTATTTGGCGCTCTGCAATTTTATTGGCTGTTGGCGAGAGGTTCCGACTAATAAAACTTGAAACTACAAACCACATAATTTGAAATAGAAGTGACTGGCGAGATACTTTAGTTGTTGCAAATGCTTTGTCCCTTTTGCTAACACCAGCTAAGGATTGCTTGGCTTGCTAGCTAGTTTGCTTGTGTGCAGTGAGTGTGCTGTGCATTCCTGAGCCTGTGTTCAAATACCCATATGTGTGTCCTAAATAGTAGGCCATTTGAGTGTGAAAGAAATGAAGTTTTATAGTATGTGACATTTAAAAAAAATCAAGTATACTTTAAAATGCCTGGATGTCATACTAATTTCGGCTTTGGCAACAGCTGATAATCAGATATGGGGTCTGTGATACCAAAATGAACCAATAACACAAAACAACACAATTGTGCATGACACATTCTCAGTATGCGGAAATATAATGTTTTATAGTATGTGAATTTTAGAAAATCGGGTATGATTTAAATGCCAGGATGTTATATACTCATACTCATATACTCATCTAGTGGAATTTGATGCACACTTTTCCACAATGCATTGGAAGAGGTGAACTATGAGTGATAGTCCCTAGTTCTCTTCAAGTAGCCAAACAACAAAACTCGGCTACTCAATTGGGAAGTTGCCACATAGAGAAGCTTCTGAGGTGGTGTTCAAATGTAGGCTGAGTAGTTCTTGTTCTCCTTAAAATGATCACAAGTATTGCATCGTAGGCTACATCTTTGAAAAATGACTTCTCATTGAATAGGGTTTCTTGTTCTCTTGGCCTTCATCAGAGCTTTTAAACTAAATACTAAACCATCTTTTCTTTTCTTTTTTATTTTTTTTTATTGAATATTAAAAAATACAATCTACTTGCAGTGAAGCTGCTCAACATTTACATTACATTCAATCATCTAACAGACTCCCATCCAGAGCGACCCACAGACGCAACCAGGGTCAACGCCCTGCTCAAGGGCACGTCGACAGGTCTCCCACAAGGTCAAAAACGGGAACCCGAACCAGCGATCCATCAGACACCGGCCCAAGCTCCCAAATGCCATGCCACCAGCCCTCCAAGGTCCCCCCCACAGGTCCCCGAGAGCTGCCCCTCAACCATCCGAGACCCCCCCTCCCAAAATAATCCTAATCAAATCAAATAATTATGATGTAACAACGTTGACCCTCAGTGTCATTCAAACTTCTATCTTTTGACTTGTGAATGTGTCGGCTCCGGGGACTCAGGATGTGGCTGCGTTATGATGTCATGTCAATCGGTCATTTTGATTTGAACATATGGATTGTTGTAGTTTTGTAGGCTACCTATTTAATTATTTCATTGATGGATCAAGCCTTAGCAGTCATTCTGATCTCGTTCCCAATGATCAGTGCTTTCATTTATTATGCTGCTGCCCAGCGGTTCTGAATTTGCGATGCACCCGACTTTCCACTGTTTCGGTGCAATAGCCTTTTGATTTGAACATGTGAAAGGTTTTAGTGTGTGTACTAGGTCGATTTCATTTATATACAGTACGTTGCGGTACTTTACTAATAATTATGTTCAAATGGAACCAAATGATCTGTTTTTGTCTTCAAACCTTTTTAACCTGTTATGGCTGCAAGGGAAAGTATTGAGTAGCCAGATAAAAGATGCCCATTTCAAACGGCCTCGTACTCAATTCTTGCTCGTACAATATGCATATTATTTTTACTATTGGATAGAAAACACTCTCTAGTTTCTTTTCTTTTGAATTATTTCTCTGAGTGAAACAGAAGTCATTCTGCAGCACTTTTCCTGACCAGGAAGTGGAATGTCAGAAATCTATGCTCTGTTCAACTTCTTGCCTATACATGGGCATAAGACGTAAGAGGCTACGTACACTTCATACACCTTCCCCTGGTTGGTCAAGAGGTTGTGAGAGAATTTTTTTTGTGTTTATCTTGGTCTAAGGTGGAATAAAAGCTCTTTCTTTGACGTGACCGTCCACTTCCTGTTTCTGGAGCGAGCGAAAGAGGACATGGATATGCCTTCTGTTTAGCTGTCGTTATGAACGACTAACATCTCCGTCTTAGATTTTATTTGATACATGTCACCATATCATCGTAACGTATGTTTTTTCAATATAGTTTAATCAGATTATTGAAATTTTTTCGGGAGTTTTGCCGTGTTCCGTTCTCTGACTTTGTTTACGTTGGAGAGATCCGTACCACTTGGCAAGTGCCCATGCTAAATGAAGAGGGATATTTGCCGTTCCAGATCAAAACAACGACTGTTCTGGACAAAGGACACCTTGTCCAACATTCTGACGGAAGATCACCAAAAGTAAGAAACATTTTATGATGCTATTTCTAATATCTGTCGTGCATGTGAACTGGTCGTGGGCGCCCAAGTGTTTCTGGCTATTGTGGCTACGCTAATATAGCGCTACATTTTGTTTTCGCTGTAAAACATTTAATAAATCGGAAATATTGTCTGGAATCACAAGATGCCTGTCTTTCAATTGCTGTACACTATGTATTTTTCAGAAATGTTTTATGATGAGTATTTAGGTATTTGACGTTGGTGTCTGTAAATATTATGGCTGCTTTCGGTGCAATTTCTGATTGTAGCTGAAATGTAAACTATGATTTATACCTGAAATATGCAAATTTTTCGAACAAAACATATGCTATACAATAAATATGTTATCAGACTGTCATCTGATGAAGTTGTTTCTTGGTTAGTGGCTATTTATATCTTTATTTGGTCGAATTTGTGATAGCTACTGATGGAGTAATAAACTGATGGAGTAAGAATAGTGGTGTCTTTTGCTAACGTGGTTAGCTAATAGATTTACATATTGTGTCTTCCCTGTAAAACATTTTAAAAATCGGACATGTTGGCTTGATTCACAAGATGTGTACCTTTCATCTGGTGTCTTGGACTTGCTAATGTGTGAAAGTTAAATATTTAAAAAATATATATTTTGAATTTCGCGCCCTGCACTTGAGCTGGATGTTGTCATAAGTGTACCGGTGTCGGGCTGCAGCCCAAACAGGTTAATAAAGGGGACTGTAGGCTGTATGGGGCTACGGAATAGGTTGAATCTGATAGTCTGCGTACAACCAGCCTGTAACGGCTTTCGTTGGTGGAAGGAGAGGAGGACCAATGCACAGCGTGGTACGTATCCATATTTATTTGAATACTTTTAAATATAGAACAAAACAATAAACAGACGAAAACCAACGAAGCTACAGTCCCGAACTAGTGAACACAGACAAAACAGGAACACACGAACAGGAACAATCACCCACAAAACACACTACAAAACAGGCTACCTAAATATGGTTCCCAATCAGAGACAATGACTAACACCTGCCTCTGATTGAGAACCATATCAGGCCAAACAAGAAACCCCACATAGAAACAGAAAACATAGACTGCCCACCCCAACTCACGCCCTGACCATACTAAAACAAAGAAAAACCAAAAGAACTATGGTCAGAACGTGACACAGCCTGAGTATAGGTAAATGTATCAAATTGGAAATGAGATATTATCAGACTGGTTAATGTGATGCATGTCTGTTGAATTTAGAAAAAAACACCTGTATACCTGCTACTGTGTGGCATACGGCCGTGGCATACTGCATCATTTTTACTGAAACAGTATATGCTAAATAGTATGCGACGATGAGTACATAGGATGCAGTTTAAGTATGTTGTACGCTAGTATTGGTATTCGGACACGGCCATGTCTCCCCACCAGAGAGGGGGGAGTAAGCTGCTGGACCAATTACATACGGGCCTGTCTCAGCCAAAGAGGATGATGCCATTATCCAAGCAAATGTAAAGCGTTTTTTGAAACTGTGCAAAAATGTGTTTGAGATGGGGATTTGCTGTTTTTTTCTCTTCTCTAATATGCTTTGGCCACAACTACAAGTAGGATGAGTCAACAACATTATTTGGGTATGATCAAACAGAATGAGCTTTTAAAAATTAGATTTTCAGTTACGTTAATCATCTCAGGTGGGTCAGATTCAGCAAACACGATGGGTCACAAAACACATGCACTAATGCCCCCTTAACGCTGTGTTCATGCAGTGCTGCATGCTGGTCTTGCAGCCAGTGAGGCAGAAAGTGGAAGCAGCTCCTAGGACATGATTACTGCACCCACCGCCACTCCCGGCTAGCATTACCACTAATTCCACTAACACACACAAACCAAACGCACACACGCTGTATACAAACACTTGGAAACACACACAACCCCCTTTCTCCATCACACCAGAAACCCACTAGTTTATCCCTGCTCCTGGCCAGCGTTTCAGGCAGGCAGATGACAATATGGTTGCCTGACTAATCGGCCATCTCCTCAGCAGATTCCCTCCTGATGTAAATAAACAGCACGGACCATTACCTTGCCAAGGCCGCCAAGGAAAGCAGGCAGCTTCACTCTCTCCCTCTCTTTCCTGCCACTGATTGGGGAGGACAAATTCTAGCCTGGAATCCAAACTGAATATTGTGAAACAGAACAATATTTAGTTAGGGTTTCAGGCTGGGATTTCTCTCTTTCCAAAACTTCCTTCCAAAGTGGAATTCTAGCCTGAAATACAAACTGAATGTAGTGAAACCATATTGCTATTCAGTTTAGATTACAGGCTAGAATTCCTCTCTTCTTCTCTAGTTAGAGTGGACTTCCAGCTTGGAAACAAAACTGATCTATGGCACTCTACCCAGTTTGGATTCAAGGCTAGTGGAAACTTCTATTTTACTTCCATTTTGTTTTTGCATAATTAGACCTGAAATAAATCTGCCTCTCTGAAGGGGTGACTCAGAAGCAGGAATTCTGTTATTAAACCAGCGGGCAAAGCTCTGTCAGAACCCACACACAAACACAAAAGCATCACTAAATCACACCTCTATATTGATGGTGTGTTGCATTTCTAATCAGGCATGTGGAAAAAAAACAAAGCTCTGCCCATAACTCTGGACGCTTAACAAATGGCACCCTATTCCCTATATAGTGCATTACTTTTGACCAGGGCCCATAAGGACACAATCTAAGTGTCCTACAATAAAAACAATTGAAGTCAGAAGTTTACATACACTTAGGTTGGAGTCATTAAAACTCGTTTTTCAACCACTCCACACATGTCTTGTTAACAGACTATAGTTTTGGCATGTCGGTTAGGACATCTACTTTGTGCATGACACAAATTATTTTTCCAACAATTGTTTACAGACAGATTATTTCACTTCTAATTCACTGTATCACAATTCCAGTGGGTCAGAAGTTTACATACACTAAGTTGACTGTGCCTTTAAACAGCTTGGAAAATGACAGAAAATGATGTCATGGCTTTAGAAGCTTCTGATAGGCTAATTGACATCATTTGAGTCAATTGGAGGTGTACCTGTGGATTTATTTCAAGGCCTACCTTCAAACTCAGTGCCTCTTTGCTTCACATTATGGGAAAATCAAAAGAAATCAGCCAAGACCTCAGAATAAAAATTGTAGACCTCCACAAGTCTGGATCATCCTTGGGATAAATTTCCAAACGCCTGAAGGTACCACGCTCATCTGTACAAACAATAGTACGCAAGTATAAACACCATGGGACCACGCAGCCGTCATACCACTCAGGAAGGAGATGCGTTCTGTCTCCTAGAGATGAACGTACTTTGGTGCAAATAGTGCAAATCAATCCTAGAACAACAACAAAGGACCTTGTGAAGATGCTGGAGGAAACAGGTACAAAATGATCTATATCCACAGTAAAACGAGTCCTATATCGACATAACCAGCAAGGAAGAAGCCACTGCTCCAAAACCGCCATTAAAAAAGCCAGACTACGATTTGCAACTGCACATGGGGACAAAGATCATACTTTCAGGAGAAATGTAATCTGGTCTGATGAAACAAAAATAGAACTGTTTGGCCATATTTACCATCGTTATGTTTGGAGGAAAAAGGGGGAAGCTTGCAAGCCGAAGAACACCATCCCAAATGTGAAGCACGGGGGTGGCAGCATCATGTTGTGGGGGTGCTTTGCAGAAGGAGTGACTGGTGCACTTCACAAAATAGATGGCATCATGATGAAGAAAATTATGTGGATATATTGAAGCAACATCTCAAGACATCAGTCAGGAAGTTAAAGCTTGGTCGCAAATGGGTTTTCCAAATGGACAATGACCCCAAGCATACTTCCAAAGTTGTGGCAAAATGGCTTAAGGACAACAAAGTCAAGGTATTGGAGTGGCCATCACAAAGCCCTGACCTAAATCTCATAGAACATTTGTGGGCAGAACTGAGAAAGAGTGTGCGAGCAAGGAGGCCTACAAGCCTGACTCAGTTACACCAGCTCTGTCAGGAGGAATGGGTCAAAATTCACCCAACTTATTGTGGGAAGCTTGTGGAAGGCTACCCGAAACGTTTGACCAAAGTTAAACAATTTAAAGGCAATGCTACCAAATACTAATTGAGTGCATGTAAACTTCTGACCCACTGGGAATGTGAAGAAAGAAATTAAAGGTGAAATAAATCATTATCTCTACTATTATTCTGACATTTCACATTCTTAAAATAAAGTGGTGATCCTAACTGACCTAAAACAGGGAATTTTAACTAGGATTAAATGTCAGGAATTGTGAAAAACTGAGTTTAGATGTATTTTGCTAAGGTGTATGTAAACTTCCGACTTCAACTGTACATGGATAGAGCGGCAATGCAAATATGAATAATGACGTTTTACATACAGATTATAATCAATGTCAGTATGCTCCTAATCTGCACCCCCTAATGCTTCCCTATTCTCTACATAGTGCACTCTCTCTGTGATTCCTTGGTCTCCTGACAATGGCCATTTAAGGAGTGGAAAAAAGGCTACTTAAATATGATCCCCAATTAGAGACAACGATTACCAGCTGCCTCTAATTGGGAATCATACACAATCACCAACATAGAAAAACAAACCTAGAACCTCACATAGAAATAATAAACTAGACTAACCCCCCAGTCACGACCCTGATTTACTCTACCATAGAAAATAAGGACTCTCTACGGTCAGGACGTGACAGAGAGAGAGAGAAATAAACAGATGAAGATTAGAGACAAAGAGATGACAGCAAAAGAAGAATAGTGAGAGACGAGGAGAAAGAGGCCCCCTCCATCCTCCTATTCTTTACTCTGTGGTGAAATGGAGCGAGCTGCCTTGAGGTAATTCCATGTCACGTGCTGCTCTTAGCAGAATATTTCAAGGGAAATTTCAGCACTAGACACTACTGTTATTCCAGTCTACTTACATAATTATGAGTGATGACAGGTGTTTCAGACATAATTATACAGTAACCAATGGTGTCATTGGTTGACTGAGCCTGCTGTATGACCCAAAAAATGAATGAGTCATGTTTTGTAGCAATTATTGTGGCCTTTGTGTTTCACCGATCATGCTAGCAGCGAGTAGATATAGTTGTACCTTGTTCAATAGAGCCATTGGACTAGTCTCAACGATGTTCCTATCTGGGGGGGCATACTTCCTTGTTCCCACCCTCGAAGGCAGGCTTTCTAAAATGGGTGAGGTACTGTACTAGTTTACAGGTTCACCGGAGCTATGTTACCGTGCACTGTCTATATGCTACAATGGCTGATTCTGATTCCTCTTTCCAAGAAGAGCTGGATTACGACACATTTGCTGATGTTCTTTTACATAGGACCATACAGTCCTATTTATTTGAGCCGGAATACACATTGAGACAGTGAGAAAAATAATTTGCGAGACCAGCAAGTAGCTTAGACCAGCTGGACCGGGACTCAGGAGGGTAGATGGCAAACGAGTAAGTTGTTTTGCTGCCGGTAGCTAGCTAGCAATAGAAGGTCTCGCTTTACACGTGTTGTTCAGTACAGTGCAATCTGGTGATAGATTCGGCCAATATCAGAGCATTGTCAATACCACTACAAGTCAAGCTAGTCACGTTTATGACACATATGAGATGTTAATAACATATTAATGGACATACATGGTGCAATAGAACCACAATGATATTTCCCTTCAAGACCCTTACCCCCCCCCCCCCCAACTCTCACACACACCTCCCCCTCAATCTCCCATCCATCTCGCAGAACAGTCAGACTGACTGACTGCTCTTACCATGCTCTTCAATAGGGTTTGACGTGGAGCGCGTCAATAAGGGTTGCTACTTGAGACCTGTCCTACTGTAGCACCGCAAAGCTTCAATCTCACACACACACACACACACACACACACACACACACACACACACACACACACACACACACACACACACACACACACACACACACACACACACACAGGAACGCGCTTCAATCTCCCTGACAAGCCTGACTGCGTCCGTCAGCCACAGGTTAACGGTACAGCAATGTGTGAATGCAAAATACTTGTCCTCTTGAAAAACAAGGCATAAAAAAGTATGACAGTTATTTGTCGTGGGTAATATTATGAAAGGCACTTTGGAATTAGACTAGATCTGAAAAACACAGTGGCTTGCCAGAGAAACTCAAGATAATAATAATAATAATAATCCTTCTATTCGACGATAAAAGCAAACTCTTAAACGTTTGAATATGTTAACACACATTTACGGTATGTTGTACCTGGACGATGCGTGTTTCACATTTCTCCACACAGAAATACTCTTAAAACAAATCCCAGTTTAAATTGGGAGAAAATCAGGCCCCTCTTGCTGAGCAGCATAACATTGCAGAATGAGGGTTCATCCAAAATGGCACCCTATTCCTTTTATAGTGCACTACTTTTGACCAGAACCTAATGGATTGCCATAAAGATCTGGTCAAAGTAGTGCACTACTGCATATAAGAAATAGGCTGCCATTTCACACGCACACTCATCATCTAGCATGAGAGGAGGGCAACAGAAGGCTGTGAATATTCAGCAAACACCAGTCAAAGAATCGTTTAAAGGCGAAATTAAAAATGGCAAGCCACCTGCTCAGTTTCAGCGTTTGTTGATTCAGTCCGAGGGTAGGCTGTCAGTGATCTGCTATATGACAGATATTCACCGCCTGACTCCAACCCAGCCCTGCTTACAGAGTGAACGGTCGGGGGCCACGGTTCAACAACACACTAGCCAGCAGCTCTGTGTGTTTCTTCAAACATGGCACACACACGCACATATATATACACACACACACACAGAGGCCCACAAGCACACTGCTCTGCCGTCTGCACTACAGAGGATACTGGTGAGGGGAGGACGGCTAATAACATGGAGTGATCGAAATGGTGTCAAACACAAGGAAACCATGTGTTTAATACTATTCCATTTATTCTATCGCAGCCATTACTATGAGCCATCCTCTGGTATAAAGTGCCACCAGCCACCACTGCCGCACTAACGTCCTCATCATTTGAATGTCATCGGGCTGATTGTAATAGCGCAGCTCTCCCCGAGTATAACACACCGTAGTTATGACAACAACACCAGGAAGAAGAACACGGAGTCCTAATGAATCAACACGTCTTTGTGCATGAGGCTACACGAGGCTAATTCTCACAGCTTATTCAGGACGGACGAAAATGAAGAGGCAGATAATGTATTACCTGAAGTGCTACTATTAAGTACTAACAAACCCAGATACACACACACACACACACACACACACACACACACACACACACACACACACACACACACACACACACACACACACACACACACACACACACACACACACACACACACACACACACACACACACACACACACACACACACACACCTCTCTAACCCGTTCTCCCTTTATCTTCCCCAGCCAGGAGGAGCAGCCGCTTTGATTGATTCGATATTGAAAATAGACTGTCAGCGCGTTTTGGAGAGGGTACTCATCTGATAATGAATGGACGCAACACCTCGGCGCCGCTAATTATATTAAAAACACAGACAAAGCCCCTAGCGCCCTGCTCCGCTCACAGTGCAAGGAAGTCCCACTGGGACGAACAGCACCGCGCCAAGACAGCCCACTGTGCCTAGATCCATTGCTGCCTCACAAACAAACCCACTAAGGCTGCGTCCCAAATGGCACCGTAGTCCCTACATAGTGCACTACTTTTGACCCGGGAAGCCAGCCACACTAATGTGTCGGCGGAAACACCGTACATCTGCATGCAGGCGCCTGGCCCGCCACAGGAGTCGCTAGAGCGCGATGGGACAAGGAAATCTCGGCCTGCCAAACCCTCTTCTAACACGGACGACGCTGGGCCAATTGTGCGCCGCCTCATGGGTCTCCAAGTCATGGCCAGCTGTGACACAGCCTGGGATTAAACCCGGGTCTGCACTGCGATGCAGAGCCTTAGACCGCTGCGACAATCGGGATTTTAACAAACAATTGGTCCCCCCAAAAATGCTGTACTCCGTTGAATTGAAAAATCCTGATGTGGCCCTCCAGCCAAAAAGAGGATCTATCCTGAACACAGACACACATACACAACTGGGGTTAAGTGTTACCTGGTCGGCGACAGCGCGGGCCAGTTTGTCCATCCTGGAGCCTGCCTCTGCAATCTTCTTGGCGGCGTTGATGACATCAGAGGAGTTCTTCAGGGGCCCTTTGCCTCTGGTGTGGAACACAGGGATACAGGACTTATTATGTTTAAAGTTCAACGTTTAAAAAAAAAATCTAACTGCAGACAGCAAACGCTATCTGAAATACTTGATATTAACAGATTAAAAGACTCCAAAAAGCTCTATTTTATATTCGCTCGACACTTTGCCACTAATGAATAATGCATAAGATACAAACTCCAGTAGTAATCTTCCTAAAACTGAAAAAAGATCACAATGCCCCAAAAACAGCCAAAACGTGGGCCGCAACTAGAAATGTATTCTCAAATCATGGTGCTCTTTCATTAGTAGCTGAAAGCTGTCAACATAGGTCTTTCTCAAAGCTCATCAGTATTGGTGCCAGTCTGTTTCTGCTCTCTTGCCAACACCTTATGGAATTGTCTTGACAATAACAGCAATGGAGTTGGCAAGGTTACAATAGATCTGGTAACAGGTTAGTGTCACGTTCCTGACCTGTTTTCTGTTGTTTTGTATGTGTTTAGTTGGTCAGGGCGTGAGTTGGGGTGGGTATTCTATGTTGTGTGTCTAGTTCGTCTGTTTCTGTGTTCAGCCTAATATGGTTCTCAATCAGAGACAGCTGTCAATCGTTGTCCCTGATTGAGAATCATATAAAGGTGGCTTGTTTTGTGTTGGGGATTGTGGGTGGTTGTTTCCTGTCTCTGTGTTTGTGTTCTGCACCAGATAGGACTGTCTCGGCTTTCACGTTTGTTATTTTGTTATTTGTTAATGTTCATCGTTTATTGTGTAATTAAACATGTTGAACACTAACTGCGCTGCATTTTGGTCCTCTCCTTCATCCCAGGAAGAAAGCCGTTACAGTTAGACAATAACGGCAATGGAGTTGGCAGGGCTACAATAGATCTGGTAACAGGTTAGATTGGATCTAGGCCTAACTTCTATCAGATCGAGCGTTAACCTGTGATAGCAGACACCCACATAGCTGATGTTTTGGCGGTGTCTGAGGTGGAACTGCGTTGGAGCTGTCAAATTGGTGAGCAGCTGCTCTTGCGATCATTGTCAAGAAGCCACAACCGCCCCACTCGCGTTAGAAGTTCAGAACGAGAAAGTGCAGGCTACTGTATATAGAAATAATAAAAATCATTCAAGGAAAATAATGACTTCTATCATCCTAATGGAGGTGTAGATTACATCTCACATTCCAGCGTTCAAACTTACACAAGACTGGATGGGATTTCTGTTATTGCGACTTTGTGCAGCCAACGGCAATGTCAGCTTTGTTATAATGCCGGGAGCCATTTGTGGATTTGACGGGAGCAACTTGTGGATTCGACAGCTCTAACGCAGTTACACCTCCGACACGTCGACACAACCGCTATTCGGGTGTCGGCTAAAGCGGATCTGACTGAATAGAGCCCTTAGCCTACGGTTTAACCAAAGTATGGTATCACTTCTCTACTGGTGTAGTCTGGCTCATGTAGTTTGCTAGTTGTCGAATGCCAGGCACCCCAACTGACTGAAAAAAAAAAAGATTTTACAGCAGTAGTCACTTATATTGGCTGACATCACGGTAATTGGGCATTTGTGAATCCATGCATGATGTGTCATTGGCTGCGTCTCAAATGGCACCCGATTCCTTACATAGTGCACTACGTTTGAGAAGGTCCCATGGAGATCTGGTCAAAAGTAGTCCACTGTATAGGGCATAGGTTGCCATTTGGTTAGGGTCACTTGACTAAATCAGTGTAATCATCGCCAACACACCACATCCATGATCGTTGGTCATTATGAAACTGCATGGACGCATCCCAAATGGCACCCTCTTCCCCATTGTGGTTTGGTCAAACGTAGTGCACTAGATGGGGAATAGAGTGCCATTTGGGAAGAACACATACCATCTTCCCCTTGTTGAGCTCTGTACAGCTCGCATATTCTGCCCGCTGAATCATAGTGCCATGCCTTGGAATAGGAACATTGGGTTGAGCACAGGGCTAGCTATGACATGATATACAGATGGTGGGGGGCTTGGAGAAAAGATGTTGCCTTCCAGAGAACACCAACATCCACACTGTAAACACCACACAGGATCACACTCATCCTGGTTTGGCTACATGCTATTCGATCTGACTCAATGGGAATACAAGACTGCTGGATCTCTGTTAGTCTACTAAATAACAATGTGTAAAGGTAGATAGCTGCTGCTGGTCAACACAGCCTAATCCCAGCCCACTCCCGTTATCCTGACCAATAGCAGGACCCGGATTTCGATTTATTAAAGCCTAGCCACTAAATCACCTGATTCATGCAATCAAAGGATATTTGCTGATTTGTTGAATCAGGTGGGTTTGATTTGATTCGCTTTAGTGTTGGGCTGTGACGAAAAGCCCGGACAGCCTAGTGTAGCGAAGTGAGTTGCCTGCGTGTGGTTGCTGATCCTACCCATACCGATACTAGTCACATCCATAACTAGTAATACTTCAATTCAAATGAATGCACAAAGGAAGCATTGGCATGGCTAGGAACTGGGAACAACAGAACATGGCAAGCCATTAGCACAACAAAGGAGATTGTTCCATTCAAAAGGGGGAAATTGAACAAGCCATTGATGTATCCAGGGATAGGGATAAACAACAGCTTTTCCAAGGTAAGGAGCATATAAAATACTACTCTGATCAAAAATACATAATGCAACATGAAAAGTGTTGGTCCCATGTTCCTTGAGCTGAAATCAAATGTTTTGTATGCACAAAAAGCGTATTTCTCTAAAATGTTGTGCAAACATTTGTTTACATCCCTGTTAGTGAGCATTTCTCATTTGCCAAGGTAATCCATCCACCTGACAGGTGTGGCATATCAAGAATCTGATTAAACAGCACGATCTTTACACAGGTGCATCTTGTTTTTGGGGATAATAAAAGGCCACACTAAATGTTCAGTTTTGACACACACCACAATGCCACAGATATCTCAAGTTTTGAGAGAGCAAGCAATTGGCATGCTGACTGCAAGAATGTCCACCAGAGCTGTTGCCAGAGAATTTAATGTTAATTTCTCTACCATAAGCTGACTCCAATGTCGTTTTAGAGAAATGTCGTTTTAGAGAATTTGGCAGCACATCCACCCGGCCTCCCAATTGCAGACCACATGTATGGCGTCGTGTGGGTGAGCAGTTTGCTGATGTCAACGTTGTGAACAGAGTGCCCCATGGTGGCGGTGGGTTTATGGTATGGGCAGGTATAAGCTACGCACAACAAACAAAATAGCATTTTATCAATGGCAATTTGAATGCACAGAGATACCATGACGAGATCCTGAGGCCAATTGTCGTGCCATTCATCCGCCACCATCACATCATGTTTCAGCATGATCATGTACGGCCCCATTTCGCAAGGATCTGTACACAATTCCTGAAAGCTGAAAATGTCCCAGTTCTTCCATGGCCTGCATACTTACCAGGCATTTCACCAAAATGAACATGTTTGGGATGCTCTGGATCAACAGCGTATTCTAGTTCCCGCTAAACTTCAGTTGTTTGTTACATGTCTCTTTCACTACATTTCTAATGTCTAAATATTCCACAAAGATGTGCCCTGCTGAAGTGTGCTATGGGTTTTAGGGAATTGATCTACCATAGAATATAATTACTAGAATGGGTATACAGAGCCTCTGGCAATGTTTCTGGTAAACTAATGGGTAGACTCAAATATATCTGACATGGTATTGTTATGTATCATTTCCAAATGGCCACCGGTCTACAACATAACAAACCTGTTGACTTGAATGGTGACACCCGTTCTAGTAAATCTATATCATTGTAATTATTACATTGACATTCATAAGGACTACCAGTCACTTCAACTAGATTCTCTTTAGCCACATTGTAACTGTACCTGGTGAAGTCTGTCATCTCCATCATGATCATGCACATCTGCTTGGCAAGGACGATGATGTCGTTGCCATTGTCGTCCCACTTGGCCACTTCGGCGTCCAGCTTGCACTTCTCCTGCCGGAAGCTCTCCACCTGCTCGGCGATCTTCGCCTTCTCCTCCTGAGGCAGCTGGGCCATGATGGCCTGAGAGAGGGCAGGAGGAGGAAGATGTAGGAGGGAGTAGAGGAAGGTGAGTAGGGGAGTCAAAAAGAGAGGATGAGTAGTGAAAGACATAGGGAGAAGAGGAAGTGGGAGAAAGGGGGAAGAATAGATTGAGGAGGAAGAGAAGGAGTGGAGAGAGAAGGAATAATCAAACAATTAAACACTGGCAGTGAAAAGGCTTACTATGATACAACAAATACCAAAGATTAAGCATCAATTGCTCTTCAAATATTTAGCTGGCTGCCACTTTGAGGAGCCTTTATTCCTTAGTATACTCAACAAGAATAGATATTGCGTTAAGAGTTTGTCTTTGCCCTTCCGAAAGGTTTCCGAACAAAGTTATAAACTTGACGATTAATCAACCAGCGCTCCTAAAACCCCTTGACATCTTATACTCGTGAAGAGAAAAATCCATTCCTCGGCTCGTTTTGCCGTGAGAATACATTGTGCTCTCTTGCCATAGCCATTCGAGGCAGGTCTGAGATGGCATAAATCTCTAGGCAAGGTCACCAGTGCAGTGGAGGCTCCGATATTATTTGGGAGATAAATGTCTAATTACTTTACTTCTCATACCAGTCAATGAATAATGTATTTGTTCAACGTTCTGAGGTGAGTGCAGGGGAGAAAAGTAAGTCGGGCACTATTAGTTTTGTACTATTGATTGAGAAGGAAAGATGAAGTATCCATTGCATGGATGATATTGTTTTTAACCTCACCCTCCAAACACAGCAAAAAGTGAAATCAAAGCAAGCCTAAATATGTACATATTGAGTGATAATTCACTTAAAATGTGTATTTGTTCTTACCAAACTAAATTATCTAACATCATTGGCAGATTTGTTTGCTTATTTTAACCAAAAAAAAGGCTTAATACAAGCAATGTATCTTATTTCAAGATATTTTGATATTTTAGCTTAATTGTCTTATTAAGGTAAAATATCTTGAAAAAATCTTGAAATAAGATAAATTATTGTATTAAGCCTTTTTTAGGTTAAAATAAGCAAAACTATCTGCCACTGATGTTAGATAATTTAGCATGGTAAGAAAAAATGAAAAAATGTAAGTAAATTATCACTCACAAGATATTTAGGTTTGCTTAGATTTCACTTTTAACAGTGTAAACTCTATGCTTAATGATTTCCTACTCTGTCCTTGTTTCCTCGATTCCTCGCCTCCCTCTCCAAGCTTAATGGAGGAGATGTGAGGTAGGAACCTTGAAAGCAAGGTTTTGATGACTCGTTTCCAGGCACAGCCTTCAAACTCTTCCTAGACCACATAGAATGTCTTTATAAGCATGACTGGTCTCATTAAGAAATAACTTCCCCACTTTGCCTCTTTTTCTCTCCTCTCCTCTCTCTCCTCCTGTCCGTCTGTCTGTCTACGTCCCTCCCACATTTCTTTCACAGCAAAGCTGGTGTGTGGGGGTGACCGGCAGGATGAGCTCAGTGTGAACGTGTATCACCTTTCACCCCCTCCCTCCATAGAGGTGTGAGGAAGAGAATAACAACCACAAATGACTCGTCTTCCTCTCGTAAAGTAGCTCAGAACGGAAGGAGAGAAAAGCGTGAGAGAGATGCAGAGAGAGGCACAAAGCTGTTTTAGGTGTCATCAGACACTGCTATCTCATCACACAGCACCAGATGTCACCCTACTGATCACTCCCTCTCTACAGTCTCAGAGCCAGATATTAAATGTTTGGTATTGCTGCCCAAGTGGAACTTGCGTCCTGTCTCTCCTCACAAGGTTCTTAAAACACATTGGCGGAGAAGATCCAAGGACCTCCCCTCAGACCCTCTCCTCCAATGGGATTTGAGAAGGAGAGGCAAGGAGAGAGGACGCGAGGCAAGGAGTCAAGGAGTCAAGGGCAAGTGCCAATGTTTACATGCCTCAGGCTGGCGTTTGAGTAGTAGTTTAAAGCAGTGGTTCTCAAACCTCTCCTCAGGGACCCCCGGCCGTTACATGTATTAGATCTATTCCAGAGCTAGCACACCTGATTCAACTTGTCAACTAATTAGATTAATTAGATGAGCTTGTTCAGGGCTAAAACAAAATTGTGAAACGGCTGGGCTCCCCAAGGAGAGGTTTGAGAACCACTGGTGTAAAGCACAGATGTTCCATTATATTGACCAGATACTCCATTGGCCGCTCCAATAATTACAATAAATGTCTTTAAAAATGGAAGGCGGTCGGGAGGAGGCAAGATGAGGTGGGACCATTCTAGCCAATGAGAGGGCAGATACCCGTGTGAACAACCACAACGGTCCTTGCTAACCAGTATCCTTGGGACGTCCCTACCCAATTGAAGTTGATATTTAAAATGGTTAAAGTAACCGGTTATGGTTAAGGTAAGGCTTAGGGTTGGGGTTAGGGTATGAACGTCCCAAGGATCCCAGATAGCACTAACAGCACAACTCCGATATAAAGTGTTTTTTCTCAAAGTTGCCGGGATGTCACATGTCCTACTTATATCAGTACACTCGTAACAACCTAAGCATTACAAAACGTATATTCGATCAAATAAACTCATGTAGCAAATAAGCCATTACATTTTTATTGACCACATTTACCCTAATTTACCTCCATAAAAACGCCACCTGCTGGACTAGACAGATTTTGACCCGGGTTATCCCTCTCGCTTTGCCTCTTCCTCTCTGTTTAAAGCAATGTAAACACATAAACAAACCTAACCCCTACAGTGTTGAGTATAGCTAGATTTCCTCCAGCTGCTCTGTGCCAAAACACACACCATACAGCGTGCCGCCTATCCTACTCATAAACAACAACATGGATGGGTGAGAATGGCGGTAGGTAAAACTTAAACACACGGCAGTGTTAGTCTGTAATTAAACCCAACAGGAACCAAAATTACAAGTGAAGAGGGAAAATCCTCAGGGGAAGCTTTATCCTGTAGCACTCTTCATAGACACTGAATACAGACACGCTCTGTTAAATATCGCATTTAACGTGAGACTGAGCAGCCAAACAGAGGGCAGGTGGGAGGAATTCCTGTATTAAACTCCAAGTGGAATCAATCGCGACAGGTTAGTGCATACACCCAAGAGAGAGACGACCCCATCCCGACCGTGAGCGACACCATGGCCATCAACTGGGTAATTGCACCCACCCTCCCCCCAGACAGTTGCGACGGGCAATGGGGGCTTGGCTCAGCACCACGGACCCCCACAGTCAGGGGTCAGACATTAGAATTCCCTTCCTGCCACATATTTTATTCACTGATCACTAATTATACGGGGTGCCAGCAGCGCTGAGGCAGGTGGATAGTGAGCATGGGGTCTATTCATGAATGCACACCGTAGCAAAATGTTTTGTAACAGAAAACAAAAACAAACGTTTCTTAACCATACAACGTCAACAGTGAAGAGGCGACTCCGGGATGCTGGCCTTCTAGGCAAAGAAAAAGCCATATCTCAATTTGCCTTTTAAAATTATAGACTTGGATTAGTTAACAGAACGCGCCATTGGAACACAGGAGTGATGGTTGCTGATAATGGGCCTCTGTGTAGATATGTAGATATTCCATAAAATAATCTGACGTTTCCAGCTACAATAGTCATTTACAACATTAACAATGTCTACACTGTATTTCTGATAAATTTTATCTTATTTTAATTGACAAAAAAATTTGCTTTTCTTTCAAAAACAAAGACATTTTTAAGTGACCCAGTATATTTGATATATTACAGTATATGCATGCACTGTGTGAATCAGCAGAATGTATGTACTGTGTTGGTATCCTCACTCCTGTTCAGAAATCAGAAACCACACTGAAAACGGCAGGGGACAAGCTGACAGAGAAATCCCTCTTTGCTGCTAATTCCGGACCGGTGAAGTCGCTGACCAAGACATTCTGAAACCTGAGTTGTTGACCAGATCGAACCACGTATTTTAAAAATACCGGGTTATCTCTCTGTTAAACATCAGTAGTTTTCAACCGTGAGCTCTATCATTATCGGTTGAATTGACGACCGAGAAACCTTCCCATGTCAACCAATCTCTGGGCAATTTTGGGCCCACCAATTGTGTGTGAATTGGCAGCCTCTAAGACATGTATCTGGACATGTATTTTCAAGGTGTTTGTTGAAGCACAAACCCTTACACCGAGGTGTATTACAATGGTATTGTATCTGGATAAACTGTTAAAGATTCATTGAGTTGTCTCATCACTCCTCTATACATCTGAATGCAATAGGTAATCTTCATTTTGGAGCTAGGACTACATTGACATACATGTTCGGGTAGTTTTCAACACTATCACTCTCCCACTTTCACTACCACATAACCATACCTTTCAATGTATCTTCTTGTAGCTCTAAAATATCGCCCCTCGTTAAACTATCGAATCTCCCATCCCTCTCAAACATTTTAGAAAAAGCTGTTGCGCAGCCAACTCACTGCCTTCCTGAAGACAAACAATGTATACGAAACACTTCCGTCTGGTTTTAGACCCCATCATAGCACTGAGACTGCATTCATGAAGGTGGTAAATGACCTTTCAATGGCGTCAGACCAAGGCTCTGCGTCTGTCCTCATGCTGCTAGACCTTAGTGCTGCTTTTGATACCATCGATCACCACATTCTTTTGGAGAGATTGGAAACCCAAATTGGTCTACAAGGAAGTTCTGGCCTGGTTTAGATCTTATCTGCTTGCCTCTGTGGATGGTTTGTCCTCTGACAAATCAACTGTACATTTCAGTGTTCCTCAAGGTTCCGTTTTAGGATCACTATTTGATTCACTATATATTTTACCTCTTGGTGATGTCATTCAGAAACATAATGTTAACTTTCA
The DNA here is from genome assembly GCF_016432855.1 of Salvelinus namaycush. Taxonomy (NCBI): domain Eukaryota; kingdom Metazoa; phylum Chordata; class Actinopteri; order Salmoniformes; family Salmonidae; genus Salvelinus; species Salvelinus namaycush. The sequence continues at coordinate 49,975,003 of NC_052314.1, forward strand.
CTGCTATGCGTACAATACACAGCTGTACATTTCGATGAAACATGGCGAAGCCCCAAAATTGCCCTCCTTGGAAGCCTCTGTTTCAGACATAAGGAAGTGGATGGCGGAACATGTTTTACTTTTAAACTCGGACAAAACAGAGATGTTAGTCCTAGATCCCAAGAAACAAAGATCTTCTGTTGGATCTGACAATTAATCTTAGTGGTTGTACAGTCCTCTCAAATAAAGCTGAGAAGGACCTCGGCGTTACTCTGGACCCTAATCTCTCTTTTGACGAACATATCGAGACTGTTTCAAGGACAGCTTTTTTCCATCTACGTAACATCGCAAAAATCTGAAACCTTCTGTCCAAAAATGATACAGAAAAACGTATCCATACTTTTGTCACTTCTAGATTTGACTACTGCAATGCTCTACTTTCCAGCTACCCGGATAAAGCACTAAATAAACTTCAGTTAGTGCTAAACACGGCTGCTAGAATCTTGACCAGAACCAAACAATTTGATCATATTACTCCAGTGGCTTCCCGTTAAGGCTAGGGCTGATTTCAAGGTTTTACTGCTAACCTACAAAGCATTACATGGGCTTGCTCCTACCTATCTTTCGGATTTGTTTCTGAGGTACATACCTACACGTACGCTACGGTCACAAGACGCAGGTCTCCTTATTATCCCTAGAATTTCTAAGCAAACAGCTGGAGGCAGAGCTTTCTCTTATAGAGCTCCATTTAATGGAATGGTCTGCCTATCCATGTGAGAGACGCAGACTTGGTCTCGATCTTTAAGTCTTTATTGAATACTCATCTTTTCAGTAGGTCCTACGATTGAGTGTAGTCTGGACTAGGGGTGTGAAGGTGAACGGAAAGGCACTGGAACGACGAACCGCCCATGTTGTCTCTGCCTGGCCGGTTCCCCTCTCTCCACTGGGATTCTCTGCCTCTAACCCTATTACGGGGGCTGAGTCACTGGCTTACTGGTGCTCTTCTGTGCCGTCCCTAGGAGTGGTGCGTCACTTGAATGAGTTGAGTCACTGACGTGATCTTCCTTTCCGGGTTGGCGCCCCCTCGGGTTCATTCCGTGGGGGAGATCTTCGTTGGCTATACTCGGCCTTGTCTCAGGGTAGAAAGTTGGTGGTTGAAGATATCCCTCTAGTGGTGTGGGGGCTGTGCTTTGGAAAAGTGGGTGGGGTTATATCCTGCCTGGTTGGCCCTATCCGGGGTTATCGTTGGACAGGGCCACAGTGTCTCCCGACCCCTCCTGTCTCAGTCTCCAGTATTTATGCTGCAATAGTTTATGTGTCGGGGGGCTAGGGTCAGTCTGTTATATCTGGAGTATTTCTCCTGTCTTATCCGGTGTCCTGTGTGAATTTAAGTATGGTCCCTCTAATTCTCTCTCTCTCTCTTATTCTTTCTATCTTCTCTCAGAAGACCTGAGCCCTAGGACCATGCCTCAGGACTACCTGGCCTGATGACTCCTTGCTGTCCCCAGTCCACCTGGTCATGCTGCTGCTCCAGTTTCAACTGTTCTGCCTGCGGCTATGGAACCCTGACCTGTTCACCAGACGTGCTACCTTGCCCCGGACCTGCTGTTTTCGACTCTCTCTCTCTACCACACCTGCTGGCTCTAACTCTGAATTATTGGCTATGAAAAGCCAACTGACATTTACAGGTGCTGACCTGTTGCACACTCTATAACCACAGTGATTATTATTATTTGACCCTGCTGGTCATCTATGAACGTTTGAACATCTAGGCCATGTACTGTTATAATCTCCACCCAGCACAGCCAGAAGAGGACTGGCCACCCCTCAGAGCCTGGTTCCTCTCTAGGTTTCTTCCTAGGTTCCTATCTTTCTAGGGAGTTTTCCTAGCCATTGTACTTCTACATCTGCATTGCTTGTTGTTTGGGATTTCAGGCTGGGTTTCTGTATAGCACTTTGTGACATCAGCTGATGCAAAAGGGGCTTTATAAATACATTTGATTGATTGAATTTGACTGATCATTCAAAATGTACGCACACACACTAATATCCATAATCAAGTAGCCTACATCAGCTTGTACATTGTTCAACATCTATATGTTCTGCTTCTACAATTGAACATCCAAACATTTCGGGCAATACTGGTCATTACACTATCTAGTTCTACATCCAGCTATTCTACTTGTAGATGGAATCTACATGATATATGTGGCTAGTGGCTACAGTATGTAGCAATTACATAACATCTAGGACTACTCAATCTGTTTTGCGGAAATTCAGCGTTACAGCATGGTTTAAATTGAAAGGCAATGTTCCCGCGTAAGCGGACACTGCGTACACGGTAAACGCTGCATATGTCAGCTCAATCAGAAATTACCTTTACATTTCTATACACAATCTGTCATGCTTCAGTGATACCGATTGAATAGAGACCCTAGTGTATTGAGTTTGGGGATTTGATTGACTTTAGAGCGATAAAACATCTATAGCTTCAACAAAGAGCGTACATATTGCTGTGACAAATCTGACCTTTTCCATTGATCATCATGAGAAATTCAGCATTATTGTAAATTTCTTCACAAATGTAAGGTTGCTACTATCTGTGTCATTAAATCTAGTGTGCCAACATTAAACATAGGCTTAGCCATGAACACTGAGAGACAAGGGTGAAGGTCAGGACTTAATCAAACTAAATAAAAATAAACGACATATGTAGCTTACATGGCAAACACAAAGCAGAGGTAAACAAATGCACATGCGCCAAATACAACAGGTTTAGACCTTACCATGAAATGCTTACTTACAAGCCCTTAATCAACAAAAAAGAGTTAAGAAAATATTTACTGAATAAACTAAAGTAAAAAATAAACAATAATTTCAAAAAGTAACACAATAAAATAACAATAATGAGGCTATATACAGGGGGAACCGGTACCGAGTCAATGTGCGGGGGTACAGGTTAGTCAAGGTAATTTGTACACGTAGGTAGGGGTAAAGTGACTATACATAGACAATAAACAGCAAATAAAAATTGTCCGGGAGGCCATTTTAATCATTGTTCAGCAGTCTTATGGCTTGTGGGTACAAATTGTTAAGGAGCCTACTAATAATATGCATATATTAGCTTCTGGGCCTGAGTAGCAGGCAGTTTACTCTGGGCACGCTTTTCATCCGAACGTGAAAATACTGCCCCCTATCCCAAACAGGTTAATATTAAACATCGCGCACCAGCTGTTATTGACAAATAGACACACACCCCCACCCCTCGTCTTACCGGACATAGCTGTTCTGTCCTGCCAATGCACGGAAAACCCAGCCAACTGTATATTATCCGTGAAACATAAGATATTACAGTTTATATTATCCCGTTGGTAGGATAGTCTCGAATGGAGCTCATCCAGTTTATTCTCCAGTGACTGCACGTTCGCCAATGGAACATATATTACCCGCCGACAAATTCTCACAAGGCACCCTAATATCTGTCTTTCCTTCTTTTCTTCATGCAAATTATGGGGATTTGGGCCTTGTCCGGGAGCAACATTATATCCTTTGCGTCAGACTCATTAAAGAAAAAATCTTGTCCAGTTCGAGGTGAGTAATCGCTGTTCTGATATCCAGAAGCTATTTTCGGTCATAAGAGACGGTAGCATCAACATTTCGTACAAAATAAGTTACAAACAATGCAAAAAAACACACAAAATAGCACAATTGGTAAAATGGCAGCCATCCTCAGACACCATTCTTCCAAATAAGGCTGTCTGGGCAGTAGGCTGACTGGACAGTAGTTTCCTGCTGGCTGTTTAGTTCGCCACCTTAACTTAGTATGTTCAAATGGAGAGCTGCACTGCTAATAAATCAATCAGCAACATCACTTGCAACTTAGTCACAGCAGCAAAGCCTTATGCACACCCCATAAGGCTTTGCTGCTGTGACTAAGTTGCAAGTTGCAAGTCTTTTTTGGAGGCAGACATTTTGAGCTACCTCCTTTAGAGGGAGGCAGGCAGTTGAAAGAAGTTTTCCCCAACCAAGTTCACCTTTCTCCGGGGGCACTATGACCAGACCTGGTCTAGCTGGGAACTGGAAGGCCATTTACTCATACTGATACAGGAAGTGTCAGTCAATGACGGTGAACCACAGTGAAAACAACAACTGAACTGAAATAAAAAGGATCTTGGTCAGCTGGCAACTACAAACACAACAAAGACAAAAAGCAGAGGTAGAAAAAAATGTTGGTAACATGGCCAGCTCTGGCTGTATGGCTGTCACACATCTGTATCGAGTCTAATTGGAGAGTCACAACCCCAAACAGCGAAGCCTTATGGGAATTCGAGTTTTGGTATACTATTTAGGACTTCCCTGATGGTGGCACAACACACATGACAAACCAACTTTAACATGTGGTTTGTGATGAAGTCTACTTAAATAGGTAAACTATTTCTTAACTGGGTCACCTTTTACCTCGATCAATTAAGTGTTTACCGTTACTTTAAAAAGTGTACAGAAAACTTCACAGGTCTGGTTCCAATTCCTCTGCTGAATTAAAGGGAGTCTACCCCAACTGTCGATGACATGAAAATGGCGGCTCAAAAGGTTAGCTTAGTCCTCAAACTTTCTCAATGGTGATTTACAAAGAAACACATGGGCCAATTGGGATGTCATAATAGGAGGGGTGGGGGGGGGGGGGGGGGGGGTACTAGGCGAGAGTATTTTCTTCTTCTCCCGCTCTCCAGAATTCACTTATCCCAAAATCCCTTCCTCTGCTTACTGATAACAACAAGAGCGGGCCTTGGGAGCTTAGCGCAGTGGCAAATCCCATCCTATAGAGCACGTGCCAATACACTCGGCGGCTCGGCGGGGATTAGACACGGCGCTTTCTGGGTTTCTTCACAGGCAGGGGCATCGCGAAATGACTTTAATTTGTTTCATTTGAAATAAAATTCCCAGACACTAGCGAGATCAATTTTATGGCTGACCTATCAGGGGCTTTGTGTGTGTGCGTGTCTCTCTGTGTGTGTTTGCGTGTAAACTCAGCAAAAAAAGAAACGCTCTCTCACTGTCAACTGCGTTTATTTTCAGCAAACTTAACATGTGTAAATATTTGTATGAACATAACAAGATTCAACAACTGAGACATAAACTGAACAAGTTCCACAGACATGTGACTAAACAGAAATGGAATAATGTGTCCCTGAATAAAGGGGGGGTCAAAATCAAAAGTAACAGTCAGTATCTGGTGTGGCCACCAGCTGTATTAAGAACTGCAGGGCATCTCCTCCTCATGGACTGCACCAGATTTGCCGTTTTTTGCTGATGTTACCCCACTCTTCAAACAAGGCACCTGCAAGTTGCCGGACATTTCTGGGGGGAATGGCCCTAGCCCTCACCCTCCGATCCAACAGGTCCCAGACGTGCTCAATGGGATTGAGATCTGGGCTCTTCGCTTGCCATGGCAGAACACGGACATTCCTGTCTTGCAGGAAATCACGCACAGAATGAGCAGTATGGCTGATGGCATTGTCATGCTGGAGGGTCATGTCAGGATGAGCCTGCAGGAAGGGTACTACATGAGGGAGGAGGATGTCTTCCCTGTAACGCACAGCGTTGAGATTGCCTGCAATGACAACAAGCTCAGTTCGATGATGCTGTGCCACACCGCCCCAGACCCTGACGGACCCTCCACCTCCAAATCGATCGCGCTCCGGAGTACAGGCCTCGGTGAAACGCTCATTCCTTCGACGATAAACGCGAATCCGACCATCACCCCTGGTTAGACAAAAACGCGACTCGTCAGTGAAGAGCACTTTTTGCCAGTCCTGTCTGGTCCAGCGATGGTGGGTATGTGCCCATAGGTGACGTTGTTGCCGGTGATGTCTGGTGAGGACCTGCCTACAAGCCCTCAGTCCAGCCTCTCTCAGCCTATTGCGGACAGTCTGAGCACTGATGGAGGGATTGTGCATTCCTGGTGTAACTCGGGCAGTTGTTGTTGCCATCCTGTACCTGTCCCGCTGGTGTGATGTTCGGATGTACCAATCCTGTGCAGGTGTTGTTACACGTGGTCTGCCACTGCGAGGATGATCAGCTGTCCGTCCTGTCTCCCTGAAGCTCGGTCTTAGGCGTCTCACAGTACGGACATTGCAATTTATTGCCCTGGCCACATCTGCAGTCCTCATGCCTCCTTGCAGCATGCCTAAGGCACGTTCACGCAGATGAGCAGGAATCCTGGGCATCTTTCTTTTGGTGTTTTTCAGAGCCCGTAGAAAGACCCCTTTAGTGTTCTAAGTTTTTATAACCGTGACCTTAATTGCCTACCGTCTGTAAGCTGTTAGTGTCTTAACGACTGTTCCACAGGTGCATGTTCATTAATCATTTATGGTTCATTGAACAAGCATGGGAAACAGTGTTTAAACCCTTTACAATGAAGATCTGTGAAATTATTTGGATTTTTACGAATTATCTTTGAAAGACAGGGTCCTGAAAAAGGGATGTTTTTTCGCTGAGTTTATGTGCGCATCTCTATGTGTGAGCGTGTGTCTCTCTGTCTCTGAGTGAGTATGTGTGTGTCTCTCTGTCTCTGTGTGAGTATGTGTGTGTCTCTCTGTCTCTGAGTGAGTATGTGTGTGTCTCTCTGTCTCTGTGTGAGTATGTGTGTGTCTCTCTGTCTCTGTGTGAGTATGTGTGTGTCTCTCTGTCACTGTGTGAGTATGTGTGTGTTTCTGTCTCTGTGTAAGTATGTGTTTGTCTCTCTGTCTCTGTGTGAGTATGTGTGTGTCTCTCTGTCACTGTGTGAGTATGTGTGTGTCTCTCTGTCTCTGTGTGAGTATGTGTGTGTCTCTCTGTCACTGTGTGAGTATGTGTGTGTTTCTGTCTCTGTGTAAGTATGTGTGTGTCTCTCTGTCTCTGTGTGAGTATGTGTGTGTCTCTCTGTCTCTGTGTGAGTATGTGTGTGTCTCTCTGTCACTGTGTGAGTATGTGTGTGTTTCTGTCTCTGTGTAAGTATGTGTGTGTCTCTCTGTCTCTGTGTGAGTATGTATGTGTCTCTCTGTCGCTGTGTGAGTATGTGTGTGTCTCTCTGTCTCTGTGTGAGTATGTATGTGTCTCTCTGTCTCTGTGTAAGTATGTGTGTGTCTCTCAGTCTCTGTGTAAGTATGTGTGTGTCTCTGTCTCTGTGTGAGTATGTGTGTGTCTCTCTGTCTCTGTGTAAGTATGTGTGTGTCTCTCTGTCGCTGTGTGAGTATGTGTGTGTTTCTGTCTCTGTGTGAGTATGTGTGTCTCTCTGTCGCTGTGTGAGTATGTATGTGTCTCTCTGTCTCTGTGTGAGTATGTGTGTGTCTCTCTGTCTCTGTGTGAGTATGTGTGTGTCTCTCTGTAAGTATGTGTGTCTCTCTGTCTCTGTGTAAGAATGTGTGTGTCTCTCTGTCTCTGTGTGAGTATGTGTGTCTCTCTGTCTCTGTGTGAGTATGTATGTGTCTCTCTGTCGCTGTGTGAGTATGTATGTGTCTCTCTGTCTTTGTGTAAGTATGTATGTATCTCTCTGTCTCTGTGTAAGTATGTGTGTGTCTCTCTGTCTCTGTGTGAGTATGTGTGTGTCTCTCTGTCTCTGTGTGAGTATGTGTGTGTCTCTCTGTCTCTTTGTGAGTATGTGTGTGTCTCTCTGTCTCTGTGTAAGTATGGGTGTGTCTCTCTGTCTCTGTGTGAGTATGTGTGTGTCTCTCTGTCTCTGTGTAAGTATGTGTGTGTCTCTCAGTCTCTGTGTAAGTATGTGTGTGTCTCTGTCTCTGTGTAAGTGTGTATGTGTCTCTCTGTCTCTGTGTAAGTACGTATGTGTCTCTCTGTCTCTGTGTGAGTATATGTGTGTCTCTCTGTCTCTGTGTGAGTATGTGTGTCTCTCTGTCTCTGTGTGAGTATGTATGTGTCTCTCTGTCTCTGTGTAAGTATGTATGTGTCTCTCTGTCTCTGTGTAAGTATGTATGTGTCTCTCTGTGAGTATATGTGTGTCTCTCTGTCTCTGTGTAAGTATGTATGTGTCTCTCTGTCTCTGTGTAAGTGGAGGACAAAAAGACAGAGTGAGAGAGAGAGAGGGGCCATCTCCTGTGTGTTTACTCCCTCCTCATATTATACATGTTTGATTCCAATGACAGCTCTATGCATAAGTATAATAGAAGTGACAACCAGGAAGAGCCGCTCGAGGAACAATGGGGGGTTTGGGGGGGGGGGCAGAGATACCAAAAGCAAGAGAAATAAAGCCTTGTTCACACTGGAGAAGCGACACAATGGCGGTGTAATAATTGTGGTGCCGTCAAATTGACCAGAAACATCCGTTGCATCACACCCGTAGTGTCAGAAGGTGAGATAGAGACAGAGGGAGGGAAAGAAAGAGTGAGTGAGAGGCTAACCTGATGTCCGTGTTGTTTGTGTGTGTTTTGACGCAAAAAGAGACCTACTGGGCACAGATGCCAGCTTTAAACGTCTAGTTTGGACGTACATTCGGCCGAGTTGTCAACTAACGCGAATTCAACGTGAAATCAAGCAAACACTTTACCCTTTCATTTGGATTTAGGTTCAAAGTTGGGTGGGAAAAAAATGACATGATTCCCTGACGTCGATGACGCCTTGCAAATCTAATTCCACATTGATTCAACGTCCCCACATAGATTTGTACTTTTTGGGGGGGGGGGGGGGGGGGGGGTTGAAATTATGTGAAAACACTGTCGATCGAAGCAGTCTTGCCCAGTGGGGAGTAGCTAACCTCGTGTCAGTGTGGTGTGTGCTGCATGATACCCCTACACATGCCCAGCGTGAAAGGAACAGTGGGTGTAAACCTGGACATGCTCGACACGTCGGCTCACGCTGAGAAGACACAGGAGACGGCCGATCACCTTTCCTCTTGTCTCCTCTAATAACAACACACGCTCTGTTGTGCCAATGTGCACTTCACACATGTGCACTTCCGGGAGAAGGTAAACAGGGTTTACCGCGACATGACAGGTTAGGGCGAGTGGGCAGGATACCCGCGTCTTTTATGTATGTAGTTTCTATGTGAGAATGTGAGTGCACGTGTTTGTGTTTATCAGCAAATGTACTGCACGTTTGTGTGCGTGTGTGCGCTCATGTGTGTGTGTGAGTGTGATAGCACGCATGTCTATATATCAGGTGCATGTCTACATTTCTAAATGAACGGCACCCATTCATTTCAAGTGGCATCCGTTTTCAACATGAGACTCAGGAGCATGCACCTCAAACTAAATAGCATCAGGAGGTATCGCCCACTCACAGAGTTGCGTAGACACTTGTGTGTGATGCGTTTGAGCTCAGATGGCCTTCGCTGCAGGAGGTCGTGGGTGTGTGTGTGGGTGCGCGTGTGTGTGAGCCACGGGACACTGTGGGACGACTCAGTGGGATTCGATGAGACCCAACTGTACCCACTTCTCACCCTGGCGAAACAGGCCCCCTGCCGGACCCCCTACCAGTGTCCCAGAACAACAGCTGTCTATGCTCCCAAAAGTACAATCCTGTACCCGCCTTATGGCCAAAGTTAGTTGTTATAATCATGGAGTTTGACACAACCGTTCTCTCTGTTTGTTTTCACATCCTTTCAAACTTTTTGACGGGTTCGTTTGGAGAGAGATGTAGTAGTAGTGGTGGGTGGGTGGGTGGGTGGGTGGGTGGGTGGGTGGGTGGGTGGGTGGGTGGGTGTGTGTATGTGTGTATGTGTGTGTGTGTGTGTGTGTGTGTGTGTGTGTGTGTGTGTGTGTGTGTGTGTGTGTGCGTGTGTGCGTGCGTGCGTGCGTGCGTGCGTGCGTGCGTGCGTGCGTGTGTTTATGAGGCCGGTTGGTGCCAACAGGCTTTGGGTTAATTTCAATGTTTCCCCTCTCCAATCCATTTCCCATTCATAATGCCAACTATCTCTCCCTCTCCCTCTCTCTCTCTCTCTCTCTCTCTCTCTCTCACACACACTCTTTCTCTTTCTCCCGGATTCCCTCCGACTTTGAGGATGGCTTCCTAGCAGCAGCAGGCCTCTCAGGATGAGGGGAGGCATGAGGCCAAACCTTTTCCTGCCACCCGGCATTCCACAATCCAACCTCAACAGCCAACCACTATCCCTGCTGTAAGCACTGATACCCTTTAATGTACTTTAAGCAGTGCCCCTGTGTACAAATAATACATGGGAAAAAAACACTAATGTGCACAAAGCCCAAAGCCCCATGTGATCACTGGCACCATTCAGGCTTGGCACGGGTGGAGTGTGCATTCCCGGTAATATCGGAGGGGGGATGCAGTAATTGCCACGGCTTCATTTGCGCTCGCAATTTTACACCTGTCTCTCCTCCCGAGTGGGATCGTGCTTTAGTCATTTCAAAACAATCAAATTCGGCTATGATCATTTCAATGTACTTTTCGTTTTCCGTATGATGGAATCCTGTGATTTTAAAATCATACAATAGTGGGGTTTATCCAGCGCAGAACCCACTGGGAATTTACATTATGTTGAACACGAGAGGAATTGAAGTGGTGCAACAAGAGGCTTTAGGTAATGAAAGGGAAGGCCGACTTGCAATATGACACACTACAACAATACCCTTTTCACATTACTAAGCATGAGCTAAACTGAGCCAAGCCTAGGTTTACTGGGCTGACCTCGTTACGAATCCACCAGAGTTGCTGGAACTGTGCAGGGATGGACAATGTGAAAGGCCTTTGTGATAAATAGGGGTATCCTTGGGCACATCGGAAATGGCACCCTATTCCCTACGCAGTGCACCTCTTGACTCAAAAGAAGTGCACTATATTGGGTCCCATTTCCGACTCAACCCCAATCATGTTCCTATGCAGCGAGCTATGGAATGTTCCAGAGCAGGTTCTGGAGTGGGGTTCTAGTGTATGGCTCTAGTGGGGTTCGAGAGCTGGCTCTAGAGTTCCACTCACCCTGGCGCTCTGTCCGGCGATGAGCTGGTCGTCCTCCGTCTGGACGCTGGTCCTGCTGCGGGCGTCGTAGTCCTCCTGCTCAAAGTCTGAGTCATCCTCCAGCTCCTCAGGTGTCTACAGAGAAAGGTGAAGAGGGGATGGAGAGGGAAAAGAGGCAGAGAGAGAGAGGGGGGAGGGTAGAAAGAGATAGGGGATAGAGAGGGGGGATACAAAAGGGGTAGGAGAGAGAAAGAAGGAGAAAGTATTTGGGAGAGAAGGGAAAGGTGTGTGGGAGATGAGAAGAGAAATTGAAGAATAGTAGATGTAGGAGAGAGAGAGGAGAGAGAGAAAAAACATGACTGTTAGATCAACAGCTGCAGTGTCACACAACACAGATTTCTGATACATCAGTCCTCAGACACATCTCTATCTCCACTCTCCCTCTACTGTACTTCTCACTCACACACTTCTTCTTCAGCTTCTGTGTCCTGGGTTGAGTCTGTTCTCAGCCAGAGTCTGAGGGCAGAGAGGCCTTCCCGTCACGTGAGGGGTGGCTGGCAGGAGATGTCACACAATTAACAGCAAGTCAGATCTCCTTGTGTTGAATTATTCAGCCCCCTTTCTTTATAGGCTTTTATACGCTCAGATTTCAAGTCCCTTGCATCATTGTTTTTAAGAAGTCTCGGTGGTGGTTTACACCACGCACCATAAGAGCACTATAAAGCTCCCTGAAATAGTGGGATCAAAAGGCACAAAGGGAAAAGGGCGGGAAGGGTAAATGGCCTCAAGAGATTCCGTGATTTAGTTTTTTCTTCTTCGGTCTTCAACTTGTTGTCAACCGCTATCTCACAACGAGACAGGATGTTCAGATATTCTAGACAGGTAGGACTCAGGGACGAATTAGTTAATGTGTTCGACCAATGAAGAGCAGGGATCCCCGGGCCAATCGGGCAGTTAGCTGAGGAGAAGGGCGGGATGAGTGGCTCGGTCGCCCACCTGTCTGTCTGTTTGTCAACAACGCGTGTCTATCGTCACGGCAACACTGTAAACATAATCTATACCGTCCTCATCTCCAGACATAACAACCTCCTCAACGAGCTGAAGAGGCCACTAGTCCGAAAATAGGGTTTTATACCTGCTTCTCTCGAAAACAAACCAAATTTCTCGCAAATCCACCACACGAACATGAAGACGTCACAGTTGTGCGCCTCCACACGACACGAAGGCAGGCATGATATCAGACTCCATATACATGGGAGACGGCGCTGGAGCGTATAACGGCTGTTTAAAACTTCTTATGGCTGCAGGGGCAGTATTGAGTAGCTTGGATAAAAGGTGCCCATTTCAAACGGCCTCGTACTCAATTCTTGCTCGTACAATATGCATATTATTATTACTATTGGATAGAAAACACTCTCAAGTTTCTAAAACCGTTTGAATTATATCTGTGAGTAAAACAGAACTCATTTTGCAGCAAACTTCCTGTCAGAAAGTGAAAAATCTGAAATCGAGGCTCTGTTCCAGGGCCTGCCTATAAATGTGCTTGAAATCTATTAGTATACATGCACTTCATACGCCTTCCACTAGATGTCAATAGGCTGTGAGAGGTGAAATGGGGTTTCTAGGTATTTCTATGGTCAAAATAGAGAGCTTGGAATGACATGACCCCCGAATTCCTTTGTTCAGGAAGCGCATAAAGGTCATCAGTATTGGCTTCTGAAAAGCATTCGCTTTAGACGTCTAATATCTCCGGCTTTGATTTTATTTGATAAATGTGATAATATCATCGTAAAGTATGTTTTTTCAATATAGTTTTATCCGATTATTGAAATTTTTTCGGGAGTTTAGGCGTGTTGCGTTCTCTGCGTTTGTTTCACGAAGGAGAGCTTAGCGCCACTTGGCTAGTTTTGCTTGGTAATTCGAGAGGGAAAAAGGCCATTCTAAAACCAAACAACGATTGTTCTGGACAAAGGACCCCTTGTACAACATTCTGATGGAAGATCATCAAAAGTAGGACCCATTTATGATGTTATTTCATATATCTGTCTAACATGTTTACTATTAGTTTGCGCCCAGATTTTGGGCGCTCTCTCGCTATAACGTAAGCTGCATGTCGTACTGAAGTTATTTTTAGAATTCTAACATGGCGATTGCATTAAGAACTAGTGTATCTATCATTTCCTATACAACATGTATTTTTTAGTAAAGTTTATGAATAGTTATTTGGTCAGAATAGGTGAGTGTCAGAAATATATCCGGACATTCTGGGAAAAAGATGCTAAGTTTTCACAATGTATAACCACGGATTTCAGCTCTAAATATGCACATTTTCGAACAAACCATATATGTATTGTGTAATATGATGTTATAGGACTGTCATCTGATGAAGTTTATGAAGGTTAGTGAAATAATTAATATATTTTGCTGGTTTTGTCGCTATCGCTACTGTTGCCTTGAATCAATGTAGCTGTGTGGTTGGCTATTGTAGTAAGCTAATATAATGCTATATTGTGTTTTCGCTGTAAAACACTTAAAGAATCGGAAATATTGGCTGGATTCACAAGATGTTTGTCTTTAATTTGCTGTACACCATGTATTTTTCATAAATGTTTTATGATGAGTATTTAGGTATTTCAATTTGGTCTCTGTAATTGTTCTAGCTGCTTCGGTGCTATTTCCGATTGTAGCTGCAATGTAATGATTTATACCTCAAATATGCACATTTTTCGAACAAAACATAGATTTATTGTATAACATGTTATAAGACTGTCATCTGATGAAGTTGTTTCTTGGTTAGTTTGGTTGGTTCTTGGTTAGTTTGGTTGGTTTTGTGCATGCTACCTGTGCTGTGAAAAATGTCTGTGCTTTTTTGTATTTGGTGGTGAGCTAGCATAAATATACGTGGTGTTTTCGCTATAAAACATTTAAAAAATCGGACATGTTGGCTGGATTCACAAGATGTTTATCTTTCATTTGCTGTATTGGACTTGTTAATGTTTTGAATTTCGCGCCCTGCACTTGGACGGGCTGTTGTCATATTGAGCCCGACACCGGCCTGCAGCCATAAAAGGTTAATGAGCTCCTGACCAGTTCTGCTATTCAGTGTGTGTTTCTGTGCTGATCTGAGCTTTTTGGACATCGTGCTTTCACCATCGTTTCCTATGACCGATCGTTACTCATTGTGTATCTATTATTACCTGTTGTACTTTTCTATTATTTCTCTATTTAGGTTTTTCCTCTACATTGTTGGGAAGAGGCCATGAGTAAGCATGTCACTCTTAGTCCACACCTGTTGTGTACAAAGCATGCGATGAATACAATTGTATTTTATTTGATGGCAGCCTATTCCCTATATAGCGCACGACTTTTGACCAGAACACTATGAGCCCTGATCAAAAGTAGTGCACTATAAAAGGGAATGGGGTGCCATTTGGGATGGGGTTTGACTGCTTGTATCTCCTGCAGGTTAATTATTTCCCCTTTGTTCCCAGAAGAATGGATATGTGCTCCCTTTGTGTGTGGAAATGAGCGTGAACATTGAAGCCTTGTTTTAGTTGAATTGCGTGGCACGTTCCATTTTCTGGAGTGGACATATAGCAGATGTCTGCGGACGTGTGTACGCGTGTGTTTGAGTGTGTGTGTGTGTGTGTGTGTGTGTGTGTGTGTGTGCGTTTTTGTGTGTGTGGAATGCTATTTAATTAACCCTCTACACACACACACCCGACCATACTCAACTTCTGAAATGAACACCATGGAGAATTGCCCCCATAATCCATTGCCGTTGTAGGGTACAACGAGGCCCTGCCAGCATATTCTAAAGAAATAATTTTCTAAAGAAATCCATGTACACCAGCTTACACGGGAGCAAAAAAAACACACCACAAAAAAATCCTTCAGACGTTTCATATGAAAGGCCACACATTGCATTACGGAAGTTAGGCTACACAATGACGAGAAATCATAGATAGTCCACCAAGCCTCCAAGAGTAATTGAACTTGGAAATAGATTATGGCTGGTGGGTCGGTCTCGGCCCTTTCAAAGCCCCTGTTTTACATTATTTACCAACGTCAAATTATTTCCCCGTAATTCGATTTCTCTCGCAACTGCACTGGGAAACTTTCCAGCAGTGCAAAGTTGAACACACGAATTTGCATGGTGGTATTGGGAGAAGGGGGTGGGGGGGGGGGGGGGGGGGGGGGTGGGTATGAAAAGAGATAAAACACTACAAACAACATCTAGTAGGCCTACCATAGTGGATACAGTGTGGTGTGGCTGAGTCTACAAAATTACTTTGTAATAGGCTTTGTTGTAACATCGATACAAAAGTCTAGCCTGGAACTAGTCTTACAGTATTATGTTACAAGTAAACAAGTCTTGTCAGAGCCAGAACAGCCCATAGGGTAGCAGCCTAATTCCATTTTTTTGTAGCATCCCCCTGGACAGGAAGCTAGTCTATCTCAGGGTCTTACCCCCAATCCATGTCCGTAACGCTGAGTGCCAAGCAGAGAGGGATTGGTATGACTCAACCAGGGATTGAACCCTCATCCTTCCAATCTCAGGGTGGATACTGTAACCACAAGGCCACTGAGTTGGTCTGTTCTAACCAGCCCTAAAGTGTTATGTCATATGCATCAAAGCTGGGACCGAGAGACTGGAAAAACAGCTTCTGTCTCAAGGCCATCAGTTAAACAGCCATCACTAACACAGAGAGGCTGCAGCCTAGAAACAGACTTGAAATCATTTTCCACTTCAATAAATGGATCACTAGTCACTTTAATAATGTTTACATGTCTTGCATTACTCATCTCATATGTATATACTCTATTTTATACCATCTATTGCATCTTGCCTATGCCACTCAGTCATTTCTCATCCATATATTTATATGTACATATTCTTCATCCATTATTTAGATTTGTGTGTATTAGGTAGTTGTTGTGGAATTGTTAGATTACATGTTAGATTTTTTTACCAGGCAAGTCAGTTAAGAACAAGTTCTTATTTACAATGACAGCCTACCGGGTAATAGTGGGTTAACCGCCTTGTTTAGGCAGAACAATAGATTTTTAATTTGTCAGCTCGGGGATTCGATCCAGCAACCTTTCGGTTACCGGCCCAAACGCTAAAATCACTAGGCTACCTGCCGCCCCAGATAGTGCTGCATTGTCGGCACTAGAAGCATAACAATTCGCTACACTCGCAATAACATCTGCTAACCATGTGTATGTGACCCAAACAATTTGATTTGATTTGATTTCTTATGAACCGTGAAGTTCTTTGTAATTTAATTTCCATGTCATTTAATTTCTTACTCGCTAACATCAAATCAGGGAGATTGTTTGATCTTGGGAAAATGGACATTTTATGTGACCTCACGCAGGACACATTCTTGGAATTGGAGATTTTTGTTGTTGACAATTGATATTTCGGCAGTTATAGGTGCGAATCCTTATGTACACTAGGACATATATTGATGTCAATGAGAGAAAAAGAGTGTGTCTCAAATGGCACCCGTGTTCCTATATAGCGCACTACTTTTTATGGGCCCTGGTCAAAAGTAGTGTACTATAATGGGAATAGCCTGTGTAATTATGTACGGAGTCTGTTCCCAGCATGCTTTGAGAAGCGTGAGAGGAGGAAATGAGGAAGTGGACCCACCCTGATCATAAGAACGGCTTTCCGGATGTCACGCACACCGTCGTAGACCAGGCGGGACGCGTCGATGAACTCGTTCTCCTCGAAGGTCTGCGGGGGGTTTGTGCTCAGTGCCTCGATGGCCACCTCCACTTGTTCAGCGAAACGGGGCATGACTGGAAGAAGGGAGGGAGAGAGAGAGAGGGAAAGGGAGAGAAAAAGAGATAACAATAAGAATGGCGACCAGAACTTACTTGACTCAGGTGCACTCACTTAATTTATATTTATATTTTAGGCAACATGTCCTGCTAAAGCATGTGCCTTCCTCAGTGTGTGTGTGAGAAACAGACAGAGAGAGAGAGAGAGAGAGAGAGAGAGAGAGAGAGAGAGAGAGAGATAACGAGAGAGCGAGTGAGAAAGGGAGATAAGGATAAACAAAGGTGAAAAACAAGAGAAATGTCTGAAAAAACATCCCTCAAAAGTGTATCTTTCCCCCTGGGGGGGTCGAGCACATTGGTTTGAGAGAGGTGGAATACCGAAAGAGACGTGTGTGTGTGTGTGTGTGTGTGTGTGTGTGTGTGTGTCTATGTAAGACAATGTGTGGGTGTTCTATTCTCAAACCAAGGACACACACTCTGCGTGTCAAATACATCTTCTGAAGCGGGGGTCCCAGCCTCTGTCAATGTAGCCTCTCGAGAAAAAGACGAGATGTCACCAGAAATCTGGTACCACAGGGATGGGGCGCCCGAGTGCCCTTCGCACGCCAATTAGCCGTTTCACCTTGGCTACACTACCGGGAGAGCGGCTGTCTGTCATCTATCACCGCGTGAGTGCTAGGATGCTAATGTGCTAGCTTTGATTGGCAGCCATTCACCTATTAATCGGTCAGTGCTAGCATGCTAATGTGCTAGCTCTGGTTGACAGCCACTCAAGTTAACAGGTTGCTGATGAGGGACTGAAAAATCATTGCCAAAACAAAAGCCTGCAAAACAAAAAGTTGCGAACTCCGACAAAAACAATGGCTGGCATTTAGCGGGAATATTAGTTTGGCAAGCGTCGCCAACGGAGCATCTGTATGTTCTTTGTGCGTTCACAGGAGGAGTGTTGAATTTGAATAAACGCCAGGGCAATCGTGCCGAATATATTCATGTTGAGTGGGACAGCTACATAATCACCTTCAGACGAATCGTGATGATCTGATGCAGGCAATGTTTAAAGGTCCAATGCAGCCATTTTTATCTCAATATCAAATCCTTTCTGGATAACAATTCAGTACCTTACTGTGATGTTTTGAATTAAAATGGTCAAAAATAAACTAAAATAGCTTCTTGGCAAAGAGCAGTTTCACAAGCAATAGTTTTGCTAGGACTGTCTGGAAATGATCTGAGTGGGGATGGGAAAACGGAAAACTAGCTCTTATTGGCATAAAGGTTTGGAACTCTCTTTCCTATTGGTCTATTAACTAATTTACCACCTCGTGATGTCACCAGGCAGGCCAAAACTCCATCTCACCAAAACAGGCTTTTCAAACAGCTCTTAAACTAAAAGGTCATTATCATCATTTTCACAATTTCACAGTGTTTTTTCAACCTCATATAGTGTGGAAACATATATAAAACACAGGTAAGGCATGTTTTCGCCAGCACTGGGCCTTTAATAATTGTTTTAACGCTGTGGTTCTGCCTGAGCAATAACAGCTGAATCAATGGGTTACGGTTAAACCACCTGACAGAGAACAAACTGAGAGAACAAGACAATATTTAGGTGGACTGACACGACCTTGTTTGACCCAGTCTTGTGTTATTGAATTGAGCCACGAGTAGAGCTGGCCAGTTCCCGTTTCACTGTCAAGTGGACACTAGGGACACACGCACACGCGCACACACGCACGCACGCACTCAGACACACACACACAGTATCCAATCCGCGTAGATATTCACTCGACTTATGTCGTGCCGCCTTCACAATTTCAGATTCAGCAGCAAGCGCCTCAGTCTACAGCTTGTACTCATTATCTGTCTACACTGAGCCGTCGTCTCATTTCAGAGGAGAAAAGGGGGTCAGTACAACAAGACAAGAGGCACTCGCAAAAAACCTTCTGATGCATAAAGAAAAGAGAAAAACATGACATAATATTCTCTGAGCGGCTGTTGAAGTATATATCAAATATTCAGAGGGGCATGATGAAACAAATACAATAAGAGGGATGGATTTGGAGAGGAGGTTGAATTTGGGCTCTGGATCACTGGCGAAGAAGAAGAAGCAGCACGTCTAATGAGAATGAGGGGAGGGAGGGGGAAAAACGACAAAGATTTTATGTGCTAGTGGATATGCCCCTTAAACCCCCGACAAACACGCTGTGTGATATTATTGTCATTCTCCTCAGAGCTCTCTCTCTCCCTCTTCTCTGTTCACCGTGAAGTGACGGAAATCAATTAGAAGCTTAAGCCAGAAAGGTAAATCCGAAAAAAAATACACATAAACGTATTAAAAACACTGGGGCTGGTTATTATACACCAAACATAAAAGGTGCTACAAAAACAGTTTTCCTTTTTTTTCTCTAAAATTAATCTTTTTTTTAATTCAGTTTAATCCACTTACTGGATTAGCGTAAAATAGGCTATTGGGAAAATTTGTGCAGGGCTAGGGTTTTTAAATAGAAATAGTTAAATGTTCTCCGAGACGCTTAATGAGGAAAGTTGCTGATGGTAAAGGAGCAATTTCACTCATTCCGGTTGAGAAATGATAAAGGGAATTAAACGTGACCGCGTTGGAATGGATTTGTTTTTCTCCCCCCTTCCCAAGCCCGACTATAAATCAAGAGAGAAGTCATGAAAGTACAATGAACGAAGTGAATGCTTAAATATTCGGTGAAAGTGCTTAGTGGAATCAAAGTGGCAGAACGCAACAGGCAGCCAACAAAGACATCCTCAAGGCCCAAGATCACACGAGGACAGCTCTGCTCGCGTCGTGACATAATAGACTCCTCATAGGAAGAAGAAAAACACTTCCGACTTCCGCACAAACAAACCAAAAAGGCCGTCAATCGCAGAGAGCCATTAACCTTCAAACCCGGAGCCGTCGCTGTGATTTGTGTTTCCGCCTTATGGAAGGGAGGGAGGGAGGGAACAGAGGGAGAAAACGGAGTGAGGGAGGGAGCGCATTGCCAAGTCTGACCGGAAGTATCTCCAGCCTCAACCCCCCCCCCCCCGTTCTCTCCCCATCACAAACACGCACGCACGCACGCAAGTACACGCCCGCACACACACACTTCTTTTTGATTTAGCTGCTGCTGAGACTTCTGCCTACGAGTCTCTCTCTGGGCGATCTAGTTTGCCCCAACCTCAGCTAAACTGTCTCACCTCGCTGTACATCCTATACTGCTGATTCTTACTCCAATACACTAGTCAGCTTTTTATTCTATACCACCCACCCACTGCTGCTGAAGAAGCTTCTCCCCACCTTTCTCTCTCTCGTTCTCACTCTTCTCTCCTCTCTTCCCTTCTCTTTCCCTCCCTCTCTAACCCGCTCTCTCCTCTCCCCTCCCCACCTCTCCTCTGCTCTCCTCTCTTCTCTCCTCCCTCCTCCCCACCTCTCCTCTGCTCTCCTCTGGCTAGCCATCTGTGTCTCATTTATACTAAAATCCCCCTTTCCCATCATCATAACAACTGATGGAACTGAGAGAGAAAGAGTGACTCATTTCAAGCCACTGCCTATGTAGCGTGGGAAACACCTGGGCAGGGTGATGCAACGTGGTGGCCATTTTGGAGCTTGTGTACTGCGAATTGGCACTCACAGCTGACAGGATTCTTGACTTAGCTGACAGGATTCTTGACTTAGCTATCACACTCTCCAGTCCTCTCCACAGTAATGTCATTCCATCAGTTGCTTTTGGTTGGAAAAAACAGTGAATGTAACCTGTGTTAGAGCTGACATAGGCCTATCTGCCATTCAATACATTATTACATGACTTTTAGTGTGTGTGTAATTACTCTCCCATATTCTAGACATACATTGAGAAAATCCAATTTCCATAAATTCCCTGGTATTCCACCGAAATCGAAGTTGGAGGACTCCTAGAATCTGCATGGAAGTAGCAGGAAATCTGGAATTATTCAACCAAGATTTCTGGAGAACCAGGGAATTTATTACATTTGAGTCATTTAGTAGATTCTTTGATCCAGAGCAATTAGGGTTAAGTGCCTTGGTTAAGGGCACATCGGCAGACTTTTCACCTAGTTGGCTCGGGGATTCGAACCAGCGACCTTTCAGTTATTGGCACAACGCTGTTAAACACTAGGCCATATATCAGCTTTATATCTACCTTCTCTGGGCAAAATCTTAATGATCAAGTTAAAAAAAAATCTGATTCAAAAATAACATTTGTTTAAATGCAGGTGGGGAGAGAGAGAGAGAGAGAGAGAGAGAGAGCAGACAGAAAGATAGGAGAGAGAAGAGGGCGAGAGAGAGAGAGATAACCCCTTTCCCATGAGGCTATTGATTTAACCCCCCTCCTTCAAGGACAAGCCTCAATCCCCAGGTCTGTGTGTGTAAAGTAGAATGTCTGTCAGGAATCTATGGCTCAGCTTAACGGAGTTGAGCAGTCTGCTTGTGTGTGTGTGCGTGTGCGTGTGCGCGCGCGCATGCGTGCGTGTGTTTGCGCATGGTGCGGCATGTGTGTGTGCCCAGCCCGACTGCCTGTACTACCCCAAACTATGAATATAACTGGGTTCACTGTTGAGGAAGACACAGGGCCAATAAGTGACAGGGTTCAAAGGTGAGACACTTGTGATAAGCAGAGCGGGTTAGACAGCTTGACCATTTGACGCCTGTCACAGGGGAGGTGAGTGACAGCTTCTAGCATTGAGTTAATAGCGCACAGAGATGCATAGGCACAAAGGCACACACAAACACATACGCAAGAAGGCGCACAGGCAAGCATGAATATGCAGACGCACGCAGACACATCTAGACTTGGCTTCCTCTCTGGAGGATCTCAGCCAGACAGGTCAGAAGCTGATGGACAAACTCTAACTAGCTGGTAGTCCTACAACAAACACACACACCACACGAACACACACACATACGCAGGCACACACAGACACACACACATACACACACACACCTGGCTTTAGTTTACATAAATTGCAACAGCAGTCCAGGACGCCACCTGTTCAGTCCTCTGCCACTGACTCTACCCTCTCCTCTCTCTCTCTCCTCCATTTTTCATCAGTTTTTCTTTTCCCCCTCCACCTCCACGTCTCACTATCTCTCCGCCAGCTTTCAGGAGGCACCAATTTAGCCTCTGACAGAGCAGGCCCAAGGCCAAAACAGGCCACAGTGCCACCTACAGTGGAGATTAGTCCACTTTAGATGTAGCTGGAAGAATAGATGTAGGCGGAAGGTATTATCTGTGGTCCAACCCTAGCCTCGTACTAGCACACTGATCTTGTGAGGTTATACAGTCGTGGCCAAAAGTTTTGAGAATGACACAAATATTAATTTCCACAAAGTTTGCTTCTTCAGTTTCATTAGATATTTTGGTCAGATGTTACTATGGAATACTGAAGTATAATTACAAGCATTTCATAAGTGTCAAAGGCTTTTATTGACAATCACATGAATTTGATGCAAAGAGTCAATATTTGCAGTGTTGACCCTTCTTTTTCAAGACCTCTGCAATCTGCCCTGGCATACTGCCAATTAACTTCTGGGCCACATCCTGACTGATGGCAGCCCATTCCTGCATAATCAATGCTTGGAGTTTGTCAGAATTTGTGGGTTTTTGTTTGTCCACACGCCTCTTGAGGATTGACAACAAGTTCTCAATGGGATTTAGGTCTGGGGAGTTTCCTGGCCATGGACCCAAAATATTGATGTTTTGTTCCCAGAGCCACTTAGTTATCACTTTTGCCTTATGGCAAGGTGCTCCATCATGCTGGAAAAGGCATTGTTCGTCACCAAACTGTTCCTGGATGGTTGGGAGAAGTTGCTCTCGGAGGAAGTGTTGGTACCATTCTTTATACATGGGTGTGTCCTTAGGCAAAATTGTGAGTGAGCCCACTCCATTGGCTGAGAAGCAACCCCACACATGAATAGTCTCAGGATGCTTTACTGTTGGCATGACACAGGACTGATGGTAGCGCTCACCTTGTCTTCTCCGGATAAGCTTTTTTCCGGATGCCCCAAACAATCGGAAAGGGGATTCATCAGAGAAAATGACTTTACCCCAGTCCTCAGCAGACCAATCCCTGTACCTTTTGCAGAATATCAGTCTGTTCCTGTTATTTTTCTTGGAGAGAAGTGGCTACTTTGCTGCCACTACAAAAGTCTTCGCCTCACTGTGCGTGCAGATGCACTCACACCTGCCTGCTGCCATTCCTGAGCAAGCTCTGTACTGGTGGTGCCCCAATCCCGCAGTTGAATCAACTTTAGGAGCCGGTCCTGGCGCTTGCTGGACTTTCTTGGGCGCCCTGAAGCCTTCTTCACAACAATTGAACCGCTCTCCTTGAAGTTCTTGATGATCCGATAAATGGTTGATTTAGGTGCAATCTTACTGGCAGCAATATCCTTGCCTGTGAAGCCCTTTTTGTGCAAAGCAATGATGACGGCACGTGTTTCCTTGCAGGTAACCATGATTGACAGAGGAAGAACAATGATTCCAAGTACCACTCTCCTTTTGAAGCTTCCAGTCTGTTATTCGAACTCAATCAGCATGACAGAGTGATCTCCAGCCTTGTCCTCGTCACCACTCACACCTGTGTTAACGAGAGAATCACTGACATGATGTCAGCTGGTCCTTTTGTGGCAGGGCTGAAATGCAGTGGAAATGTTTTTGGGGGATTCAGTTCATTTGCATGGCAAAGAGGGACTTTGCAATTAATTGCAATTCATCTGATCACTCTTCATAACATTCTGGAGTATATGCAAATTTCCATCATACAAACTGAGGCAGCAGACTTTGTGAAAATTAATATTTGTGTCATTCTCAAAACTTTTGGCCACGACTATATAAACATGTTTCACCATTTATGCAAGCTCATGAGATCAGTGCGGTAGCACAGGGCTAGTCCACCCCTAGAGATGTATCAAACCTGACCCCATTCATCCTTCCTCACCCTGGCAGCCCCATCCCTCCATCATTCCTCTCCTCCACTTTCTCATTACAAGTCATTTACCAGGGTGGGAAATCCATTGTTGCTCTGGTTATTTCCCCTCTGCCGGGATAATGAAAGAGACAATCAGCGTTACTCGAGTGCCTCTCGCCGCCGAGGCAATAAGTCACAAACAAGCATTAAACAAGTCACACATGGTGCCATCGGTGCCAGCTGTGCTAGGCTAGGATTGCCCTGTTGTTTACACACACAGAACAGAGGAATCTATAGCCTGGCTTCCTGGACAAAGATTAAGCCTAGTCTTGGAAATTGTTCTTTGGAGATTCACCATAAAAAGTGGATTTTAGTCGAGGACGAGGATTTATCTGGAATGGACTGTGTGCCCAGCCCAACTGTCTGTACTACCTACCCCGAGCAATACATCTGACTGGGTTCATTGTTAAGGAAGAGGGGGGTGGGGGTGAGTGACAGAGTCTGGCGTTGAGTGGTGAGCACACATTAATAGGCTTGCACGAATACGAATACACATGCACACACACACACACACACACACACACACACACACACACACACACACACACACACACACACACACACACACACACACACACACACACACACACACACACACACACACACACACACACACACATAAACGCTTGCGCATGCCTCTCTGATGGACACTCTAACTAGATGGCAGTCCTACAGCACACCCCAGAGTCCTGGCTGCAGTTTACACAGGCAATAGCAGTCCAGGACACCACCTGTTCACACCTCCGCCTCTGACTCCACCCTCTCCTCTCTCTCTCTCCTCTCATCCAATTGTCATCTGTTTTGCTCTCCCCCCCCTCCACCTCCACGTCTCACTATCTCTTCGCCAGCTTTCAGGAGACACCAATTTAGCCTCTGACAGAGCAGGCCCCAGGCCAAAACATGCCACAGTGGCACCTAAAGGTGAGATTAGTCTGTTGTCGTGTCTGTGTGTTCCCTCCATGTTGAAGTCACACACTGCAGTGGACGTGTACTGTCAGGTGGACAGGGCCTTCCAATGACAGCAGGCTTGCGTCCCAAATAGCTTTACGTCCCTATTCACTTCATAACGAACTACTTTGTCAAAAGTAATGCACTTCATAGGAACATGTTACTATTTGGGATGCATTCCTGGTGTTGCAGTGGAACAGGGGAAAGGGGATACCTGGTCAGTTGCGCAACTGAATGCATTCAACCGAAATATGTCTTCAGCATTTAACCCAACCCCTCTGAATCAGAGAGGTGCGGGGGGCTTCCTTAATCAGCCCCCCAGAGAGCAGTTGTTGTTGGGGGTTAACTGCCTTGCTCAAGGGCAGAACGGCATATTTCTTCGCCTTGCCGGCTCGGGGATCTTGCTACTTTCGGTTAGTGGCCCAAAGCTTGACGACTCCATACGTGGCGGGTTCTATTTCCTTGTATGTTTTTAGACAGGGAGTGAGATCCTTTGAAATCAGGAAATGAACACGAATAGTTTGAGTCAACGTGCTAAGCCCGGATTGATTAAATCACGATACACTGCAGAGTAGCAACTGTGCAATTAGATTGCTTACACTTATACACTTTTAAGGATAGCGGGTCAAACATTGATTTATTCTTAGCCTTGAAAGTAAAAATATGAAGAAAAGGCTACAAATAAGAGTAAACAAATAGATGTAGGCGGAAGGTATTATCGGTGGTCCGACCCTAGCCTCGTACTAGCACACTGATCTTGCGAGGTTACATAAACATGTTTCACTATTTATGCAAGCTCATGAGATCAGTGCGGTAGCACAGGGCTAGTCCACCCCTAGAGATGTATCAAACCTGACCCCATTCATCCTTCCTCACCCTGGCAGCCCCATCCCTCCATCATTCCTCTCCTCCATCTTTCTCATTACAAGTCATTTACCAGGGTGGGAAATCCATTGTTGCTCTGGTTATTTCCCCTCTGCCGGGATAATGAAAGAGACAATCAGCGTTACTCGAGTGCCTCTCGCCGCAGAGGCGATAAGTCATAAACAAGCATTAAACAAGTCGCACGCGGTGCCATCGGGCCAGCTGTGCTAGGCTAGGCTAGCCCTGTTGTTTACACACATAAAACAGAGGAATCTATGGCCAGGCTTCCTGGACAAAGATTAAGCCTAGTCCTGGAATAGAAATCATGGTCTATGGAGAGTCACAATTGAAAGTACCATTTAATCCAGGACTAGGCTTAATCTTTGTCCAGGAAGCCTGGCCATTGGGCCTACCTTATGAATGTGACTATGGAACTGTTGATAGGTGGCATATTCACTAGACCAGGGTCGGTTGGTGTCAGTTCTATGTCAACTCAGTTCAACTGGAAACTGAGTTTGTGAATGTTTATTCTAATCATTTCAATACATTCTCAGTTAACTCCACGGTGTTGACTAGATTCAAATGAATCGTCCATGTTGAATTCATCGACACTACATCAGATGTCACGATCGTTTGAAGCATACTCGGGACCAACGTGCAGCGTGATCTGGGTTCCACATCTTTATTTAGTGAAACGCACAAAACAATAAAGCAAGAACAAAACAAACAACGAAACGTGACTACAGAGGTGCTACGTGCACTAACTCAAACAGTATTCCATAAAACACAGGTGGAAAAAATTCTACTTAAATATGATCCCCAATTAGAGACAACGATAGCCAGCTGCCTCTAATTGGGAATCATACCAAACACCAACGTAGAAAAACTAAACTAGAACCCCACATAGAAAATAATAACTAGAAAACCCCCCAGTCACGCCCTGACCTACTCCACCATAGAAAAGAAGGACTCTCTATGGTCAGGACGTGACAACAGAACAGTACAGTGCTGCACAGTAGAGCCTTGTATCAGTGTATAAGCATCACATTGCAAAAAGATATGAATCATTGTTATTGATGCGTAAATCAAGACATTGCATTCAAGTAAAGTAGTACAGTACAGTAAGTAAAGTAGTACAGTACAGTAAGTAAAGTAGTACAGTGCAGTAAGTACAGTAGTACAGTAGGTAAAGTAGTACAGTACACTAAGTAATGTAATACAGTAAGTAAGTAAGTAAGTAAAGTAGTACAATACAGTAAGTAAAGTAGTACAGTACAGTACATTACAGTAAGTCAAGTATTACAGTGCAGTAAGTAAAGTAGTACAGTACAGTAAGTAAGTAGTACAGTACAGCACAGTAAGTAAAGTAATGCAGTACAGTAAGTAAAGTAGTACAGTACAGTAAGTAAAGTAGTATAGTACAGTAAGTAAAGTAGTACAGTACAGCACAGTAAGTAAAGTAGTACAGTACAGTAAGTAAAGTAGTATAGTACAGTAAGTAAAGTAGTACAGTACAGTAAGTAAAGTAGTATAGTACAGTAAGTAAAGTAGAACAGTACAGTAAGTAAAGTAGTACAGTACAGTAAGTAAAGTAGTACAGTACAGTAAGTAAAGTAGTACAGTAAAGTTCAGTACAGTGAAGAGCACATGGTCACATCTCCGGCCAACAGGATTCGTACCTGTCTGGGAGATACTATACTGTACCACCATGCCCCACAAAGTCACTTTGGGGGCTGCCTAAAAAAAGACAGTGGATGAATAATGATATGAATTCATAAAGATGTGTTCTCCCCTTATCAGAGGTTATTACAGGCTAATGAGAGTCAAACCACACTCGTGTCGGAGCCACTCTTTCCCTGTCCCCCTCCTGCCCTCAGTGAAATGAATATAAACTGCCTGCCTCGCTCCTTTTTTTCAGGAAGAGAAAAAAAGAGCAAGGAAAAAAACATGGTAATGTCGAGTTTTGAACTGTTCAAACCCGTTAGCTAGCTAACGCCCGCTCAGTCAAAGGAGGAGACGTGTCGCACATTAACCTTCATGGGGTTTGGTTGCGGTTGCATGCTCGATTGATGCTGCTAATTGAAATGTAGAAGGCGAGGGGGGGTTGAGACTGACTCTGACCGGGGTCTTATTCGTCTTAACTATATTTCTCTTTGATGGAGAGCTGTTTTGTTGCTTGTTCCTCCCCTCCTTGTGTTTTAGTGGCGGTGGTGTTTGTTAAAAGCCGCCATGCGCATCTGATCTGCACCATAAAGCACCTCTATTGATCCCTGGTGAACTGTATCTATCCCCCTCTCTCTATCCTTCTCTCCATCCTCCTCTCCCCTCTCTTCATCGTCCTCTCCCCATTCTCTTCTCTCCCTCCTCTCCCTCTCTCCATCCACCTCTCCCCTCTCTCCATCCTCTCCCTTTCTCCTTCTCTTCCTCCCCTCCCTACATTTCAGCAGAACGTACAGTACCAGTCAAAAGTTTGGACACACCTACTCATTCAAGGGTTTTTCTTTATTTTTTTAATATTTTCTACATTGTAGAATAATAGTGATGACATCAAAACTATGAAATAGCACATGTAGAATCATGTACTGTAGTAACCAAAAAAGTATTAAACAAATCAAAATATATTTTTATATTGAAGGTTCTTCAAAGTGGGCACCCTCTGCCTTGATGACAGCTTTGTACAGAGCAGAATGTACACATGAGGGAAAATACATAACTGTATATATACTGTATGTTCCCATTTTTTACACGGCATCAATCAACTAGACACAAAACATCTATAGCTGTGAGTGTAGGCCAGTATCAGTCCTGCTGTGTATGAAAAACTGTATTAAACAGTTTGATTGGCTGGCTTAGTCATAGCCCATGTTTCCATGGTGTCTACTAGTACCTTTTTTCATTCCTCTTCAAAAGGGCTGACCCCATTTAGTCGACTGGACGATTGTTTGGTCGATAGGCTGTTGGTCGACTGAGATTTTTTTAGTTGAGCAGGGGCAAATATATTTGAAAACATTTAGGCCACATGCGACATCCATCGCGGAGGTCGCAGGGATGGCACACCAGTATCACCAGTAGTACATTTACCGTTAACTACCATCATTTCTTATCTCCAATGTTTTCCGATCATTTCTGTTAATGCAATCAATATATCATTATTCACACTCTTACCCTTGTCATTGTAGGAGTGGACACGTTGTTTCCAGAGCGTATACAAGTTTTGATTTATTTCCTTCCATTTTGTTTGGAGCGCTCCTGTCAATCTTGAGTAAGGACACATTACGCATAGAAGTAGGCTTAGGCTACCTGGCCTGCGCGCAAATGTAGGCTTATAAATGTGCCCATTTTGGGATCTATTTGATACTATTTCCGATTGTCTTAACTCACCATCCCTGTGGAGCTTCTCAAAGTAATTTTCTCTTTGCCTCAAACAACAAGTATACAAAGTCTATTTTGACATCCAATGAGAATGACAATAGTTCCTCAACGTAGCCTATTTGAAAAATATTTCTAGCTCTCTCCCTTTCGATAACAACTCAGCATCAAAGGGGGGAAGATATTTCAAGCTCTGAGCCGGTGGAAACATCATAAAAAAAGGCCTACCTGATTACTTGCGCAAATAGCCCACAGCTGTGTCTGTCTCTCCAGAGCTCACTGGTGCTGGAAACTCTGAGGGCCCAGAATATTTTATAGAATGTTGCAAGTTTGCTAGCATCCAGCTTTGGCCCTTACTGAGTTAATAGTTGATACAATGTTTCAAGTTCCTTGCAGACAGGCCATGCATAGCCAATGTGACTTGAAATATATTTATGTTTCTCAGGATATTTTCTACCTGCAGGCTGCAATGTTTTTATTTGTTGGCTTTATGTAGGCTATTTTTACATATCGGCAATGACAATAGATGTTACTTCTAGATGTGTTAAATTTTCATTTAGATAGAATTTTGATTAAAGCATCAGACAAGCACAGTAGCCTACCTATAGTTGAGTTTATTCAGACATAGGGTGTGTCTATATATGGAAAAATACACTTACAAAATGTAGACCAATCGATTGGTCGAAAGAACAGACGACTCTCCGTTGACCAAGATTTCTTTTAGTCGGGGACAGCCCTACTCTTCTTTTTTTCCATGAGCATGGCGTTATTTCTATTTCAGTCTGTTGGATGACTGTCATTCATATTCCATTCACCCAGTTCAATCTAACATTGATAGATTTAGGCAACTACACATGGACAGACAGTGACACGTTCAATACCGCCTTGCGCACTCTTGGCTGCATCTAGCTTATCTAGGGTGTAATGATTAGTCCAACAGTTGCAAACGAGAGTTTCTATTGGACTAATTCTGGTATTTTTATCCCTGTTTCGTTTGCTTCCGTTTAAGAAACGTTTTTCAACAGAATCGGCAGAATGAATACACCCCTGATCACGCATAAACACAGTTCACTTTCATAGCAGCCAAGTTGTATTCCTTCTCACCTCTATGCACTCTCCTCCTCTCACCTTTTCCTTTCGCTTGTGGACTTTAATGAACAACACATAAGCTGTATGTGACCAGGCGAAAAAAACTTTCCAAGCCAAACCGCAACACACAGCCTACATAATTGTCCCCATATTAGCTGTCTTATCAACATAACTAATATAACTAATGTGTTAGTAAACCTGCTACAATCATGCAGTAACGTTACAGTGTATAGTTAGTAAGCAGTTACACCGGAGGCCCCGGTGGCAATAAATTCATAAAACCAAAAGCTTACCTGGACTTGGAAGAGTTCCAGTGCTGTGTTGGATAGTCATAGCCACATAGCTAACATAGCATCCCTCTGTTTGAGTCGGGTGTTGAGTGACTAAACTAGCTAGCTGCATTTGCTAGCTAAGTAAGTGAAAAAAAATGACGAAATCTCTCTCTCTCTCGCTCTCTCTTTCTCTCTCTCTTCTCCTTCATTTTTGAAGAAATTAATTTGTTGAAAACTGTTCAACTATTGTCTTTCTCTCTCTAGTAGTCAACTACTCACCACATTTTATACACTGCAGTGCTAGCTATCTGTAGCTTAGGCTTTCTGTACTAGATTTATTCTCTGATCCTTTGATTAGGTGGACAACATGTCAGTTCATGCCGCAAGAGTTCTGATAGGTTGGAGGACGTCCTCCGGAAATTGTCATAATTACTGTGTAAGTCTATGGAAGGAGGTGAGAACCAAGAGCCTCCTAGGTTTTGAATTGAAGTCACTGTACCAAGAAGAGGACGGAAGCTACTGTAGCTGTCCTCCGGCTACACCATGGTGCTACCCTACAGAGTGCTGTTGAGGTTACTTTAGACCTTCATTGCGAAACAGTGTGTTTTAATAAATTATTTGAAGACGTAAATATATTTACTACAGTTCTATCTAAAAATGATAACTTTTTAAATGTTTTACAATTTTAATTGAGAAGAAATTCACTGAGGAGGATGGTCCTCCCCTTCCTCCTCTGAGGAACCATCACTGGTGTATTTATGTGTTTGTGGGGTTAGGGTTAGTGTGTGTGTGTGTGTGTGTGTGTGTGTGTGTGTGTATGTGTGTGTGTGTGTGTGTGTGTGTGTGTGTGTGTGTGTGTGTGTGTGTGTGTGTGTGTGTGTGTGTGTGTACACATTACGACCAACTCACCGGTCTCAGACAGCAGCTTGATAGACTCCAGAACGCGCTCGGTGTAAACGCCTGGCTCGTAGTTCTCCATCTCCGCGTTGATGATATGAACGACGCGGGCCGCCCGGCCCCTGATGGCGCCCGCCGTGCGGTCCAGGGTGTCCACGTCACCCTCCTGCAGGGCGATCACGCACTTGTTCACGTCCTCCAGAATGTGGTTTTCTGTGGGGTAGAGATAAAGGGAGGCATGGTGTTCATTAGGCACAAACATGCTTCATGGCATAGCTTAGTAACTTGAGGGACAACTGCTGCTTGATAAAAAAGAGAAAGCCCAGATATCCCTAAAACTCATTGCACAATCATTCTAACCCGTTCATTCATTGACATTATAGACAGTTGCAGAATGAGGTGGTAGTCTTTCAAAATATTCTACCACAGCGTTTCCCAAACTCGGTCCTCGGGACCCCAAGTGGGGCACGTTTCGTTTTTTCCCCTAACGCTACACAGCTGATTCAAATGATCAAAGCTGGATTATTAGTCGATTATTGGGGCAAAAACCATAAACTGTACCCCTTGGAGTTCCGTGGAACGTGTTTTGGAAACAATGCTCCCATAACGGTCACCTACACTGTGTGTGAACGTGTATGCCCATGTGTGTATGTGCTTACACGTCTGTGTGCATGCTCGCATGTGTGTGTGTGTCCTCTTTTGAAAAGCGAATCTTTTTGAACAACTTATCTTTGTCACCTCTGTGACCCAGACTACTGTAGCATTATTAACAAGCTCCATCAGAGGAACACAGCAAGTGGGTGACCCCACCGCCACGAGGGTGTTGCTCAGATGAAAGGACTAAGCATGCATCCCAAATGGAACGAACTAACTAACGAACGAACGAAAGAACGAACGAACGAACGAACGAACGAACGAACGAACGAACGAACGAACGAAAGAACGAACGAACGAACGAACGAACGAACGAACGAACGAACGAACGAACGAACGAACGAACGAACGAACGAACGAACGCACTCACTCACTCACTCACTCACTCACTCACTCACTCACTCACTCACTCACTCACTCACTCCCTCACTCACTCGAGAAAGCATGTTTTTTGTCCTGGAACTGCGTCAATAGCCACTTACCCATTATGGCATACAAAGCTTAAATCCCGTAAAAGGAGAGAATATTCTGTTCAACCGTTGTATTTCCTAATGACTAAATCACTTAATTATCATGGTCATCTGTATTAAATATATCACAGTCATCATCATTAGAAGCCATATAGGTATCTACAAGAAAGCTTTCTCCTTTCTCTAAATGGAAGCAGAAACTATGTTGGATAAATGCGTCTTTCAGTGGAAAAACACCTTACTTACCTATACATTGCACAAACACACTGACTCTACATTATCTCGGGCTGTATGTATCAAGCGTCTCAGAGGAGGAGCGCTGACCCAGGATCAGGCCCCCCCTGTCCATGTAATCTTTTTCATTTGAAACGAAAAAGGTAAAACTGATTCTTAATCAGCACTCCTAATCTGAGACATTTGATACATACGTCCCCAGGTGTCAAGAACTGTTATACAATAAACAGTTAGAATCCGAGAGACGATATGTTGGTGGCAGTGGAGGCTGGTGGGAGAAGCTATAGGAGGACGGCTAATTGTTACGGCTGTACTGGAATTATTGGAACAGTTTATTCCATTCCAGCCATTACAATCTGCCTGTCTTCCTATAGCTCCTCCCACCAGCCTCCTCTTGTTGGTGAGAGCTCAGTTGCAACTAGTATTAGTGTTAAAAAGCACTTAATTTTAACTGTGTACAACATTGTCAATATCTTCTAATCTTTCCCGATTCCATACCTGACACGGACAGGAAGTCATCCACGGAAGTGATATCATCGACGGCCTCAGTGAGGATGCGCACCTGCTTCTCCCATTGGTCCTTGAACACGTCCATGTTGTCCTGGGCAACCTTGCTCTGGGGCCGAGCAGCCAGGGTGAGGGCCGCGTTGATCACCTGGGAGGTAGAGAGTGAAGGTTGAGAGAAAAGGTGTTTATGTGTGTGTGTGTGTGTGTGTGTGTGTGTGTGTGTGTGTGTGTGTGTGTGTGTGTGTGTGTGTGTGTGTGTGTGTGTGTGTGTGTGTGTGTAGGACCACCTAAGTCAAGGGGGATCTCCAAATCCAGTCCTGGAGTGCTTACAATACAGGCCATGCAGGGTTTTATTCTAGCCCAGCACTAACACATCTAATGAAGATAATCATATAATCGTTCTCCTTTCCAGACTGAAGACCATGTTAAGTGGAATCATGTGTTTTCTTATGTTGTTGCTGGGCTGGAATATAACCGGGTGGCTTTCCAAGACTTCTGACTTCAAACCCCTGACCTAGACTAAAATAGTGATGTGGCTTCTAAGGACACTCTGCATGACTAGCCATGACCACGACTGTACTTCAATGATGAACTTCCTTGCTATATACATTAAGACTAATTAATAAGTAAGAAGCCTTGCATGAGCATTGGTACACCCGCTAGATAGAGTAGAGGGTGTGAAATGGACCGCATCAGCGGTACAGTAGGCTATAGCACAGTCTAGATCCCTTTCTGCAGTCAATTTCCTTAAGAACATTAAAGGGATAGTTCACCCAAATTGAAAATGGCATTAATGTCATTAGCCATTGTGCAGTCTATAGTCTACAGACAAGGTAAGACTTTGGTTTTGGGTATGTCATTTTGTGTTGGGTGAACTATCCCTTTAAGGGAGGGGGTTCTCTGGGTACATTTCCAGCAGATTGAACAGCAGGATCGTTTGGAAAACTGGATGTCTTCATAGGAGAAGAAACATTGTTATTCCCAGGAATGAGAACTAATGATCTAACAGATAGACAATGTTTCAGTACTGCATGTGTCCATTACATGGATAATATCCAGTTAATATATTCATATTTATTCAACAACGAATGGTAAAGCAATAGGCAGCGTGCCATTACTGATGTAGGCTTGTATGACTTAACCAATCAAGAAAATATATTTTTATTTGGTATATTTCAGTAATTTAGCAGATGCCCTTATCCAGAGAAACCATCTTAAGATGAGACAACCAAAATTTCCCCCACCGCCCCCACAATTTTACCCCCATTTTTCTCCCCGATTTCAATCTTGTCTCATGGCTGCCAAAGGGCTCGGGAGAGGCAAAGGGGGAGTCATGCATCCTCCAAAACATGACCCGCCTAACCGCGCTCCTTAACACCCACCCGCACCAATGTGTCGGAGGAAACACCGTTCAACTGGCGACCGGAGTCAGCCTGCAGGCACCTGGCCCAACACAAGGAGGTGCTGTGGCGCGATGAGCCAAGTAAAGCCCCCCCCTGGCCAAACCCTCCCCTAACCCAGACGACGCTGGGCCAATATGCACCATCCTATGGGACTCCCGGCCACAGCCGGTTGTGGCACAGCCCGGGAATGAACCCGAATCTGTAGTAACGCCACTAGTACTCGATGCAGTGCCTTAGACTGCTGCGCCACTCAGCAGGCTCTGATAGTTTTCCCTTATTTTCTACTTAAATTTGGTGCTTTCGATTCATCCAGAACGTTTTTTTTTATAAGTCCATTAGCTTGTTAAAGCTAGGAAAATAAAGAAAAAAATATATATATTTTAAGTCTTTGCTGAGGTACGTTGAGCACATATGCAATCCCTGCCTGTGTGGGATTGAATCCTGGACCCACCGGCCTTCTCACTATGTTCCATGCATCTTTCTACCATTTAATTTCTGTTTATATCAGAAGACAACTAAAATGTCTGTTATACCTGTTTAAATCAGGAAAAAACACACATTTAAAAAAAATATCTAAAAGTTAACAAACACATGAATTACTCTTTGAATTTACAGTTTCTACTTTTAGCTCCATTAAGCCTTAAAGACTCTGCTAAAGAGTCTGATCAGGGTTCAGGGTTTGACAGCCACTAATGATGCCTGGAATCAAGTAAAGACAGTCATGTAATACACCGGGGTCGCTCACACTCATCTTACATAAC
Organism: Salvelinus namaycush; assembly: GCF_016432855.1. NCBI lineage: Eukaryota > Metazoa > Chordata > Actinopteri > Salmoniformes > Salmonidae > Salvelinus > Salvelinus namaycush. The sequence continues at coordinate 50,010,135 of NC_052314.1, forward strand.
CCTCAGTTTTTTGTTCTATCCCCCATTTTTCTTTTGTCTTTAACCCCCCTCTCAAACCGACCTCCTGTCAAAACACAAAATTCCAATAAGCACACACACATCTGAGTCACCTTATTGTATGCACGTGGGAATAATGTGATTACTCTAAAGAAAAGACAAACTCGCACACTAGTCTTGCTAGTATCACTATTTTTTATTCAAGCTCACGTGTCGGCCTCTTTGGCCTTCGACAGGGCTTTTTCAAAATGTCATAACAGCCATCTATTTTGCCCCCACCTTTCTTTCTTTTTTCTTTCTTTGTGTCACTTATCCCTCTTCCCTCTATTGCTTAGCGCTTTTTCTATGTTGAGCCGTTGCCAAGCAAAAGCGACAGCTGGGAACTTAAAAATTGCAATCACCTTCCAAAGTTTTCTAATACTAGCCTTGACTCAGTGGAGGTCAGTTTATTAAAAAGTGGCTCTCTGTGGGTGTACTGTGGGCCCGGTGTGAGTCTTCGAGAGTCTTGCACCTTGAATGTTAAGAACTGCCCCTTCCCTTAATCCCTCCTTCCTCTCCTTTCTTCACTTCCGTTAGTGAGCACAGGGTCCCCTGTGAAAATGCCCCAACCCTTGGAAACAACCTATCGATTCCCACCTATTCCTCTGCCAGACATCCAGAGGAAGACTGCTCCGGGAAGCTAGAGCTCCCATCTGTATCTTTCTCCTATACCCTTCCCTCTCTCCTTCTCTTTCTCTCTGCGCTCCCTCTATCACTCCTCATCTCTTTCTGTGCTCCCCTCTTTCTGTCCTCTCTATCTTTTTCCCTCTCCCTCCCAGTCACTCTCTCTCTGCCCCCCTCTCTCTCTCTCCCTGCCCCCCTCTATCTCTCTCCCTGCCCCCCTCTCTCTCTCTCTGCCCCCCTCTCTCTCTCTGCCCCCCTCTCTCTCTCTCTGCCCCCCTCTCTCTCTCTCTGCCCCCCTCTCTCTCTCTCTGCCCCCCCCCCTCTCTCTCTCTGCCCTCTCTCTCTTTGTGTGTTCCATTTCTCTTTCTTGTTACCCACACAGACACACACAGTACTAAGATGAGGAACGCTGCCTGTGCCCAATACAAAGTTGCCCTCCGGCAAAGTTTATACATTCCACTGATTCACATTCGTACTCAAGTTTTACTACTCCGTCTTGCTCACCATGTCCCAGCACTGTGTGGGTTTTCTTTTATCATTGTTAAAAAGTTGGTTTTAGAGTATAGTTATTCGGAGAGATATTTAATAATATACACTTATTCTCAATTCAATGGCACTTCCCAATGCACTCTCTTTCCAATGGAATGGGAACCAAATAACACAGTGTGTTTAAAAAACTCTCAAATGAATGTAAAACACCTCAACCGGGTACCTCCAATGGCTGGTGTTATTACCAGGGTCATGTTCAGTAGGGCGTAGCATCACAATCACATTTTGCAATGGAAAACAACAATTGGTTCAGGAAAAAAGTCCAGGTAGTTACCCTCCCCTTTTTCACTATGTTTCAAAATGTTGTTTTTTTCTCTCTCTACTGAACGGGATCTACGACACACAGCACAGTGAGGTGCTGCTTACCTGTGGGCAGAGGCTGTCGATCTGGGTGGCAGCCATGCGAACCAGCTTCACACCCTCCTCGTTGTTGGAGATGGAGCAGGCCAGGTTAGCCACCTATAACAAGAGAGAAGACACAAAGACTTAGCTACTTTTGAACAACTATAAGAGTCTAATAACTGCACCTACACCATTCTGGTCATTTGAATAAACAATAGCAAATGAATAGCAGACAAATATCAAAACTTCATTAGGGTTGGCTAGTCTGTGTTTTTGGTAACTCGAATGTCCTTTTTCATGTTCATTAGATGGCAACAAACGTCAGACAAAGCTCAGTTCTTCAAAACAGGTATGGAAGACTCTGCCTACTACAGGCTTGTTATCATATTCTTTCTCTCACGATGCACGTACCCTTGTTATTACTATTAGCGATGGTCTGTTGGCTTTCACCTGAAACCCAGCACAATTTCCCCACTAACGCTCACACTGGTTAGCCTCTTATAATGTGTGCAGATAGTGATTCCTGAAGGAGGCTGTCTTCGCCACAGCCTTAACTCATGTCTGTAGCTATCTGTACCGGCGGCAGGGGATTTAATGCTTGGATAGGTAAGGCAATGTCGGGGCAAAATATGTACCGGGGTTTGCGCTTGCTCATCTGTTAGATTGGTATTTGTTATTCCCCTGCGTTGAGACCTGGTAAGTGCCCCACCCCCTCCATCCATCTCTTTCTCTCTCTGCGTTGCTCTATAATTTCCCCCAAAATATGAAAATTATTCAGATCACATAAGGACTATAATGTGAGTTTTCCACTGGACTATCTCAAGGGCATATTTTTCTGAGAGAGAGAGAGAGAGAGAGAAGAGAGAAGAGAGAGAGAGAGAGAGAGAGAGAGAGAGAGAGAGAGAGAGAGAGAGAGAGAGAGAGAGAGAGAGAGAGAGAGAGAGAGAGAGAGAGAGAGAGAGAGAGAGAGAGAGAGAGAGAGAGAGAGAGAGAGAGAGAGAGAGAGAGAGAGAGAGAGAGAGAGAGAGAGAGAGAGAGAGAGAGAGAGAGAGAGAGAGAGAGAGAGAGAGAGAGAGAGAGAGAGAGAGAGAGAGAGAGAGAGAGAGAGAGAGAGAGAGAGAGAGAGCTCTCTTCTATTCTACTGTGCTGACAGCACTAGTGTTAAGATGGTGGCAGGGTGAGAGAATTCACTAAATTAATCCTTGTGAATGCCCTACCCCCTCCACCCCTCTCTTCTACCACCCTTTACTCCTTCCCTCTCTCTCTCCCTCTCTCTTCGTCTCTCTTTCATTTCCGAAAAATTGCGGATATTTGAATTACTCAAATCGCATACACTCTTACAATGAAAGGTGCTATCTAGAACCTAAAAGTGTTCTTCGGCTGTCCTCATAGAGAACCCTTTTAAGAACCCTTTTTGGTTACAGGTCTCTTTTGGTTCCAAGTAGAACCCTTTTGGGTTCCATGTAAAACCTTTTCCACAGAGGGCTCTACATGGAACCCAAAAGGGTTCCACATGGAACCAAAAAGGCTTGTACCTAGAACCAAAAAGGGTTCTGCTACAGGGACAGCTGAAGAACCCGTTTGGTACCCTTTTTCTAAGAGTGTAAGGACTACAATGTGAATTTTACACTGGACTATCCCAAGGGCATATTTTTCTGAGAAGAAGGGAGAAAGAATAAAACGGAGAAAAAAGAGAGAGAGATTGGGGAATAGAAAGAACAAGTCGACCAGCTTTCTTCTGTTCTACTGTGCTGACAGCACTACTGTTAAGACGGTGGCAGGGTGAGATACTGTACTCAATTAATCCAATTGCTGTATTACAAAACATAATTTCTCGGAAATGTCAGAAAGGTACATGGAGAACTCGACGATAATTGGCAAAAGAGTGGCGGCCATTGTGCCTAGGCCTTATACAATGGACTCCTTCCTTCCATCAGAACCAAATGGATAAGCCTAAATTGGCACCTGTAAGGTGGCACAGTCGTGTATATAACGAGTCTCAGTCATTAGTGGTGAAATACTGCCTTGAGGCTCATTACCGGAGATCCTGAGTGTGCCTAAATTATTAGCCCGGCTTATTGGTGCAAAAAGGCGTTTCATTGTACAATTAGGATGCCAGGTGGCCTTCCTGACGGAACACCTCTTCGGTTTAATTTACACCTGCCTATGTACAGAGGTATGCTCTCTTGCTCTTTCTCTCCTACAACTAAAGGTCGTCTCTCTCTTCTCCCTTCACTTCCCAACACGTCTTAGCGGTAATATCTCTTTCTCTCCTGCAACTAAAGGTAGTCTCTCTTCTCCCTTCACGTCTTAGCGGTAATATCTCTTTCTTTTCCTACAGCTAAAGGTAGTCTCTCTCTTCTCCCTTCACTTCCCAACACGTCTTAGCGGTAATATCTCTTTCTCTCCTGCAACTACAAGGTAGTCTCTCTTCTCCCTTCACGTCTTAGCGGTAATATCTCTTTCTTTTCCTACAGCTAAAGGTCGTCTCTCTCTTCTCCCTTCACTTCCCAACACGTCTTAGCGGTAATATCTCTTTCTCTCCTGCAACTAAAGGTAGTCTCTCTTCTCCCTTCACGTCTTAGCGGTAATATCTCATTCTCTCCTACAGCTAAAGGTAGTCTCTCTTTTCTCCCTTCACTTCCCAACACGTCTTAGTGGTAATATCTCTTTCTCTCCTACAGCTAAAGGTAGTCTCTCTTTTCTCCCTTCACTTCCCAACACGTCTTAGTGGTAATATCTCTTTCTTTTCCTACGGCTAAAGGTACTCTCTCTCGTGCCTACTTTCAGAAGTACCCTCTTTGTCTCTCAATCATGAATACAACCAGCCATGAATTCATTAACTATCTCTCTCTCTCTCTCTCTTTCCAACATCAAGAGGTAGGCATACTCTGTCATTGCACCTGCTGTGGATTCCCAATGTCTCCACTAGCTGGGAGGAGGAAGGGAAGAACCCTTTTCTTTTCTCTCTCTCTGAACACTATTTGCCCAGCTTACAGTAGTAATAAAAAAAAAACAGACCAATTGAAGACAAAGTCAATCCACTACGTTGGGAGTTTCAGACACTCAGGCATGAGGCGACACACACACACACACACGCACGCGCACACATGCACACACACACACACGCACACACACACACACACACACACACACACACACACACACACACACACACACACACACACACACACACACACACACACACACACACACACACACACACACTGCACTGGAGGCGCACCGTAAGCATGTCACACACATCACATTCTCTACCTCACTGTGTTTACTTTACACTGTTTCATTGTCATAACTGCCAAATTCTGCGTAATCAATCTAATGTTGCCCCAAAATGAATTAGGTTGGCAACACTCTGGGAATACGTTGAAGCTAAGCTAAAAAGACAGATGCCTGTTGGCGGCAGGTAGTGCCAAGGCGTATCAACGCTCCTTTAGCTCACACGACACTTTCTGAGGCAAATTGAGGTAAATCAAATCTGTGTTACAAGATCCTCGCTCAAGGCCCTGTGTCTCCCTTTACTAGTGACAGCTATGAGTGACTTGATGGATTGCACTCCTTTGTGTGAGGGAACGAACGCGTGTGTCTATACGCGCGTGTGTGTGTGTGTGTGTGTGTGTGTGTGTGTGTGTGTGTGTGTGTGTGTGTGTGTGTGTGATCGCGTCTTACGAGAACAACGTGTGTAAACAACGTTCCAACAAACTAAAAGCCTCACCTTTTTCATATTGGCAGAGAGTGTACTGTACCTTTGTACATAAATTAACCAGAACTCTGAACCATACCTCTCTGCACCATATCTCTGTACTATACCTCCAGTTAAACCGTACACAGAGTCTATAGAATATAAACGCCCCCCCCCCCCTTGGATTTCTTCACTTTTTATCGTGTTACAAAGTGGGATTCAATAGATTTAACGGTCATTTTAATTTGTCAACAATCTACACAAAATACTCCGTAATGTCAAAGTGGAAGAAAAATCTGTTTTTTTTCTTCTCTCAAGATGAATGAAAAATAAAATACTAATACACAGTACCTTGATTAGATAAGTATTCACCCCCCCCCCCCCCCCCCCCCCCCCCCCCCTGAGTAAATACATGTTAAAAACACATGTGGCAGTGATTCCAGCTGGGAGTCTTATTGGATAAGTACGAGCTTTGCACACATATATTGCAGTCACCACCACGCTTGAAAATAAGGAGGCAGTTACTCAGTGATATGTTTGGGGCAAATCCAACACAACACAAGGCGTTGCTTTTAGTCCAAAAGGTGTATTCCTTTCAGTATTACTTTAGTGTGTTGTTGCATATTGGATGCCTGTTTTGGAATATTTGTATCCTGTGTATTTTTATTCTTCTTTTCACTCTGTCATTTAGAGCATTCTTGTGGTGTAACTACAATGTTGTTGATCCATCCTCAGTTTTCTCCCTTCACAGCCATTGAACTCTGTAGCTGTTTTAAAATCACCAATGGCCTCATGGTAACACCCCTAAGCAGTTTCCTTCCTGTCCTGCAGCTCAGTGCAGAAGGACGACTGTGTCTTTGATGTGTCTGGATGGTTTACAGTATACATCAACCAAAGCAGAATCATTAACTTGACAATGCTTCAAGATATAGACGAAATTGCACTTTTAAACTGCATTAACTGAAATGGCATTTCTCAGACATGGTTTAAAATAGTCTCAGACTTGCCCTAATCTAGATTTTAAAAAGTCTGATTTCCAGAAGGATGATTAGAGTCAATCTAGATCTAAGTGAAGTCTTACATTAAACTTGGCCAGAGGCAGGTTTCAATGATGATCAAAGAGCACCACCAAGGCCAGACAGAAGGACCGTTATAGACAGGAACAACCCACTGATTTTGATGAAATCAATTCCTTTGACCGTTTCCGTATGTACAAAGAAAAATGCAGCTGACAATTTGTTTGCTTGAGCCAAGGCTTTCATCTGACTCTCTTAGGGGAAGGCCCATCCCTCCTTCCATACAAGTACTGATCACCTTGAGGTTGTTGGCATCTGGAACCTTCCGTTGTGAAACAGGAGATTTGTGTGATGCAAGTTACTCGACTCTATGCAGAATAAACAATTACATCAAGTTCCCTGATGCTGCTGCCCGAGCCAACTACCAGGTAGAGTTCTATGAATATGGGAACTTCTCTGGAGTCATTGGCTGTATAGATGGATGTCATATTCCCATCAAGTGTTCCACTACAGCAGGTGCTGAGAAGTAATACAACTGGTTCTCAATAAACGTACAAAGTGTGCGCACTCCCAATTTGCAGTTCACCGACATTGTTGCACATTGTGAAGGTGCAACTCATGATTTTCCAAAACTCCTCTTCGTATGCTCAGCTTGCAGGAGGACAACGTAGTGAAATCATACTTGGTGACAGTGGGTATGCACAGACCGACTTCTTGTTCACCCCCTATCTTCATGCAATAGGACCTGAACAACAACGATACAACCCAGCTCATATCCGTACCAGAAGTGGAGCGGAGTGCATGTTCGGTGTATGGAGTTGTTTCCAGTCTCTCAGAAACACATTGCACTTTCAACCAAGATGCTGCATTGTCATAATGCAACAGCAGTGCTTCACAATTAACTCAAACCGCCATGGCTGCCCAGATCCTCACGCTGAAGACGAGGATGACCCAGATGTTCCCGCGGGGTCGGGGCAGACAATTTCAGAAATTGACAAGCCTGCTGAAGATGCTTTTGCTTTGCAGTACTCCTCACAACAAAGAAAGCTCAAGTGATTAAAGCAAACAATAGCCACGTAAAAAAAAAAAAAGGTTTTTAATTCACAAATGGAAGTATCAGGACCCCCAAACTCGTGCTGGTTCGAGAAGAACATTGGTACTGTGGCTGCTTCATGTTTCCCTCCTTTATAGCCAACTCGACATGAAGGATGTGTATCTTCATATCAGGCTCTTCTTTTAAATGCATTAGTCTGCGTTCATGACATTCCATGGCCAGTTTCTCATGCGCGCTCAGCCTCCTTGTCTTTGTCCTCTGGCCCGGGTTGGTGACACAATCTTCCCTCCTAGCTGCTGCAAATGTAGCAGGCTGACCTTCATCCTGTCTCATCCCCTCCGAGCCTCTAGAAAATGATTCAATTGCTGCATTAGAGACCATTACTTCTTCAAGAGTTGAGTTCATTACATCATTTTTTATTATGGGAGTTTATTAAGAGACGACTGACAACATTACATATTCCCTGCAGTCCGGAGATGGCAACTGTTGAATGAATGTGTCCTACCAAATGAGGATTGGAATGGTCCCCCATCTGAAATGTTCAAATGGTCACCATCGGGGATACCTTCCAGGTGTTGCTGGCTATTAATGATCCCGGTTAACACGTCCCCCAGCTCATCTGTCTCTGGTCTTACTTGGGGGTCCGCCACCAGTCTCGTAACGCTCCCTACGAGCAACAGCATTTGTCTTCTTTAAGTAGGTTTTTATGTTTTTCCGCAGGACCTTAGAAAGACAAGACAAAATAGAAATAATATGAGCAATTATGTATGATATTGTGTGTAACATTTCTGTCACACAAATACATTTAGGCCCCACTGTATTGTGTTACAGAAGAAAATAAACATTTCAAAGTGACTCTGATTTGTAAAAGTGGGACAACAATAAATACAGTGTCTTACCTGAAGTTGTTGTAGTGTCTTTTTGTTTGCTGTTTCATTTGAGTTGAATTCATTACATATGGTAGTCTTTTTCTTGTTTCTGTCGATGAATCACGCTGTTTGTTCTCGATAATTGGGTGTTTTGACACAATTTACTTCAAGAGGGTTTTTTCAAAGTCACCGAAATTCTTTGAAGGTTTTCTTTTACCTCCGTCCATCGTTTGGTTCAGGTGACTTGCTCCAATTCCACACAATGCTTATGTATTAGTGTCCCATCCCTGTTTCTTTAAGCATCCTTAGGTCAGCACAAAGTGCACATCATTAATCTACACTGAACAAAATATAAACACAACGTGTAAAGTGTTAGTTCCATGTTTCATGAGCTAAAATAAAAGATCCCAGAAATAAGCACAACAAGCTTATTTCTGTCATATTTTCTGCACAGATTTGTTTACAAGTCACTGTAAGAGAGAATTTCTCTTTTGCCAAGATAATCCATCCACCTGACAGATATCAAGAAGCTGATTAAACAGCATGATCATTCCCCAGGTGCACCTTGTGCTCAGGACAATAAAAGGCCACTCTAAAATGTGCAGTTTTGTCACAAAACACAATGTCTCAAGTTGAGGGAGCGTGCAATTGGCATGCTGACTGCAGGAATGTCCACCAGATGTAACGCTCGTCGTTGGAATGAGAAGAGGAGGACCAATGCGCAGCGTGGTAAGTATCCATTTTAATAAGAATACTTGAACAATGAACAAAAACAATAAACTGACAAACGACCGAGACAGTTCCGAATGGTGAAACACAGACACAGAAAATAACCACCCACAAAACACAAAGGAAAACAGGCTACCTAAATATGGCTCCCAATCAGAGACAACGACTGACACCTGCCTCTGATTGGGAACCATACTAGGCCAAACACAGAAATAGACAACCTAGACATAAAACATAGAATGCCCACCCACATCACACCCTGACCAAAACAAAACATAGAAACATACAAAGCAAACTATGGTCAGGGCGTGACACCAGAGCTGTTGCCAGAGAATTTAATGTTAATTTCTCTACCATACGCAGTACGTCCAACCGACCTCACAACCGTAGACCATGTGTATGGCATCGTGTCGGCAAGCGCTTTTCTGATGTCATCGTTGTGAACAGAGTGCCCCATGGTGGCAGTGGGGTTATGGTATGGGCAGGCATAAACTACAGACAACGAACACAATTGCATTTTATCGATGGCAATTTGAATGCACAAAAATACCCATGACAAGATCCTGAGGGTCATTGTGAGGCCCATTTTAAGGTATCTGTGACGAACAGATTAATATATGCAATCCCAGTGATGTGAAATCCATAGATTAGGGCCTAATTCGTTTATTTCAGTTGACTGATTTCCTCATATGAACTGTAACTCAGTAAAATCCATTAAATTGTTGCGTTTATATTTTTGTTCATCATAATTAGGCTTCACAGAAATGAACTGCTGAGTCCTTACTAACTAGTTCATCTGGTCTGGAACTCCCTAGTCTTGGTCTGGGACTCTAGTCTAGAACTAAATTAATCTGAAGTTAATAAGCAACGTCTCAGAAAGAATTTTTTTAAATCTGGTTTAATGTAAGTAGAATTAGACTAGTCAGTCCAGATTTAAATTAAACTCTGTCTGGTAAACCGGCCCATTATGTGATTTGATAAGACACATTTTACTTCGAAACTAATTTAGGATTGCTTAAATAAAGCGGGTGTTTTAGTTATAAAAAAAGTATTAATTTGTGCACATTTGTTGAATTTTCTTTTCACTTTGACATTATGGAGTATTTTGTGTAGATCAATGACAAAACATTACAATTAAATCTATTTCATTCCCACTTTGTAACACAACAAAATGTAATAATAGGTTCAAGGAGGTGTTGACTTTCTGTAGGCGGATGATTCTGGAACTTTGGGCACTTTGGCCGTGCAAACTTTCAGAAATGAAAACTTATTCAAACACCATTTCACCAGTATTGTACTTGTCTTTGATTTGTCTCGAAACTATATCTGATAATGGCTGCGATCGTATTATTCAGGAATGTATATATTTGTGTCATTTTTCCCAGACAGCCATGAACAAATGTACATTCTATCACGTAATTAAACATCAATTGTAGTTGAAAAGTAATTATCATACAATGTATTTATTACAGATTTCTTATACATTTGTACATGAAATTGTATTGAATATTATATTAAGTCATTTTTAAGGTTTTCCAAATATTATTAATTCATTACGACGCCTGAATGTATAAACTTGCCTTGGTGACAGCTGAACACATTTATTTATCATGAAAAATAAGATATTTCCACCCAACCTTTTTATGAGATCATGATAACAACCATATGATTTCCATATCTAAAACAAATAAATGTATGTAAATTATACATAATATACTAATTTACCTCAAAAATATGGGTTGTGATGGGAAATGACAAGGTGTGGTGGAAATGACATCTATGTAAAAAAAAAAAAACATGAAAACTATTTTAATGCAAACATTTTGAACAACCGTTGTTAAAAATGTCATTAATTTAAGACAAAGTAAGATTCCAAAACACTGGAACTAGCACCTTTTCAACATGAGAAAAATGTGTTGTCCTTGACTACACTTAGATGCTACAAATATAAATTCTAGCACATATAGAGAGGGAAGAGTTAATTGAGAGCTACACATGTTTTATTTAATGTATGATTTTATGCCCTGCTTTGTATGTACTGTATAGTGAGTTTCCAAGTGTATCTAAGGCTTAGAAAGCGAGCTAAGTTCCTCCCAGACCAAGGCAGCCAGCTCCATGTGCCTTTTAGTCACTGGATGGGGTTCAGGGACAAGTCTAAGCACATGCTGTGGTCTGTACCATATGATGTCGTCTCTGATTGGCCCAAAAAGAAACGGTTGGGGCCAACGCGACTCATGGTTTTCACAAAAGCACCACTCTGCGCTTGAACGTCTTGCACGATACCAGGGTAAACGTTCTCCCTTCTCTTTTTTCTTCCAGTATCTCTCCCTGTCTTTTTGCAGATGTTCCTGGTATCATATAGGATCATTTTTTCTTTTGTTTCTATATGTCTGTGATCTCTGTGCTGTTTTATGTGGCATCTTCTAAAAATAAAGACAAATACTACTTTGTTTTCAACTTGTCCACCTTGGAGCATTTTCGAGATTAAATTAATTTAAACATGATTAAATAAGCCTAAAGTAAAAAAAAAAAAAGTTAAGTAAAAACGAATAAGATAATGGATTTGTGTCATTTCCACCACTTTCTGTCATTTCCACCACACTTTGTGATGGAAATTACTGTGATGGAAATGACACTCTACAGTTTCTGGAGAAAATTGACAGACTGCTTAGCATGCTTTGGTTAGTATTACAGCTAGCATATCGTTTACACTAAATAAATAAAATATTTAAAATATTAAAAAGTTCTAACACAAATTAAATACATTTTAGCCTGTTTGGAAATTACTGACAATTAAAACATTCTCTACACATGCAATATTACCTAAAAAAAATGTCAACTTCTAGACATCACACCTGGAAGAACTGTCCACTGCAGCCATGTGCTTCAGTGTCACAATATGTTTCCATGGTAACTAAATTAACATTCTCTTGAAAAAACTTTATTAAATGAGGAATTTGTCCTCAGTGGTGGAAATGACACCACTCCCAAAGGACAGGTATATTTTGTGTAAAAAACAATATAAAAGGGCATATTCACAATAAATATTGATATAGATTTTATTTAATTGATTCTTTCTGTAGTACATAACATTATATAATGTGTAATTATTATTGTTTTCTCATAGAAAAATAGTAGAAGCTTAAAAGTCTGGGTCAGGGATAAGTGCAAAATAGTGAAATTGAGGTATAAAATACTTGATAGACAGGTGTTTATAAACGTATAGGGTGATTCCAGTGTGAACTTAACATACAAATATCTGTATTTGTTTTATTTTTTATAAAATCTCCAAAATTGACCCGAGGACATAGAAGTGCCCGTAGTTGCAGAATCACCCAGGCACTGCAGTTGACCCATCTGAGGCCGTGGGCCAGAGGCTCTTCCAAATGCTGGCGCTGTATGTCCTGCCTGTTTCTGCCTCTGTTTCTCTCTCTCTGTCTCTCTGTTTCTCTCTCTCTGTCTCTGTCTCTCTCTGCGACCCCAAAACACTGCGAGCTGGACCCGGGCAACACGCCATATCCGGCAAAAACAAATAATTACAATTATCTAAATAAGTGAGTGTGTGAGGGAGAAAGACAGAGAGAAATATAGATAACTATTGATGTTGTCCTTTTACTTAGGCTCTGATAATCACTTCGATTCTAATTTGACGAAGGCTCCCTTCCCTGCATGCAGTCGGGAATCTACATTGTGGGTATTCTCGCGTACGCTGTATCAATACCACAGAAGCCTACTCAGTACACTACTGAATGCCTAAGAGCATGCTTTTGTATCACTGCTATCAAAACCTAAGCATGGAAGGTGATACCTCATTGGAACTCGTATTGTGATCAAGCTAAGCAACTAACGTGTGCAGACACATATTCACAAAGCATCTCAGCTTAGCAGTGCCGATCTAGGATCAACTATGCCTTTTAAGCATTAAGAATAACAGGGAGGACCGGCGCTCTAGTGATGGGATGAGTAATTGATTGCTTGAGTACTAGAACGGACGTCAAATCTTGATCTTTAACCAGAGATCCATTTTTTTTTTCAAATACAGTGAAACTATTTGATGGAATGTTCTTTGTGGTTGCCCGAACGGCCAAGTAGAATGTTATCTTGAAGAAAACGTTCATTTGCTTAGACTCTAGCGTTCCATTTGCACAACAAAAAAGAAACCAAGCCAAGCATCACACTGTTTTTCTCCTTAAAATCTCTTTCCCCTCTGTTTCTCAATTGCGTTCCGATCGCTCCCTCCACACAAGCGTGCTGAGTGCACACACAAGCTCCTGCTAGGCCTAGAGAAATAAATTACCATAAAAAAATATCTAAGTGATGGGATACACAAGCTACATTCCTTGGCAAATGACAACAGTTTTATCACAAAGTCAAAATGGACTGGTTGATTGAAGTAGGAAATAGATGTGTTCCAACAACGAGCTGTAGTTTTGAAAAGAATTGTGTCCCGTCTATTTTCCACTTAAGCTATTTAGAATTGGTTGGCCTAGGTTACAACCCACCCTAAACACAGACAGGTTCCACACTGTAAAAATGCAAAAACATTGGTTTGATAAAGACAAAAAAGTGTATTTTCATCAGAAACTGTCACGCCCTGACCGTAGAGATCCTTTTTATGTCTCTATTTTGGTTGGTCAGGGCGTGAGTTTGGGTGAGCATTCTATGTCTGGTGTTCTATGTTGTCCTTGTGTTGTATTTCTGTGTGTTTGGCCTGGTATGGTTCCCAATCAGAGGCAGCTGTCTATCGTTGTCTCTGATTGAGAACCATATTTAGGTAGCCTGTTCCCACCTGTGTTTGTGGGTGGTTATTTTCTGTTTTGTGTGTTCACCTTACAGGACTGTTTGTTTGTCGTTTTTGTTTTTTCGTCAAGTGTTTCGTATTTTATTAACCTGATGAGGACAGAGGGCGCTGTTGTCACTTTGGGGGAAAAACGTGCCCAATTTAAACGGCCTCGTACTCAATTCTTGCTCGTACAATATGCATATTATTATTACTATTGGATAGAAAACACTCTCTAGTTTCTAAAACCGTTTGAATTATATCTGTGAGTGAAACAGAACTCATTTGGCACAAACTTCCTGACCAGGAAGTGGAAAATCTGAAATCGATGCTCTCTTCTGGGTCCTGCCTATAAATGGGCATGATACCTATTAGTATACATGCACGTCATACACCTTCCCCTGGATGTCAAGATGCAGTGAGAGAAGAAATGGAGTGTTTATCTTGGTCTGAGATGGAATACGTCCTCTTGGAATGACGTGTCACCCATTTCATGTTTTCAGGAAGGCGCGAAGTTGGTCCTGGATTTGCCTTCTGAATAGCTGTCGTTATAAGCGACTACTATCTCCGGCTTTGATTTTATTTGATACATGTGACAATATCATCGTAAAGTATGTTTTTTCAATATAGTTTTATTAGATTTTTGAAATTTATTCGGGACGTTAGGCGTGTTGCGTTGTGTGCCTTTGTTCAGAAAGGAGAGCTTCGCGCCACTTGGCCAGAGTGCTTGCTAATTCAAGAGGGAAAAACGATGTTCTAAATCCAAACAACGACTGTTCTGGACAAAGGACCCCTTGTCCAACATTCTGATGGAAGATCACCAAAAGTAGGACCCATTTTGTGATGCTATTTCATATATCTGTCGAACTGTATACTAGTAGTTTTGCGCCCAGGTTTTGGCCACTCTCTCGCTATAACATAAGCCTTATGTCGTAATGAAGATATTTTTAGAATTCTAACACTGCGATTGCATTAAGAACTAGTGTATCTATCATTTCCTATACAACATGTATTTTTTTGTAATGTTTATGAATAGCTATTTGGTCAGAATAGGTGAGAGTCTAATAGAAATATCCGCACATTCTGGGAAAAATAAGCTACGTTAGCATAATGGATAACCACTGATTTCAGCTCTAAATATGCACATTTTCGAACAAAACATAAGTGTATGTATAACCTGATGTTATAGGACTGTCATCTGAGGAAGGTTTATGAAGGTTAGTGAAAATTAATATCTTTTGCTGGTTTATTCGCTAACGCTAACGTGCCTATTGCTATCGCTAACGTGCCTTGATGAATGAATGCGGTAGTGTGGTAGGCTATTGTAGTAAGCTAATATAATGCTATATTGTGTTTTCGCTGTAAAACACTTAAAAAATCTGAAATATTGGCTGGATTCACAAGATGCTTGTCTTTCATTTGCTGTACACGATGCATTTTTCAGAAATGTTTTATGATGAGTATTTAGGTATTCCACGTTGGTCTCTATAATTACTCTGGCTGCTTCGGTGCTATTTTTGACGGTAGCTGTGATGGTAGCTGCAATGTAAAACTGATTTATACCTCAAATATGCACATTTTTCGAACAAAACATAGATTTATTGTGTAACATGTTATAAGACTGTCATCTGATGAAGTTGTTTCTTGGTTAGTTTGGTTGGTTCTTGGTTAGTTAGGTTGGCTTTGTGCATGCTACCTGTGCTGTGAAAAATGTCTGTCCTTTTTTGTATTTGGTGGTGAGCTAACATAAATATACGTGCTGTTTTCGCTGTAAAACATTTTAAAAATCGGACATGTTGGCTGGATTCACAAGATGTGTACCTTTCATTTGCTGTATTGGACTTGTTAATGTGTGAAAGTTAAATATTTCTAAAAAATATATTTAGAATTTCGCGCTCTACCTTTTCAGTGGAATGTGGGAGGAGTTCCGCTGGCGGAACGCTGGAGCAGTAAAGGTTAAAGGTAATATGAACACTTACCACGCTGCACCTTGGTCCTCTTCTCCTTCTCCCGACGACGGTCGTTACAGAAACATTAAGCATACGCCTATCTCACCAACAGATGTCGTGGGCGTAATTGATCACTTTAAAAGTGTTCATGTGGATAATTTTTGAAAAAGAATTAAAAAAAAAAAAAAAAAATCTGTATATGGACAAGAAGATGGATTTTGGTTTGTAAACCTGACAAAAATTGTCTTTCAACTTGCCAAATTGAGCCCCATTTCAAATGATCACTCTTTGTGAATAACTGTTCCAGGCACAATATGTAATATAACAGAATAAAATGTAACAGAATATTTTTCCAAGTTAAAAAAGTTGCCAGTCTGAAGTGATGCACATCAATATATATATATATTTTTTACTATAAAATAGGTATCTCGACTGTGATAAGGGCTTGGGAAATGAGAGCGTCTTGTCTGCTAAATAAACAAAACAAGGCTATGCCATTGCACAGCCATAGGCTTCTATGCAAGCGCCACTGCTGAGTTATTGCCTTTTTTGAAGATTGTGTTCCACGATATAATAACCAGTTGATATTATGGTTTAAATAAAGGTATCTTAAATGGCACTTGCTTTTTTATTGACTGAATATTTATGGGGCAATTGGGATTTGTTATCTGTAATGGTTGTAATAAATTAGGCATCGTTTTGATCTGTTGGCATATTGATAAATACTCACATATTTTTGTCCAGTGTGGGACTTTTGGGGGGGGGGGGGTCTGCGGAAAACCCCCAAAAATGTGGTACTCAAAATATCAAATTCTCATCCTTACAGCACTCCTGATTAAATCAGCACTAAGTACTTCTTTTGGAGGCTCAAATGGGGCCTCCACACAGGGGCAGTGCCCAGAGAAGTAACCCAGGATCTGTCTCTCTTTTCCCCCTTTCAGCCAGCCTGGCCCTTGTCTCCTCCACCCCACCCGGCTTCCAATCCCTAGCCCTGCAAGGGGGGCAGATAAATCACACATCTCCTCTCCCTCGCTCTCTGGAACAATTAATGGACTTCCTGCCAGCCAAGGTCATGGGCTAAAGCAGGACTCAGAGCCTCGGGCTGGAGGGAGGAGGCAGGACGTGAGGAAAGAAAGGAGGAGGGAGAGAGGTAAGGGGGGGAGAAGAGGGTGACGTTGAGTTATGTCACCCCAAACGGAAGCACTCTGTTCTATTAAAAGACCTTCTACTAGACGTTTACTTGTTGAAGGGTGGGCTGGGAGCATGGGTCCAGGGGGTTAGTGGCAGGGGGTCTGTCCCTACCCTGTAAACACACACACACAATCTCAGAATCCTGATAAATCTCCCTGTCAACACGAATGGAGGGTGAACACTCGACGAGGGAATAGTACAGTATACAACATACAACCTGCTAAGTGCAACCAAAGCACCACCCCCACACCCCTCCACCTCTCTCTCCCCCCTTTACCCACCCTTGGAGAGGGGGAGAGATTAAATACTTCTGGGCCTCCACCCTGGAGAGATGGCAGCTAGTGTTTGTTAAAGTAATGTGGTGTCGAGTCCCTCTGGTAGCCTTGTGCACGATAGGCTGGTGAGCAGAGAGGTGGAGATGTTAAAGGTTAAAGGTTAATGAGAATTAAGGTGTCGGTCAAGATTGCGTGAGGTTCACATTCAGATCTCTCAAATAGCGTAAGGGACTTCTTCATATATTCTTAATATTAATATTTCATATTAATTAATAATAGTATTTATATATTTCCATTACAAAAGCTAGCGGGTCAATGCAGTGACGGCAGAACTAGTGTAATCAAATTAGTATGAGGTCTGCTAGTGTTTAAGTCACCCCAACTCAGTTTCTTTTCGTGACTTAGACGGTTATGTTTTACATTATAGTCTTGTTCTAAGGGATATGCCCTGCGGTGCAGACAGTGCTAGTTTTCTTGTCTAGTCTGTTCTCTCTAAAGAAATGTTTGTTTTCTTGGAAAGCTGTGTGTGCTATTATATTACACAATATCAGTACTTGTTGCATTGACAACTAAGTCCTGTCATCAAGTGATTTCAGCCAGTGTATGGCTGTGGATTGAAAGCATTGTTTGAATGGAATGTTGGCATATTGGGAGTCCCATAGTGCGGCGCACAATTGGCCCAGCGTCGTCCAGGTTTGGCCGGTGTAGGTCGTCATTGTAAATAAGAATTTGTTCTTAACTGGCCTGCCTAGTTAAATAAAAAGGTTCAATATTGGCATTTGACAAATGGCTGGCTGGCTGGCTAGCTAACAAACAGTGCTGATAAACTCTTCAAATTCATTATTTTACACAATAATTATCACAGCACTGGAAAATCATGGTTGACCAACTGCCTGACCAAAATGGCTGACCGTTATCCCATAAAAAGAAGGTTCATGTCCATTCCAGTATTCAAATACCATATGTTATGGTTATCTCAGTCTTTTTGCTATCAATCCAGCTGTCCAACATCGCTTACACACACACACACACACACACACACACACACACACACACACACACACACACACACACACACACACACACACACACACACACACACACACACACACACACACACACACACACACACACACACACACACACACACACACACACACACACACACACTAGAGTCATGAGAGCCACCAGCCCAGAGGCCAATCCTCTTCAACTACACTGCACTAGAGCTCGGATGTCATCATCCACTCTTCTCTTCCTAAACATCTCACTTGTCTTTTATTCCATTTCTTCCAACTCTGTGGGACTGACTAGTCTGAGAGTTGAATAAGGTGAGGGGCTGGACTTAGACTCTTTGAACTGCACCATCCATGGCTGTGTGGCTGTAGCTATAGTGACTGTTGTGCTCTTCCTTCCTTCCTTCCTTCCTCCCTCCCTCCCTCCCTCCCTCCCTCCCTCCCTCCCTCCCTCCCTCCCTCCCTCCCTGAGACAAAGCGGGCCCAAATAGTGCCTGACTGTAATACACTAAGGACCCAGTTCCTAAATCACAATGACAATGAGCTTAAAGTCACTCTCTCCTAGGTGAAGGAATGACTAATTCAGGGGGGAAGGACTGGGGTGGGGAGATACACTCTTCTACACACTCAGGGGAGTGGGTTCAATGCCCTCACACACAAAAATACGCACACAAACGCGCACACACACACATGCATGTGCAGGAACACACACATACACACATATACTTTGGCTAATCAGGGTGGGCATTGAGGCTTTCTTCCAAGTTCGAAAAACACACGCTCTCCACCTCAACAAACTGAGTCACTAAGACGCTTATTTCCTGAGAAACCTGTGGTTCTGGACATAAAGACACACACATACACACGTGGCGCCGTCATTAATTCCTCTAAATGGTAAACAGAAGTCTGCAACAAAGGACTAAGCCAATAAACAGTGTGCAAACGACCGAGGCTGTGTCGGTTTCTCTTGAGTCTTTTTTAAACGTCAGAAAGCTCCTTGCATCGCTTTAACTCGTGTCAACAAGTGGATGGCAAGTGTGTAGAATGACTCATGGCGGTTGGTAGTGTGTGTGTGTGTAATAAATAATTATACATTATATTTATATAGCGGACCCAAAGTCGCAAGTGCGTGCGTGCACATGTCTGTGTGTGTCCACTCCCCTAGCCGGCCTGTGTAAGCCTCTCTAACCTCTATGCCCTGACCGTGCTAGGTCACCTAGCTTCCAGCCAGAGATGTATTATTATATTTCTTATCTATTGCTGCAGTGCAAACAAATCATACCAGCCCTCCTCTCAGCAGAGAACCGAGCCACGCCACAGAAAATAGATCCAATCCCCTGCGCGGTTGTCAAGGAGACAATGCAACGTTGCGGTACTCGTTGTATGTTGTTTTTCAAAGGCTTCCTGGAGTTTTGGATTGAAATAACCTCTTGAAGACACTTGACTAGCTACTGAGTCGCGTACCACCCATCACAACGAACAGGAAATAGTGAATGTGTTTTGGAACCATTCACTAAGTAGATCTCTCTCGAACATGTTTTTTTTTACTGAGAAAGAAAGACACTGTGGTGAATGTTGCTATTCAAATCACCCACACTGGAATCAATATGCAATCTGGGCCGATATCTATTGTGTTGGTCCAACTGCGAAACACTCATTGGAGCCACGAGACGGCTCTACATAAGCGCTGTGGAGAGGAAATGTACAGCATGGCCAATATGGCTACAGTTCATCACTACTGGTGCACAGCTACATAGCCTATCCATAGACATACAGGTACTTTTTGGGAAACTGTCTCTCATGTTGGCTCCAAACGTCCCATGACAATGGCTGAATATCGTATGACACCGCATTTTCCTATATAGTGCATTACTTTTTTACCAGAGCCCTAGGGTGCCATTTTGGACTTAGCCAATACCTTTCTAACTAAAGCTATTGACGCCAATATGGCGCCCCATGAAATTACATATCTCTGTGTATGGTTCTGGTGCACACCACAGGCCTGTATACGGCATTGACGAACAGAGCCTACTGAAGGATATATTCTAGCCTAAGAGTTTGGTGCTAAGCTAACGCTAATGAGCTTGACGAACTATCTCCTCCACCTGTTTCCAAGCACAGTGGGGAAGCTATTGTCTAGCGTGCAACACATCTCCTGTCTGTTCGTGCAGTATTGAACACGCACGCACACACACACACGCACATACACACACACAGCATACGAGTATATAGCCTTCGATTCCACACGGACACCACTGCTTCCACAGACATACTAATACTTTTGCTGCCCTCTTTAAGCCTGCCATTTCACGTGTTTACTACAGAGTTTACGTGTGGCTAGTTCACCCTGTCACCAGTGCTGAAAGTCAAGGACCAGCGGCCCCCCTCCACCTCCTCCTTCCACGTCAACAACTCATAAAAGCCTATTATCGTTATACGACTTCACAATGTGATTTATTTACATTGGAAGGTGGTAATACCTGGATGAAGTGAGAACAAAGAGGGGTCAGGGTAAAGGGGAATAATTCCCCGTATATTAAACTTTACTGAGCTCAACAAGGGACACGCTGAGGTGATTGAAAACAATATAAACAATTCATGAAGCTAGGCCGGACAGGAGCTGCTGCCTTTGGACTGAGCAGGGGAGAATGTGGTGTGTTTGTGTGTGTGACAGAGAGAGAGAGAGAGAGAGAGAGAGAGAGAGAGTGAGTAAGTGAGTGAGTGAGTGAGTGAGTGTGTACTCTCCACCGAGCGCAGTAGTCCAATTAGACTCCTGGATATTGGATTATCTTGTTCACACTGGCGTGAGTGACAAAACACAATGAAAGAAAAAGAGAGAAGCGGAGAGACCGGGAAAAGTCCCAGGGGTAGAGGGCAACTACCTACTTCCCACAATCCTCGGATGCACTGGTCTGTTCTGCAGCTGATCAGCCCTCCAGTGGATCAGCTGGGTAGATAGATTTCTCCTTCCACACTGCTTAGAGGGTCTCCTTTGAACTCAGGGACTTAGATCTATGGAACACGGATCTGCTATATCTCGGAGGTAGGTGGTTAGCTCACCTCAAAACATCTTCAAAACCGATACTTTTCAGTCAAAGGAGTGCATTTTCAACCTCCTGTTACTAAAGAAGAAAAGAAAGCTAGGGGCATTTCTAGTGGAGTATTGATTGTTTCTTTCCCTCCTCATCTCTACTCTCTCCGTCCTTCTCCCTTTCCCTCTATCCGAGCCAAGCAGTTGGTCTTGGCACGGAGATTACAATTATGAAAATGGACAGTGGGGTTGTTTCTTTCAATCTATCTGTATCGCTCCACAGTCCCCCTCGCTCGCCCGGCCGGCACTCTCCCTCATTTAAAAGCCACTGTTTCAAGAGAAACGATACATTTAAACCCGTTCACCGTACAATAGCGGCTCGCTGATTGCTGTTGGGACATCAGTCGCTCTGGCCGTTTCACTAGAGTGTGAGGGATGAAGTGGCTATTTTTAGAGATATCTCTTCATTTACATTTACATTTAAGTCATTTAGCAGACGCTCTTATCCAGAGCGACTTACAAATTGGAAAGTTCATACATATTCATCCTGGTCCCCCCGTGGGAATTGAACCCTGGTCCCCCCGTGGGAATTGAACCCACAACCCTGGCGTTGCAAGCGCCATGCTCTACCAACTGAGCCACACGGGATGATTCGTCGTCCATCCATCCGTATTCTCTCTCTCTCTCTCTCTCTCTCTCTCTCTCTCTCTCTCTCTCTCTCTCTCTCTCTCTCTCTCTCTCTCTCTCTCTCTCTCTCTCTCTCTCTCTCTCTCTCTCTCTCTCTCTCTCTCTCTCTCTCTCTCTCTCTCTCTCTCTCTCTCTCTCTCTCTCTCTCTCTCTCTCTCTCTCTCTTTCTTTCTTACAGAACTCTCTCTCATG
The DNA here is from genome assembly GCF_016432855.1 of Salvelinus namaycush. Classification (NCBI taxonomy): domain Eukaryota; kingdom Metazoa; phylum Chordata; class Actinopteri; order Salmoniformes; family Salmonidae; genus Salvelinus; species Salvelinus namaycush. The sequence goes on from NC_052314.1 coordinate 50,032,175, forward strand.
TGGCAGTGGTGAAGCAAACCCACTTTCTGTTGAGACAACGCTACGTGCATTGTAACAGTGATATGAGAACGCAACAGAAAAATCGATGTCTTCATTGGAGAATGTCAGCACTGATCATGTTGATCTCCATCTAACCCATTAGCCGCTAGTAATCTCTCACACAGCCTGTGTGTGTGTGTGTGTGTGTGTCTGTGTGTGTGTGTCTGTGTGTGTGTGTGTGTGTGTGTCTGTGTGTGTGTGTCTGTGTGTGTGTGTGTCTGTGTGTGTGTGTGTCCTAGCCAGATTGCAGACCTTTCTACACCGCTCTCTGTTTCTCCTCCTTCTCATATGTACATATGCAGAGCAGGAAATGCATTATTAGCAAGCCCAGCTAATAGACGAGCGTCATGATGAATGTCAGCTGTTGGTCACCACTTAACGCCTTGACCTTTCCACTGTGAGGGAGAGAGAGAGTTTGAATTCCTAAGTGTCACTGATCTAATTCCACATGACTTCACATCATTTTTAAGCTTACACACTGCTATTTGGAACTGTACAAGCTGTTTTCCTATACAACCCAGAAGAAGAAATGTTTCTCCACCCTGTTCTGTGCACCTCTCGTACTCATGGCCATGGTACATTTCAGTTGCATAAGAGCAACAACAACACAGGCTTGAACACTAAACATCTCTTGATAAAGTATACAGGGATACAATGTACCTCTTGCTCTAATCTATCGACAGTGATCGGGTCTCAAGGAGCGACGGTGGGGGCGGCGCCAAAGCAAAATATCACACGAACGCCTGTCCTTTAAAATTGACACTTTGCAGTTATTATCCACAGATGTAAACTAAGGTGTGAAGACAACGTGAAAGGCCAGCGTGTGTGTGTGGTTTGTGTGTGTGTGTGTGTGTGTGTGTGTGCCGTCTGACCAGCTGCGAGTGTGAAAATAACAACACAATTAGCAAGGATCATACTCATTATTAGGATGGCCCCCTTGTGTCTGAGAATTGTGTACGTACAGTATGTGTGTGTGAGTGGGTGTTTGTTTATGTGTGGGTGATCTGAGTTACCCTTTGACAGCGAGGTCTTACGGACATGACAATTGGGATGATACGCGCAATAACGTCCGCTTCCTATGTGCCAATGAGAATAGACAACTCATACAACTTGGAGTGAGCTATATTATTACTGTACAGTCAAGGCAAGGTCTTCCAGCTGGCAATCATCAGAATCTCCTCTCATTTAAACCTCATATGACCTCGATTATCTTCAGTAAACAAACGCCTCGATGCCTCGTAAACTTCTCAGTCTACTATGTGACAACAGTCAATTTGGCTACATCCCAAATGGCGCCCTATTCCGTAGTGTTTTGACCAGAGCGCTATGGGCTATAGTACACTGTATAGGGAATAGGGTGCACTTTGTGACATACTTTTTGTCTTTTTACAAGATTTTTATTTTCTATAGCTCGTTCTTCACTTATACGTTTACAAGGTGGAGTAGAAATGCCCACAGTGCCACTAAATGCCACCGGACAATGTTGATGATGATTCTCAGGACCAGCACCAAGGATGAATGCATCCCAAATGGCACCCTATTCCCTATATAGTGTACAACTTTTGTCCAGGGTCCATATGGCTCTGGTCAAAAGTAGTGCACTATGTAGGAAATAGTGTGCCATTTGGGACCCACAACATGTCCAGCGGGAAAAGTCAAAGCAGCAATCAGCGCGAACCCCTCGGTGCGATTGCTTAATTCATCTAATTACTGCATTAAGCAAACACAGATAACTTCTGGCCCACGGGTCTCCAATTAATGCGACAACTTGGAGCCAAACATTTTTATAGGTGCTGCTTTCCTTACTGCGCAATAATAAACTATAAATTGGTGTAATTAAGGCGATGGGAAGTGGTGAGAAGTGGCAGACCTATTGCTCCTCAGGGAGGTTGAGCCGCCTGGACATGCCCACAGTATATAAACACGGCCAATAAAATAAAATATCAAACCACCTTCAAAATACCCTTTCGGTTCTCGCATATGCATAGATGGAAGTCATTTAGAAGCTAGAACCTTAGATACTTTTTGTTGCTGTTTGTTCAATTTCCAAAATGTATTGGATTGACTTATCTATGAAATTGCCTATACCATTCCAGCCATTACAATGAGCCCGTCCTCCTAAAGCTCTTCCCACCAGCCTACACTGGTATGATGCTAATAGCTTGGGGAATGTTCGTAAGAGCTTCATGAAATGAGTTTCCATGGCCGAGCTGCCACACACAAGCCTAAGATCACCATGCGCAATGCCAAGCGTCGTAAAGCTGGCAGTCCGACGGACTAATCTGGGTTTGGGCAATGCCAGGAGAACGCGACCTGCCCCAATGTAGACAGCCCTGACCTCAACCCCAACGAAACCACCATTGGGATGAATTGGAACGACGACTGCAAGCCAAGCCTAATCGCCCACCATTAGTGCCCAACCTCACTAATGCTCTTGTGGCTGAATGTAAGCAAGTCCCCGGAGCAATGTTCCAACATCTAGTGGAAAGCCTTCCCAGAAGAATGGAGGCTGTTATAGCAGCAAAGGGGGGGGACCAACTCCATAATAATGCCCATTTGGAATGAGATGTTCGGCGAGCAGGTGTCTGCATTTTTGTCATGTAGTGTATATATAGTATGCCAAACAGTACCACGCATGCGTTTTATTGTACTGCATCCAACAGCTTTCAGTTCTGGTGTACAAAAATTCTACATATTCAACGTTTTCAACATATTCCAAACCTATACTAAACGTGTGTGTCAGCGAGAATGAGAAAACGCGTCGCTTGACCATGGTGCCTTTGCTCATACATTGTGCTTTCTCCTTGCTCCAAGAAATCAAAGTTGCATGATTTGCCTGTTGGTTATACATAATTCATCTGCATCCATCTATGAGTTGTTCCTTCTCCCTCTTAGAAGAAAAAAGAGACACGACAATAGCATTAATTCTAACTGGGGCGCGTCATTTTACAGTTGCTCTCAGAGGGATGGTGGTTTATGAAGACTCAATCCTGGAGCTCCATTAGTTAGAGTCCCCCCTCCACTGAGACATCAGAACGTCCCCCACAATTCACAAGGTATGTCAGTTCCACTCAAAGTGTTCTCGTAATGCATGAAAGTACCGACAATGTCAGCTCCACACACAACATCCTCCTAGCGCATGTATAGTACCCACAATGTTTCCTGAACTGCCGAGACATCTGAAGCTGTAAAAGACCATCAACCATGAACTCCCAGATCCCTACATTTGTTTTGGTTTCCGAAGCGGCTTTGAGATTCTTGTTTGTAATGAAAAGTGCTGTATAAAATACATGTATTATTGATGTCAGCTCTGCACACAACGTCCTGATAATGCACATAAGTCCCCGCAATGTCAGGATGACACACAACGTCCTCATAATGACTGTAATCTTCGGGGACCTAGACTCCGCATTACACCCACACTTTGGATTTTCATAAACTTATCATCGTTTCTTTCTCTCTACCCGATGCCAGGCTTTCTTACGCTTTTGTTGTCCTGCAGACGGAGGCTGAGGAGAAGAGAAGCCGGTGGGGCAGAACTGAAGCAAATAAATGTGCCGTCTGCTACTAGCAGCTGCTGATAAAAGTGGGAGCGGAGAGAGAGCGGGGGGGAAATGCAGGGGCCCGGCAAGGCAAAACAAATGGAGTGATTAGGGCACCGGTTGGCAACGGCGTGCAGGCAGGACACAGATAGCACCGTCTGCCATTACCCAAACACTGCAGTGGGGAAGCGCAGTCGCTTACAAACACATGGGCACACACGCACGTGGGCAAAAGCAGTCATGTGCACGTGCGCGTAGACACACGCACACACACATACACACACACACACACACACACACATTGCAGGCTGCACTACTGCATCCCAAGTGACACAACTGTACCTTCCCCAATTAGGCCAGCTTCTACAGTAGCTATAGAAGAGGGGCATGGATGATAGCTCACAATACGGTGTCCTATAATGGGATGGGTAGCAAGTGGCCAGTGAGAGACATGTTGTCTAAAGGGATGGGTAGCCAGTGGCCAGTGAGAGACATGTTGTCTAAAGGTTAAATAAAGGTTAAATACAGCCCAACATCATAATCTATACCCCTTATGAATCCTCCCTCTTCGGTCCTGGTTACATTACTAAGAGCACACACTTCCAGCACACAAACACGCACACACACAGGCCGACAGGCACGCCGGCATGCACAAACGTACACGCACACTCAATATTCATCTCCTAACCCGCTGTTAGGCATTATCTAACCTTTATTTAACATGTCAAGGAGAGTGACGGCGTGCTGCATCAGATGACCTGGCCTTCACAATCACTCGACCGACCTCAACCCAATTGAGATGGTTTGGGATGAGTTGGACCGCAGAGTGACGGGAAAGCAGCCAACAAGTGCTCAGCATATGTGGGAACTCCTTCAAGACTGTTGGAAAAAGCATTCCTCATGAAGCTGGTTGAGAGAATGCCAAGTGTGTGCAAAGCTGTCATCAAGGCAAATGATAGCTACTTTGAAGAATCTAAAATCCAAAATATATTTTGATTTGTTTACTACATGATCCCATAGGTGTTATTTCAAAGTTGTGATGTCTTCACTATTATTCTACAATGTAAGGACCCTTGAAAAACCCTTGAATGAGTGGGTGTGTCCAAAACTTTGACTGGTACTATACGTGCAGTCACACACGTCAGCACACAAGCCCACAGAACACAAGGTAATGTGTGTCATGCTGTCCAGTACTGACGAGAAACTAGACTCTATTCAGTCCAAGAATAAAGGCCCTAATCTCAATGAAACCAAAAACACCACCTCTTCTAGCTCAGCGATATCGGATATGTGGACTCACGCAGTCAACAAAGCTATGTAGTGTGAAGAGTATTGGTTCTTAACATGGCCTTGCTATGAGAATGCTGTTGTAAAAATATTGCTACCGACAATTACCGAGTAGAATGTGGAGTCACAATATCATTAGGTTAGTCTAGTGAGTTTATGGAATTTAACACAATATGATCCCTTTTTCAGGTCTCATTCAAAAGCGAACGCGCTCACAATTGCTGTACACACCATACAAGCCAACCTTGACTCAACGCACTCGTATTTATCCGGGTATTCAATGTTGCCTCTGCAAGGTCCTTACACCTGGCACCAATACCCTACCTTGTACTTCTGCACATAACACAAACCAACTAAAGTGTTACCTGTCACGGCAAACTACTGGCAGAAGCAGTTGTCGCCGAGGTGTTGTGGCTAATTGGCTGCGAACAACTATGTGGATTGACGAGTTTCAGGATTACTTTCCATGGTAACACATTTCTTTCTATATCTTCCCTCCTGCACAACAGATATACAACTTTATTTGACAAGTGCAGGTTTTTATCACCAGAGAATACACCAAGGCTGCCAGACAAACGAGGAGGGTGCACGTAGTCGTGTGTGCCATTGTGCATATCTGTGTGTGTGTGATGGCATACACAATTGGGAATCGGGATATGTGTGGGGGCGGTCCCCTTTCCCAAACTGCCAAATCATCCTCGGTGAAAGGCTGAGTCACAACCCTCCCCCTCCTCCCCCACCTCCTCCCTCCTCAGAGAGAGAGAGAGAGCAGAAGAAACAATGGGCAGATTAAATTCCATTGGTGTCCATGGAGACCGCGGGACATTCCACGTGTCGCCCTGATAAGGGGGAGATTAATTGTATATGAAAGTGTGTCAAAATGGTGTTAACCCTAAAACCATTGAGCTGAGGTACCGCAAATCCCCCTCCGGATCCTTATCTGGGTTTAGAAACAGGACTGCCGAATGTGAAGCAAAAGAAGAGAGTGTGAGAGAGAGGGTTACGGCTATATCAACGCCAGTCAAAGCATAATCAAACTGTGTTCGAAACAAGAGCTTGGATATAAAAAGCCACGGGCTTTCAGATATGTACCAAGTCTCAAGGGGTGTTCGAAGAGAGCAAGAAAGAAAGTGAGAGAGAGAGAGAGTCCTTGACAAAGTACAAGCTCAGTGAGCACAGCCTTGCCATTGAGAAGGGTAGACACAGGAAAACCTGTCTCCCTGCAGAGCAAAGGCTGTGCAATCACTGCAACACAGCAGAACCTGAGACAGAGCTGCATTTCCTGACAAAATGTAAAAAAATATAGAAGAATTAGAGAGCGTAATTTCCCCAAATTTGAAACTCTTATTCAAGGTCTAAAATGTTAACTCCACAGTCTGTGCTCTCATACTCCTTGAAGAAGCCAATATTACTGTTTTTTCCCTCTCGAGTCACCTCAAGTGAACATTTTTGCATGAAAACTAGTCGCCTCTTGTTGAATGACAACAAATAGTTCATGTTCCCACTCATACTAGGAGTAGTACTGTTGACCAATCATTGATGAAGGGGCGTAGACTTCAGCTAATGACATTTGAATTACCTTAAAAAAATCTAAATCAGTGCACAAACAGCTATAAAATAATAGACGAAGATCAAGACGAACAAGAACCTCACAAAATGTCTTCACAATATATCGCGAACTGTTGCGACTGGGAAGCATACGGTAAGCCTGAAGGATCACCTGAGGCAGGGTCGTGGTCCTCTCTCTCTTTATCTCTCCCCCCATGTCTCTCTCTCTGTAAAACCTGTGATTAGAGGAAACGTATGCCCTGTATCTCCCTCATCCTCTACTGTCTGTTTCCAATGATCAGAGAGCAAGCAGACTTCTATGAATAAATATGCTACCCTGTGTGCTTTGTCTGCGACCCTACCTACATGTGTGTGCGTGTGTGTCTCCGTATGTGTGTGTGCGTGTGTGTGTGTGATTGCGTGCATACCTACATGTGTGTATCCGTGTCCTCGTACGTGGGTCTTTCTACAAAGAAAGGGGCCAATGTGGTTTGATAAACATTTAAATCTGATTTTCTTTCAGCTTCACGTGTGTAGTTAAAGGATTTACGTGTCATTCAAAATGTCAGTGAAACATGGACACGGCATGTTTCTTTGTCATGCTTAGTAGCCAGGTCTGTTTGTGATTTAGTCAACTTCTCTATCATTTATGGCCATGCTAACCCTTCCTGCAGAATGAAAATGATCAGCTATATTTTCTATATATGTTTTATAGTTGATATGACCATGTAATACAATGGGTTCTGTCTAGAAAATCATTGACAACAATAATAATCAATAATGAAATACACTCTTTAAGCAGTGTGTGTGTGTGTGTGTGTCTGTCTATCTCTGTGTGTCTGTGTTTGTGTGTGTGTCTGTCTGTGTGAGAGAGAGTGAGTCTGTTTGAAAACTAGCCGTCAAATGCTGGCTTGGTCTTTCCTTGTTTCCTTCACTCCTTGCCTCTCTTTGGAAGTGCATTGGAGCCCGAGGGGAAGAACCCTCACTCGTCTCTCCCAATGTGCTTTAAAAGGGAGGTGAGGAATGGAGGAAACAAGGGGAGAATCTCAATTGCATTCTCCTTTATTCCTCACGTCCTCTCTCCTCACTTCCTTCTCAAAACCCAATAAATAAGAAAGTGAGAGGGGCGGGAGGGGCGGGACCCCTCCCCTCATGATAGTCTTTCATGGTTGAGAGTTGAGGACAAATTGACTACTTCTCTGCTAGTCTTTCAAAAAAAAACATTTGTGTGTTGAAGAATGAAATAGCGTGAACATTTTTTGTCCGTCCGTCCGTCCGTCCGTCCGTCCGTCCGTCCGACCGACCGACCGACCGACCGACCGACCGACCGACCGACCGACCGACCGACCGACCGACCGACCGACCGACCGACCGACCGACCGACCGACCGACCGACCGACCGACCGACCGACCGACCGACCGACCGACCGACCGACCGACCGACCGACCGACCGACCGACCGACCGACCGACCGACCATCAGTAGTATAAAGTACTTAAGTAAAAATACTTAAAAGTACTACTTCAGTAGTTTTTTGGGGTACCTGTACTTTACAATTTAGAGTTTTGACAACTTCTACTTTTACTTCACTACATTCCTAAAGAAAATAATATACTTTTTACTCCATACATTTTCCCTGACACCTAAAAGTACTCGTTAAATTTTTAATGCTTAGCAGGACAGGAAAATGGTCCAATTTACGCTTATCAAGAGAACGCCCCAGGTCAACCATAGTGCCTCTGATCTGGCGGACTCATAGCACACATGCTTTATTTGTAAATGATGTCTGCACAATTGAGAGCATCCTGTCGGGCTGTATCACCGCCTGGTACAGCAACTGCACCGCCCGCAACAACAGGGCTCTCCAGAGGGTGGTGCAGGCTAGCCAACGCATCAGCAGGGGCACACTGCCTGCCCTCCAGGAGACCTACACTAACCGATGTCACAGGAAGGACAAAAAGATCATCAAGTACATCAACTACCCGAGCCACGGCCTGTTCAGCCCGCTACCATCCAGAAGGCGAGGCCAGTAGAGGTGCATCAAAGCTGGAACCGAGAGACTGAAAAACAGCTTCTATCTCAAGGCCATCAGACTGTTAAATAGCAATCACTAGCCGGCCACCAACAGGTTACTCAACCCTTCACCTTAGAGGCTGCTGGCTTCAAGGGTTTTTCTTTATTTTTCCTATTATCTACATTGTAGAATAATAGTGAAGACATCAAAACTATGAAATAACACATATGGAATCATGTAGTAAGCAAAAAAGTGTTGAAAAAAATCTAAATATATTTTATATTTGAGATTCTTTAAATAGCCACCCTTTGCCTTGATGACAGCTTTGCACACTCTTGGCATTCTCTCAACTAGCTTCATGAGGTAGTCACCTGGAATGCATTTCAATTAACAGGTGTGCCTTCATAAAAGTTAACTTGTGGAATTTATTTTATTCTTAATGTGTTTGAGCCAATCAGTTGTGTTGTGATAAGGTAAGGAGGTAAACTGGAAATAGCCAAGTCCATATTATGGCAAGAACAGCTCAAATAAGAAAATAGAAATGACAGTCCATCATTACTTTAAGACATGAAGGTCAGTCAATACAGAAAATGTCAAGAACTTTGAAAGTTTCTTCAAGTGCAGTGACAAAAGACATCAAGCGCTATGATCAAACTGAGGTGATCTGAGGACCGCCACATGAATGGAAGACCCAGAGTTACCTCTGCTGCAGAGGATACGTTCATTAGAGTTACCAGCCTCAGAAATTGCAGCCCAAATAAATGCTTCAAAGAGTTCAAGTAGCAGACACATCTCAACATCAACTGTTCAGAGGAGACTGTGTGAATCAGGCCTTCGTGGTCGGATTGCTGCAAAGAAACCACTACTAAAGGACACCATTAATAAGAAGAGACTTGCTTGGACCAAGAAACACGATCAATGCACATTAGACCGGGGGAAATTTGTCCTTTGGTCTGGAGTCCAACTTGGAGGTTTGGTTCCAACCGCTGTGTCTTTGTGAGATGCGGTGTGGGTAAATGGATGATCTCCGCATGTGCATTTCCCACCGTAAAGCATGGAGGAGGTGGTGTTATGGTGTGGGGGTGCTTTACTGGTGACACTGTCTGTGATTTATTTAGAATTCAAGGCACACTTAACCAGCATGGCTACCACAGCACACATCATTTGTTTTTCAACAGGACAATGACCCAACACACCTCCAGGCTGTTTAAGGGCTATTTAACCAAGAAGAAGAGTGATGTAGTGCTGCATCAGATGACCTGGCCTCCACAATCCCCCGACCTCAACCAAATTGAGATGGTTTAGAATGAGATGGACCGCAGAGTGAAGGAAAAGCAGCCAACAAGTGCTCAGCATATGTGGGAACTCCTTCAAGACTGTTGGAAAAGCATTCCAGGTGAAGCTGGTTGAGAGAAGGCTGATAGGTTTGGAATCCTGAGCTTTAACTATTGTTAATAATTTGTTAAATTATTAATCATTAGTTATATTATTAATCATTAGTTATAATAGAGGCATGAGAGGTGCCATAAGTAAGCTTAGGAGGAGCTAAGTGTGGCAACACTAATAAGGGGAAGAACCGTTCAATGCCCATATCACTTAGCTCCCTGCCTAGCAATAATGATGCAATGTTTAGCGATAAGGAGGAGACTCAACCCAGTGTGGGGTATGTATACTACCACGGGTGGAACTGTGACTTTGTCTAATGCAGCTGTATTGACCCTCTGGGCAGAATAAACTTGGTTTGAGCTTTCATAGTGTCCGTTGGGTCTTGACTCTGAAAAGGGTGGCTATTTGAAGAATCTCAAATGTAAATATATAAATATATTATATATTTTGATTTGTTGGTTACACATTGTTGGTTACTACATGATTCCATATGTGTTATTTCATAGTGTTGATGTCTTCACTATTATTCTACAATGTAGAAAATAGTAAAATAAAGAAAAACCCTTGAATGTGTTCTAAAACGCTTGACAGGTAGTGTATACATAGCCATGGAATCACTGGTTACTTTAATAATGGAACACTAGTCACTCTAATAATGGAACACTAGTCACTCTAATAATGGAACACTAGTCACTTTAATAATGTTTACATACCGTACTGCTTTACTCATGTCCTATGTATATACTGCATTCTATTCTACTGTATTTTAGTCAATGCCACGGCGACATTGCTCGTCGTAATATTTATATATTTCATAATTCCTTTATTTTACTTCAGATTTGTGTGTTTTGTTGTGAATTGTAGAATTTTACTGGGTGACTTTCAACTTTTACTTGAGTCATTTTCTACTAAGGTATCTTTACTTTTACTCAAGTATGAGTTTGGGTACTTTTTCCACTACTGGCTACCATAATGGCCATGGCCTGTCCAGAAACAACCCCTAGCCCCTACCCTCCAGAGTCTAGACACTTGTGGAGATCGGAGAGGGATTGATGGGTGGTAATGTGGTGAGAGCTCCACCTTACCCTCTGATCGGCTTGGTGGAATTTGTGAGGTATTTCTTACACCTGTCCAATCCTCTCGGATCTCCACAAGTGTCTATGGGTTAGGGATTCGCTAGGGGTTGTTTCTGGACAGAACCCCACAACCCTTCGGGTTTGCAGTGGACCTTCAACACGACACTTGAGGCATTGATTGGATTATTCATTCCATTGCTAAACAGATTTGCACAGGTGTAAGCTGGACACACACACTGCACCATCAGGCTGCTCCATCAGTTCTGGTAACTGGAGACCTTGTCTACTATTCATACCCTTGCTTCATTCCAGCTAGTTAGATGGGCAACCACTGACTAACGATACCTATGGGCATATCTCTAGACAAGCAATAGATACTGTTGTTTGGCTGTATGGCGTCATTGAATAAGATTGCCAATGGTTAGCTACCTGGATGAACCTGGATGAAACTCATGACGGCCTCAGCCTCTCATGATCCTTGTGTGAAGTCGGAAATTTACGAACACTTAGGTTGGAGTCATTAAAACTCGTTTTTCAACCACTCCAATTTCTTGTTAACAAACTATAGTTTTGGCCAGTCAGTTAGGACATCTACTTTGTGCATGACACAAAGTCATTTTTCCAACAATTATTTATTTTCACTTATAATTCACTGTATCACAATTCCAGTGAGTCAGAAGTTTACATACACTAAGTTGACTGTGCATTTAAACAGCTTGGAAAATTACAGAAAATAATGTCATGGCTTTAGAAGCTTCTGATAGGCTAATTGACATCCTTTGAGTCAATTGGAGGTGTACCTGTGGATGTATTTCAAGGCCTACCTTCAAACTCAGTGCCTCTTCGCTTGACATCATGGGAAAATAAAAAGAAATCAGCCAAGACCTCTGAAAAAAAATGTAGACCTCCACAAGTCTTGTTCATCCTTGGGAGCAATTTCCAAACACCTGAAGGTACCACGTTCATCTGTAAGGCTACTCAGCAAGGAAGAAGCCATTGCTCCAAAAACGCCATAAAAAAGCCAGACATGTCCTCTGTCTGATGAAACAAAAATAGAACTGTTTGGCCATAATGACCATCGTTATGTTTGGAGGAAAAAGGGGGAGGCTTGCAAGCCGAAGAACAACATCCCAACCGTGAAGCACGGGGGTGGCAGCATCATGTTGTCATGTTGTGGGGATGCTTTGCGGCAGGAGGGACTGGTGCACTTCACAAAATAGATGGCATCATGAGGCAGGAAAAATATTTGGATATATTGAAGCAACATCTCAAGACATCAGTCAGGAAGTTAATTAAAGCTTGTTCGCAAATGGGTCTTCCAAATTGACAATGACCCCAAGCATACTTCCAAAGTTGTGGCAAAATGGCTTAAGGATAACAAAGTCAAGGTATTGGAGTGGCCATAACAAAGCCCTGACCTCAATCCTATAGAAAATGTGTGGGCAGCACTGAAAAAGAGTGTGCGAGCAAGGAGGCCTACAAACCTGACTCAGTTACACCAGCTCTGTCAGGAGGAATGGGCCAAAATTCACCCAACTTATTGTGGAAAGCTTGTGGAACGCTACCCGAAACGTTTGACCCAAGTTAAACAATTTAAAGGCAATGCTACCAAATACTAATTGAGTGTATGTACATTTCTGACCCACTGGGAATGTGATGAAAGAAATAAAAGGTGAAATAAATCATTCTCTCTACTATTTCTCTGACATTTCACATTCTTAAAATAAAGCCGTGATCCTAACTGACCTAAGACAGGGAATTTTTACTAGGATTAAATGTCAGGAATTGTGAAAAACTGAGTTTAAATGTATTTGGCTAAGGTGTATGTAAACTTCTGACTTCAACTGTAGGTAGCTACAATATATCAGTCAGCAAACCATTTACAGCAACAGCAGATTAACTGACTGTTCAATTAACAGTTAATCTTATTTTGGCACTGTGGCATGTATGGGCAGCTATTAATCGATTCATTAACATACCATAGATTCATAGAATAGAGTTAGAAGGGTGAACTCCTACTTTGAAAAGGACAGGAAGTGTCGGCTGTGCGCTTGACCAATAACAGGTATTCCACATTTAACACCACCGACATGCGATAATCTAATTATCAAGTCGTTTATTTGTTTTATAAATAAAAATAAGAAAACAATTTTTATTTTATTTTGTCCATTTTCATGTTTCCGACTGCTCCATTTTAACTCGGAAAACAAACAATCAGAATGTACGCAGACCGTCATTTTACCTCAGGAACCTTAATGTTTTCTACGATGTAGGCTAATTATCTTGACAGATGTAACAACAGTTCTGTCAAACATTAATTCACACACTTTGGCTGTTGTTCAATCATGTGCGGTATCACACAAGCTCTTTATCTCTCGACTGTCATTCAGAAAATCCTTTCCTGAATCAGCAGACATCAAATGCACATGTGGTAGCCAAGTGGTTAGAGCATTGGACTAGTCACCGAAAGGTTGCAAGATCGAATCCCCGGGCTGAAAAGATACACATCTGTCATTCTGCCCCTGATCAAGGCAGTTAACCCACTGTTCCTAGGCCGTCATGGAAAATAAGAATTTGTTCTTAAATGACTTGCCAGGTTAAATAAAAATACAAATATTATGCATAATTATTGAAGAACTCCATTACTGACAGTATACATTTTTATTTTATTAATGATGTTAAAGTTACTCTTTCTGTTCGAAGCATTCCATCTTGTAATCACATGCATTATTTGGGATATGTGAGCAATCCAAACTGTTTCATAGGGAGTTACGAAATGTTACGAGGTTACTCACTTCTGACACCTACATGCAAAAAAGTGTCTAACAGCAACATCCAGGAATATTACAGGATCACGTTCAACGTGTAATTCAATTGTTCAATGCTTTAACATACAGTGTGTTATAAAGACAAATTACCGTTTCATAAATGTAAGGAAAGATGGGTAATATTTTATGTCAGAAGATTTTTGGCAAATCTATGAAGACTCCAAACATGACTCAACTCGTGAATTATATTGAACGTATCTATGTTCCCCCTTTATGTCTTAATGATATTCACTAACCGTTGTCCACTGCAAGAAATGCTCACAGGTATCCTAGTTTGTAGAACGACCCGTTTGTGTCTGTCTCCTTACGTGTGGGTGAAACAGAGATAATGGCCATCCTGCGGCAGGCATTCAAGGACGTCGAGTCTGAAGCAAATATGGTAATTGATGTTGTTGCCATTGTGCGCTTAAGTTAACAACACCATGTCCCTGTGTCTCGTCTCAACCGGATACGTCACCGTGGCCATGCTACCTAGCAACAAGCGAGTGCGAGAGCCTATTTTAACTTCAGCTGCTGCTGTGCAGTCGCCTCTATGCAGGGGACACCATTTTTTTTAAACCTTGAACCTGCTAAAATGCTCGCCTTCTCAAACAGCACAAGTGGTGGGCTTGAATAGCATTATCCGAGCTACACCAACCCTCCTACCTACCGTCTGCAAAACACAGTGCCTACGTGACGAGCACAGTCATCATTGTGTGTGTGTGTGTGTGTGTGTGTGCGTGCGTGCACGTTGTGAACAGGAGACCCAATAACCCTGCGTATTGTGATTACCATCCAGTCCCAAAGTTACTTACAGTAGCCAACGATTTTGTTTGGCATGAAAATCAACGAACATAAAAAGGAATTAGCTATAGCACAAACAGACTGAACAATGAGGCTCGAATACAATATCTGTCTGCTCTCAGTATGTTAGGATTCATTCCAAATGGCTCCCTATTCACTATGTAGTGCACTACTTTTGACTAGGGCTCATTAAAAGTAGTGCATTATATAGGTAATTGGGTGTCATTTGAGACATCCTTAGTGTCTGTTTTCATGGCATCCAATAAGCCCTGGACTCAAAAACAGTAAAGCGAGAGCTACCAGACATAAGTTCATTGGCTGTTAGGGAAAGTGGATATGTGATATGACATAGACACCGGCTGGAATGCGGTTTTAACCAATCAGCATTCAGGATAAGACCCACCCGTTGTACAACACATAAACACATGACCTAGAACCTCTGCTCGGGGACCCCCAGCAGTTCCATGTATTTGATCTACTCTAGAGCACATCTGATTTAACTTGTCAAGTAATCATCAAGTCCTTGATTAGGGGAAGCAGGTAGCCTAGTGGTTAAGAGCGTTGGGCCAGTAACTGAAAGGTCGCTGGTTCAAATTCCCGGTGAAAAAGGTGCCCGGTGCCCCTTGAGCAAGACACTTGGCCTTAATTGCTCTGGATAAGAGCGTCTGCTAAATGACTAATGTAATTAGGTTAATCAGGCGAGCTAGTTCAGGGCTACGACGAAATTGTGAAATGTCTGCGGGTCCCTGAGGAGAGGTTTGAGAACCACTACTCTAACACAGATAGTATATACGATAAAAGC
This sequence comes from Salvelinus namaycush, assembly GCF_016432855.1. Classification (NCBI taxonomy): domain Eukaryota; kingdom Metazoa; phylum Chordata; class Actinopteri; order Salmoniformes; family Salmonidae; genus Salvelinus; species Salvelinus namaycush. Next base: position 50,047,480 of record NC_052314.1, read on the forward strand.
TATAAACAGATACACATGAGTTGACAGTACACTCTTCAGGCATGTTCACCGGCCTTGAAAAACACAGCTTCATCCATGGCGACATGTGTGCTGTTTTGCATTCTGTTCGGGGTAAAACAGCTGTACCATCCGAATCCACGGTCACACTCAAATGCACTATAGAAGCCTCTCGGCGGAATTATCGTGCAGTACACGGAAAAGGCATGTTAGCATGCTATCCCGTGATCCAAGCGAACGATCCCATTCCCCATTTATTGTGTCTAATCTAATAGGCTAATGTCGTTATGGAACCCACGCAAAACCATCAACTCAACTTAAAGATACAAGAGAATATATGTAGACACAATGACTATGAGAAGAAAAAAAAAATGTTCTCTTTCGCAGTTAGGATAGTGGAAGCTGTCATCATCTGACCAGTGTGTACTGTATGTATTATCCAGGCGAGCTAATAACGCATTTGTCGCACATAATACACACACAATACACGTTTGAATTTGAGGCAAAGCACACAGTCCATCACAACCTCGGCAGCATACAGTAAACAAGACCTTGTAATCCTTAGCAGCTTTTAGTCTGTTTACAGTAGGGTTCAGGGTTATGGACTGACAAGCCAACAGAAGGGACAGGGCTCATACTGAACAGACTTGAGGTCTGGGGACATCACACACTGTGTCTGGAAGGTGAGGACGTGGTGTGTGGGTGGCGGTGTGGTGCACGTGTGCGAGAGAGAGAAAGAGTGCGTGAGTGAGTGTGGGTGAGTGTGCGTGCGTGGGTGGGTGCATGAGGAATGGTGCGTGGTGGTTGAGCACATCGGGTGCTACAAATTACATGTTATTATTCTTTTTTATTGTATTATTATTATCATGCTAGTTCAGACATTAAAACATAGCCAGAGTGATAGCCTGTACAAAACAAGCCTGTGTGGTCATCTTTGACCCCTAAACAAAATGACAACTTATCTTACCCTACCCACCGACTGGAACAAAAGAACTCGTGAGAAAACTCATGAAAAAAAAGAGAGAAATAAATAAAGAATAAACAAAGCCGAAAGTGCTGAGGAGAGAGATAACACCACACTCCGGGTCACAGAGAGAGGGAAGGAGGGAAGAGAGGAAAATTAAATTAGGTATGTCATGTTTGTGCTCAGCTGAATTTATGCTTCTTCTCCTTTTATTTATTTAATTTCTTATAAAACCGCACAGCAGCAGAAGCATCAGGAGCAACCCTGTGGCTCGGCTACTAACACAAGAGTTCACAGGTGTGAACAGTAGGCCTCCATTGCAGGTTGCCGCAAGCCCAGCTGCACACAAGTTATCCAATTTACAGCTGCACACAAGCTATTCAATTTGCAAGTGTGCCCTAAACCCTTTGTGGAAGTGATAGGTTATCAAGTGCTGTCAATCATCAACTGAGGTGGACGGTCTTTAAAGTCATGCCATTAAAGACTCTCATATTGCAGACATATATGTGACTTGTTTCAGGAAACTAGCCGTATGGCGCACGTCCCTACTTCACAGGAGAGCCATTTGAACGTAAAAAAAAAAGTAAAATCAAAATGCGTTTTTTGGCAGAAATGCCTTCTGGAACATGTGCATTTTCATGTGCCTTAATAACAAACGTGTATGCCATCTGTAAATATGAATATCATTGTTCAATTACGAGCCTAGTTGTTTTAGCCACAGAAAAGGTCAGCAACCTTCCCGCTAGCCATGATTGGCTGAGATAATGAGTGGGCTGGACATGCCGAGAGATGAGTTCGGATTGGTCTGCCATGTGGCCCGCTTCTGTCTATAACATGAGCTGGTTAGTATGTGTAGGTAATCCTTTCTAATGCTGCTTTTTAAAACATTTATCACGTAGTAGTACTGCATAAGTGTTGCTCTCAACTTTCTGGAGGACCGAGTTTTGAAATCAGGGGAATTAGAGTATGATAGCTAAGGAGATGGAGAAAATTCTGGCATTTGATTATAAATATGCAGACGGAGTCGAAAAGAGAACACTATTGTGTAACACACCTGTCTCCGGATTACATCTTCAAACTAAGGGCAACCGTGGCATCCATGAGAGAGAGGGAGGAGTGTCCATCCATGTATATGGGTAAGATAGTCTAGCTAGCTACATTTTCAGATGTTAAACAACTTTTGCCAGAAAGTCGTTTTCATTTCAAGTTAAAGTGTACTGTTAGCTAGCTAGCTAACATTAGCTGGCTGGCTCGCTAGCAAATGCTATGTGTAGTAATATTATTTGTATCTCAGAGCCATTTCCATTGCTAGTTATAGCCTAATGTTAACTAGCTAACATTGAACCTGGTTGGTTAGCTACCTGCAGATTCATGCAGGCTAGTAACGTTATGAGTTGGGATTATCGTTCCTTGTTTAGCTAGCTAGCTACATGTCCAAACAAAAGACTCCACTATTCAAGTAACCATTTCAACAGAATGTTCATGATGTCACGATGACAACTGTCGATAGACGTAGCTGGTAAATTCGCTCTGGCTATCTACTCTGATTTCAGAGCACTCTCGTCTGAGTGTGCCAGAGTGCAGAATAACTGATACATTTACCAATGCTCAACACCCATTGAATATGGCCAGTGTCAATAACCGTTGGCAAAAAAAAACGTAATTCAATTGTTGCCAGCAGCACAGTTGCAGTCACCAACACTCTGGTTAACATAAAAACAGCCTAACCAGCTCTGCTAGGGCGAGTAAAATGGTCAGAGTGAACTGTTCTCTCATTTGTGAATGGATGTACCTAGCAAGCTAGCCAACATTAGCCAGTTAGCTTGGGTGCTTGACTGCTCAGAAAGCTTGGATCAACCCTACTCCTCGGCCAGAGAGTCCAGTGTGTGCTCTGAATGATCCGAGAGCAAAACACGAAATTCTGACAACACTCTGAGTTTACAAACGCCCAGAGCACACTCTGGTACTCCAGATAAAATGTACAAACACACCCGTAGTATAAACCAGCCTTTAGTCTTGATATCTTTGGTTGTTTAGTACTCACATGTGAATCCTTAAAGAGATGGGTGGGGGTAAGGCTTAAGAGCGTGTGAACGATGCTGAATGGGTGTAGACAAATATGAACTCTCCAGTACTTTCAAAACATAATTACTTTCTCATTGTCCCTCAACTGTAGTGTATAATATACAATTTTCTAGCTCTGAGTCGCTACTTTTATCCAATGTAAAAAACACAATTTCAGATTTTGCTACATAAGATCGAATCGAGCCGGTCGGTTACACATAGACTGGAGTCCAACCAATAGTGCTTAAATGTGCTATACTTCAGTGCTATACTTCAGTCCAGGGGTCTCTCCTGCGTGCATGTTTTGGTTATTGCCCTAACACTACAAAGCTGATTCAAACAACCAACTCATCATTAAGCTTTGATTATTTGAATCAGCTGTGTAATGCTAGGGCAAAAACCAAAACGTGCACCCAAGACAGAGTTTGGGAAACCCTGCTATACTTAATGACAATTAAGCAATAATTTAGAGTTCCTTTGTACCTTACATATATAATTCTATTTAAATTGACCTGTCTTTCACCTAAAAAAAACATACAGGAGCAGCCAGAAGGGGGGGATTTAAAAAAAAGCCCCCCCTTCCTTAATCTGCTTTCAAATTCAGGCACAATCTTAATTATCAAAAATGTCTGACCCCAATTATCTATAGTGCTCTCCGGTCTGGATTAAAGAAGCACCTTTCATATCCTGCCAAAACTCTCCCCCCACCCTCCGACTCCCCAAAACATCTTCATATCTGACTCGGACCAAATGCCTCTCTCCATCCCATCCACTCGAGACATCTCAATCAACTCATTTTCTTATAGGGTCGAGACATCTCAATCAACTCCTTTGCTTAAAGGGGCTCACTAAATATCAATGGAGTCTTCATTTTTTCCCAACCCCCTCCAGTCTCTATTTGGCACACAGGGCTTTTATCATCATGAAGAATTGTTCACTGTGATTGATTTTTAAGAACAGTTGTAAAAAAAAGAAGCATTGCCCGATAAGTGGGTGCACAATTTTCTTTCCACTTGCAGTTTTTCACTCGTTTAAAAAAAAATACTTGACGTTTCTAACACTGTTCTATCGCTGTTTTTCCCCCACCTTCTATATATTACCATTAAATCATTATTGTGGCTATTGCTGCTATCTAAAAATACATACCCAAAACGTACATACACAGTGCCTTATTCAACCCCCTTGGCTTTTTCACATTTTTTTGTGTTACAGCCTTGTTGAAAAATGTATTAAATTGTGTTTTTTCCCCTCATCATTCTACACACAATACCCCATAATGACAAAGCAAAAACTGGTTTTTAGACATTTTTGCTAATTTATATAACAAAACTGAAATATCACATTTACATAAGTATTCAGACCCTTTACTCAGTACTTTGTTGAAGCACCTTTGGCAGCGATTACAGCATCAAGTCTTCCTGGGAATGATGCTACAGCCTGGCACACCTGTATTTGGGGAGTTTCTCCCATTCTTCTCTGCAGATCCTCTCAAGCTTTGTCAGGTTGGATGGGGAGCATTGCTGCACAACTATTTTCAGGTCTCTACAGAGATGTTCGAGCGGGTTCAAGTCCGGGCTCTGGCTGGGCCCCTCAAGGACATTCTGAGATATGTCCCGAGAGACTCCTGTGTTGTCTTGGCTGTGTGCTTTAGGTCGTTGTCCTGTTGGAAGGTGAACCTTTACCCCAGTCTGAGGTCCTGAGAGCACTGGAGAAGGTTTTCATCAAGGATCTCTCTGTACTTGTTCATCTTTCCCTCGATCCTGACTAGTCTCCCACTCCCTGCCGCTGAAAAACATCCCCACAGCATGACGCTGCCACCACCATGCTTCACCGTAGGGATGGTGCCACGTTTCCTCCAGACATGACGCTTGGCATTCAGGCCAAATAGTTCAATCTTGGTTTCATCAGACCAGAGAATCTGAGAGTCAGAGTATTTAGGTGCCTTTTGGCAAACTCCAAGTGGGCTGTCGTGCCTTTTACTGAGGAGTGGCTTCTGTCTGGCCACTCTACCATAAAGGCCTGATTGGTGGAGTGCTGCAGAGATGGTTGTCCTTCTAGAAGGTTCTATCTCCACAGAGGAACTCTAGAGCTCTGTCTGAGTGACCATCGGGTTCTTGGTTACCTCCCTGACCAAGGTCCTTCTCCCCCGAATGCTCTTTTTGGCTGGGCGGCCAGCTCTAAGAAGAGTCTTGGTGGTTCCAACCTTCTTTGATTTAAGAATGATGGAGGCCACTGTGTTCTTTGAGACCTTCAGTGCTGCAGAAATGTTTTGGACAATCCTGTCTCGGAGCTCTACGGACAATTCCTTTGACCTCATGGCTTGGTTTTTGCTCTGACATGCACTGTCAACTGTGGTACCTTATATAGACAGGTGTGTGCCTTTCCAAATCATGTCCATTCAATTGAATTTACCACAGGTGGACTCCAATCAAGTTGAAGAAACATCTCAAGGATGATAAAATGGAAACAGGATGCACCTCAATTCAATTTCGAGTATCATAGCAAAGGGTCTGAATATGTATGTGAATAAGTTCTTTCTGTTTTTTATTTTTAATACATTTGATAAATGTTCTAAAATTCAGTTTTCACCTTGTCATTATGGTGTATTGTGTGTAGATTGCTGAGGATTTGTAACGTAACAACATGTGGAAAAAGTCAAGGGGTCTGAATATTTTCCCAAGGCACTGTAGGGTACATACCTAAGAGCAGTAGCTTAAGTGAATTGACACAAGCTTCCATTAACCCTGAAGTTATTCATTCAAGAGCAGCAACAATCAGCATAAATATTCCAAACAAAAAAAACATACATATAAGGTAAATAAGATAAATAAATCAGAGCAGTAACTCACTGATGAACGGAATAGACACATGCTGCCTTTAACCCTGAAGTCGTAAAATACGAGAGCAGCAACAATCAGTATTAGTCACAGTGTGTGATCTTAAATAATATAAAGTCATTTCTGCATGAAGTCACCTCGCACTTCGTGACCTGATCTCATTATGACCTAGAGCTTTCAAAGATCAGCGGGGGAACACCGTCGATGGTGCAATGAGCACACGGGTCGTGGGCCATCGTAGATGATGCAATCGGCACACAATATTCCACAAAGGCGGCCGGGTGCACCTTCATTTGGGAGGACGCACTCATAGTAAGGGCTGGAACAAAATCAATGCAATGGTTATCGAACATGTGTCAGATACCTTTTCATTCACTCCATCACAGGCATTATTATGAGACATCCTCCCCTCGCAAGCCTCATGTGATGTGCACGTTTATGACCAGTGTAAGAGAGGATATGCTGGTTTCATTACGACCGAACGCTCCTATCCGTATTTACAGCACGTATCTGTGATTAATCGCACCCACTTATCGGGCAATCCTTGTCACAACAATTGGGTATAAAACAATAGCTCCAGTGCATGGTTTTGACTAGAGACGAAGAGAGAGAGAAAAAAGGAGAAAGAGGACAAATATCTGCCGAGATGGGCAAGGCTTGTTCGGGCGGCATTGGATAACACATACCCTTCGGCTGGAAACGGGGCAAATATTTTCTCGAAGGACTCAACCTCCAATAAATTACGCTCGCATTTAATAAGCTATGTCGGGCCAAATCGCAGACTCCTTTAGTATCTATCCATTCACCTAATTAATCAGGTACCCATATGTTACTAGCTTGTTTTATTCCGTATTTGTACCCCGGTAAAAAAAAAGATGAGCTAAGGCCTCTAATTAGGAATGATTATCTATTTTCCGTAATGAGAATTGATGGCTTCTCTTCTGCTCCACAAAGCACTTTCTCTCTCTCCCTCCCTCCCTCTCTCTCTCTCTCCTCCTTTTCTCCCACCTAACCCTCCACGAAGACGCCCCCTACGAGTGCAAATCAGGGCCCTTATATAAAACGAGAGGCTAAATGAGGCACCGTATGATTAATGGACCTCATTTCCGGAGGATTTGAGTTGCATGCCAACGATAGCCCACTTCACCTTGCAAAGCTTTCTGATGATTTGATTTAGACTGTGTCACAGAAGTCAAACAGCTTCCCGGCGAGTGTCGTCGTGTACCCCCATCGTAGCCCCCACCCCCCGCCCACTCTTGTTCCTCTCGAAACCGGGGAAAACTTAATTAGATCACCTAACTTCTCATCTCACTTCTTACCTCTTCAGGTTTAATAAAAAGAGGGAGACTGAAAGAGCTGTGTAATTGTGGGGTAGTGGGACAAAAAGATCTCAGAAACGTGATCTAATTCAATTACGTTCTTCCCTCCTTAGTCATTTCATAGCAAAATAGACAGTAAGATAGACAGTACTGACAAACTGTGTCTCAGAAAGCAAAAGAAAGAACAATGAAGAAAACAACGTCATTTCCATTTCTATTTCTTCTACCCAATTTTTCAAAAAAGCTGCACGCGGGGGGGGGGGGTCATTCTCCATATCTCCACGTAATCTGTGAACACCAAAATGGCCGCCCTTTCTATGTCTCTCTCTGTGTGGCTTGGCAAGCCCGTGTCTAATGTTATGTAAACAGGGTACTGCCGCCGCTCGCTGATTTGACAAATGTTAATATTACATGAGCAGCGCCTGGGCTCCTTTGATGATAAAAGGCGAGGCAGGCAGTACAGCTCACAAAAAACTAGGGCTTCCCCTAAGGGGACGGGCGGAGGGAGCGACTCCTTGAGGACTTCGTTTGTTGACTTCTACATTTTTTTTTTTACGCCACTTCGGGGGTTTGGCACGGCATCATATCTTCACGGTGACATCACTGCAGTCAGAGTGGAGGATAGTTTTTCAGTTGAAAACAAGAGATAATCTTGCAATAAAGGCTGAGGGGGAAAAGTAAAGGAGAGGCTTGAAAAATGTAAAATGCATTAGTTAGAGAGTTGGGTGGGTAGGCATTACTTATGAATATGACTGAAAGTGCCTGTTTAAAAATCATAAAAAATCAGACAGAATCATTAAAAAATTGTTGAGAATCGTTAAAGATCATCACAGTCATCCTTCGCTATCGAGTTTGATACAGAACTAATTGCTATTCAGGGCAGACGTTCTGGGCCGGGTAGGCCATCTGCAAGTCCATGTTTAAATCAAAGCCCTTTGACCCGCTGCTCATCTGGCATAGAGTAACACACAGCGAGTAAATTAGGTAAATCTTGTGGTATTCAGACCATCACACAGCTCATTATTCCTTAATTCTAGATGATTTTGAACTCAAGGGAATCCTGCGTTGACTGACACGGACAAGAAAATTGAACATTCTAACGGACTGTATATGCTGTAACCCTTTCCATACATGGTATAGAAACATACACAAGTTTCAGTGCAGAAGAACTTACAGTACAAACCTTCCATACGTAATGCCCATTTGGGGTCAAAGACAAAAGTGCATTTGAGTTGTCTTGGGCATTTCACAAAGAAACATGAATGCAGTATCTTTAAACATATATCAAGGTAGCCATTCTGCCCTTTGAAATATGTTCAACACAGTAAGGAGTCTTCAAAATGATTGAAGAACTTTGAGATGTTCCCTGAATGCCAGAAATATTTGTCAATGGCAAACAGTGACTGTTCTCTACTGTAGGCTACTGTTCGAAACTCCCAAATGAAATCTATATTTGAGAGAGGAAGGGAACGCAAGGGAGAGAGAGAAAGATAAAGAAAGAAAGAAAGAAAGGGAAGAAGAGAGATTGGGACAGCGTGTGTGCAATGCGCGAGTGCGTGTGTGAGCGAGAGTAAGCATTTCACTGTTGGTCTACACCTGCTGTTCACGAAGCATGTGACAAATAACATTTAATTTGATTTGAGAGAGACAGAGAGAAAGAAGAAGTTGTCCGATCTGAAGGAGAAAGAGGTCAGAAGTGTACTGTAACAGTACTCCCACCTTCAGCCGGAAGGAGAGATCACAATACCGCTCTTTCTCCTCACCTGTGCCCCTGCCTCTATCCAATTTCCCATCATCCCTCCATCTGGAGCCTATTCTCTTCATGTGTCCACGGGGACCGGGCCTTCATTAGTGGCTGTACCAGCACCTGAGAATCCAACACACACCTCTGCTTCTCATATCCCATCACAAGAGTGTGTGTGTGTGTGCATGCGTGCGTGTGTGCGTGTGCGTGCGCACACCACAAGACAGTCCAGGCCAGAGGTGAAGGAAACTGAAAATTCCTATGTCTGTTATCTCCCATCTCCAATCTCCCATCTAGTCTCTCTCCCTTAAAAGCTCTTCATTAGGAAGGGTCTCTCTCTCTCTCTCTCTTAACCCCTGGCTGTCAGAAACAAACTGGCCTGTCAGCTGGGTCTTGAATGTCTTTACTGGTGGCCATCTTAGACGTTTAGCTGAGAGTATAGACGCATAGACTTACTGACGGGATCAAGCACACTCACACCGTGAATTTCTACAGACACACACACACACACACACACACACACACACACACACACACACACACACACACACACACACACACACACACACACACACACACACACACACACACACACACACACACACACACACACACACACACAAAAAGCACGTGTACTAAAGACAAACCAGGGGTCTAAGTCAGCCGTGGGGACTGCAGACTGCAGTTAAGTGGATCACACACACGTGACCTTGAGAGAACTGTAGAGAACCGCTTCTGGTAGAGGAACAGATTTTTTACGAACCATTAACCTTGTCGGTCGAGGTAAAATGGCGGTCGGGACGTGGTTTAATTTGCTCTCGTAAAATGGTTGTCGTATAGATGAGAGTGAAGGAAAGCTCTACCCCTGGTTCGGTGCCTGTGTCCCAAATGGCCCCCTATTCTCTCTTTGGTGCAATACTTTTGACAAGAGCCCATAGGGCCCTGGTCAAAAGTAGTGCACTAAATAGGGAATAGGGTGCCATTTAAGACTCATTCGGTATGTTAGAGATGCAGTCGGAAAAGGGGGAGATCGATATTCCCAATCAATCTAAGCTTCCAGGGAATCGGCTGGTACACTGGGCTACAGACCTGGCTCACTAGAATCCATAAAACTAATAATGTGGGGTTTGGGCAGTTCTTGGGCGAAAGGAATGCTCCCATTACCAAAGGAAATCAGATTGGATTTCCTGGGAAGCTTCTCTTTTTGACGTTTGATTTAGACCCAGTGATTCAGTGTGTTATTCAAAACAAGGTGAATCACTCAAAGACAATAAATCATGTACACTTCAAATCTGCTAAATTAAATATCATAATTTCATTGTTTTTTTTAGATATTTTTGGTCTTCCTTTTTCAGTCTGTTGATTATTATTTATTTTTTTTCTATTCTAAGAATCACTTTTTGTCACCTAAAATATCAGCGATATCTATCAGAAGATATATACATATATATATTTTTTTGTCCGTCCATTTATTTTCTGTTTCTATGGTGGCCTGTCCTATTGTTTTTTTTTTTGTGATTCTGTGATTCTAAAATGTCAGAGGAAATGTATCTATCATCGGTGACAAAATAAGTCATTTTCTCTTTCATCTCTCTCTGGGGTCTAAGTGCTTTCCTCATTTATCCATCCCTCCCTCACGCCCTGGTCTGTTGTTGGTCAATTCATTTTAATAGACAAAGGGATGAAGAGGAAATTGAAAATGATAGCACATATTACACCTATAGTTCTCAAGGTCTTCGTAAGAACCACAACCACTGCTGGTATTATTTCCCCCTTAGTACGTTTCCTATTATCCAGCACACAGCATCTATCTCCTCACAGTGAGTATCTTTGTAGTGTCAGCGTAAACCCAGATGACTGAGGTGTGGAATTCAGATGCTGTGTGTGTGTGTGTGTGTGTGTGTGTGTGTGTGTGTGTGTGTGTGTGTGTGTGTGTGTGTGTGTGTGTGTGTGTGTGTGTGTGTGTGTGTGTGTGTGTGTGTGTGTGTGTGTGTGTGTGTGTGTGTGTGTGTGTGTGTGTGTTTGTAACATTGAGTCTGTCAGAGAGTGATTTGAGGGATTGATCTGATGCGAGGTAGATGTCAATGGGGATGCCTGTCGTCGTAGGCAGGTGTGTGCAGTCTAGTGTAGGTGTATATATGGTCCTGTATGAGTGTTTGTGTGCGCCTGTGTGTGTGTGTGTGTGTGTGTGTGTGTGTGTGTGTGTGTGTGTGTGTGTGTGTGTGTGTGTGTGTGCGCGCTCCAGTGTCTGCAAGACAGTTAGGGGAGACAGAGAGCCCCTCTTCCATCCTTCACTGGGCCATGATGGAATGGGGATAGACTTTCATTTAAGTTTCATGGCAAGCTGGAGCAGAAGGCGAGGGTGGAGAACAGGCAACGGAGGGCCTCCAGAGACATTAGTGGCATGTCTCATGTTTACTTTGCCCTTTCAGACCCGGGCCTCGACAAATCCGGGTTCAAATAGTATTCAAACTCTTTCAGATATGTTATCGATGCTCGATCGAGCTCACCGGGCGCAATGGCAAACCCCGAACCCCGCCCATCGGGCACTTACAGCAGGCTTGAGCAAACACTCCAAAGGCTTCGGGAGATTTCAAATGTTTTTTTTTTTAACCCAGGTATGACTGCTGCTTCCTGTCACTAACGTGCGAACATTAACTGGGGCACGTCAGCAACACGGTGGAACGTGTGTGCATCCCGCCATCGTCAATCACTGGGAATAAGAACAGGATGAGATAGATAGACTGGGAAACATGTAAGCATAGAAATATAATTAACGCTGGTCCACCCATTCACGGTGCATTGAGTTGAATGAGAATGTCCCTTCTAATAATTCTATGCGTGTCGCCATCAGACATTGTATGTGGCGCTGTCGCTATGTGTCTGCTTCGCTACACAAACCAATTTCTGTTGGTGTCTGGTCGCAATATTTTGTTTACGTCCTGTCTCGTTTTTTGGGGGATGAAGCATAAGGACCCAAGTTGAGTTTCTGATGTCCTTGAGTAATATGAAGCGACGATTAAAATTGAAAAGATTTCCTTCCCCCTCTCTATATTATTTTTCAGCACAATTGCCTTGAGTTGACTAATGGTAGTGTGTTATATACTTTGAGTATGAGCTCTGAGTACTCAACCAGCCTCTTCACACATGAGTCCCAAATGGCACTCTATTCCATATAGTGTGCACTATGGGCAATGGGCAAAAGTAGTGCACTATAAAGTCAACATGATGCCATTTGGGACACAGCCTGAGAAGGATGTTTCCTCACAAACACACCTTGATCCATCACTGATGAGATTAAACAAATGGCGTTTGAAAACCATGACAGCCATTACGAGAAAATGTAACATGTCTAGACATTTGCACTACATGTCTAGATATGTTTGGGCTCCCGAGTGGCGCAGCGGTCCAAGGCGCTTCATCTCAGGGCAAGAGGCGTCAGTCACTACAGTCCCTGGTTCTAATCCAGGCTGTATCACATCCGGCCATGATTGGGAGTCCCATAGGGTGGTGCACAATTGGCCCAGCGTCGTCTGGGTTTGGCTGGGGTAGGCCATCATTGTAAATAAGAATTTCTTCTTTACTGACTTGCCTAGTTAAATAAAGGTTATTTAAAAATACTGCACACTGCAAGATCCACACCAACCCCATCTTGAAGCACAAACAACTATACATTAATCAGACCCTCTTCTTCCTTTGTTGTACTTCATCTCATATAATCCACTTAGTGTCTTATCGGAGAAAACATGACAGGAATTCCTCCGGCGTGCGTTCGTCGCAGACGCGTCTCCGCCATTGGTTGAAGTGGCTAGTGGAACGGTGGAAGACTATTACACCTTCCTCTCAACGCGTTTGCAGCTGGCGGTTTTGTCTCCAAGCTTCGTTATCTACTGTTAGAGAGACAATTTTCCTGCATGGGCATCTTCTTCACTGACCTTGCGCACGCCATTCCACCTATAATTTACCCTCGGGATTGCGTGACTCAAAGCCCCCCCCCCCCCTCTCTCTCTTCACACTAAAATGGCCTTCAGAGGAGAGGTGTCAACTGGAGGTGATATTGCTAACTGGGATATTTCTGGAGGAGGACTGGGCTAATGTACTGTAGCTCATGCAGTCGGGACTCTCCAGGAAAAGGGCATGTGGCAGTCAGAGTTTCCCAGAGCCGACATCTGGCCAGATCTCAAGTCGTAGGCTGATTTCTCCCTCCCTCTCTGTCTCCATTCCAATACTCTTCCCATCAAATCCTCTCTCTCTCCCTCCCGACCTCTGACCCCCCCCTTTCTCCATCCCAAACCTCTCTCCCTCCCGACCTCTCTCTACCTCCCTCCCTCTGCCCACTCTCTCTCTCTTTCTCTATCCCTCCCTCCCTCTGCCCTCTCTCTTGTCCCCGCTGGTCCACAGGGACCTGGGCAGGACATAATGGGCCACTAAGCAGCAGTTACTGTATTCTAGATTGGAGATGAAAAGGCTAATTCCGCACGCCGGCCTTTCAATTTGGGGCTAATCGGTCCTTACATCTCAAAACCCTGTGGCAATGCAATCCTGGTTCAGGCCTGGGTAGTTTGGGTTCACTTAATTGTTTTAGATATCTAGGGAAAGGATACTAGTAGACTATAAATAGGTCTAAGTACTCTCTATACACTTTCTCTATTAGATACACAATTGAACCCTTGTCTTCATATTATTATATTATATATTAATCAAATTAATTAAGAACGCTTCAAGTATTAAGGACCAACATTTCCTAAAATATACATCAATTAGCTGTGTTTGTTCCTGCATTTAGGTTACCTTCATACTTTTCTAAGAGAGGACTATTATTACTAGTCAAGTAATAATGACTGACTTCTCCCGTATAGATGAATCAATGTTAGGTGTGTTTGTTCCTACATTAAGGTTTCCATTATGCTTTTGACCTTTCATGATGAATGTATTCCCTGCCACTTAAAACAGCTTCTCCCACGCACGGGGACTATAGGAACGCACAGCTCACATCAGCGACAGAGCAAAAAGAACATGTCTCACAATTATTTCATTCGCTGATATCTGCTAGCTGGATATGCCTCATGGCAGTAGTGATACTAGGTCAACATTCCTCAGGCATTCACGTCCATTTGTTTAGCCTCGAGCGTTAGAACCAATCAGAAATGACACATCAGATCTACCAAAGGAACCTCTTTAAATATGTTCCAATACAATAACTGAAGAAGTGGTGGTTTTCAAACTGACATATTGGTGACTGGGATCGCTCTATGCTAACTTTCCCAAATTCTCAGGACTCTGGATTTCCTGCTTATTCCCTTCTAATGCCGGGAATTTTTCAACCGAGATTACAGGAAACATTGGGATTTTTTTATTTTTTTACGTCAGTCAGTCAGTGTTGCTGATAGACACCAAGGCTATGGCTGCTCCAGTCCCAATCCCAGTTGCTGCGACGTATTAGCTGTAGCCTGTGGCTTTATGGATCTGATTACCCTACAGCACAGTTAACGATTGCTGAGCACAGGAGATTTCGGACACCGTGTGGAGGATGGATCTATTTTGTGTTCTGAGATGTATCTATCAGATGTAGGTGTCAGGCGACCGCAGGTCATCTGGAAAACAGGTGTGACCGGTGGATTACAGGTGGCGAGACGCCAATCTGATAGAGTTCCTTTTCTGATGACGGATTCTTTAAACCTCGGAGTAGACCTAGCCCATCTTAAAATAGTATCTTTAGCGGGAGATGAAAAGAGGGCTGAGGGGTTGGGGGTGTAGGAGGAGGGGGGGGAGTTGATGTATCTCTTTCTCAATCCTTCCAAAAGCTGTCTCCTGCTTCCCATCTCCTGCGCCCAGATTTCCTCTGAGGCCCATAACTCCTGAGCAGAGCAGGGATTAACCATTTGCCCAAAGGTCTGGGTCATCACAAATAGACTTGTTCCAACAGCCATCCATCCGCCCGGCCCCCCCACCGCTGTCTCCCGAAACGGCAGCTTAATGCACTCCGCGCCCTGGAATAATATTTACTGCCGCAGTCAGTCTCGCGGCGCGACGCTCCGAAGGCCGATCCGATATTGGTTACATTCAACTCCCTTATCGATTCTGTATAATCATCGACACATTTTTTTTTTCTTCCTCCCTTCGCTGTCTCCGGTCTTTTCTCCCTCCCAGTAAGGTCACTGCTTTAAATCTAAAGGACGGCGAGTTAATGAACTGATGCGGCAGGAATTAAAACAGCGTTCCAAGTCCTCTTGCGTTAAGGGGGGCAATATTTGAATAGGGCACGGAGAATGACACAAGTCTGTTCACAGAGATAATTAACTGCTACTTTGAGATTGTAAATGGGAATAGTGTTGGTGGTATTGATAGGTCTTATTACTGCTGACTACATAGAAAATGGACAGGGGAGATGTGTGCTTCCATGTACCCTTAAGATTACAGGTTACAGTCTATTAGCCTTCGACTGATTTTGGTTTAGTCCAGGTTTTACTATAAAGAGGAACATCAATGAACAACATGGACAGCTGCTTTTTCACTTTTCACTTGTATAGGGCAATGGAATCCATTTAAGACACATTTCTTAAAGGTCGGCCTATAAGTGCAGGAATGACTAAGGCTTAAAAGACATTGCTATTGTATGGTTTCTAAAATCCCAGCGATAGTAATCGTCTGATAAAAATCGAATATCAAACGTTGAACTCGGCAGTGCCTTTCAACCTCATTCATTAAAACACACTCTCTTTTTAAACCGGGGCCTATTGTAAACAATTCATTATTAATGGGAGCTAGCGTTCAAATATTAGGAAATAGAAAAAAGAAATTAAGAGTAGGGGCGAGAACAAATGCTAATTCGAAGCAGGGAGTTGAGGGACAAAAGCACTACAGGGGTGTGTGATATTATCATGGGACGTCGTACTGCAGATAAACTACAGCTAAAACCAGGGGACCATTGAGACATCGTATTAATGAGGACAGGCAGGGGAACAAGACAGGGTGAGAGAGAGAGAGAGAGAGAGAGAGAGAGAGAGAGAGAGAGAGAGAGAGAGAGAGAGAGAGAGAGAGAGAGAGAGAGATGGACAGAGAACGAGAGCGACAGAGAGACAGAGGTGGGGGTGGAACTGGTGAAGCAAAAGTGGCTGCTTTGAAGTGGGAGTCAAAGTACAAGAAAAGGGGAAGAAGGTGAAAAAGGGGAAGATGGGGTGGAAGAGGGGGAGGGGTCATGACTGCATGTGGTCCATGAAGGGAGGCTAGGGGGCCACTTCAGGGGACACAAGGCCAGAGAAGGGGGTTTGTCTCTGGATTTTAACCACATAAGTCATTTTTTAACCGGTAAGCACGGCATGGCTGTTAGCTTTAACTTCTTATGGCTGGGGGCAGTATTGAGTAGCTTGGATGAATAAGGTGCCTGAGGTGCTCTGACCTAACATAATCGTTTGTGGTGCTTTCGCCGTGAAGCCTATTTCAAATCGGACACTGTGGTGGGATTAACAAGGAGTGTATCTTTAAAATGGTGTGAAATACTTGTATGTTTGAGGAATTTTAATTATGAGATTTCTGTTGTTTGAATTTGGCACCCTGCTCTTTCACTGGCTGTTGTCATATCGATCCCGTTAGCAGGATCTCAGCCCAAAGAGGTTTTAAACAGGTAGCTCTACATTATCATGCTGTGGCTAATTTGTGAGGGAAAACCCCTAACCTATCTCATACACATTATCTGAAACATTCAGACCATAAAGGATGCAATACTACTGACTTCGACCCATTGTGAGAAGAAAGAAAAATCGGTGAAACAAAAATAGCAAAACAAACTAGAATTCTTTCAGACAGACAAAAGGAGTACAGAGGCAGGCACTGATTGGCCGGTATAGAGTTGAGAGAGAAGAGGGCAGAGGTAGCCATCTTCAGAAGGTCCTGCACAGAAACACAAAGGAAAAAGGCCCTAAGGATGGGACCGTAATGAGTCTCTCTCCGGAGTGGCCTCCTGCCAACGTCGAGCCAAGGTCAGGGACGGGACCTCGCTTCAACATTGGAATAGTGATGGACCGCAACGTCCTTGTGATGTCCAATGGGGGTAGCGTCAAAGCTAATATACCACCGCCTCACAATAATAATGAAATAAATGTTTCCCCCAGAACAGAAGACGGGAGGCAATTTGATAGCCGGGACTAAATAATGTTCATCCCGTATTTCAGTTAATGAGAGCATGTCAGGGTTTTGGTCAGCGCTAATATAATAGAGACTGAGAGGCTTTATTGTTAATGAGGGAGAGATAATTAAGAGGGTATCAACTATAGTGGAAGAAAAGGAAGGAGCGAAGGAGGGGGAGAAAGAAGAAGGGGAGGGAGGGAATAGCGGCGGCTTTGGTCTTTGAAGAGAGGCGAGGCTCTCCTCGTTGGAAGTCTTTCTGGGGCGGCGGGTCAGTTAGAGGTACGACTCATTACAGGAGTGTTGGGATTTGATGAGAGCTCTGTAGCCACATCCCTAGCCGACCCTAACATAAAGGAGGGCAGCTGGCCAACAGAACCCTAACACAGAGAGGGCAGCTGGCCAACAGAACCCTAACACAGAGAGGGCAGCTGGCCAACAGAACCCTAACACAGAGAGGGCAGGTGGCCAACAGAACCCTAACACAGGGAGTGTAGCTGGCCAACAGAACCCTAACAGAGAGGGCAGGTGGCCAACAGAACCCTAACACAGGGAGTGTAGCTGGCCAACAGAACCCTAACACAGGGAGTGTAGCTGGCCAACAGAACCCTCTATTATTTAGTTTCTCTCTTTTACTACTGTCCTATCTCTGTCAATCTTTCTCTGTCACTGTCAATCTTTATCTAACTTTCCCTCTCTCTCTCCTTCCCTCCCCCCCCCCCTTCCTCTCTCCCTATGAATAATCTACTATGGCTGAAGTTGGGCAACAGGCAGTACAATATCACAATGACGAGAAGTGTAGCGAAAGCTTGTCATACGCCATATATCCCAAACCCCAGCCACAGCCAGTTAGGTCCTATTCCTTGGCCAACTCACAGAGTCCCATTTCCCGCATGCCAAAAATATGTCCCATTCCATAATATTAAGACCAGGAAGTTTAAATAAAGAGGCTGATGGGGATTGGAGGGGGATGGCGAACCAGAGAGAGCGAGTGTGTTCCTAACTCCAAGAGCCCCAATCCAATTTGGGCTAATTAAGGTCATACAAAAGCTCATCATAAATATTTTCCTTTCTACAGCGCCAAGGTCTACTGAATTATATCCATGTCTTCTTTTTCCCTTTGCTCTCCGGTCGTCTCCCGTCCCAGCCAATCAAATTATTTTGTTGGTAATTAGAGGCTTCCTCTGCCCTGGTCGGGCAGGTGCTAATGAGGGTGATACGATTAAGGAGGGCGTGGGGGTTGAACTTGGGACTGTGCAAGGTGATCAGAGGGCCTGGGGAGAGTGGCGAGAGGGGGAACTCAGGGCCCGAGACAGACAAGATCAAATACAGACAAAGCAGGCTTGATGAAGGGCAGGTCCAACATGGTAACAACCCCTTTGATACTGAACACTGATCAATGTTGACCTCGGTGAGTTAAAGAGGAAGGGAGCAACCGGCTAATAGCTAACACTCCTTTCTTCAGTAGGATCTAGCAGCATTGGCTTCACGTAGTGATGACGAAGACGATGAAGGCGATGACAAATGACAATGACGGCAAATGACAATAACTTTCGGTAACACACAACTTTCTTGGGGAAAATGGGTGTGTGGGCAATTTCTGCCAGGTATGTATATCAAATATGTATAGCAGCTTCTGATGAGATCACAGAGATATAGAGATACATAGATGAAATCTGATTAAATCATGCCAACACACAGCCATTTATTTGAACATAACCTACTTCCATACCCATACGGTGCTATCAAACATACGGTGCTATCTAAAGCCCGGTGTACACTACACAATTTTGGCCCCGATTTAGCTGTCCCAGACAAGTTTTTGAGATCGGCGACAAAAAAAAACGTGTCGTCCCCTACTCGGGGCGCGTTGCCTTCCCCGACGCTCGTTTAATATGAGCAGGTCAGAGACGCAATCTGAGGGCTACCGATCTCGTATTGGAGCATGTTTGGTTTTACCGGCACAAAATCTGCAAAGCTCTTGTAGTGTGAGATGTGCAACGACACGTTTTGAGAACGGCGATCAGCAATAGCCAATGAGAGCCCGCCGGGGAAGAAGCCAGTGAGATGATGACGTCATTTAGCGTCACCCAGAATGTGTAGACTCTCAAGCAGAAGCGGTGACTACTACTAGTATGCGTTTGTACTTTATCAAAAGCCAACGCGTCAAATCGTTACAGCTCGGACGTTCACAAGCAATGTTACTCAATTGGAAATGTTGGCTAGCTAGTTCAACTCTGTACGGCAAGCGTGATTGTCTGACTGAAAACGTTTATAAGGCTGCTCAGAGCCACATCTCGTTGCAGCTACGTTAAACCTAATCGCATCATCACATCATTGCTTTCGCGAGACAGCGTGGTATCGACAATCCTCACGACCAAGTGAAGAATCTTGTAGTGTGTGACCCCCTGCCTGTGTCACATCGTTCAGTGTGCGCACCACTATGTTGGCAACACACAAAACACTACAGGAACGTGAGAAACTCAGCGGTTTTAAGATTCTGAAACTTGTCGAGTGTACACCCGGCTTAAGTACCTTCACTTAAACTAATAACACCACATGCCATTGCCCATTCATCCATATGTGTATAATGCACACTTAGAACATACTGGGCCATCAAACAGAAGGGAAATGTGCATATAAATACCATCATTAAACTAATATGGTGTGTGCTATTGCTATCCATCAATTTGTCCATGATGTGCAGTACTCTCAGACACAGTGCTATGAAATGCGACTAAATACACTTTAAGAAACCTACATTGAACTAACACGTGAAGCCATCCATCTGTATGGACAAAATGTGTGTGGTGTATGTGTGTGTGTGTGTGTGTGTGTGCGTGTGTGTGTGTGTGTGTGTGTGTACATTGGGTCAAATGCTAATACAGGCAACAGCCCAGGATTAATACAAATGACCTTTCATTCAAAAAAGTCATGAACCCCAACCATTACCAAGCGACACACACATGCCGTATGTGTCATGTATCTTAAACATCCCTGTATGTGTGTGTGTGTGTGTGTGTGTGTGTGTGTGTGTGTGTGTGTGTGTGTGTGTGTGTGTGTGTGTGTGTGTGTGTGTGTGTGTGTGTGTGTGTGTGTGTGTGTGTGTGTGTGTGTGTGTGTGTGTGTGTGTGTGTGTGCTTGAATCTGTGTGTGCTGCCCTGTCAGACTCTGCATTCTGCCTGGCTGACTGGTGTTTCCAGGCTAAATGCCCTTCTAATAGCCCTTCATTTCGGCTCCACTACAGCAACTGCAAATAATGTAATAACCTTCACTCCTCCCCCCCCAACTGTCTGGGAAGGAGCCATTGGTATGTCACGTAGTATAAGGCCAATGAATGTGTGTGTGTGTGTGTGTGTGTGTGTGCGTCCGTCCGTGCGTGCGTGCGTGTGTGTTCGCGCGAGCCTTCAAGGAAGGGGACCGTGCTCAGATGAAAACAAAGAGGTTATACAACCACATTATCATCGTAATAAGGCTAAGGGCAGACATCTCTCTCTTTCAGGCTGAGTCCCAAACAGGCCCCCTATTCCCTTCACAGAGAATAGGGTACCATTTAGGATATAGGGTGCCATTTAGGATACAGCCTCAGTTTCTCTCCCTAACTGCTCTGAGTTGACAAAAACACTTGAAGCAGGAACAAAGTTTCTGTTCGTGAAACTTAAATATAATAATATCCACCGTGTAATGGGATGACCTTGAACGTTGCCTGCCCGTCTATCAAAGAGCTCCACTTGCATTCAGTTTCAATCATTTCTGTATTCCTCTATTACATTACAACAAGCATAGAGGGAACATTATGTCAATGCAAGCCCAAATTGAACGGAACATTTTTCAGGAAGAGAAGAGGTTGTGGAGTGCTCGAACCCAGCGAGAGAGAGCGAGAGAGAGCAAGAGAGCGAGAGAGCGAGAGAGAGAACGAACTCAGCCTCATGGGGGTGAACGGGATCTCCTTTAGCCGACGCCAATGGCGACAGCTAGTCTTGCTGGGGTCCGACGCATAATGAAAAAGACATTACAGACAAAAATACTTTACAATTGACACACATTTACAAACACGTGTGTGTTGTGCGTTGACTTGAAAACATGTGCCCTCTGTGCGTCGTCTTGAATTCATTCTGGATTTGGGGACTGTGAAGAGACGTTGGTGGCATGTCTGGTGGGTAAGTATGTCTATCAGAGCTATACGTAAGTTGATTATACAGACAATTAGGAAACGTAAACACAATAACATTTCTCACAAAAACAAGAATTGATGCAGTAAATCTAGTCAACTCTCAAGCAGGAAAGACTGGCATGCATGTTGTTGATGTCCGTTCTGTATGTGTAGTTAAGGGCAAGGCGTGCTGCTCTGTTTTGGGCCAGCTACAGCTTTGCTGGGTCTTTTTTCGACTGCACTTGACCATATTATCCTGGACAATAATCAAGATGGCACCAGAGCCTGAACAACCAGTACAGTTGATTTTTGTGTCAAAAACACAGAACATCTTTTTATAAAAGATACACCCATTTTTTTTTTTACATTTTAGTCATTTAGTAGACACTCTTAACCAGAGCGACTGCATATATTTGCATATATTTTCACATGATTTTCTTTCATACTGGTCCCCCGTGGGAATCGAACCCAGAAACACGGAGCTCTACCAACTGAGCTACACAGGACCCTCCCCATCTTCACACCAACTTTGTCAATATGACTTGAGCATGGAAATTGACCATCCAATGTTATACCTAGGAGTTTAGCTTCCTCAACTCCAGGAGAGTTTAAGGTCTTTGAGAAGGTTTTGAACCAAGTGCAATGCTTTTAGTTGGATTTAAGACCAGTTTATTATTAACACTTATTCTGATACTGACTGTAACTCCTTATTTAGAATTCACTGGCTTTGGGTGCTGACATGTAGAGTGTGGAATCATGGCACATGGTCTTTCTAGCTTTGTGTGAGACCCGTGGCAAATTAGAGAAGAGTAACGGCCCAAGGACACTGCCCTGAAGGACACCGCAGTGTTCATATCTGATGTTAGAGAAACATCCATTGAAGAACACTCTCTGGGTTCTATTGGCTAAATAACTCTCCAACCATGTGATGGCAGGTGTCGGAAAGCCACAGCAAGTGCATTTCTTCAATAACAATTTATGATCAATAACATCAAGGCTGCACTGAAATCTAACTACACAGCTCCAACTATCATCTTATTATCCATGTCTTTTAACCAATCATCAGTCATCTGAGTCAATGCAGTACAAGTTGAGTCCCCTTACATGCATGCTGGAAGTCAGTAAACAATTTGTTCTCTGAAAAATACCATTGCATTTGGTCAAACACAATTCTCTCCATCAGTTTACTAAGAACATGCTTAGTAAAGGGTGATTTATTATTTTTAGGCAGTGGAATTACTTTAACCTTGCCAGGCATCCATGACTCAGAATCAATCTCCACCCTCCCATCAGATGCCCCAAGACTGGGCATCCTGGCCTAGCTGTTGTTTTGTAACTGGCTATTTTGAGACTCGACCAGAACAGAGTGCACTTTGCCTGCCTGTCAGAAAGGGGATTCCGTCCCAAATGGCAACCTATTCCCTACATAGTGCACAGCTTTTGACCAGGACCCCATAGGGATAAAAAATATATATAGTGCACTATATAGGGAATAGGGTGCCATTTGGGAACCACCCATGAGCTGTTTGATCTAGACATAATAGAGAGTGTGTGAATTATACGTGTCTATATGAAAAAGGTAGCGCGTGGGTGAGAGCGTGTATGTGCATTGTGTGACCATACATCAAACACCGGTGTCTGTTCCTTACTAGATCAAGGCTACATCAAGGTGTGCCTGGGGCTGGTCTAGTGCTAGTGCCGCTGACCCACGGGCCACGTATGTTCCTGCAGTCAGTGGTTCAAACTCTCATTCCGACCACCCACTTTCTCTGCTATAGCCTACACATATCTATCTTTAATATGTCAATGAAACTTGAAAACCCCTTTAAAAAGGTATGTGAAGACTGCCCCTCGTATGTCTGCTTCACAGCTCTCTTATTCAATGTCATGACAGTGGGGCTTTCTACTGGTAACGTATACATAGTAATCCAATAAGAATTATCTTCTGACTGTGACCTTTTGAACTCTGACTAATAAACATTACTGACCAACACACGTTGCGTTTTGAGCTGCAGTAGCTAGGTGGAAGCTTCCTTGACATTTCCCTGCTCTCTCTCTCTTGTACTGTCTGGGAATGCAGTATTGACATCCTATACGTCCACGTGGTGTCTCAGATAAGCACATCACGGCTCTGCAGTACAAGGGGCAATAAGGAAGGGAAATTGGGTGCGTGGCATGGCGAGAAAGACCAGGGGGACGAGGGGGGGAATTGTGACTTACCTCGACCAGCTTGTTGGCGTGCTCGCGGAACACCTGCGCGTACTCCTTGACCTCCTTCTCGTTGCCACTCTTGGCCGCCTCGATGAGCACCAGCAGCGGCACGTTGGTCTCCAGGAACGAGTCTGAGATGTGGTCCATCACCGCCTTCCTCAACTGGAGAGAGAGGGACAGAGTGTGCTTAACTTCGTGTTTACTAAGTGTTTTAACTTTCCATGCCAATGAAGTATAACATATTTATCATTGAATTGAGAGCGGGGGCGGAGAGAGAGAGAGAGAGAGAGAGAGCGAGGGGGAGAGGTGGGGGGAAGAGGGAGGGGAGAGAGAGTGAGAAAGAGAGAGCGAGCGAGGTGGGAAAGAGAGAGCGAGCGAGGGGAGAGGGACAGCGAGACAGATAGCGAGAGAGACAGAGAGCGAGAAAGAGAGAGAAAGCGAGGGGAGAGGGACAGAGAGACAGAGAGAGACAGAGAGCGAGAAAGAGAGAGAAATCGAGGGGAGAGGGACAGAGAGACAGAGAGACAGAGAGCGAGAAAGAGAGAGAAATCGAGGGGAGAGGGACAGAGAGACAGAGAGAGACAGAGAGCGAGAAAGAGAGAGAAAGCGAGGGGAGAGGGACAGAGAGACAGAGAGAGAAAGTGAGGGGAGAGGGACAGAGAGACAGAGAGAGACAGAGAGCGAGAAGGAGAGAGAAAGCGAGGGGAGAGGGACAGAGAGACAGAGAGAGAAAGCGAGGGGAGAGGGACAGAGAGACAGAGAGAGACAGAGAGCGAGAAGGAGAGAGAAAGCGAGGGGAGAGGGACAGAGGGACAGAGAGACAGAGGGACAGAGGGACAGAGAGACAGAGAGAGAAAGCGAGGGAAGAGGGACAGAGAGACAGAGAGAGGGGGAGATGAGCAAACAGAAAGAGAGGATCAGCAGCAGCAGGGGGTCGTAAAATAGTAAAATGGCTGCCCACGAGGTGTTATATTCCCCATGAGACCTTTTACGAGGGCAGCACTTTCCGACTTATATATTTGTTTATGGAATCGTTTTGCCAAACTGGCAAGGAACACAGTCTTTTCCCCTGCTAAATGGACACTGATGGTATTCACAGTCTCTTCATATCGGACAGTGAAACAGACTAGTGGGTATAGAGTCAGTACAATGACAGTAGACATGTGCTTTATCTTACTAAGAGAAGGACTTGAGCATATGGACCCTTGGAGGCTAACAAAGGCAAGCAAGCACGCAAACACACACTCGGAAGGAAGGACAGACGCACACACACACACACACACACACACACACACACAGACAGACACAAACTCCCATCCAGTTAAATGTTTTTGGAGTAGCAGTTCAAAGGAGTCAATTGACTAGTCTTGTGAAGTTTAATTTCACGACTATCAGACTGAAGCCATTTGAATGAATGAGCAACTACGGTGGGGACTTCACTTTAGTTTCTGATGCCATCGTTCATAATTAGGCTATAAAGAAAACATTATTGCACCGCGTTCCTGGTGTTAAAGAACTGCAGATTTAGAGGGGCAGCGAGGGAGATATGGGGGTGCCGGTGATTGGCAAGGGCATTTGGCTCCTAACCAGCAATAATCATCAGTCAGTCATGCGCATTCCCACACACACGCCCGAAAGCGCGCGCACACACACATTAGACAGTGAAACACACACACTCACCCCATCCACCGACCAATTAAAATCTTAACTGCCAAGCCACAGCGGAGGGACAGTAATGATGAATTATGGCTTGTGGCGGTTTTAATCCATCACTCTGGTTCTTTGAGGGGAGACTAGGAGTCTGCCTCCTCAAATTGATATTTTGCTGCACTACTATTGGCCAGAGCCATACGGACCCCGGTCAAAAGTAGTGCATGGCATAGGGAATAGGGATCCATTTGGGAGACATACTAGAAGCCGGCCAAGAGCTGTAGGACATGACAGGCCTACATAAGAAACCCAGCTTTAGCCAAAATCCTGTGTTCAACAGGTGGGAAATGTTTTAACACTACAACCACCTGGCCTTTCAGCCTATAAGTACCCGCTGGAGAACGTTGCCGGGGCGACCCTTTTAACATATGGACCAGATGCATATCAACCCACAAGGTGCTGCAAACATAAGCACCGATGCTTGGTAAATAGTTTATAAACGACAAAGGATGAATTGCTTGAAGAAATATTGACGGAAAATAAATCAATACAAGAATAGAAACAATAGGTATTTGTTCAGATCGAGTCAAGGACGTGTTTTGTATAATTCTACAAAGTCCTAGAAAAAAAACACAGGCCTATAGCCTAGTTTCCTGTTTTCCCTTACAATAAAAACATGACCGTGTAATCCATTTGATCAACTTTATTTGTCGATTCGATTAGTAGTAGAGTTAAAGTAATCGATAAAGTCCAGTTACAGCTTCGTTTGACAAAGTAGAAGTGAAAAAAAATATTATAATAATAATAATAGAACCAGCCAGGTGACAGGTGAAATGATTTGCTGTATTCCTAAACAAAAGCATCAGTGCATGAACAATTGTAAAGGATGAATTGCATAAATAAATAGAATATTCACATTTTCTGCTTAGCAACCAGAGCAATGCTGCCGAGCGCGCGGTCATGTGATGAATGCATTGACAGCACGGATATTCTTGGAAAAAGTGACACTTGGAA
The DNA here is from genome assembly GCF_016432855.1 of Salvelinus namaycush. Taxonomy (NCBI): domain Eukaryota; kingdom Metazoa; phylum Chordata; class Actinopteri; order Salmoniformes; family Salmonidae; genus Salvelinus; species Salvelinus namaycush. The sequence continues at coordinate 50,073,557 of NC_052314.1, forward strand.
ATAGAGCTGCACCTCTGATATTATGACAGTTATTTGACAAAGGCTACGTGTCATCGAAACTCCAGAATATGCTCTTTCTGACACTAGATGAAAATCACAATGTTTTACCTGCATGTGACTCTGAAGGAGGATTTGATAAAGCGATGGTCCGTTCCCCTCATCTGCAAATTTCACCCGTCTCTTCATGTACAATTTGACAACAGATAGGCCTAATATTGTCACTCATCAGATTCTTGTCAATTTAATCGTGTCTATAGGCAAACTCTTATTATGTGTGAAATACGTTTAGGTATAGTTTAGCTGTAGTTTCGCCGGCTGTGCAGGCTGACTGGCATCGTTTGTTGCCCGCTCCACAAGTTGGACAGAATCAAGTATATGTTTCTCATTATTCTAAAGGCCTACTGTAGCATGTAGCATGTAGCATGTTTTCATTTGATTAGTAAGAGAGTTACGGTAAATAAAACAGTGATGTAACAGCTTCTTTTTTTTAAAGGAAAAAATAAAAGAGAATGGTATTAACCCGCAAGGCGCGGTTAAATTATTAACATGATTGCCAATGCTGATAAACAGGCATAACAAACTCATCATTACACTATTGTTGTTCAAAATTAAATCAACCTCTTCACCCTCCTTATCATTCAGTTAGGCCTCATTTAAATTGGATTGTGAAGTAACTTGCACAATTATCGTCCATTCCATCCATTTGTCATTCATTCAGCGGGCTGGCATTGTTTGCTTCGCTGGATAGAGTCAAGGATAAGTTTAGCATTTTTCTAAATGCCTACTGCAACACGTAGCATGTTTTCGTTTCCCTTACAATACATGTGATTAGTAATAGAGTTATAGTAAATCAAACAGCTTATTTTTACAAAGTAAAACATAAAAACAGAATGGTATCAACCCCCAAGGCGCGTGGTCAAATTATTTGCTGCTGATAAACAGGCATAACACAAACTCATCATTCTACTATTGTCTTTCGAAATTAAATCAACCGCTTCACCCTCCTTATCGTTCAGTTAGGCCTAATTTAAATTCAGCGGTGAAGTAAGGTGCACAATTATCACCCATTCATTCATTTGTCATTCGATCAGTGAGGAGAGAGAGAGACGCTGTAGCGCCTGGCTGCATACCAGCATCCTACAGCACATTGTCTCGGAGGGTTAGGAATAGGTGTGGAATTTGTGATTTTCAAAATTCGGGACAAATGAACATTTAGGAAAAGTCAGGGAAGGAGCAGGACATAGCTTTTTGGGGGGGGGGGGGGCAGATTTTTTTAATTGACCAAATCGGTCAGCGGCCGTTGGCCTGTGGCGGTTCTTGTGTCCCGTGAGAAGTTCAGATTTGGTTTCACGTTGCAAAACATTTTTTCTACACTGTGCTTGAAACGCAGCCATTTGTTCGAGGAAAAGAGTAGGAAAGAGACTTCTTCCGTATTGCAATCAATGTGCCGTGTTCATTTGGGTTGCGGGGTACCTGAGCATGAAATTCGGAGAGAGAGATGGGAGTGCTCTCCTAGTTAATGATCCATCTCCCCCTGTGCCAATAAACTAATCTAGGACTTTTAATGAACTTTAGCCTCCTCGTTAATAGTCTTTAATAAGTGTTTTTGATTTTCAGGACTTTTCCCATTGGTCAGTGTGCTATAGCCTTGAGTCTGATCGAATATACACTGCTCAAAAAAATAAAGGGAACACTTAAACAACACAATGTAACTCCAAGTCAATCACACTTCTATGAAATCAAACTGTCCACTTAGGAAGCAACACTGATTGACAATAAATTTCACATGCTGTTGTGCAAATGGAATAGACAAAAGGTGGAAATTATAGGCAATTAGCAAGACACCCCCAAAAAAGGAGTGATTCTGCAGGTGGTGACCACAGACCACTTCTCAGTTCCTATGCTTCCTGGCTGATGTTTTGGTCACTTTTGAATGCTGGCGGTGCTCTCACTCTAGTGGTAGCATGAGACGGAGTCTACAACCCACACAAGTGGCTCAGGTAGTGCAGTTCATCCAGGATGGCACATCAATGCGAGCTGTGGCAAAAAGGTTTGCTGTGTCTGTCAGCGTAGTGTCCAGAGCATGGAGGCGCTACCAGGAGACAGGCCAGTACATCAGGAGACGTGGAGGAGGCCGTAGGAGGGCAACAACCCAGCAGCAGGACCGCTACCTCCGCCTTTATGCAAGGAGGTGCACTGCCAGCGCCCTGCAAAATGACCTCCAGCAGGCCACAAATGTGCATGTGTCTGCTCAAACGGTCAGAAACAGACTCCATGAGGGTGGTATGAGGGCCCGACGTCCACAGGTGGGGGTTGTGCTTACAGCCCAACACCGTGCAGGACGTTTGGCATTTGCCAGAGAACACCAAGATTGGTAAATTCGCCACTGGCGCCCTGTGCTCTTCACAGATGAAAGCAGGTTCACACTGAGCACATGAGCACATGTGACAGACGTGACAGAGTCTGGAAACGCCGTGGAGAACGTTCTGCTGCCTGCAACATCCTCCAGCATGACCGGTTTGGCGATGGGTCAGTCATGGTGTGGGGTGGCATTTCTTTGTGGGGCCGCACAGCCCTCCATGTGCTCGCCAGAGGTAGCCTGACTGCCAATAGGTACCGAGATGAGATCCTCAGACCCCTTGTGAGACCATATGCAGACACATGCACATTTGTGGCCTGCTGGAGGTCATTTTGCAGGGCGCTGGCAGTGCACCTCCTTGCACAAAGGCGGAGGTAGCGGTCCTGCTGCTGGGTTGTTGCCCTCCTACGGCCTCCTCCACGTCTCCTGATGTACTGGCCTGTCTCCTGGTAGCGCCTCCATGCTCTGGACACTACGCTGACAGACACAGCAAACCTTTTTGCCACAGCTCGCATTGATGTGCCATCCTGGATGAACTGCACTACCTGAGCCACTTGTGTGGGTTGTAGACTCTGTCTCATGCTACCACTAGAGTGAGAGCACCGCCAGCATTCAAAAGTGACCAAAACATCAGCCAGGAAGCATAGGAACTGAGAAGTGGTCTGTGGTCACCACCTGCAGAATCACTCCTTTTTTGGGGGTGTCTTGCTAATTGCCTATAATTTCCACCTTTTGTCTATTCCATTTGCACAACAGCATGTGAAATTTATTGTCAATCAGTGTTGCTTCCTAAGTGGACAGTTTGATTTCACAGAAGTGTGATTGACTTGGAGTTACATTGTGTTGTTTAAGTGTTCCCTTTATTTTTTTGAGCAGTGTATTTCATCATTTATCTGTATATCAACCATACAATATATATATATCATGTTGGAATAAACTCATATATATCTGTATACATAGAGGCAGTGTCCCAGATACAGAGTAAGACTAACTCTGGACTGAAAATGGAGTATATCCATTGAAAATTTGTTCAGGATTAGACGGAATCTGTGTCCAAGAAACCACCACTTGATGTTATAATATTCATGTTAATTAGTACATGTTAGATTAAATAGTATTGAGCAATGCCTAAAAGTTATGTTGAGGTGTTAGACTGAGACTGAAAGAAGAAGGGATGATACAGTAGAGTGATTTTCCTCTCCTTCTCTCCTTCTCTCCTCTCTGCACCAAACAGCATTCCCAATGCCCAAACCCCACAGGTCTCCCACTTAAATCTTTCAGCCATATCTCTCTCTTGTCCATCTGCACTCTCTTGTTCTATGTAGGGTTGCAAAGGCAGAGCATATTACTAGTAACTTTCGAGGTTTACCAGTAAACTACCAGAATTTTGGTAAATTTCGAGTTTTGAGGGGAATGTATTCCAACTAGTGGCCTTTTTGGGTACTCCAGATTATCACAGGTGTCTGTAATTATCTCTGGCCCTCCATGTGGCCTTATCACATGTAAAAAAAACATTAAATCATCAAATAAGATGATACAAACATAGATTGACAAAGCTGTAAAACATTATCCTAAATATAAACAATCAACTTAGTGAACAGCATTGGTGTTTAATATAAGGGTTTCCACATTTATTTATTTTACTATGTCATTGTGTCTTTGTTGTTAATGTTTTGGCACCAAACTTGTGGCAGTTGTGAAAAAAGTCAATAGTTGGAAAAACTGCAGAGTTAATTGAAAATAATGGCATTGCTGATTACATGTTTTTCTCATTAATAAGCTATTTTCTCTTGAACCATATCTATGTCTATCCACTAGAAACTCATAGACAATATGGACACAGATCCATATATTAACATTTATTCTAAAGTTCTTCAAGTATAAATTACCAAAGTTACAATAGATTATACGTTAATTACCAAAATGACTGAATGTCTCTTTCTCCCTCTCCCCCACGTTCGTGTGTAGAGATGGACCAAGGCGCAGCGTACGTAGAGTTCCACATATTTTATTAGAGAAAGTGAAACTTAGAAGAAGAAAAAAAACAATAAAGAATAAACGAACCGTGACGACAATGCAGTGCTAACAGGCAACTAAACATAAACAATATCCCATAATCCACAGGTGGAAAAATGCAACTTAAGTATGATCCCCAATTAGAGACAACGATAGCCAGCTGCCTCTAATTGGGCATCAATTACCAAACTATAACATAGAAAAAACAACCTAGAACCCCACATAGAAAATATAAACTAGACTAACCCCCCTAGTCACGCCCTGACCTACTCTACCATAGAAAATAAAGGCTTTCTATGGTCAGGACATGACACCCTCCCTGTAACGGAATTCCTCCTCCTCTTCATCCGAAGAGGAGGAGCAGGGATTCGACCAAAACGCAGCGTTGTAACTTGACATGATTTATTTAAACAAGACAAAAAACGAACTATACTTGATACTAAACAAAATAACAAAACGAATGTAGACTGACCTGAACGTAAGAACTTACATGTAATGAAGAACGCACGAACAGGAAAAACAGACTACACAAAACGAACGAACGAACGAACGAACAAACAAACCGAAACAGTCCCGTGTGGCGCAACATACACAGACACAGGAGACAACCACCCACAACAAACAATGTGAAAACACCTACCTTAATATGGCTCTCAATCAGAGGAAATGAAAACCACCTGCCTCTAATTGAGAACCATATCAGGTCACCCATTAACCAACATAGAAACACATAACATAGACTGCCCACCCAAACTCACGCCCTGACCGACTAACACATACAAAATAACAGAAAACCGGTCAGGAACGTGACATAACCCCCCCCTCAAGGTGCGTACTCCGGACGCACCACCAAAAGTCTAGGGGAGGGTCTGGGTGGGCATCTGACCACGGTGGTGGCTCAGGCTCTGGGCGAGGTCCCCACCCCACCATAGTCAATCCCAGCTTCCGTATTCCCCTCTGAATGACCACCCTCCTATTCCACCCACTTAATTTAAAGGGTACCGTCGAGATAAGGGGCAGCACCGGGATAAGGTAGCTCAGGACAGAGAGGTAGCTCAGGACAGAGAGATAGGTCAGGATAGAGAGGAAACTCAGGATAGAGGGGCAACTCCGGACTGAAGGGCAGCTCCGGACAGAGAGACAGCTCTGGACTGAGGGGCAGTTCTGGATTACTGGCAGCTCCGGGCTGGCTGACGGCTCTGGACGCTCATGGCTGGCTGACGGCTCTGGACGCTCATGGCTGGCTGACGGCTCTGGACGCTCATGGCTGGCTGACGGCTCTGGACGCTCATGGCTGGCTGACGGCTCTGGCAGATCCTGTCTGGTTGGCGGCTCTGGCAGATCCTGTCTGGTTGGCGGCTCTGGCAGATCCTGTCTGGTTGGCGGCTCTGGCAGATCCTGTCTGGTTGGCGGCTCTGGCAGATCCTGTCTGGTTGGCGGCTCTGGCAGATCCTGTCTGGTTGGCTGCTCTGGCAGATCCTGACTGACGAATGGCTCTAGCGGCTCCTGACTGACTAACGGCTCTGACGGCTCGGGACAGACGGGCGGCTCTAATGGCTCGGGACAGACGGATGGCTCAGACGGCACTGGGCAGACGGATGGCTCAGATGGCGCTGGGCAGACGGATGGCTCAGATGGCACTGGGCAGACGGATGGCTCAGATGGCACTGGGCAGACGGATGGCTCAGATGGCACTGGGCAGACGGATGGCTCTGGCCGGATGAGGCGCACTGTAGGCCTGGTGCGTGGTGCCGGAACTGGAGGCACCGGGCTAAGGACACGCACCTTCAGGCTAGTGTGGGGAGCAGGGACAGGGCACACTGGACTCTCAAAACGTACTATGGACCTGGTGCGTGGTACCGGCACTGGTGGTACCGGGCTGAGGGCACGCACATCAGGGCGAGTACGGGGAGAAGGAACAGTGCGTACAGGACTCTGGAGACGCACAGGTGGCTTAGTGCGTGGTGCCGGAACTGGAGGCACTGGGCTGGAGACACGCACCATAGGGCTAGTGCGTGAAGGAGGAACAGGGCTCTGGATACGCACTGGAAGCCTGGTGCGTGGTGTAGGCACTGGTGGTACTGGACTGGAGCGGGGAGGTGGCGCCGGAAATACCAGACCGTGCAGGCGTACTGGCTCCCTTGAGCACTGAGCCTGCCCAACCTTACCTGGTTGTATGCTCCCCGTCGCCTGACCAGTGCGGGGAGGTGGAATAACCCGCACCGGGCTATGTAGGTGAACCAGGGACACCATGCGTAAGGCTGGTGCCATGTAAGCCGGCCCGAGGAGACGCACTGGTGGCCAGATGCGTCGGGCCGGCTTCATGACATCCGGCTCAACGCTCAATCTAGCCCGGCCGATACGTGGAGCTGGAATGTACCGAACCGGGCTATGCACACGTACAGGAGACACCGTGCGCTCTACTGCGTAACACGGTGTCTGCCCGTACTCCCGCTCTCCACGGTTAGCCTGGGAAGTGGGCGCAGGTCTCCTACCTGCCCTCGGCCCACTACCTCTTAGCCCCCCCCCAAGAAATTTGTGGGGTTTCTTCACGGGCTTCCATGCTAGCCGCGTACCTTCATATCTTCGGTTCCTCTCTCCGGTTGCCTCTGCTCTCCTCACTGCCTCCAGCTGTTCCCATGGAAGGCGATCCCTTCCAGCCAGGATCTCCTCCCATGTGTAGCAACCCTTGCCGTTTAACACGTCCTCCCATGTCCATTCCTGTTTAGTATTCCACTGCTCGAACTCACGCTGCTTGGTCCTGGTTCGGTGGGTGGTTCTGTAACGGAATTCCTCCTCCTCTTCATCTGAAGAGGAGGAGCAGGGATTCGACCAAAACGCAGCGTTGTAACTTGACATGATTTATTTAAACAAGACAAAAAACGAACTATACTTGATACTAAACAAAATAACAAAACGAATGTAGACTGACCTGAACGTAAGAACTTACATGTAATGAAGAACGCACGAACAGGAAAAACAGACTACACAAAACGAACGAACAAACGAACGAACAAACAAACCGAAACAGTCCCGTGTGGCGCAACATACACAGACACAGGAGACAACCACCCACAACAAACAATGTGAAAACACCTACCTTAATATGGCTCTCAATCAGAGGAAATGAAAACCACCTGCCTCTAATTGAGAACCATATCAGGTCACCCATTAACCAACATAGAAACACATAACATAGACTGCCCACCCAAACTCACGCCCTGACCGACTAACACATACAAAATAACAGAAAACCGGTCAGGAACGTGACACTCCCCCATCTCTCTCTCTCTCTCCTCTGCCATCTCTTTCAATCCAACCCTCCTCCTGTATTTCACTACCACTCCTCCCCATAAGTTATTTGGAGAAGGCACTACAACTGTACTACTACTCCACTACTACTCTACTGCTCTAGTACTACTTCTACTCTACTAGTGTGATTGCCAAAATGATGGTACACAGTATATCATTGTACATTTGGATAATTAAAGTCATATATCATGCCTGGTATCATATATTGCGTGGTCGCATGGTATCACCGTAGACATGAGTTGGTGTTGGAAGTTATGTCGGTATAAATGCCAGAGTCATTGGACTACGCAGACTCTATCACACTGTCGTGCCGACCTAAACTGAACTGTACCGTTCTGGCTCGGATAGATTTTATTTTTCATATTGTCTTTTCCAGCATCAACTATGGTATCTCGGACTCAGTTTAGTATTGTGAAAAGGTTATTGGTCCATTAGCCACCTTTGACCTATGTCCTGATGTCATATCATCATATGAAATGGGTGATACGGATAAAACACAATTGCAGTGACTCCAGTCTGCCTTCCCTTGAATACTGTGATGTCTATTGTGTAGTGGATGGAATCTGAGCTAGAGTCATGTAATTTTGCTGGTAAATTGGAAAGGAAAAAAGAGTGGAGTGCGCCTCTGATTTCTCCTGCTCAGACTACGAAAACAGCGAGTGGACAATTGGAAACACCAAAAAGAGAGAATGAGTGTTTTAGCTCAAATTGCTTTGAGCGTCTACCAAAAAGTTTGACGTATTATAAAATACCTGTTCTCTCCCCTTCCTCTCTTCCCCTTCTTCTCTGTCTAATCCTCTACCTCTCTTCTATCTTGTCATCCATACATCGAGTTAGAAGCCCAGTTAAACCCACTGCGATTCACACCTAACTCTAACGCTGGATAAAAGCGTTGAAAGGAATGCTGTGAAATCATTTGGACGGCATATTTAGTTAACCAACAAACCTGGGAGAGATGAATATCCGTTGGGCTGTTTGCAGATAAGCAGAGGGCCGTGTGATCTTCAAAAATGGAGATTAGCGTTTGCTTTACACATTTCCTTTTTTAATGGTGGAGAGAAACTGTGTTCATTTTCTGAATCAGACACCTGCTCTGACACAACAAAACAGATGATGGAGAACTGTCGCAAAGATCCCTTGTGTGTGTGTGTGTGTGTGTGTGTGTGTGTGTGTGTGTGTGTGTGTGTGTGTGTGTGTGTGTGTGTGTGTGTGTGTGTCTGTGTGTGTGTGTGTGTTTGTGTGTGCGCGTGTGTAATTGTGTACGGCATGTGTGTGTGCATTTGTGTGTGAGAGAGAGTGTGTCTGTGTGTGTGTTTGTGTCTCTTCAATGCGATGCAGAATGTTTGACTCATCAGTGTTATGTAAGAGGTCGGTGCGCGGAATGCAGATTTTTACATTGGCGATGATTTACTTTAACCCCCACCCCCTTGCCTCCCCCCAACCCTACCCCTGTTCCCCGTTTGTTTACGACAAGAGAAATAAAGTACATCAAAAAAGCTAAAAACAAATATGCAATTATAAGGAAGAAAATAGAGAATCCAATTATGAAAGGGAAAACATTGGCGGGGTGGTTTGGAGTCGTATTCCCCCGTTCCCCCGTCTCACTTGTGATTCAGTGCAGATGGCAGGAGCTGTGTGTGTGTGTGTGTGTGTGTGTGTGTGTGTGTGTGTGTGTGTGTGTGTGTGTGTGTGTGTGTGTGTGTGTGTGTGTGTGTGTGTGTGTGTGTGTGTGTGTGTGTGTGTGTGTGTGTGTGTGTGCCGAGGGGGTCAGTGGCAGAAAGTTTCTTATTAAAATGTCAGGAGCAATCATATGGATAAACGTCCGGGGCGCCACAGAGAGAGACAAAACAGCCTGTGCAAATGAAAATTAAGTAATAGTGCTCATATTTGATATCAGGCAACTGCGGTAGGAAGATAGGACGAGGGGAGGGGGGGATGAGAAATGAGAGAAGAGGAGGATTTTTGCTTTATTTTATTTATTACGATTCCCACTAGCCGCCGCCGACGGCGACAGCTAGTCTTACCTGGGTCTGACACATAACAAAAACAATAAATAATCAGAGAAAAAAACGTTACAATTTACATACATTTAAAAACATAAACATGTAGTGTGCTTGTGTGTGTGCATCTATCGGTTAAACATACATGTCAGTACATACACACAACAACTAGATCTCACGGGGGAGAGGCGTTGTGCTGTGAGGTGTTGCTTTATTTGTTTTTTAAACCAGGTATGCTATTCACTTGCGCTATATGAGATGAAAGGTAGTTCCATGTGTTAATGGCTGTATTATACTTTGTATAATAATCTGTATAATACTGTGTGTTTCCTTGAATTTGTTCTGGTCCTGGGGACTGTGAAAAGACCCCTGGTAGCATGTCTGGTGGGGTAAGGGCATGTGTCAGTGTTGTGTGTAAGCTGACTATTCAAAGAATTTGGATCTTTAAAAAGTTTCTCATAAAAACAAGAAGTGATGTTGTCAGTCTTTCCTCAACTCTTAACAAAGAAAGACTGGCATGGATCGTATTTCTATTAGCCCTCTGGTTACAATGAAGAGCAAGACGTGCCGCTCTGTTCTGGGACAGCTGCAGCTTAACCAGGTCTTTCTTTGCAGCACTTGACAATATGACTGGACAATAATCAAGATAAGACGAAACTAGAGCCCGCAGGACTTGCTTTGTGGAGCGTGGTGTCAAAAAAGCAGAGCATCTCCTTATTACGGACAGACTTCTCCCCCTCTTTACAACCATTGAATCTATATGTTTTGACCATGACAGTTTACAAACTAAGGTAACGCCAAGTAATTTAGTCTCCTCAACATGTTCAACAGCCTCACCATTCATTACCAGATTCTAGAGGTCTAGAGTCTAGAACGTAGGAAATGATTTGTACCAAATACGATGCTCTTAGTTTTAGAGTTGTTCAGGACTAGTTTACTACTGGCCACCCATTCCAAAACAGACTGCAACTCTTTGTTAAAGGGCTCAGTGACTTCATTAGCTGTGGTTGCTGAGGAGTATATGGTTGAATCATCAGCATACATGGATACACATGTTTTGTTTAATGCCAGTAGCGGGTCATTAGTAAAAATAGAAAAGAGTAGAGGGCCTGAGGAGCTGCCCTGCGGTGTGCTACACTTTACATGTTTGACATTAGAGAAGCTTCCATTAAAGAAAACCCTCTGAGTTATATTAGATAGATAGCTCTCAATCCACAATATGGCAATCCACAATAATACAGAGGTTGAAAAGCCATAACGCATACATTTTCTCAACAACATGTTGTGGTTAATAATATCAAAAGCTGCATTGAAATCTAACAAAAAGAAGCTCCCAGAATATTCTTATTATGCATTTCTTTCAACCAATCATGTTGAATGCCCTTCTCTTTAAGCATGCTGAAAGTTTGTTGTTAATTAATTAGAAAAATAGTATTGTATTTGGTCAAACATAGTTTTGTTCAACAGTTTGCTAAGAGCTGGGGAACAAGCTGATAGGTCTGCTGTTAGAACCAGTAAAGGCCTCTTTGCCACTTTTGGGTAGCGGAATGACTTTGGCTTCCATCCAGGACAAACACTTTCCTTTAGGCTCAGATTAAATATATGACAGATAGGAGTACCTATAGAGTCAGCTACCATGCTCAGTAGCTTTCCATCTAAGTTGTCAATGCCAAGAGGTGTGTCATTATTGATGGAAAACAATAATTTTTCCACCTCTCCCACACTAACTTTACAAAATTCAACCTTTCGATGCATTTCAATCATTATTAGTTTTTTTATGCATGAATACGATGGCTCACTGTTCGTTATTGACATTTCCTGCCTAAGTTTGCCACTTTGCCAATGACGTAACCATTAAAATAATTGGCAACATCAAATGTTTGGTGATGAATAAGCCATCTGATTCAATGAAAGATGGAATTTAACTTGTCTTTGTCCATCATTTAATTTCAACTACTCATTGATATCATGATTATAGCATTAATCTAATAATAATAATAATTCATAATACAGTTTATTCTTGTTTTTGTTCAGTTTAGTCACATACATTTTCTCAATTTGCAGTAAGTCAGCCAGTCAGATGTTTGTCCAGACTTACTGCTACTCATTTTGCCCCATCTCTTTCAACCATGCAGTTTTTCATTTACTCATCAATCCATGGAGCCTTTACAGTTTTAACAGTCCGTTTCTTAAAAGGTGCATGTTTATCAATAATTGGAAGAAGCAGTTTCATGAATTCATCAATTGCAGCATCTAGATGCTCCTTATTAATCACATCAGACCAACACATATTTTTTTTTAACATCATCCACATAAGAGTCGCAGCAAAAATCCTTTGTATTGTTGTGGAAAACTCTTATACACTATTTTAGGCCCAGCTTTTGGAACTTTGGATTTCTTGGATATAGCAACTATAGTTCTATATTACTAGTAAGAATGTGATCAATACATGTGGATGATCTTGTTCATGTAGTGTTTTTAAACACCCTGGTAGGTTGATTAACAACCTGAACCAGATTACAGGCACTGGTTACAGTGAGAAGCTTCCTCTTGAGCAGACATCTTGATGAAAAACAGTATTTAATAAGATCCCCAAGAAAGTAGACCTCTCTGTGTACATCGCATACACTATCAAGCATTTCACACACATTATTTAGATACCGACTGTTAGCACTTGCTGGCCTATAGCAACAACCCAACAGAACAGGCTTTAGATGAGGCAGGTGAACCTGCAACCACAACACTTCAATAACACTTGACATGAGATCTTCTCTAAGCATTACAGGGATATTGCTCTGAATAAGCATAAATCATTCCTGAGGGGAAGGGACCTGGTGGAAGAGCGTTCCATGATGACATGGCTCTATACACACAGTAACTGAACAACACATTAAATCTGTTTTTGGTTCGGGTACCGTGAAGAAACCCATAGCAGCGTGTCTGGGGGGTTGTGTATGTCTGTTTGAAGTGTCTGCAAATATATTATACAAATGATTAGGACTTTTCAACACATAAATGTTTCGTTAAAAGACTAGAAGAGAAGTAGTCAATTTGTCCTCAACCACGAATGACTGTCATGCATGTTGTTGATGTTAGTTCCGTGTGTGCAGGCAAGGCGTGCTGCTTTGTTTTTAGCCAGCTGTAGCTTGGCTAGGTCTTTCTTTGCTGCACCTGACCACACTAGCGGACAGTAGTCAAGACGGAACAAGATCCCAGCCTGAAGAACTAGCACAGTGGATCTTTGTGTCAAAAACACAGAACATATTATTTTTTTATAACAGACATACCTCACCCCATCTTCACAACAACTTTGTCAATATGACTTGACCATGATAACGGACCATGGAATGTCACTCCTGGGAGTCTTGTTCAATTGTCACACCCTTTATGCACATCTCCAGTTGAGGTTTCCTGTAGGTCTAAGACGCTTTAAACCAAATACAATCCTTTTGGTTTTAGATGTATTTAACACCAGTTAATTGTTAATGACCCATTCTGACACTGACTGTAACTCCTTGCTATGAGTCTCAGTGAGCTCAGTGGCTGTAGGTGCTGATTTGTAGAGTGTGCAATCATCAGCATACCCAGTCATTTTAGCTCTTTGTAAGACAAGTGGCAAATAATTAGTAAAAATAGAGAGGAGTAGCAGCCCAAGCAACAAGTGTGGCAATACGGGTGGGCTTGAGGATAACCACCCAATGAGGACACTGGAAAGCCTTGGTTTGGAATGTGTCTGCCTGTGCAGTCTTTCTAGAAAGGTTTTTTATGGTAAATTGCCCCACTGGCTAGTTACTACAGCCCCTACACTATGGCTGAACTCACCAATAGTCCTATTCACCCAAACATGTATGCAGGATGTGTAATAACACCATATCAGTTAATGGCTTGGGCGCAGCTGATGTAGACTAGATAGGTGCATCGTGGCTGATAATACATACAGCATGTGGACCAGCAAGGTACAGGACAGTAGATGATGGCTGGAGATGGATTTTCCAGCAGTCCATGAGTGCAGACATTAAAGGCCCAGTGCAATCAAAATGTTGTTTTTTCCTGTGTTTTATATCATATTGTACAACAGCTGATGAAACTAACACTGTAAAAGTGTGAAAAAAATGTGATCAGTGTTATTTCCTAATAGTTGCTAGTTGAAAATACAATCTACACAGCAGGTTTGCATCCGAGTTTCGGCTTTCCGTGCTGACATCACCATGCGGTAAACTGGTTAACAGACGAATAAAATGAGACTTCCAAACCTCTCTGCCAATAATAGCTAATTTTCAGTTTTCCCCTCCCCACTCAGACCACTCCCAGACAGTCTTGAGAAATATGTTTTTGCTAAAAAGCTATTTTTGCCATTTTAATGGAAATCTATTACAGTAATGTACACTACATGACCAAAAGTATGTGAACACCGGCTCGTCGAACATCTCATTCCCAAAATCACGGGTAGTAATATGGAGTTGGTCCCCCCTTTGCTACAGCTTCAACTCTTCTGGGAAAGCTTTCCACTAGATGTTGGAACATTGCTCCGGGCAATTGCTTCCATTCAGCCACAAGATCATTAGTGAGGTCAGACACTGATGTTGTGCGATTAGGCCTGGCTCGCAATAGGTGTTCCAATTCATCCCAAAGGTGTTCGATGGGGTTGAGGTTAGGGCTCTGTGCAGGTAAAACCCAGATTCATCCATCGGACTGCCTGATGGTGAAGAGTGATTCATCACTCTAGAGAACGCGTTTCCACTGCTCCAGAGTCCAATGGCAGTGAGCTTTACACCACTCCAGCCAACGCTTGGCATTGCGCATGTGGATTTTAAGATTGTGTGCGGCTGCTCGGCAATGGAAACCCATTGCATGAAGGTCACGATGAACAGTGATTGTGCTGAGGTTGCTTCCAGAGGCAGTTTGGAGTTCGGTAGTGAGTGTTGCAACTGAGTAGTCGATTTTTACGCGCTACGCGCTTCAGCACTCAGCGGTCCAGTTATGTGAGCTTGTGTGGCTTACCACTTCGAGGCTGAGCCACACATTTCCACATCACATTTGACCAGGGCAGCTCTATCAGGGCAGACATTTGACAAACGGACTTGTTGGAAAGGTGGAATCCTATTGTCATGCCACGTTGAAAGTCACCCAGCACTTCAGTAAGGCCATTTTACTGCCAATGTAGATTGGAGATTGCATGGCTGTGTGCTCGATTTTATACACCTGTCAGCAACGGGTGTGGCTAAAATAGCTTAATCCGCTAATTTGAAGGGGTATCCACATACTTTTGGTGATGTAGTATACTTAACTGTCACCCAGAAATGATTTGATATTTATATTAAAAAAAGCTGCATTGGGCCTTTAAGAGTGTTGTGAGCTAGTCTATCAGCCACCCTCTTCCTTCCCTTTCTTATCAGTCATTTCTGGTGGCAGGCTCGGGTCCCCGTGGTCAGGCCTCAAGAACGCCGCCCGTAGAAGCAACGCCACAGGGTTATTATCAGGTGGCGATGGAGCCCAAGCGAGTGGCGGGGGGAGAGTCATTGGAGGGCAAAACGACTGCTGACAGCATTAACGACTGACCGTTTGACACCATACCTGTCACGCTGACAGCAGTGTGGGGGCCATTGTCATTGTCAGTCAGCTAGATACTGTGACTTGTCACTATGGAAGCATTTTTAAGTTAAACAGCTTTACTATGTATTCGACTTGAATTGTCTTTTAGTTATCTGTCGGAAGTGAAACACTAACAGAATGACTGATACCAACCTAAGTCATCATTTTGTGCTTGTTACCAGGCAATAGAATGCAAAGATCAACACATACATTGATCTACTGTAGAATGTACAGAAGAAAATAACACATACACTTTAGTTTATAGACGACAGTGATTTTGCATCTCTCGTATGGCTAATCAACGAGCCATCTGTCTTGATACGAAACAGCTGTTCCTCTGATTCCAATTTCCATGCAATATAAACAAACAGCAAAATTAATCCAGAAAATAACCATTATAATGAACGGGTACTGTAGCATTTGTTGCGCTGCTGCCACGGGGGAGCCCTGCGATCAGCCATCAGTCAAGATTGGGAGCGAGCCCCGGTGAAGAAGTAACTTGACAACAGGCATTCATAACAAACAGGATGACAAGGCTAGGAACACATGGCACGTCTCTAGGCACCCTTTTCCATTAATAGTGCACTACTTTTGACCAGAGCGCTATAGGCCCTGGTCAAACGTAGGGCACGATATAGAGAATAGGTTGTAAATGGGGACGCAACCTGTAGCAGTAGCTGGCTATCAGGGGAATAGTCATTTCGGCGAGGCGAGACATTTGAGGATATTAGCTCAGCGCACAATCAGCCCTTCTCTTTCCCCAATTAGGACTATTAATCAACTTTTGGAACAGCTGGGATGCTATTTTTACAATTTCATATTCAGCCTCTCTCTCCACCCCTCTCTTTAGTTCTCTTTTGCCCACATTGTCTCTCACTTTGTTTCATCCCTTTGGCCTTAACCCAGCTGCTGGCACTACCGTGGCATTATTGCTAGTCACAGAAAGGGATTGGCTATAGGGCAATTCAGTATATTGTTTATTTTACCTTTATTTAACTAGGCAAGTCAGTTAAGAACAAATTCTTATTTTCAATGACGGCCTAGGAACAGTGGGTTAACTGCCTGTTCAGGGGCAGAACGACAGAGTTGTACCTTGTCAACCTTTCGGTTACTAGTCCAACGCTCTAACCACTAGGCTACCCTGCCAGATGGGCTGGAGTAAAAATAACATGGCTATATATACAGGGAGTACCAGTACCAAGTCGATGTGCATGGGTACGAGGTAATTGAGGTAGCTACAGTTGAAGTCTGAAGTTTACATGCTGTACACTTAGATTGGAGTCAATAAAACTCGTTTCTCAACCACTCCACACATTTCTTGTTAACAAACTATAGTTTTGGCAAGTCGGTAAGGAAATCTACTTTGTGCAGGACACTAGTCATTTTTCCAACAATTATTTACAGACAGATTATTTCACTTATAATTCACTGTATCACAATTCCAGTGAGTCAGAAGTTTACATACAGTAAGTTGACTGTGGAAAACTTCAAGAAAATTATGTCATGGCTTTAGAAGCTTCTGATAGGCTAATTGACATCATGGGAAAATCAAAATAAATATAATACATTTTAGACTTCCACAAATCTGGTTCATCCTTGGGAGCAATTTCCAAACGCCTGAAGGTACCATGTTCATCTGTACAAACAATAGTACGCAAGTATAAACACCAATGGGACTACGCAGCCGTCATACCGCTCAGGAAGGAGACGCGTTCTGTCTCCTAGAGATGAACGTACTTTGGTGCGAAAAGTGCAAATCAATCCCAGAACAACAGCAAAGGACCTTGTGAAGATGCTGGAGGGAACAGGTACAAAAGTATCTATGTCCACAGTAAAATTAGTCCTAAATCGACATAACCTGAAAGGCCGCTCAGCAAGGAAGAAGCAACTGCTCCAAAATCACCATAAAAAAAGCCAGACTACGGTTTGCAACTGCACATGGGGACAAATATCGTACTTTTTGGAGAAATGTCCTCTGGTCTGTTGAAACAAAAATAGAACTGTTTGGCCATAATGACCATGGTTATGTTTGGAGGAAAAAGGGGGAAGCTTGCAAGCCGAAGAACACCATCCCAACCGTGAAGCACGGGGATGGCAGCATCATGTTGTGGGGGTGCTTTGCTGCAGGAGGGACTGGTGCACTTCACAAAATAGATGGCATCATGAGGCAGGAAAAATATGTGGATATATTGAAGCAACATCTCAAGACATCAGTCAGGAAGTTAAAGCTTGGTCGCAAATGGGGTCTTCCAAATGGACAATGACTCCAAGCATACTTCCAAAGTTGTGGCAAAATGGCTTAAGAACAACAAAGTCAAGGTATTGGAGTGGCCATCACAAGCCCTGACCACAATCCTATAGAACATTTGTGGGCAGAACTGAAAAAGTGTGTGCGAGCAAGGAGGCCTACAAACCTGACTCAGTTACACAATCTCTGTCAGCAGGAATGGGCCAAAATTTACCCAACTTATTGTAGGAAGCTTGTGGAAAGCTACCCAAAATGTTTGACCCAAGTTAAACAATTTAAAGGCAATGCTACCAAATACTAATTGAGTGTATGTAAACTTCTGACCCACTGGGAATGTGATGAAAGAAATAAAAGCTGAAATAAATCATTCTCTGTACTATTATTTTAACCTAAGACAGGGAATTTTTACTAGGATTAAATGTCAGGAATTGTGAAAAACTAAGTTTAAATGTATTTGGCTAAGGTGTATGTAAACTCCCGATTTCAACTGTATGTACATATATGTAGGAGTAAAATGACTAGGCAACAGGGTAGATAATAGACAGTAGCAGCAACGTATTTGGTGAGTGTGAAAGTGTGTGTGACGTCAGCATGCTTGTGTGTGCATGTTACGTGGTGTGTGTGTGTGTGTGTGTGGTGGGTGTGTATGTGTGTGTTGGGGTGTCAGTTTAAGTATGCGTGAGCGTGTGGGTAGAGTCTATTGTGTGTCCGAGTAAATTTCAAGAGTTTTAGTGCAAAAAAGGGTCAATGCAGGTAGTCTGTGTATCCATTTGATTAGCTATTTCAATGTCCTGTTTAGAAGTCATATGGCTTGGGGGAAGAAACTGTTCAGGGTCCTGTTGGTTCCAGACTTGGTGCATTGGTACCGCTTGCCGTGAGCTAGCAGAGAGAACAGTCTGTGGCTTGGGTGGCTGGAGTCTTTCACAATTTTTTGTGCCTTCTTCTGACACCACCTGGTATAGATGTCTTATATCAGGCAGTGCCAGTTGCCATATGAAACGGTGATGCAGCCAGTCAAGATGCTCTCGATGGTGCAGCTGTAAAACTTTTTGAGGATCTGAGGGCCCATGCCAAATCTTTTCAGCCTCCAGGGCATTGTTGTGCCGTCTCGCTACTGTGTTTGTGTGTTAGGACCATGACATATCCTTAGTGATGTGGACAGCGAAGAACTTGAAGCTCTCGACCCGTGCTCTGCCCTCTATTTTCTGAAGACCACGATCAGCTCCTTTGTCTTACTGATATTCAGGGAGAGGTTGTTTTCCTGGCACCACACTGCCAGGTCTCTGACCTCCTCTATATAGGCTGTCTCATCGGCGTCAGTGATCATACCTACCGCTGTTATGTCGTCGGCAAACTTAAAGATGGTGTTGGAGTCGTGCATGGCCAGTAGTAGTGGGTGAACAGGGACTACAGGAGGGGTTTAAGCACACACTCCTGAGGGGCCCCCGTGTTGAGCGTCAGCATGGAGGATGTTTTATTGCTTACCCTTACCAAATGGGGGCGGCCCATCAGGAAGTCCAGGATCCAGAGGATCCAGTTGCAGAGGGGAATGTTCAGTCCCTGGGACCTTAGCTTAGTGATAAGCTTCGAGGGCACTATGGTGTTGAATGCTGAGCTGTGGTCTAGTGTAGAGTGCAATAGAGATTATATCATTTGTGGATCTGTTAGGGTGGTATGTGATTGGAGTGTGTTCAGGGTGTCTGGGATGATGGTATTTATGTGAGCCATAACCAGTCTTTCAAATAATTTAATGGCTATAGATGTGAGTGCTATGGGGCCATAGTAATTTAGACATGTTACATTGGCAGTTTTGGGCACAGGGACTATGGTGGTCTGCTTGAAACATATAGGTATTACAGACTGGGTCAGGGATCATTTGAAAATGTCAGTGAAGACACTTGTCAGCTGGTCAGCGCATGCTCTGAGTAGGCGTCCTGGTAATCCATATGCGGCCTTGTGAATGTTAACCTGTTTAAAGGTTTTACTCACATCAGCTACGGAGAGTGTGATCACACAGTCGTCGGGAACAGCTGGTGCTCTCACACACGTTTCAGTGTTGCTTGCCTTGAAGACAGCTTTTAGCTTGTCTGGTAGGCTCGTGTCACTGGGCAGCTGATAGCTGGGTTTCCCTTTCTAATCTGTGATAGTTTGCAAGCCCCGCCACATTCGATGAGCGTCAGAGCCAGTGTAGTAGGATTGACACTTTGCCTGTTTGATGGTTGATCAGAGGGCATAGCGGGATTTCTTATAAGCGTCTGGGTTACTGTCCCACTCCTTGAAAGCAACAGCTCAAATCAAATTAAATCAAAATCAAATCTTATTTTGTCACATGCGCTGAATACAACAGGTTTAGACCTTACAGTGAAATGCTTACTTACAAGCCCTTAACCAACAATGCAGTTTGAAGAAAAATACAATAAAAAGTAAGAGATAAGAATAACAAATGATTAAAGAGCAGCAGTAAATAAAAATAGCGGGGTCAACAGGGGGTCAACGTACAGAGTCAATGTGCGGGAGCACCTGTGTCGAGGAAATTGAGGTAATATGTATATGTAGGTCGAGTTATTAAAGTGACTATGCATAGGCAACCATTTGATTAGCTGTTCAGGAGACTTATGGCTTGTGGGTAGAAGCTATTTAGGAACCTCTTGGACGTAGACTTGGCGATCTGGTACCGCTTGCCATGCGGTAGCAGAGAGAACCACCTATGACTAGGGTGGCTGGAGTCTTTGATCATTTTTAGGGCCTTCCTCTGACACCCCCTGGTATAGAGGTCATGGATGGCAGGAAGCTTGGCCCCGGTGATGTACTGGGCTGTACGCACTACCATCTGTAGTGCCTTGCGGTCAGCGGCCGAGCAGTTGCCATACCAGGCAGTGATGCAAACCGTCAGGATGCTCTCGATGCTCTCGACATTTTGAGGATCTGAGGACCCATGCCAAATAGGTTTTGTCGTGCCCTCTTCACGACTGTCTTGGTGTGCTTGGACCATGTTAGTTTGTTGGTGATGTGGACACCAAGGAACTTGAAGCTTTTAACCTGCTCCACTACAGTCCGTCGATGAGAATGTGGGCGTGGTCGGTCCTCCTTTTCCTGTAGTCCACAATTATCTCCTTTGTCTTGATCACATTGAGGGAGAGGTTGTTGTCCTTGCACCACACGGTCAGGTGTCTGACCTACTCCCTAAAGGCTGTCTCATCGTTGTCGGTGATCAGGCCTACCACTGTAGTGTCATCAGCAAACTTAATGATGGTGTTGGAGTCGTGCCTGGCCGTGCAGAGGGGACTGAACACGCACCCCTGAGGGGCCCCCGTGTTGAGGATTATCGTGACGGATGTGTTGTTACCTACCCTTACCACCTGGGGGTGGCTCATCAGGAAGTCCAGGATCCAGTTGCAGAGGGAGGTGTTTAGTCCCAGGGTCCATAGCTTAGTGATGAGCTTTGTGGGCACTATGGTGTTGAACGCTGAGCTGTAGTCAATGAATAGCATTCATTATAGCAGTTGAGATTGCATCATCTGTGGATCTGTTGGTGCGGTATGCAAATTGGAGTGGGTCTGGGTTTTCTGGGATAATGGTGTTGATGTGAGCCATGACCAGCCTTTCAAAGCATTTCATGGCTACAGGCGTGAGTGCTACGGGTCGGTAGTCATTTAGGCAGGTTACCTTAGTGTTCTATGGTCTGCTTGAAACATGTAGGTATTACAGACAGGGAGAGGTTGTAAATATCAATGAAGACACTTGCCAGTTATTTCGCTCGTCTGGTCGGCTCGTGTCACTGGGCAGTTCTTGGCTGTGCTTCCCTTTGTAGTCTGTAATAGTTTGCATGCCCTGCCACATCCGTAGAGCGTAGGAACCGGTGTAGTATGATTTGATCTTAGTCCTGTATTGATGCTTTGCCTTTGATGGTTTGTCAGAGGGCATAGGACAATTTCTTATAAGCTTCCAGGTTAGAGTCCTGCTCCTTGAAAGCAGCCTGCTCAGTGTGAATGTTGCCTGTAATCCATGGCTTCTGGTTGGGGTATGTACTTTGAGTCACTGTGGGGACAACGTCCTCGATGCACTTATTGATAAAGTCAGTGACTGATGTGGTGTACTCCTCAATGCCATCGGAAGAATCCCAGAACATATTCCAGTGTTTGCTAGCAAAACAGTCCTAAAACAGTAATTTAGCATCTGCTTCAGCTGACCACTTTTTATAGACCGAGTCAGTGGTGATTCCTGCTTTAATTTTTACTTGTACACAGGAATCAGGAAGATAGAATTATGGTCAGATTTGCCAAACGGAGGGTGAGGGAGAGCTTCGTAAACGTCTCTGTGTGTGGAGTAAAGGTGGTCTAGAATTTTTTTCCCTCTGGTTGCACATTTAACATGCTGATAGAAATTAGGTAAACCTGATTTATGTTTCCCTGCATTAAAGTCCCCGGCCACTAGGAGCGCCGCCTCTGGATGAGCATTTTCCTGTTTGCTAATGGTGGTATACAGCTCATTGAGTGCAGTTTTAGTGCCAGCATCGGTCTGTGGGGGGATGTAGACAGCTACGAAGAATACAGATGAAAACTCTCTAGGTAGATAGTGTGGTCTACAGCTTATCATGAGATACTCTACCTCAAGCGAGCAAAACCTTGAGACTTCCTTAGATATCGTGCACCAGCTGTTGTTTACATAGATGCATAGGCTCCCGCACCATGTCTTACCAGAGGCTGCTGTTCTGTCCTACTGAAAGGATGTTTAACCCGCAACCTGTACGTTCTTAAGGTCGTCGTTCAGCCACGACTCGGTGAAACATAAGATTTTACAGCTTTTAATATCCCGTTGGCAGGATAAACGTGTTTCAGTTCGTCCCATTTATTTTCCAACGATTGAACGTTAGCTAGCAGGGTGGAAGGCATGGGCAGATTAGCCACTCATCGCCTGATCCTCACAAGTTACCCTGATCCCCTTCTGCGAAATCTGCATTTCCTTCTCCAGCAAATAATGGGGATCTGGGCCTGGTCGGGGGTCTGTATTATATCCCTCCCGTCCGACTCATTGAAGAATAACTCTTCATCCAGTTTGAGGTGAGCAATCGTCGTTCTGATGTCCAGAAGCTCTTTTCGGTCATAAGAGACAGTAGCAGAAACATTATGTACAAAACAAGTTACGAACAACGTGTAACTTGTCTTTATCTTAGCGCATATGTTGCCTGTAATCCATGGCTTCTGGTTGGGATATGTACGTACACTGCAGGGACGACGTTATCGATGCGCTTATTAATGACGCCGGTGATTTATGTGGTAAACTACTCAATGCCATCGTATGAATCTCAAAACCTATTCAAGCCTGTACTAGCAAAGCAGTCCTGTAGCTTAGCATCCGTTTCATCAGACCCCTCCCGAATTGAGCATGTCACTGGTACTTCCTGTTTGAGTTTTTGCTTGTAAGCAGGAATCAGGCGGATAGTGGTCAGCTTTGCATTCGTCTTTGTGTGTGGACTAAAGGTAATCTAGAGTCTTGTTTCCCTGTAGTTGCAAAGGTGACATGCTGGTATAAATTAGGTTTGGGTTAGAGCTACCATGCACTGAATATCCAAATACACCAAATAACTACACACTGTACATACTTTACATATTCAAGTAAATTAAGATAAAGAAAGTTAACATAGGTTCTGTATTAAATGGCACCCTATTCCCCATTGTGCCCTGGTCAAAAGTAGTACACTATATAGTGGATAGCGAGCCATTTGGGATGCACACTTTATCCTTCAAAGTCAAACTTTAGTCGTTTTCCTCGCCTGTGCTACTCTCAGCCTCTCAGTCTCTTACTGTAGCAAACAGTAAAAGCATTAACCTGTACACAAGAACAAGGGCCAGGCAGTCTCTCTCTAGTGGCTTTTAGGCTAGCATAAAGTGGGCAGGGCACTGCATATTCATTCTGACCTGCTAATGCCGTATTACCTTTATGCAGAACTCCCTTGCGGGCTGGCAGGCTGGGTGACCTGTCCCGCTCAACAGAATGCAAAGCGGGTGGAGCCAAAGGGGTTAAGAGCAATGTCACTAAGAGACTTATGAATGGAACAGGGATGGGGCGGGTGTGTATTTTATGGTGTGCGTGTGGAGCTGTACAGAGTTAAATGATAAAAGGATTCGGATTTAAAAGCTGCAGTAATTGCAGCGAATGCAATTTTCTCAATGAGAACTATTTCTTGGGAAATTAAAAGGATACAGAGGAAAATGCAGATATCAATCACTTCTCTACCAGCGAGATGAATCATTTCATGGTGATCAACATCTCTCATTGTCTCATTCAAATATACTTTATACCAAGAGATGTCCTTTATGGACGGATCACCATCTAATTTCACATGTTATATAACTAACATGTACTGTAGCTAGGTAGGTAAAACAAATTTTGCTTTGATGTCCAATGGAAGTTCATACATCTGTACATACAAGTGTTATCTTACGCTACACCAATTAACACCTGTCGTCGACAGCATCCCTTCGTTTGCTTCCACATTTAAAGGTAAAATTAAAGGTAAAATAAATAAAAATTGAATCAATACAAGTGGATGGGTCAAAGAATTCTGGAATGAACACAAGGCTTTTCCTTCTAATTTGCAGATGCGGCTACCATATTTCTCTCGCAGAGGTAGGTGGTAGTCACCAACAGTTAGATGTTAGATATGAAGTGTGTGTGTGTGTGTGTGTGTGTGTGTGTGTGTGTGTGTGTGTGTGTGTGTG